>NC_089491.1:221202753-221834292 GCF_036850765.1 Saccopteryx bilineata | reverse complement strand
TCACAGGTCTGGATTAGGATGTGGCATCTCTGGGGGCCACTCTTGAGCACACCACACCCCAACACATCGGGGCTGCTATTACAGGGGCCCAAGTGTAAGGATTTGAGACACCCACCCACCCAGGTGGAGCTCTTTTTTATTTTTATTTATTTATTTATTTTTTTACAGAGACAGAGAGAGAGTCAGAAAGGGATAGATAGGGACAGACAGTCAGGAACGAAGAGAGATGAGAAGCATCAATCATCAGTTTTTCGTTGCGACACCTTTGTTGTTCATTGATTGCTTTCTCGTATGTGCCTTGATGGTGGGGCTACAGCAGACTGAGTAACCCCTTCCTTGCTCTAGCCAGCAACCTTGGGCTCAAGCTGGTGAGCTTTGCTCAAACTAGATGAGCCTGCACTCAAGCTGGTGACCTCAGGGTCTCAAACCTGGGTCCTCTGCATCCCAGTCCGATGCTCTATCCACTGCACCACTGCCTGTTCAGGAAGTGGAGCTCTTTTTTAGCTTCTTCTTTATCTCTTTTGATCAAGTGGAGAGGGGAGATGGGCTTTAAAAATGGAGGTGTGGGTCCTGACCAGACTAACAGGTAAGACAAACTGGAGAGGGACCAACCAGCCCAGTGACATCTGAGTAAAATGGTGCCCCTACTTTGAGAAGTTGGTCCAGGTGGTTGATGGGGGCTCCCCAGTGGTGACCTCTCAGCCTAGCCCTACTGAAGAAAACGTAAAGGTCATCCAAGTGCTCAGAGATAGAGCATAGTCACCATAGGCTGTGTTGCCCGCCTCACCCCCTGCTTGCTTTTTTAGTGCCCAGGTGCCACACCAACCTTACTAATCATGACAAGGAGTAAAACTTTGCAAATCAAGCTAATAGAATTTGCGATGGTACACAGATTTCCGAATTCACCCTTTTGAGGTGAGGCTTCCAGGTCTCAGGCTCCTGGGTAATGAGAGGGGCCAGTAGGGACCCTTGCAAGGGACCCCAAGAGGCGTTTGAATCTTGATCTCGAGGTCAAGTGTGCAAGAAACAGCATTTTGTTTATATTTCATCATTCTGGTTCTGACTAGACACCCAACCACATTCTGCTGCAATGACAGAAAAATCTATTTTGATAGGCTTTTAGTTAGCTTCCAGAATGAACCTCATCTCAAGGACTGAGTCCTGGGAGCAGTGCTGGAGATGGGCCAACACAGAAGTGTCTATGACAGTTTGTCACTATCTGATTAAGTTTCAACTCTATGAACTATCAAGAAACCAAAAGTTGCCTGACCTGTTGTGGTGCAGTGGATAAAGCATTGACCTGGAAATGCTGAGGTCGCCGGTTCGAAACCCTGGGCTTGCCTGGTCAAGGCACATATGGGAGTTGATGCTTCCAGCTCCTCCCCACCTTCTCTCTGTGTCTCTCTCTCCTCTCTCTCTCTCCCTCTCTCCCTTTCTCTCTCCTCTCTAAATTAAAAAAAAAATCTTTAAAATAAAAAAATTTTTTTAAAAAAAAAGAAACCAAAAATTAAAGCAAGAGAAAGATTTCTCACCATTTGCCTCTTCTTTCCTGTCCCTGTGCTGGTCTTTGATATTTATAAGCTTAGTCTGACCCCTGCTGATGTCCTTTGGAAATGGACATCCTGCTACCAGGGACTCCCACCTCCACCCACCCATGACATCATCTTCTTGATTTCCTCACCAGTGGGCTTGAAAACACAAACCTGGAAAGGAACTGTGCGGGTTTTGCTTGCATACCCCTGACACAGCAGATGTTAATGTTCATACCCCTTGTGGCACAGTGACTGGGGCTCTTCGTGCCCCAGTACTTTGTTCTTTCAGAAGATGAGAGGTGGAAGTAATGGGAGGGGGAGCTGGCCCCGGGCGGGACAGCAAAGGAACCTGGTATCCTCTGATGGAAAAGTGCTTGGGGACAGGTCTGGAGACTGCCACCTGGCCAACACTCCCCTAAGTTTATGTGAGAAGAGTCATCTTAATTGTCCCCTGAAGTAAGTCTTATTTTAGAACCAAATTTGAAATCTTTTATATATGACTCATGTTGGTGAATTTTTATGGGCTGAGTTGTGTGTTCCCCAACAAGTGCAGAAGCTGACATCCTAACCTCCTCAGAATGGGCCTTTAAAGAGGTAATTAAAGTACAATTAGGTCAGTAGGGGTGTCTTGATCTTATCTGGCTGGTGTCCTATTGAGAAGAGATCAGGACACAGATGCACACAGAGAGGGACAACCATGTGAGGACGCAGGGAGAAGACTGTCTCCTATGTGCGAACAAGAGAGGCCTCAGGAGAAACCAGTTCTGCCTACACCTTAACCTCGGGCTTCCAGCTTCCAGATTCCAGAATGGTGAGAACACAAATATCTGTTATTTAAGCTGCCTGATCTGTGGTACCTTATCATGGCAGCCCTAGGATACTACTAACACAGGAGAAACACTGATATAAATACCAAAACCGGTTCCTGAGGAGGGCTGACTGTTGGTCCCAGTGGTGCAGCCCAGCACAGGCATTAGATAAGTGGCGCCCTCATGTGAATCTGTAAAAAATGTCCAGATCCATACACTACCTCCCCTGACATTTTTGCACTTATTTTCCAACATTAAACATAAAGCTCTGACTTCCTGTGAGCAGTTGTGAAGAGTAAAGGCAAGAAGACGCCCAAACGTCTCCCAACTCCCAGTCCTGGGAAGAACAGATCTCCTGACTTTTGCTGCAGAACTCCCTGAACTTGTCCCTCCCACCTCCATGTATCCCTGGGAGCTTTCAGGGGAGGGCATGGGTGTTTCAGGGGTCCATTGGACACACACAGCCTCTGAGCTTCCTCCAGAGCCCGCTGCCCTTCTCAGCCCCATACTCGACTGGCCTCTGGTGGCTTTGCCAACCTGCTATCAGGAAGAAGGCACGCACCCAGTTGGGGTCACTACCCCATGCTCCCAATGCAGAGTGGCTCTGGGGTCTCCTCTATTTTGAGCCACTTTGTCACCTGGTGTCAGGGTTTACGAAGTCTCACAAACATCCCTAACTGCTCCCTCCCACACCTTCAGGCTCCAAATCAGCCCAAGGAACTGCGGACTGTAAAGATGCAGAACAGAGGAGCCCCTTCCCACCCATGTGCAGAACCCCCAGCCCTCCAGCACATATACGAAAGGCCTGGTATCTGTATTTGCAGATGCCAGAACCACAAACCTGGAACCCAAGAAAATCAACTGAAATCCTAGTGCCACAAGAAGAAGATTCAGCCAAGTGGCTCAGGTCCGAGATAAAGTTTGGACATCTATAGCTGGCAAAAGGCACAGGAAAAGAAGCAATAGAGATTTGTATTAGGCAATGAATTAATAGCAATAATCTGATAGTTTTCTGACATTGTGCTGTTCGTGAATTTCTCAACCTTTTAGTTTGTAATTTTTTGAGATTTCTTTCTTTAGTCTAAATAAATTTTTGTTTGAATATAATTTTATAGTTATAATGCTGTGTGCTTTTTCTTAAAGAGGCCCAGATACTGGGTTCATGACGTATTGTTCTTAAAGAGGCCCCATGTTTAAGAACATAAAAACCAGATAGAGCACATGGCCTCAGGTTGGGCAGACCAACTACAGAGGACTTTTGGGAGGATCTAAAGACACTTACCCTTTGAGTGACTCGGGACAATGGAGGATAGGTGATGCAGAACTGGCAGGGTGGGAGGCAGGGGCTCCTCCAGAGTTTGTGATTTTATAAGACTGGGGCTTGAACTGGTGCTGAGAGGAGAAGGAGGGGCCAGGATGGTGACCTAGGTGTTAGCCTCCAGCCCAGTAGGAGACCCAAAAAGGGTACATGCAGGCAAAGCCACGCCTGTGGGCGCCCTGCCTCTCAGCTATCGGCAGGGTGCCCCAAAACCCATACTGGTGTGCTGAAGCTGTGGGAAGGGCAGAGCACACTTCCAATGGCAGCGTCTGCATTCTCATCCAACCTAAAGTGTATTTATGATGTTGTGTTTTATGAGAATCGCACACAGGAATTCTCATTGTCTAGATGTTTTCCCAGTTCTCTTGAGGGTCATTTGAGAGAGGAGATTCAGTATCTATTACTGCCCTGGCCCAGCCAGAAGTCTGGTCCCCACCATGTCCTGTAGAGGGTCAGTGGTGTGGCAGTTTTCATTATCCCAGAAGACACCCTGAAAACCAAGGTAAAACAACCTGGTAACATTTAGTGTAAAGAACATGAGGCAGGCCTGGCCTGTGGTGGTGCAGTGGATAAAGCATCAACCTGGAATGCTGAGGTTGCCAGTTCAAAACCCTGGGCTTGCCAGGTCAAGGCACATATGGGAGTTGATGCTTCCTGCTCCTCCCCCCCTTCTCTCTCTCTCTTTCTCTTTCCTCTCTAAAAAAATTAATAAATAAAAATCTTAAAAAAAAAAAAAAGGAATGTGAGGTAGAGGCGATTTCATCAACAAAGGAAAATGAAGAAATTTATTTGCAATTTAAACCATTTTCACAAACAACTAAGTAAGAAAGATTAGTAATGGGTTAGTGTTAACCACCCAAGTGACAGACATTTGTATGACACAGTCCCCATTCTTTGGGTCCCGTCTTAGTCTGGATCAGACTGTCTAGTATCATCTTCTTCAAAAACTACATTTCCTGGGAAGAAAAGGGAAGCATGAGTACATTTGATATTAACTGGGGGTTTTTTAATTCTATATTTGCTAAGCTGGCATTTGGGACCATATCATCCTCTGTTGTATGTCCTGTGTATTGTAGAATATTCAATAACACCCCTAGCCTCTATTCCAGCACAACTTGTCACCTTGCCCAGCCTCCAAGTCTCCAGACATCGTCAAATGTCCCCTGAAGGCCAAAACTGCTGAGTTAAGATAACCTTCCTTCTGTCCAAGCTGTTTCAAGAATCGGAAGTCTCAGACACTAGTTGGTCCTAATGCCATGGACTCAGCCTAATATCCCCAGCCTGGTCCCTGGATTCCTCATTCTGAATATCACTCATGCCTATCCCCTCCTTGTGCTCCCCCCACCATGGCTTCTGTGTGGGGGAGCCCACACTACCCAAGTGGAGCCCCTTCTTCCTCTTTGTTGCCTGGCCCCAGGGCACCCAACCCCCACCAGCCCCAGAGGAGCTCCCTAATTAGAGGCTCCCTCCTCACTGTACTCAGGATCAAGTCCAAACGTCACCTCAAGCTCTCAAGGAAAGGCCATCAGAAAGGGACCTTGCCCTACTCTCCACCTTGCTGTCTGTCTAAGCAATAGTTCCTTCTTGGTTTCAACGTTCCACCTCCCCCAACTCTCTCAAGGTACCTAGAGGTTCTCCCTCTCCCAGAAGTTCTTTCTATGGATGCTCTAGGTAAGTCATGCACCTGTCCTGTACCTAAGAGTCACATAGAGGTCATAAGGCAGTCAAGTCACTGATGTCCTACGAGCTTTCTGCCCATTCCTCAGGGGCTGAGCCAGCATGGTGTCTCCCGGTGGGAGATGCTCAGTACCTGCCCAGGACCTCCTCGCAAGAGCATCTCTGTGCCTGTTAGACACTGTATGAACATGAGCACACTGCATCCTCACAGAATCCCACAGGCACTAAGGGTCATTCTCTGCATTATGCCAATGAGGGATGCAGGAAGAACAGGACAGGCAGTCACAGGCCGCAAACTGGTGAAGCCAGATTTCCAGGCCCTAGTTCTCAGCCACGAGGCCACATGGTGGTGCATAATTCTTTGGTGCATTACTATAGTATTTGGGATCATGTTGCTGACAAAAGTCCAAGTCCATTTGTGTTTAAAGTGGTTAGAAAACAGCTTTGTGTGCTGTAATTATCTCAGATATTAGTTTCAAAATAAAAGGAAATATATTTTCCCTCAATTTACAGCCTAGACCAACTAAGTCGCAACTAAGACCCTAGGCCCAAGGACCACATATCTCAGACCACCGGTGGCCTGTCCACCAAGATATCCACTTGACATCAGATGTAGGAAATTGGAAAGAGAGAACCCTCCCTGAGCTTTCTGGCCATGCTCTCAGCACTCAAGGAAAGATTTATGAAGATTTGAGGAACCGGAAGCCCTAAGCAGACTCGAGGTCACATCCCTGTCCCAGGACCTGCAGTGGCAGAAGCTTCCAGACTAATGGTATACTCAAACCCACCTAAAAAGGTTTGATTCCCAACAGTGCCAGCTCTTAATCCTGTGACTCAGCCCTGGTCAACCCTGTAATAACACACAGCCATGTTATGCATTTCTCACAGAACACTGCAGCCTGAGGCCTGCTTTCCTGGTAGAAATGAAAATTAGCAAAGATCAGAGAGAGCATGCATGGCACCCGCTGTCCCTGCAGCTGTGGGAGGGTCACAGGAGCACCTAGGGGTACTGTGTACCTGTGGGTCCTATGTGAGTTCAGGGAAGGTCTTCAGAGACCTTCTCCCAGTTGTTCAGGCCTGGACCAAGCGTGGCCGTGGTCAGGGAGGAGAACCTACAGCCCATCCCAGTGTGTGTGCAGCCTCACTTTCCACCACCCCTGTGCCCCCCAGAGCATGGGCTCACCCTGGTCTGTGCTGTTATAGCGGTATTCTCCCCGGTTGAAATCACCGCTTTCCTCCCTGAAGGCATCAGTATCTTCCTCCCCAGGCCTCGTGACATCGCCCTCCCCGTCTGAAACATCTGTCAGCGCCTGGGACTCCTCCACAGGCTCTCCTTCACCTGCGATGAAACAAAGAAACACAGTGTCCAGCGGAGCACAGGCCTGTGCAGGGTGGCTGCTTGCTCACCTGTGTGACTCCCACCCTCCCTTATCCCTCAAGGGACCACCCCTTCCCAGTGGACATCACCCAGCTCCAGCCCAGACCTGGCCAACAGAGCCTCCCATCCCTCACCACAATGACTGCTTCAGGGATGGTGGCTCCACTTCCCAAGGGTTTGGATGACCATATTGGGGAAGAGAAGCTCTCTGTTCCCCAGTGTCCTTCAGCTGACTAGGTGACAATTTGATAAAGTCAGTGAGGATTAGTCTCCAAAGGGAAAAAAGCAGAGCCAAGGCTTATGAGAGCAGAGACCAGTGAGCTAAGGCCTGATCCAACCATGCCTGGTACACCTTGACCTCCAGTTGTATGAACCAATAAATTAGTGTAGTTTCACTTAAGTCAATTTGACTTAGCTTTTAATCTCTTGCAATTCTTCAACATCCCAGGCAGTGTAACTACTCAGGATGACCACAGTGATGGCCATGGAGAATACGGCCCAGACCCCACGGAAGGGCTTGTCACCCAGCTGCTGTCAGCCAGCTTTCCTGAGGTCACACCCACAACCAATCACTGAGCAAGGTGAAGGGATAAAAGTTCCAAGAAACATTTTATATCCAGGGCCTCCCATGGAATTAACTAAGGTTGTGAGGGCCTGAATCATGGCTTGACTCTATGTAATCAATCCTACTGATCACTGCCCTTCTGATCCCAAAGGCTTTCCCTGATAACCCCTTGTGTATGGGAGGGACCACATCAGTGTCCCAGGAGCCCAACTTCCAGCCAGCCTGTGCGGATGCTGTTCTCAACCCACCCCTCCCACACCTGCAGGCGCCATACCCTCCGTTCCCGGGGCCTCCTCCTGGCCAGGCACATCCACAGGCGGCTGCCCCTCAGCGAGGGTCGGCGTCCACAAGGCCAATTCTGTGATCTTGGTAGCTTTCCATTTTGGAATGACATTTATTAATGACTCCTCTTCCTCTTCCTCTTCCCCTCTTTCCTGTTTTAAGTTTAAAAATGTGGATTTGCCAGTGTGTCTGAAAACGCACTGCAGATACTTAAAGGGAGGGGAGAAAGGGCAGGTTAATTGCTTTTGAGCATTCGTATAATAGGAATCAGTGATCAGATCAATTGCCAACTGTCCAGGTATAATCTAAGGCAGGGGTCCCCAAACTACGGCCCGCAGGCCACATGCGGCCCCCTGAGGCCATTTTATCCGGCCCCCGCTGCACTTCCAGAAGGGGCACCTCTTTCATTGGTGGTCAGTGAGAGGAGCACATATCACTTGTTACGGCTAGCAGTGACAAATATGGAACCGGATATTGACCATCTCATTAGCCAAAAGCAGGCCCATAGTTCCCATTGAAATACTGGCCAGCTTGTTGATTTAAATTTACTTGTTCTTTATTTTAAATATTGTATTTGTTCCTGTTTTTTTTTTTAACTTTAAAATAAGATATGTGCAGTGTGCATAGGGATTTGTTCATAGTTTTTTTTTATAGTCCGGCCCTGTCTGAAGGACAGTGAACTGGCCCCCTGTGTAAAAAGTTTGGGGACCCCTGGCCTAAGGCTTGAGCATGGGGTGGGGGTGGCGGGAGTGGCACTAGGATGAGGAATAAAATGTAGTGGGACAAGGTGCCAGCACACTCCCCACAGGCGCCGGGAGAGCCTGCAGACCTACACTCCCCAGCTCTGGGGCAATCAAGCATTGACCACAGTGAGAAGCATTTTTCCACATCTCAGCAACATTTTCCTGCCCTGAGATCCATCCTATCACAGTAAGAAAGGGCCTAAAAGCATGCTAAAATGAGCTTATAGTGATATCGAAAGGGATAAGCACTAAAGCTCCAGTCTCAAGGATTACGGAGGGAAAATGAAATTCCAAAGCGGCCACTTTCCGTCACTCAGCCCACCAGAGGATTTCCTATGTTATACGTATTTTACTACAATTGGAAAAAAAATTCAAAACAGGCTGCTGCCAGATTTGGTCCATGGGCTGCAGTTCTCTACCCCTTCTCTAAAGGAATGCATTCCCCTTTGAAAATGTAGGCTTTTCTGTTTCATCACAGTGTGGTCATCACCCGGCGTGCAGTGCTGGCTGTGGACAAAGGTCCTTGGGTCGCGTGCATTTCTACACAGACTTGTTCCCAAATATGATAGAAAGAGTGTGGGGGGGGGGGTGTATAAGTATTTCCCCCTTAGGTGTTTCTAGCGGTTCTTCCTATTTCTTCTTTTTATCCTGAAATACTGACTTCTAATTTAACTTTTGCCTGGAACTGAAAAATACTTAATGTGTTTTATTTTTATCACTTTGTAAGTGAAAATAACTGCTCCATCACCAAGACTGTAAACGTTAGATCTGTTACAAATGGCAGGACAGTGACCTTAGCAGACAGGTTCCTTTGGGGGCCAAGTAAGAGTTTTCCAACTCCAGGGAGAGCAAAAGCAATCAGTAGTCCTACCACAGAGCCAGTCAGATGTGTTTTGTTCGAGGCTGGTGTGTGGGATTCCCACAAAGACAAATGCACTGAGTTCTAGAGGTGCATGGAAGATGACATGTCCCTGATCACTTCTGGAAACCCTCCTCACATTCAGACTAGACGTCCTGGGAACCAAGAAGACACAATGCTCAGGGGTGGTGAGGCCTCATTTTTGGCAACAAAATCAAGCATTTCGGACATTTCATATTCTATAGTTAACTAAGAAAATGACCCTGACCACAATCCATGTCAGCTGGAGCACAGTGGCTATGAAGCAGGGCAAGAGAAAAAGGCCAAGGGAACAGGCTGATGAGCCTCTGGTCACAGTAAGGAAGGTAGACATCGACCCACAGACTTTGGAATCATGGGCTGTTTTGGGGGGCAAAGTGACTGTGGTGGAGTAATTACAAAGGAAGTAGAACACCCTGGGAAAAGAAACCAGGAAAAGAGGGGCCCAGGGCCTGTCTGGGTGGTGGGGTACCCTGGTGGGGTGCCTTGGGTCTACCCTGGGGTAGTGGGGATACTGGGGAGTGCCCGTGGTATTTTACTAAATTGCCTATTATCTATAAGCCTTGGGCAGACAAACAGAAATACAAATACAGACATGCCTCCCCCAAATACACACACATTTGGGTGCATAATAATGACAAATTAGCTAGCTAATTTTAGTATGAACCACAGAGTATTGATTTATTATTAATATTAATGTTAATGTTAAGTGTTGGAAAGAAACAAACTGAGAAAACTGTAAGTGGTGCAAGTTATCTGAACACACCTAAAATGTTGAGTTATTGCACAAATCTGATGATAGATTTCAGTCATCATTTCTAGGACCTAACTGTCCAGAGCCTCTGGCTGGCTCAGAATTAGCTGGTTCCTCTGCAGAGGAACTAGGTCTAGATTTCAGCAATAACTGTGAAATTATATCATTGAGTTCTGGCCATTTAGTTCCTAGACTAACACACGTCAGTGAAGAAGGAATGAGGATAACTGAAAGTCCCCCAAGACCGGACATCTCACCTGTCCGTCTGTGAGATCAATGTCTCTGAGCAGCTCTCTTGCCCACAAGTGTAGGAAATGATATATCCTCCATCACTTACCGCATCTGTGAGACGATACTCCCCATGCTGCTCGCATCCAATGTCAAACACGTACTTGCCGGGGCCGGTAGGCTATGGGCAAAGGGAAACCAAGAGGTGCCTAACTTTTGAGAGTCAGCACTCAATAGAAAGTCCCAAATGCTTTAGAAATGTTACCCCCCATAAAACCCACCCACCTCATGAGTATAGGGGAAGTCCAGTATGGAACAAAGATTGCTTTTCTGAACTAATAATTAATGGAATTGCAAAGTAGGACTGTGTTTTTGTTTTTTAAAAACTTCACTCTATTTTATCTCTTTATAAAAGTCATGTATTTATTACAAAAATTTCACTAAGACAACAGCCACAAGCAAACTAGATAGTGATAGAACTACTAACATTTTGATGTAGTCTCTGTAACCTTGTTTCTAAGACAGAGGGTTTTTTTGTATTATAAATCGGACAATTTACATATACTGACTCCAACTCTATTTTTACTAGATGTATGGTATGAATGTCTTCCTGTGTTTACAAATATTCTTCCACAACACCAGTCATCAACCTGGTATTTTATTTCATCTGAGAATCAAAATCTATTTCACTCATTTACTATTGCTGATCCTGGGTCCACTCTCACTTTCCTTTGACAAAGACAGCAGAAGTAAACATATCCTGGGTTAAATCTTTGAGTGCACTTCTGGCATTTTCCTTAGGATAAGTTTTCAGAAGTAACATTTTTGGGCAGAAGTATGTGCAGTATAGGTACACCAGAATGAGGCTTTAATAATTCTCATTCTCACAACAGCACTTAAGAGGCTCTTCGTTCTCAAAATCTTGTTTTTATCTGGCCCTTAACATTTTGTTCTGTTTTTACAGTTTTAATATATAAAATATTATTTTTAGCCCTGGCTGAGTAGCTCAGTTGGTTGTAGTATCGGTCCCGATGCGACAGAGTTGCGGGTTTTATCTCCAGTCAGGGTACATGCAGGAAATGAAAAAATGAAAATGAGAAAAGCTCACTGGCTCCTGGGCACTGAGCTCAGGGACAAACATTATTTTTTTAAAGAAAAAATTAAAATGTTAATTTTTAGAAATTCATTTTAAGTCATATATTTTAAGTTATGACCACTTGAATCACATTGATATAAGTGCTTTATATATTAAATGTGGCAAATAACCTAGCTCCATTCATCACAGAATTTTTAAGTTTTCTTTCTAGTGTTTTCTAAGCTATAAAGGATTATTTTTATCAGGTAAAAACTACTTTTTCCCTTTATATTTTCATTTACAAAGTTTCCTTCTTCATTTTAAAGTTAATAAATATTCACTTATTTTTCTCACTGTGAATTTATTTACATTTAAATCTTTATTTGTCCTAGAAAAGATCTTTATCTATAAGCTGGAGGACAAACTCTGATTTTATTTTTCTCCCAAATGGTTACCAAGTTGGTCCAGCACCATTTCTTAACTTCTCCTGTAATTTCTTTATGAATTTGAAATTACGTCCTCATGGAGCACTAAATTATTATACATACTTGTATCCAGCTCTAGACTTTCAGCTTTACTGGTCTGTATAGCTCTATCCTACTAAATAGCCCACAAAAGTTTTGCTGGAATCACATGTGCAATGTGTAGATTTAAGGAGAATGAGCTGTTTTTCAAAGACTCAAAGGAGAGTCTGTAATTAGGGTGTGAACGATATGTAAATGAACCCCAATTGTTAGAAGAGTGTGAGGCTCCTTCATTCAGTGAAGTGTTCCCTGTGCGGACTTCTAACAGCTGTCTCAGGGACAGCATCTGTTCAGCCCCTGACTGAACAACGTGAGTGCCAAGGTGGTAGGCTCTCAGTTCGCCAGGATTTCTCTGCATCCCACCGGGAATTAGACAGAAGGGCAGGCAGAGCCGCGAAGTCCTCCCAGCAGAGGTAACCAACGTGGATACTGCAAGCTGGAGGCCTCCAACCCAAGGTCTGGCACTCCAGGTGGTTCTCTGGGCAGTTCTCAGAACCCACAGCCATCAGACCAGGAAGGTACTGTGGTCTTTCTCCCCAGCTCCAGCCTTGTGTCCCCCAGGGGAAAGAAAGTCAAAACTCCACATGCTCAACAGCAGAAAATGTTCAGTCGTTCCCGACAAATAAGGATCTCATATCTGATTCACCCTTGAAATTGAGCACACACAACAGAAGGCCACATGCCCCTGTGTTATAAGGACGTGATAGACCACTGCTGGAAGAGTCTGGGATTTACTGGGATGCAGAGAAACTGGCCAAGCCTCCCCCTGACCCATGCTCTGCCCCCTGTGGGTATCAGGATGCTTAGAGGGAGGCACAGTGGCCTCATTTTCCATACTCAAGATGGGAGGGTGTCCCTGAAGTTTTAGTACTTTTTGTTCACAGGGTTACACAAAGAGGAGAGCACTGCATATTTTGCTGTTAAACATCACTTCCCACTGACTTACCTTTTTGTTCAAGAACTTGCCCTGGTATCTGTGGTTCAAGTGAATGAGCTCAGCTGCGCCCTCCTGCTGCCCATTCACCCAGGACCCCACGTACTTGCTGCCAGTCTCTGCGTAGACATAGGTGCCTTGTCCGTGCCTGGTAAAGACAGGGAGCACAAGCCTTTTGTTCTGTAGCAGTAAAAGACCTTCCAGGTGTAGAAAACAGGCATTTCCATTGAGGGTAGCCTAGACTGACATAGAATCATAAGCCATCTGTGTCTGACCCATCATAGCATGCCTCCTGCTCACCATGCCCAAGCGTGGGGCAGGAAGCACGTGCCAGGCAGCAGGAACCTTCTGGTTCTCATGCAGAAGAGGTAGCACTTCTGGGAGCTGAGGCTCAGTCCCCAGAAGGTCCTTTTTCTGTGCCCTCACTCCCTGGGGCTATAGGGTGAAGGACCCACGGCTTTTCCCTGTGAGTCTGCACCTGCCCCATAGCGCATCATAAACCCTTAAAGCCATGAAGGGTTTGGACTGCCAGGCAGGATTGGTTTGTGGACTTATGTCATGATTCTGTTTCTTAATAAGACATCATATTCTCATTACATGAATCAATCTAAAGAGAGAACCACACCTTTGGTCAGCAAACCAGTCTCCAGTGTAGGTGTCGTTATTGACATAGTAGTAGACGCCGTGGCCTTGCTTTTGGTCATCCATCCACTCCCCTGGAAGAGACAACACAAAAGCAAGCCCTGGTGAGAAGAAGGGGGCCAACCCTTCATCACTGTCTCTTCCCACTCTGACTTCCCTCCCACCCTACCCCTCGGCGGAAGGGCATGGAGTGGGGAGCTGGCTAAGGGAGGTTAAGTTAGGAAGTGACTGGGCAGATGTATGAGTGGAGGCTACAGTCATACGTGTGTGCTGACAGCAGGTCTCACAGTTGGCCAGCCACACAGCAAGGATTCAAACCAAGGATTGTCCGCCCTGCTGCCAGAGGTCCCAACACCACATTCTTCTGCCTTGCATGTGTTTACTGACCCAGTAGCCACCTCAAGCCTTGATTTTTGGCCACGTGCCAGCATGTCACTCCATTCTTGACCTTGTCACTTGGCTCCAATGCACCTTCCGAGCCCAGTTGCTCAGAGCAGCCCTGCCTGCACACAGCTTCGTATGAGTGGGCTCCCTGCCTTTGCCATTCGGGCCTTTGTGTGGACTCCTCCCTCACCTGAGTGTCCCTGCCTATTCACCGCCATGCAGGGTCTGGCTAGTTACCTGCTCACTTGACAAGAAATACTGAAGTTGGCAAAGTGATCATAAAATTCATAACATAGCTCTACCATTAAGAAAACAACAAACTAGTTAATGAATGTCCTCAATTAAAAGGTATAAACATATTCCTTCACAATGTCCTCACATCTTACAGCTGACATATGAAAAGGACCTTAATAGAAGTTTCCAAAGTTCACAACAACCCTACAAATGAACATGGGATCTAACTCCAGGGTAGTGCAGCAAGAAAAATATATTAAGTATTTTGCATAAATTTTTCAAATATAAAAGAAAAAAATTAAATTGCAAAACGCACTAAATTTCAACCAGAAAGGACAGGTGAGCAAACTTTCTTTTTTCTTTTCTTTTTTTTTTTTTTCAGAGACAGAGTCAGAGAGAGGGATAGATAGGGACAGAAAGACAGGAACGGAGAGAGATGAGAAGCATCAATCATTAGTTTTTCATTGTGACACGTTAGTTGTTCATTGATTGCTTTCTCATATGTGCCTTGACCATGGGCCTTCAGCAGACCGAGTAACCCCTTGCTCAAGCCAGCAACGTTGGGTCCAAGCTGGTGAGCTTTGCTCAAACCAGATGAGCCTGCGTTCAAGCTGGCGACCTCGGGGTCTCAAACCTGGGTCTTCCGCATCCCAATCTGATGCTCTATCCACTGCACACCGCCTGGTCAGGCAGCAGCAAACCTTTTTAAATGTCACAATTTACTGAACAACTTGCTGGAGATTCTGCCCAGCAGATTACAATCCACTGATAATAACTGTTATTATAATTATAATTGGAGTATAATCAGTAAACTGTGCAGAGGTAGCTGAGAGAAAGCCACCCCCTGGGCTGGTCTCTAACAGCTCTAAGTCAGTTTTCTCCTTTGAAGTGAGTGCCATTTTTAAAATTTATTACTGGTTTTTTTTTCATTTAAAATTAACTTTTTTTTTAGTCTTGTTACCCCAATCCCTTACTTTCTCATCATTCTTGATGATGATAGCTGAAGTGTTTGGTTTTTTTTCAACTATATTTCTTTTCAGGAGAAATCCCTACAGTTAGTTGGTTAGTGGTTGGTTGGTTAGTTGGTTGGGTGGGTGGTGGTTTGGGCTGGTTTTTTCTCTGGGAGAGACTTATTAGTTACAAAGCTCTCCATCCCACCATCTTCCCCATGCCTCCCCATGGGTCTAGTCCTCTGGGGATTAAAGACCATTTAAAATGAAAAGCCCAGCCCTGGCCGGTTGGCTCAGCGGTAGAGCGTCGGCCTAGCGTGCGGAGGACCCGGGTTCGATTCCCGGCCAGGGCACATAGGAGAAGCGCCCATTTGCTTCTCCACCCCTCCGCCGCGCCTTCCTCTCTGTCTCTCTCTTCCCCTCCCGCAGCCAAGGCTCCATTGGAGCAAAGATGGCCCGGGCGCTGGGGATGGCTCTGTGGCCTCTGCCCCAGGCGCTAGAGTGGCTCTGGTCGCAACATGGCGACACCCAGGAGGGTCGCAACATGGCGACGCCCAGGATGGGCAGAGCATCGCCCCCTGATGGGCAGAGCGTCGCCCCCTGGTGGGCGTGCCGGGTGGATCCCGGTCGGGTGCATGCGGGAGTCTGTCTGACTGTCTCTCCCTGTTTCCAGCTTCAGAAAAATGCAAAAAAAATAAAAATAAATAAATAAAATAAATAAATAAAATGAAAAGCCCACACAGGATAAAGAAGAACAAGACACTTTCTCCCCATTTAAAACACAGTGAGTCATTGATTTTCCCTGGTGGCTTCCCCCCTCCTCTCCTGCTGCTGTGTCAGAGAAACACAGAAGAGAAGGGAGATAGCATTTGTGGAGACCCACCAGCTAGGGTCTTGCACTTGCCACCGAATTTGGGATGTATAATAACAAAAATATGGTTTTGTAGATGCAACACCTGAAAACCAGAGAGATCATGCAGAACTAAAATGGAGATCGGGGTTTGTTTGGTTCCTACGTGTCACACTCTCTTCTCCACGAGCACCCCCATGGCCGGCACTCATTCCTTCCTCCAGCTCCTGCCATCTGAGAGCTTCCAGAAGAGCCAACTTTAAGTCATACTTTCTTGCTTCTGCACAATTTCATTATTAAACATCTTTATATGTATTGGTTCCCCTTGACAGACCACCAGACCAGCATGAATAGATATGCTCTCTTCCTCTCCTTTCCCAACATCAAACCCTCATTGGCCCTCTGTCTCTGACACCCACCCACCCCTCCAATCTCATCTCCCATCCCTTAAGCATCCCTGCTTCCCTGTGTCTAGTTAAGTCACCCACCCACCTAGGAATTCCTCCCAGATTTCTCTTCTCACAGCACTCCTTCCTGGGCTTTTTAATCAGATGGGGTCCAATATCTGGGAGACTATTCGCTATATCTCCGGCACAGTCTGAGCATACTCATTAAACTGCAGAACACTATTCTGTGCCCCTTATGTTGGCAGTCAGCCAAAAGACAGTCACAAAGAATTCAGCCATGTGTTCTCTGATCTCAGAGAAAAAAACTGAGTAGTCACTGCTTGCTGTAAACTAGGAAATCATATGGAGAAACAAAAATTTACAAATGTTTCCAAAGACATTTTAGGTTCTCTAACCTTCATATTAAAAATTCTTTAATCTTTTTTATATACAGTTACATGTTGTTCAAATGTATTAACATCTACACTGAAATAAAAAATGGCAACAATAAGAGGGGGTTCATAGGATTTGGAAAGAATTAAATTAAACCCTAAATTGTTTAAAGTTGATTTAAAAAGCAGCAGGTGTTTCTTCTGGAGCAAGCCTTCTAAGATCTGCACAACAAAATAGAAATTTCATCTCCAACAGGAAGAGAATTAACACTCTAAAACTTGGCCTCTGATTCTGGAAGGGCCTTTGTTTCAGGATTCCTGGGTTCCGGTTTTACCTGGCAACACGGCAGGCAACTCTAGGTTGCTCTCTAAGGATATGTCACATGAAGAGGTGATACTGCCACACAGGTATGTGGTCACCCAGCCAACATTTACTGAGTGCTTCCTTCCAACAGGCACAATTCTGAGTGTTCTACGTGCATCAATTCACTACGGATGAGAAAGCTGAGGCAGTCAGGGATGAGGTCCCCTGTACAAGGTCACACCTATTGTCACCACAATTTCAGGGCTGGGTTTATAGATCTTTGAGGACAGGGGTCGGGAACCTTTTTGGCTGAGAGAGCCATGAATGCCACATATTTTAAAATGTAATTCCGTGAGAGCCATACGCATTATCCAATAAAAATTTGGTGTTGTCCCGGAGGACAGCTGTGATTGGCCAGCCACCAGCAACTATTAACATGAGCGGTAGGAAATGAATGGATTGTAATATATGAGAATGTTTTATATTTTTAACGTTATTATTTTTTTTATTAAAATTTGTCTGCAAGCCAGATGCAGCCATCAAAGGAGCCACATCTGGCTCACGAGCCATAGGTTCCCAACCCATTTTAGGAAATCTGATGAAACTAGGTAACTTCTTCCCAGAAAAGAAGCCCAGATGTAGAATTTTGTACACAGTTTCTGAAGGCTTACTCCCACTCCTCGCTTGTCATTCCTCCCAGGTTCAGAGTTTTCTTCATCCCTTGTTTGGATTAGACTATGACAATAGGAACACCCGATGACAATAATGCTTGGGGCATCAGTGAGGTTCTTGGAAATAAGGAAACAAGAATCTTCTTGAGACATAGCATTGGCATGTTAAGAATTGTGGCAGAGAAGAACACTAATCTAATAAGGTTGAATGCCTCTCACGAGGAGCCCTCAGTGAAGGAAGTGCTCAATATAAATAGTTTTCATCAGAAAAGGGGTCTATCAGACATGGAAACAGTAAAAACAACTTCAAAGAAACTAACACAACAGAGAATCTAATGTCATGGGCACAACTCCCTCCCCAAGGTTCGTGTTCACACAGCAGCAGAGGCGGATTAAGGTCAGTTGAGGCCCTGGGTGCAGCCTCATGTGCCTATGCAGCGTAGTATGTGTATCATATGCAGCAGGGTTTTGTGCAGACCTTCAGAAGTCGGGGCCCAGGGCACATGCCTGGTGCACCCGCCGTTAAATCTGCCTCTGCCCAGCAGCTTCCCTTGCATTTGCTCCTCCATGCACAGGCTCACAGGACAGAATGTGCTGGTCACAGGGACAGTCACACTTCCCATAATTGCAAGCCTTTCTGGTTTATGCATCAACCTTATGAACATAGGAACACAGTTTGTGTTTGTTGAATGACTGACTAATCTGGAGAACTTTAAAATTCCCCATTTATCTCAGTATTCACAGACAAGTTCAGTCCCAAAAGAAGGCCTCTGCAACACAAAAATCTGCTTTGTGAGAACATATTACCTTCGTATTTTGATCCATCTGGGTATATAAACGTGCCTTGACCATGCTTTCTATTTTTAAAGTATTCTCCAATATATCGAGCACCGTTTTTAAATTTGTAGGTCCCCTGAAACACATTGATTGTAGGAGTTATATCATTTCTGAATTAAATACTCACAAATTGAGTATTAAATATAGAAGACTACCTACTTAAGTCACCGATTCTGACCTGGCCGTGTCTTTTACCATGTTCATAGGTCCCCTCATATGTGTCCCCATTGGGCAGTCTGGCTTTCCCATGACCATGCCTTTCACCTGCCTCATTTCGGTCCCCTTCATATTCCTGGGGAAAAAAAATCAGCATAATTACAAGCTTCCACTTTTTAAGTGCCAACCATGTGCTACACATCAAATCCTCCCCATGCTCTGACCAGTCTTACAGGTGAGGAAGGTAACCATGCCTGGGCACTAAAAAGTTACAAATCCAGTGGGGCTATTTAAGGAGAGAAACTAGAAAGCTGACTGGGCATGTGTTGTATGTTGGGTTCCCTCAGAAACAGACCCTGAGCAAGTAACTTTTTTTTAAAGTGCTCCCAGGAGAAACCAGTAGTGGGTAGTAGCAGAGCAACCAAATGGCGCCTTGATTGGCCCACCATGAAAGCTGGAACGCCCACTAGTGGGTGGTAGGGACTAGGTTGACCAGCACTGCAAAAGTGGGCGGTTTTTATAAAAAGTTTGTCTACCCCTGCAATACACACTCACATAGAGCCCAGCTCACCTCACTGGTTGTGTATCCCTTACCTCTTCCGCTGCCTAAACCAAAGAATAATTCCAACAACCAGGGTCAGGTCCCACAAGAGTGAAGAAAGCACATGTGATTATAGAGCTATGTGGTAATATCTTCAGGAAGCCTTTGCTGAGCCTGAGATTTCCTCTCAGCATTTTTGAAGGCTGCCAGAAAGCAGCTTTCCTTCATCCACCTTAATCCTGAGGAGCCAAGCTCCACTGTTGAAATACTTATCCAAGAATAGTATGGCACTGCCCTGGTGGGGCAGGTTAGAGCACCACCCAAATACACCAAGATTGCAGTATGATCCCTGGTCACCACATATACAAGAATCAACCAATGAATGCATAAATAAGTGGAACAACAAATCTCTCTCTCTCCCCCCCCCCCCTCGTTCTCTCTAAAATCAAGTTTAAAAATAAATAGTATGGCACCTTGGGAGAACCCAGACATAAGAAAACTGGACAGAGGGGAGGATGCTTGGACCTTTGACTTGGAAATCTTTGCCTTTAACAGGAGGATAGATGTGGAGTAGGACACAGCGAGCTGGGATGTGGCAAGCAAACGTCATAACGTTTCACCTCTCAAGTGCTAGCTGTGGCCGGCGAGGTCTTGGTCCCTGGGTAGGCCTCTGGTAGGGAGACTGTATGTAACTGGCCTCCAGACCAGTCTATTATGCGAATCCGGCCTCCAGGGGTCCGGTACCCCGTGAAGCCTTTCTCTCACTCGAAGCTCTCACCCCAAGATCATTTTCTCCCTTCTCCTCCAACTCCTCCGAGCCCATATCCGACATGGCTTCGCTTCTGCTTCGATCTCCGTCGCTGCCTGCGCGCCTCTAGTTGGTAAGTACCAGCAGCCGGCACCTCTGCGTCCGCCGTCGCCAGGGAGACGCGGCCAGCTCCGCCTCTCTCCTCTAGAGCCGGCGAAGAGATGCAAGGCGCGGGGTGGAGCCACTGGCAGCCACCGATGCTATCAGCAACGGGAAGCATCGGCCAATCGCCGCCCGGGATGGGGAGGAGGCGGGGCCTGGAGCCGACTTGATACCTTCCGGCTCTCTAACCCGACGTTTCATAACTGACTTTGGGAATCCCTTTTGTGGGCTGCTGGGTGTTGCGGCGAGGGGCCTTTGAATCAGGCCCCTAAAGGGGAAGGGCGCAGGAGGCGCGTTGGGTAACTTCTAAAGTGGGCATCACCCCTCACAGGTTTTGGGCACTGCCCCTTCCCACCCCTTCCCTCGGCTTCTCGGCTTCTGCAGGTTTGTCCACTTCTCATCTCCTTGCTCTGCTCTTCCGGCTCTGAGGCGTTGGCGGTCCACAGAGACGTTTGTAAACATCTCCTGATTCTAGGAGGCAGCTCTGACCTCTTAGCAGATGCGTGACCACATGCATACACACTACACACACGCACACGCGGTCGCACAGACATCCACATGCACATTCACGCCCACTTCCACCCGCTGATGGGCCCCTCTTCCTGTCATCTGACAATCTCCTGTCCATCTGACACTGTGCCTTCCTAGGGCCCCTCGTGATCTCTTTCCCAATTTCTTAGTCATTACCGGATCCAGGCCTTCTTACTCGCCCAGTAAACTCTGGCAACAGCCTCTGGACTTCTTAGCCATTTCACACACCTCCTCAACTCGGAAATCCAAATGCAAACCAGTCTCATTCGCTGGAATTCAGCATTTCATGTTCAATGCCCAAGCCATCTTCTTCATCTTCTTAGCTTCATGGCCACAACCCCTTCCTTATACTTGTTTCACACAAAACCAAACCACAGGCAATTCCCCAGATACATCTTTCACTTCCCACTTCTATACTTTTGCCTGTGCCACACCTCGCCCTGAAATGACTTCATCTATCAAAACACATAGCCAAACTAGCTAAGGGACCACTTTCCAAAAAAACTCCAAATCCATAAGGGCACCCTCAGGAAGAGAAAGAGGAATAGTACTTTGAGAAAGAAGAAAGGACTTCAATTCTATCATCTATCTATCATTCATCCATCTACTTTAAAGGTCTGAGTGTGACAAAATGCAAATTTTAATTCTATGTCGTGTGTTTATTAGTATATATTAAGCATATTTTTCTGTGTTTTTAATTTTTTTACTTTAAATATGTGAAACCTCCTTCTTGCAGCCTCTATTGATCCTTTAAGTTAGGTGTGCTTACTATCTCTCCCTTAACTCCCACAGTACCTTGAACCATCTTTATCACATGCAAGACAAGTTCTGTCTCATGTAATAGTCATCTCTGCAGGTATCTGATTTCTGAATACTCAGAAGCTATGCCACCTTTATCTTTTTCTCCTTACAGCACCTAGAAAAGTCTTTTCACTCAGTAGATGTTCAACCAAACCAGTGAAATCCAGTTCATATGAGCCTTTCAATCCCTAATGCGATGGATATATGGTCAATTTTTAAAATCTGTTTTACTTAAAAATATTTTTGCATGTGGAAATAAACAACGACCATCCAAATGAGAACAAGCAATGACTATTTATTCATGGCTTGCTATAACAAGGGAGTAAGCCACTATCATTTGCATTTGGCAGGGACTCAAAGGCAGGCAGAGAAATGGGAAAATTTTATAGCAGAAAAAATGGAAGGCTCTGGGTGTGCCCTGATAGAAAGCTGTTGATTCTGGGAAGCTGCAAGAAAGCTAACTAGAAGCAGGCATCCTATATGATGAGTTAGAGTACAAATTAAACTTTCTTTTATTGGTCTTAAGAAGTACAGACAAAAATTAGAAAAACTCTCAGTTATTAATCAAGTCCTGGTCAGTTGACGCCAATTATTACAGTTATTGTTTGTTCCTGGGTCTGTTGGTAGAGATGGCAGACTGACTTCCTACAAGTCTGAATTACAGCAGGCTGGCTTCCTGAGATGGTTACTGAAGACACTGGGTTGATTTTCTTGGCTACAGATTTTGGGTCAGAAATCCATTTTTATGTATGGTCTGGACATTGTATATTTTTATACATCTGATTTCTAGTGTGTTTTTCAAACTATACAAATAACTGTTTCATCTTAAATCTAAATATTGTATGATATTCTTAGTTGTTACTGAGATTAAAACCTTCAACAACAATCATAACCCAATCATTTTATTCCTTTAAAACTAATATTTAAGTTTTCAAAATAATCAATCTATAAGGAAGGAAAACATTGTTAAAGTCATCATTGTTTGGTGAAAACATTACTTACTTAGAGTCAGAATGCCCACGTTCTAATTCTGGGTTCCTGTAGGTTATTAGCTTTGGTCACCTTGGGCAACTGATGAGAAGCAGAGTTCAACACCCCAAAATTTGCCTTTTTGGAATATTGATTACTTTAAGCTGGGTTTTTTTAAGAAATAAAAGACTCAGAAAGACTTTAGACTGCCCCCCACACACACACACACCTGCTGAAAAGAATTCACATAGAAAAACCTGCTTAAAGGAAGGGAACATCACCTTAGTATCATGCTATGAATTAAGTGTGGCAGACAAGGAGGATCCAAACAAACTCTGTTCGACTGCCCTCTGTGTCACAATGTTTCTGGTGGCCCAGCAAGAATTTGTGGACCAAATGTTTGCTTCTCCTCATATACCTGCGCATTGCCTACTCTCAGGTCCCATATTCTTGAGAAGCCCCATAAGTATATATGTAACAAATTTGGTTATTTTCTCATGTTAATCTGTCTCGCATTAATTTGATTATTAGACCAGCAAGGAGAACTTAGAAAGATAGAGGAAAAAATATTTTTCATCTCCCACATAACTCACTTGTACTCTAAGCCCCAGTTTCTTACTCTGTCAACTGGGTAGAATAAATCCTAGCAATCTCAAAGAGATTGGAGATCAAAGATGATATTTTATTTATTATAATGGCCACATACTGCTAATAATGAAGATACTACAAAGAAATCACATATCATTATAGAAAGGTCCCTGCACACCCACCCCAAGGTTTATTGTTTGTTGCTGCTGTGGAGGAGAGAGAGGAAGGGTTGTTGAGTAGACACAGAGTTTGATCCCGCTGACAGCATTATGGATGCCGAATCCACAAGACGATTATCCACAGATTTCCTGAACACAAAACCATGCAGACCTTTCCCTGAGAAACAATGAAACAGTGGAAGGTGCAGTCTTAAGCAAATCTCAGGCCCAAACACATCGCTTATGAAAAAAAAGAAATAATTTACAAGCAAATTAACACACACGACCTTACAATTATACTGCTTATTAGTTGCAAAGATAATAAGATTAAAAACATCAAAATTTAACAGTTTTTCTTATGGGGAAAAGTGAGGAGATTGGAATAATAGACCATTATTTTCTTCTTTGAACTTGGCAGTTGCCACATTTACTACAATTGAACATGTCTTTCTAATAAAACATTTAATATATTTAAGTTTTAGAAATATAGAGTGGTAATCAAGAATATGCAAATAAATGTTACCTTTTTGACTATAAAAATAAATGTTGGAAATTTAACTTTCAAATTTGCTCTAATAATGACCATAACTAATGTTGGCGAAGTTCTGACTGTATCTCATTAAATCCTCATGGTCATTTCCCCATTGCATAGCTGAGCAAAGGGAACCACAGAGAAATAAAGTCATTGCTCAAGGTCATACAGGCAGTGGGATTTGAACCACGTTTTCTGACTCAAGAGCTATTACTGTTAATCACTACACTTGACTGCCTCCCAGATCCCTGATTTAAAGGTGTTACTCTGGTTTTCTGGGAGTGACCTCAAGCCACCCACCAAGCAGAGAAGCACTGGTTCAATAAAGCTTAGATTAAAAAAACAAAGTGGCTTAAGTAAACCCTGTTCTAAATCACATCAACAGCAGCTGGTTGCCTAGCCATAGCGCTGGGGAACCCTAAAATTTACAATTTGATTCACATCCCATTCAAATTTCTCAGAGTTCTTCCTTACAAAATATTTCAATACAGTGATTTCACTACACTCCAGGTTTAGCAATTGTCCAAATAAGGCAAGACAGAGTAAATAACAAGACTGCCTCCCAGCTTCCAGCAGCAGCAACTGGACAAAATCCAAAGTGTTCCTTCCAGAAAGAGGCTGCTTCCCAGCTCAGATCAGCCACAGAGCCTCACCTGCCCCCTCCCTCTGCAGACCTGGGGAGTCCTAGGAAGACCAGGCCAAGTTGATTTTGGTACCCCATACTCCCTGACCCCTAACCCCCCGGAAGTGTTTGGAAATCATAGAAGCAGCACTTTCAAATCCTGAAAGACCCCAAAACACTTGCTCAGCTCATCTTCTTCCTCTCTAACAAATAATATGGGGCAAAAAGAGAAGGACATCCTTTTCTGCCTTGTAAAAACCTTGTCAGGGAGGCACTTCCCATAATCCACCAGTAGGGGTTCCCATAATTCCCTGGCAGGGGTCTCCGGGCACTCCCATCCCAGTTGGATATTTCCCATCATCCACCAGGAGGGGCTTCCCATCATTTTCTGGGAGGAATTTCCCATCATTCCCAGCAAGGCAGTTGTGCAGATGCAGCCTTCATGGAGAAGGACCGGCTGAGATGGGCAGTGGGGCCTTGGGTGAAGGGCGAGAAGAGTACCCATGATTCCTCCTCCTCTGAACCCCATTTCCCAGTGAGATATTATCTTTTTGCCTTTCTTACATATAAAATGAAAGCTATCCACCTCTCTCTGCATAACTCTTCCACCAAATAAACGAAGAATGAGTCAAGAAAACTTGGTCCTGGCGGCCATGGGCCATCTGCACAGGTGCTGGTGAGGGTGCCTTCTGCATCTACATGGGATTGCCCCAAGGAAGAGAAAGTGTCTGGGAAGCCCTCCGGGGGGTGCTCTTCCTATCTTCCACACCTTTTTAACCCCCCTCCAAGCTGGGGGCCAAGGCAGTCTGGCAGTTGCCATGCTACTGGCTGATTTTTTGAGCCTTTCTGCTGGGCTACCCAGGACAAGGCAGAGAAAAGGCTTTAAGAACTGAGGGAGCCAGAAAAATGCAAACAGGGTCGTTTTATAAATTTATTTAAACGTCTAGCAACTGCTCAGATAAAAAGCAGGGACTTCCAACAAAATGAATTCAGATCCATCTTAACTATAAAAATGTAAGATTATTAAAATATTTATGTGCTTGCAAATTTAAATATTATATACATATGCACACATATTCAATAGAAACACACATATAGATATAGGTGTATATATAGATAATGTATATATAGATATCAAAATGACAGGAATTGCGACTTCTTTTTTTAAAATAGAATTTTTGAGGCATCTAGTGGATGAAGTCAGACCCAGGGAGTCCAGGGAGACCCAGGGTTGGAATTCTAACTCTGTTTCCTTTTTTCTGAAGTCAATTTGCCCATCTGTAAAAGGGAGATAACATTGCACTGCCCATTTGGGGGCTGTTGTGAAGTCTATTTATAATGAGCTTAGCACAGTGCCTAGCACACAATAAAGCATGTAGTAAAGGATAGCTATTATTATTCTTAATTATACTGTTGTCACTCATAGAGTAGCCAAGCACCTTTTGTCTATCAATGGGTCTTTTTATTTTAATAAATAAATTATTATTTTAATGGGGTGACATCAATAAATCAGAGTACATATATTCAAAGAAAACATTTCCAGGTTATCTTGTCATTTAATTCTGTTACATACCCATCACCCAAAGAGAGATCGTCCTCTGTCACCCTCTATCCAGTTTTCTTTGTACCCCTCCCCTTCCCCCTCTCCCTCATTCCCTCCCCCCACACCCCGTAACCACCACACTCCTGTCCATGTCTCTTAGCCTCGCTTTTATGTCCCACCAATGTATGGAATCCTGCAGTTCTTGTTTTTTTCTGATTCACTTATTTCACTCTGCATAGTGTTACCAAGATTCCACCATTCTGCTGTAAGTGATTTAATGTCATCATTTCTTCTAGCTGAATAGTATACCATGGTGTATATGTGTCCCATCTTCTTTATCCAGTCTTCTATTTTTTTTACAGTGATTAAAAGCCTTTAAGCAAACTCTTGGCCAATACAGCAAGAATCCATAAAAAAGTAGTGTCCTTAACATGTTCACCAAGTCCAAGTTGGCCCCATCACCATGCCATATCCCTGAAATATGCAACCCAACCACAGTTCAGTCTATTAGGAGCTGTCACAGGGAGCAGAAGTCCAGGAAAAGTCCATATCTAGGAAAAGTCCACATGGCACTGGAATTGTTGTCACCATTCTATACTTTGCAGCTCATGTCCAAGTCCCAATGACCGCTGCTTCTAGCTGGTAATGATTCAGGTAGACTGGAAAAGTCATTTGCAGCATGCGTGAAAATGGAGCTTCTGTTCTCCTCTGCCAGTCTCGGTGTGGCTTCTTCAGTGTTCCTTGGTTGAAGAGTCCTCTTAGTTTAGTCCAAAGTTGGGTTTTCCAGATGATAGTTCATAAAATTAGTTTGTAATCCACAATGGTTCTGGGAGGTAGATGCTGGTACGTCCGCCTACTCCAGCGCCATCTTGTCTCTCTATCAATGGGTCTTTGGGAAGCTTTTGACAATGGTTTTCACTCATTTTCAATCTTTATTTCTTCTTAAGAGGATCAAACTGCTAAAGATGTTCAGCCTGGTAATTGTTTGTGATAGTCAGAAGTTAGTCTGTGATGAACAGATTATGTTTAATGCAAAAGCTAGGCATTATGTTTAATGCATATGTTTTATGCATGAGGCTAGGAAGAGACGAGTTTCTAGAAATACATCAACATGCACTTTTTAAGTGTAAATAACTTTTTTAACTCTTTGAGGTTACGTCTTTTATAAAAATGGCAACCAACAAGGAGGAAATAACCAGATATACATACAGACCTTACTTGAGTTAGATGGTTTTATGGAAGGATATTGAGAATGCTGTCATCAAGAAAGGAAAAACAATTTTTTTTTCCACCCAGAGAGTAAGATTGTTCAGTATGCATCACAACCAGTAGAACAGGTGGATTAGTGGAGTCAGCCAGGGTGGAGATGAGACTTCACAAAATCCGGCAGACTTGAATTTTATATTGGGCAGCAACTCAAGGGCTCCCTCTGCTCCCTTCCCCACCACATAGCACAGTGCCCAGCACATAGTAAGTGCCCAATCACCATATGCTTATCAAATGGAATGTTAGATACCATTTTGCCACAGAGCTGTACTTTATGCAACACTTGGGAAGGAAAAAAAAAAGAGTAAAGTACATCAGGTTTTTTTTTAATGATCTTGTTCTTTTTATTATTATTACTGTATTCTTAAATCAGGTTCCATGTTTCAGGGGCTCTCTCAGTACTTCAGTTAAATAACTACAACTGGTGTGCTGTGTCCCTAGGTCATTCTGCAGGGGTGGGGAACACTATGGGGAAATGAGAAAAGAATATTACAGACCTGCTTGGGGAAAATTCAACATTAATCCATGCTGTTAAAAAATTAGCCAAACTGTGATACCTATAGCTACATGCTAGTCCCTCATTCTATGATGGATGTTACTCCTCCCTACTAGTGGATATATAAGCTTGGTTCCACTTTTGCTATTATAGATGACCTTGCTCTGGCCAGTGATGTGGTGTGTGTGTGAGGGGGGACCCCAGGGTACAAGAGGCTGCACTTTCCAGGACTCATGGATGGTCCAGGGTCTTCGAGGAAGGGACAGGAGAGGAGGCTGCAAGCAGAATGACCTGTGCACTCTTCTCTCAGAAAAAGGCTGGCCTAACCCAACTTGCAAGAAGGTCTTGAGGATCACGTAAGACAATGAGGGTAAAAATGCTCTGGAAATCCCAG
Source organism: Saccopteryx bilineata (assembly GCF_036850765.1). Classification (NCBI taxonomy): domain Eukaryota; kingdom Metazoa; phylum Chordata; class Mammalia; order Chiroptera; family Emballonuridae; genus Saccopteryx; species Saccopteryx bilineata. The sequence continues at coordinate 221,806,418 of NC_089491.1, read as the reverse complement.
ATGCTTTATAAATACAATGTGTATTTTTTGAGTGTGTGTATTTTTCTGAAGTGAGAAGTGGGAAAGCAAAGAGACAGACTCCTGCATGCGCCAGACCAGGATCCACCTGGCATGCCCACCAGGGGGCAATGCTTGGCCCATCTGGGTCATTGCTTTGTTGCAACCAGAGCCATTCTAGTGCCTGAGGCAGAGGCCATGGAGCCATCTTCAGCGCCTGGGCCAACTTTGCTGCAATGGAGCCTTGGCTGTGGGAAGGGAAGAGAGAGAAAGGAGAAGGAGAAGGGTGGAGAAGCAGATGGGCACTTCTCCTGTGTGCCCTGTCTGGGAATCAAACCCAGGACTTCCACACACTGGGCTGACGCTCTACCACTGAGCCAATCAGCCAGGGCCTACAATGTGTATATTTAACTCGAGTTTTTTGATCTGTGATTATATCATTTTGATGCCTACTGAAAATATATGTTTGTTTATGTAAATAATGTAGCAAAGCAATGCAATGGAATGCCTGTGAAACCACTCCCAAAAATTAAGAAATGAATGAAAGAATAGAATCACTGTGGACATCTGAATGCATAGAGCTTCATCTACACCTCAAATCCAACTCTAGAATTCAGTGACATAGATTGAAGAGTGACTGGGCCAGTGGGGAGGAGCATTTAGACTAGACATATACTACCTCATTTCTCAGAATGGCCAGCCCAGCCTCACTCTCTCCAGCAGAGTGAATGATCCCTGCTGCTACCTCGCCTGCTGTAAGTAATTCGTCTTCTTTGCTAATTTGATGGGCAAAACAGTGCACCTTTTTTTGTATTTCCTTGACTATTTGTAAGGATAAGCCCCCCCCCTCAAGACTTACGTTAACTACGTTAACTATTGCTAGTTATTTAGATCATTTTTCTACAGGACACCCTCATCTATCTGAGTACGTTGTTCCTTCTTTCTGAAATGTGATTCCCATGTTTCTTTATCTGGTAAACAATTCTTCAGCTTTTTTACCTTACCCATACGGAACCTACTTGGGGACACCTTTCCTAACTGCTTCAAGCCCCTCTGACCATCCCTCTGGTTGTGCTTCTGTCGCACTCCCTATACAGTTGTGACATGTTTGCAGGACAGCCTCCCTTAGTTTCCCCAGGGCCTCGACCCTCTCCTTCCAGTCTAGCACAGACCTCGACACATACTCTAGGCTCAGATTATTAAAATTACTAAATACCATTGGAAAATTGGGAAAATACAGTCAAGTATGAAGAAGAGAAAGAAGATGACCACTAACCTCACCTCCCAGAGATGGCATGACTGGCGTCTGGTGTGAATCCATATAAACTTTTAAAATACATGTATATTTGTACTTCATTTCATTTACCACTTGCCACAATCACAGACCATTATATGCTGAAGATGTCAAAACTTCTTCAGAAGTGTTTTTAGAAGATTAAATAATGTTTCACCTTAAGGATATTGACATATCATATCAGTCAAAAGTTTGATAAAAGAATGAATGGAAATGTTTAATACAAGTTGGAAGGAGGTAGGGGTGTTACTTAAGGATATTGTGCTCCATTATGTTACTGGTGCCGTTTCAGGTGTCTTTTCTGGATACCTCATCATCCCTACTCTGGGGTGACCACCAGTAAGAGCCTTCCTCAGCCCTGGGCACTGACCTCTCCTCTCATGGCTCCTGCAAACCTGCTTGCTCACCTGTCTTTCTCTCCCCCACAGGAGGATCTAGCTCCTCTGAGCAGTGATAGACCAAATACAGTTGTCAGGAGAGCTGGACAAATCACACACACACACACACACACACACACACACACACACACAGACAAGAGCCAGGAAGACTTTTAAACCAGGCTGGCATTGTTAGGTTTCCAAGGACTGGCATCCGTGCCATCTGAGCACTGAGCTCTGGCACTGAACTAAACCAGGCTTGGATCTGCTGTGGGTCATGCTAGGTCCCTGGCAACCATCTCCAGGCAGTGCTGGACTCATCTGCTCAGTGTTATTTATTTATAGCACTGGGTACAGGATCTCAGGGCAGGGACTTGAAAGCTTCCCATTGAACAAGAATGGAAATGTAAAAATAGGCATTTACAACTCAAGTTCAGTTAGCTTAAAGTAATTTCACTTCCTTAGCTCATTCTATGATTATTAGTCCCCTAGTAAAGTCAAAGCATTGTGCAATTCACAAAAATTACAATACCCCCAAAATGCATAATTTTTTTCTAAAAGAGTTTTAAAATTGTTAACACGAGAAAGTGTATAACCTGTTAAGGAATTGGGGGATGGGGAATTGTAGGTCATGTGGCTTGAGGTTCTCTGTTGTTTTATGCCAATTAGACTGTCAACTCTCTAAGAATGACACATGTCCTAGTCACCTTTGTAACAAGGACAGTGTCTTACAACTCAAACACTGAAGAGAAGAAACTGAGGCACAAAAAGGTTTGGGAACATTCCCAACGTGACATATCTAGTAAGTGCTAGTGTTGGCTCAGCAGGGCCCGCGGGCAGTAGGAGGTGTTGCCCTGCACAGCAGGGAGGACATGGACACCAGTAGCCGGGCTCCACTTGGATAGTCCTCAGTTAAAATGACAGTGTCATGTACCTCACACAGACGCTCCTGCCTTCGCCAGTGAGATGCCTGGGAAGTCATCCACGGGCACTTTGTAGGCATATTGGTTTAAAAACTCCCATTAACTTCATGCCACATAACCAAACTTTAACAGGATTTATATGAGAGATGAGGAGCAGGAATCAAGCTCTGATTTTAGAAGAAAATGGAAAAACACTAAAACAAGTTGCTGGAAAGGACTTTGTAGTTACTTCTCTCTTGTGCCCTGCTGCCGGTATAAGTCCTAGAATCACTCCACATGCAAGCTGGTTTGCTGTGTCTACAGTGACGGGAGCAGCACAAGCCTCCATGCACTGACTCAGTTCTGCAGCATGCCTATGACTTGTCACTCCCAGCAGAGATTTGCTGAGCCCCTCTAATGCGCCAGACCTGATTCCAGGTGATAAGGATTCACTGATGGACAAAACAGGTAAAAACCTTTGCCCTCGTGGAGCCCACATTCTGACATGTGTCTTCTTCCACGTTCACGTCAGCCCCAGGAAGTCACAGTAGAGAAACTGGTGCTCAGGAGAGGAAAGTCACATTGCCAGGGTCCCCAACAGTTAAGCGTGGAATGAAGCTTTGAACCTGCATCTTTAGATTCCAGATCCCCAGCCTTTCCTGCTAGGCCACTGGCCATTGTGGGGTCATAACTGCTGTTCAAAAAGATAATCTTGAGTGACAGTGAAGGAAAAGTATCATACTCAGTAAGGTATATTTGTTAGCAAGTTACATAAGTCTATTTTTAGAAAGAACTAAAATATTTTTATTAGAGAGAAGAGGGAGAGAGAAAAAGAAAAAGAGAGAGAGAAAGATTGATTTGTTGTTCTACTTATTTATGCATTCACTGGTTGATTCTTATATGTGTCAGAACTGGGGATCAAACCTGCAACTTTCGTATATTGGGATGACATTCTAATCAATTGAGCTACCCGGCCACAGCTAGAAAGGATTTATACTATAAGGACTAAAAATGGATGGTTTCAACCAGAGGAATTAAACAATAAATGAATTAGAAAACATAAGTACTTGGAGGAGCCCAGAACCAAGCCTCCCTTTGAGCACAGTGCTTGCTGAGGTCACTAATTTAGGCTGTGCAGGGGAACTGGTGTAGAGCACTGTGGTCAGCCCCCCTCCCCACCCCACCTGTGATTAGGGCGATGCTCTAACTGAGCAAAGAGCTTCACATGCAAGGCCAGACTCCCACAGACTCTGCGCTGGCTGGGAAAAGACGGACACCCTTGTTGAGCCAGGCTGCTAATGTTTGATAAAGACAGCATGAGTAGCTGCTGTCACACCCACCAGGCAGTTAGCATATTGTTGAAAATAAAAGTACCTTCCCTTCAGAAATCATCAAATGCAGGCCCAGAGGGAGCTTTAAAGTACAGCCCCTCGATTTAAACCGCATATTTTACCAAACCACACTGGGACTGAGGAGTAGTCAGCCTTGCTGAAGAACTTATAAAAATTTCTTAATTTGCTGATCATATTTATCTGGACTAGCTCAGCTGAGGGGGTGACCCCTTGGTTGAAAGGTCAGCTATCTACATCACATTCCTGACCAGTTCCTACCTGTGAGCTGAAAATGAGGAGGAATTGAGAGCAGACAGGCTGGGCAACAAGTGAGCCCTAAGGGGAACTGGGGGGATGCAGGTCCCCCATTACGTGCTGCCCCTCAGGCAGCCCTGGAGTTGGGCTGCCGTTCCTCTGCAGATGGATCGAGCCATTCTCGGCCACCAGGCCCTTTATCATGTGCACACACAAGAAAGATCTCTACTAGTAATGTGGCCAAGAGCCCAGAGCGAGGACATTTGCTCACCTTGTCCTATATAGGCAGTTCACCAAGAGCCACCCCTTGTCAATGAGTGATGATTGACAGCAATCTCATCTCACTCGAAGATTTTACACTGTTCACAAATATGCTTTGAGTGATGTGAATCAGAACTAGCTGATCTGTGAAGTCCATATTCATCAAATTGTTCCTTATACTTTTCATAGACAAGTCAAAGCTCTCAGATCCAGGCATTTCAGATACAGTGCAGTGTCATACTTAGTGTAATTCTTGCTAGAGTTACACTGTGGTCTGCTCTTCAGGAAAAGCAGTGCTGGAGCAATACTTTGTCTTTCCTTAGGAATTCAGATGGTATACTCGGTTTTGTTACACATTATGTACATGTAAAAATGATTCTTGAACCTGAAATGGTGAGATTTCACTGCTAATATAGTTAATATAGTATTGCTTAGAAGCTGTGCCAAGATTAGTTCATGCTTTAAAGGAAACTCTATTCTTCCAAAGCAATGGTAAATGCATTTACAGGACTATTTAGCTTTTCGTTGTATCTGGGATTTTTGCCAAATTTTGTTTCAAGTGTTTTGAGTTACCTTCACTTGTGAGGATATTTGGCAGTGCAATATAATGAGCATTTCACAATACATTAGTTTATTTTCACTCTGTTGAAAATGAAACATAATTTCCCTTGGATTCAGCAATCTTTCTTGAAGGTTATACACTGTAACAGGAATGCTTTGAGTGATTTGTATCAGAAAAGCTGATATGTGTTGTCCACATTCATCACATTGCTCCTTTCCTGTTTTGCAGAATTAAATCGAAACATTCTAATCTCTGCATTTCAGAAACTGTGCTCTGCAATAGTTAGTTTAACACTTGCTAGAGTAACACTGTGGACTACTGTTCAGGAAAAGCAGTGTTGGGCAATATTTCGATTTCCCTTAGGAATTGAAATGGGATACTTAGTTTTTTTCACAGTATGTACATACACTGCTGTGCTTAGATTCTTGAACCTGAAATGGTAAAATTTCAAATTAATGTTAATATAGTTTTGCTAAGAAGTTTGACCAAGACTCATTCATGATTTAAAAGGAACTCTATTTTTCCAAAGAAATGGTTAATTCTCTTACAAGTCAGATTTAGCTTTTGTTGTATGCAGGATTTTTCCTAAAATTCATTTCAAGTAATTTGAGTTAGCACCACTCATATAAATATTTGGCACTGCTTTAAAATGAACTTCAGGCTTTCTTTTTAATTGTCTCTCATTTCAGCTCAAGAAGTTTCTCCACGGTTAGGTGAAAGAAAGCCTTCCATATACCAGGAAGGGCTTTATTTCAGAACTGTACCATTACATGTATACAAAGTTCCTTATACAATTATATTCCTAATGGTGAAAGTGACATCATTGTGTTAACAGAATTAGGCACCCTAAATAGAACACCAGTAATCCCAGCATTTAAAAGTATTTTAATGATGTCAGAGAAATGGTGCTGTAAGGAGCAATACCGATAAATCTCCCCAAAAATTCAACAAGATCTTCAACCAGAGACAGAAAAATCTATCCTTGGAGCCTCCAGCAGATCCACACTAAATGTAAAGGTATGATTGAGTGAAAAATTGACTAAATATATCATCAACCCCAAAGAAAATAAGACAGAGGAAGAAACACTCCACCTTCCTCACTAACCTAAATAAAGGCTGCTTCCACTGGGAACTGAGAGTATAGAAACTGAGGCGGGCATAGGGTGTGAATAGTACCAGGCTGCGGCACAAACGTCCAAACCAGGCTGTGGCACGGACATCCAAGCCAAGGAAAAACTGTGCTTGTGGCAACCCAGTCAACACAAGCTAACGCTCGCACCAAATCCAGACAATGAAAAACAAGTGGGGCAGCCATTCGCCCCGATCTCCTGGTCGGCGCACGCAGATAGTGGGTGAGAGATTCCTCCTAGAGCCCCGGGAGTGGGTGCCCATGTTACTGGTCAGAGGGGCAGAGTCAGAGGCTTTTGTGTGGACCGAAACCGTAGTCTTGGGGTCGCCCCTGTGCCCTCAAAAGCAGCGCGTGAGGAGTGAGCGGGAGCGAAATTCCCTACGCTCAAACTTCCATGCGGGCAGGGGTCTCACCCAGAGTGAGAGGCTGCTGGCCGGATGTCCTGGTTGGCGAACACGGAGAGTGGGCAAGAGATTCCCCTGGGAGTGGGCACCTGTGTTACCGGACAGAGGGGCAGAGTCAGAGGCCTTTGTGTGGGCTGAATCCAGAGTCTCAGGGTCGCTCCTGCGCCCTGAAAAAGTGGCGTGTGGGGAGGGAGCGGGAGCGAAATTCTCAATGCTGGAACTTCTCCTGGCAGGCGGCACATCACCCAGTGCGAGAGGCAGCCAGCCCGATATCCTGGTCAGTGAGCACAGATAGTGGGTTAGAGATTCCCCCGGGAGTGGGCGTCCGTGTTCCCGGACAGAGGGGCAGAATCAGAGGCCTTTGCATGGGCTGTAACTGGAGTCTCAGTGTCACCCCTGCGCCCTGAAGAGCGGCACGTGAAAGCGAGATTCTCTACGCTTGAACTTCTCCAGGCAGGTGGGGCACCTCACCCAGCCATACAAGCTAACAGACCCGTGAAGGATTAGCTTAACCCACGGTCTGCTCGCCTCCCAACTGACCTATGCGACCCTAACTGACAAGATCTCTCTCAGGTCAGCAATCTAAGACAAGAGAGGAGATATTTTTTAGTACCTCTTGTTATGCTATGCACATAGGGGTGGGGGCAACCTCTGATTGGCAGAGCTTTCATACTCAGGGCTATATGTTAGAAAGAGGGATTTGGCAGCTTATAAGTCCTCCTGCTTTGCAAACAGTGACTAGGGCATCTTCTACCCAGCCAAAACAGGTTATAAAGTGCCAAAAGCCTGGGGAAAGTGGTCCCACAGAGTGCTGAGGCATTCGGGACGTGCCTAGAGGTGCATAGAAAGGCACCTTGAAAACAATTGGCTCCCAGCCCTGCTTGATTATGCTTGCAGCTCTGACTGATTGAGCCTTACCCAGAGCCCTGTGCTGAGTGGGAATAGAGTGGGGAGTTGCCAGCTCTTTGAGCCTCTTACTCTCCGGGCAGAGGCAGCAACAACCCCATAGCTGGATCATTAGGCTACTAATTCAGGAAGGAAAGACTAGGAGAGGCGCTCTGGGAAAATGGACTCTCTCATTGTCGGAGCCTGCAAATGCTAATGAGCCTTGACTGCCAACGAGACTGAAGCCTAGAATATGACATCGCCATAGAGACTTATCAACTGCAAACCTCTACCTAAGCGTGCCACAGGGGCAAAACCCAGGGTACAGAGTCACCGACCAGGAAGAGGGAGAGAAAAGAAAGAGCAAGAAGATAACCTCTCAAAATGAAGAATAATCCACAGACTTTATAACCTATCCCATTTTACTATATTTGTTCGTTTGTTTCTCTTATCTTATTGTCTTGATTATTTTCTTCCTCTTCCAATTTGGTCGTTTAATTCTCTGCCGGTCTTACTCTCTCCTCTCCTTGAACTACACTACACATAAGTGTTACATCTCCCATTATCTTTCCTTTCCTCTTCCTTTCTCTCTATGAGGGTTGCACTCCAAAACCCTTAACTCTCTCTCTCTCTCTCCTTTTGTTCTTTTTTCTTTTTTCTTCTTTTTGTGTTTTCCTCTTTCTTTTTTTCTCTGTCTATATTAGTTTCCTCTTTTCTCCTTTACTTTTCCTCTCATTCAATCCTCAATCATGAACAAATTATTTTATTTGGGACTCAAATTTTTTTTGTGATGCTTTGGGGTTTTTTTACTTTGCTTTTTAAACTCACTAGCAGTGCTCCCAACCCTGTCTCTCCATTTTATCTAGTTCTTGCTCCACTAAATACAATAGTAATTTTTAAATTTTTTTTCCATTTTTCCTGTTTCCCTCTTATTCCTCTCATTATATCTCTTAGTTAACCATCAATCACCTAAAAGCAAATCTTTTTATTCTTGACCCAATTTTTTTCCTTTTTTGCATTTGTGGGTCCATACCCCCTTTTTTGCCCCTTTATCACTTCTCCCAAACTAAGGCCCTTCATTATAGGTAGTTTTTGTTCTATTTAGCACAATATAATTCACAGTGCACCACAAGATTTTCTCAAGAAGGAGGGAAGAGGAGAGGAGTGGGAAAAAAAGGGAAATAATAATTTTTTTTAATTTTTAATTTTTTAACTTTTTATTCTTTATTAATTCTCAATAGTACTATCAACAAAACCACCCTCAGATGCCATTAAGGAAAAGGAAATCGAATATCACGGATACAAAAGACAAAGAGGTAGCACAGATAGATGAGGAAAAATCTATGGAGAAAAAATTTAATATATTGGAAACCTTGGAGCTAAATGACAGAGAATTTAAAATAGAAATCCTAAAAATACTCAGAGATATACAAGAAAAAAAAGAAAGGCAATTTAGGGAGCTCAGAAAACAACTCAATGAACACAAAGAATATATGTCCAAGGAAATTGAAACTATAAAAACAAATCAAACAGAGATGAAAAACTCAATTCACAAGCTGAAAAATGAGGTAACAAGCTTAGCTAATAGAACAGGCCAGATAGAAGGTAGGATTAGTGAAATAGAAGACAAGCAACTTGAGGCACAACAGAGAGAAGAAGAAAGAGACTCAAAATTTTAAAAAAATGAGAAAGCCCTACAGGAATTGTCTGACTCCATCAAAAAGACTAACATAGGAGAAGACAAGATGGCACTGGAGTAGGCGGACGTACCAACATCCACCTTCCAGAACCAAAGTGGATTACAAACTAATTTTAAGAACTATCATCTGGAAAAACCAACATTGGACTAAACTAAAAGGACTCTTCAACCAAGGAACACTGAAGAAGCCACACCGAGACTGGTAAGAAAAGCGGAAACATGGAGAGGGCTGCCCAGCTCCCCGGAGCAAATGGCAGCCGGGAGAGACTTGTGTGGTGGGAAGTGAGTTTAGCAGAGAGGGAAGGGTCCTGAGCCCCAGAAACAAAGCCCCAGCCTGTGGCCCCAGAGCCCAGAAGAGGCATAAGGACAGTATTTACCTGGAAATAAGTCAGGATACTGTTTGTGAGAAAGAGACTAATTTCTCAGACCCAGGATCCTTCCTAAAGGGACCGCGCAGAAAACCTCTCTCACAAAAACTCACCTGGGGCTCCTGGGGATGGGGAGAGAGGAGAATACCAGAGTAGCAGGAAGAGAGTGTAATGCTAGGAGGCACAGGGAGAAACATTTTGGGACACAGCCACCGTAACCCCTGGGACGAGTCACTCCCCAAATCTGAAGTGAATATTTCCCCCAGAAACAGCAGTAACAGCAAAGGGAAGCAGGATGCCAGCCAAACAAGCTCCCCCGCAGTGCTCAGAGCAGAGACGCTTAGAAGGGGGGAGCTTTCAGGTCTACAGTAGGAAGTCTTAGAATCTGAGCTATAGTGCCTGCACCCCATACGGCTGAGGGCTCGCCAGAGGGCAGGCGGCGGTGGGGCGCAGAGGCGCGGTTCTGTCGACAGGAGCGGAAGCCAGCTGGCCACCACTGGGCTCACGTGTGAGCTCAGTCTTGCCCGGCTGGGGAGGAGGGGGTGTGCAAAAGCGGTCAAGCCCAGCTGCCGGCAGCCTGTAATCCAGCCTGTGGGAGAAGGGCGGGAACCCCAGAAGGGGTGAAGACCAGCCCTTGAGCAAGGGCGCAGGAGCACAGCCTTGCCCCACCCGCGGAACCAAGGCTTGTGGCCTGACTTGGGAGCTGGCTCCTCCCGCGGGGGTGGAGCCAAAAGCCCAGAACAGGTGGAGTTCCACTACTGAGCTGAGCGTGGGCACGCAGTCCTGCCCAGCCAGTAGAGCGAAGGCTAGCAGACAATCCATGAGCGGGCTGCTCCTGCAAGGGCAGGGCGAAAGCCCGGAAACAGGCAGAGATACCCAGCTAAGCAAAGGTGCTTGCCAGTGCCCTCAGGACCAAGCATAATGCCACCCATGGGGACGGGGCAAAGGCCAAGGCCACCAAGGCTTGTGCACCTAAGCATGTGATCACAGCCACTCCTGTGAAGAGAAAATGCAGAGGCAGAGAAATGCAACACAAATGAACCAAGAGAAGTCCCCAGAAAAGGACCTAAATGAATCAGATATAACCAAATTACCAGATGCAGAATTTAAAATAACGATTGTTAGGATGCTCAAAGATATTAGAAAAACAACAGATGGGGCCCTGGCCGGTTGGCTCAGCGGTAGAGCATCAGCCTGGCGTGCGGGGGACCAGGGTTTGATTCCCGGCCAGGGCACATAGGAGAAGTGCCCATTTGCTTCTCCACCCCCCCTCCTTCCTCTCTGTCTCTCTCTTCCCCTCCCACAGCCAAGGCTCCATTGGAGCAAAGATGGCCCAGGCGCTGGGGATGGCACCTTGGCCTCTGCCCCAGGCGCTAGAGTGGCTCTGGTCGCAGCACAGTGATGCCCCGGAGGGGTAGAGTATTGCCCCCTGGTGGGCAGAGCGTCGCCTCTGGTGGACATGCTGGGTGGATCCCGGTCGGGCGCATGCGGGAGTCTGTCTGACTGTCTCTCCCCTTTTCCAGCTTCGGAAAAATACAAAAAAAAAAAAAAAGAAAAAAAAATAATAATAAAACAACAGATGGTCATTACGAACACCTAAATAAAAAGATAGCAGATATAAAAAAGGACATTGAAATAATAAAAAAGAATCAGTCAGAAATGACAAATACAATATTTGAAATAAAGAACACAATGGAAGGAATTAAAAGCAGGATGGATGAAGCAAAGAGTCGAATCAGCGATTTAGAGGACACGATAAATAAAGGCACAGAAGCAGAGCAGAAAAAAGAAAAGAGACTCAAAAAGTCTGAGGAAACTCTAAGAGAGCTCTGTGACAACATGAAGAGAAATAACATCCACATCATAGAGGTTCCTGAAGAAGAGAAAGAACAAGGGATAGAGACTTTGTTCAAACATATCATAGCTGAAAACTTCCCTCAATTAAGGCAGCAAAACATCTCACATGTTCAGGAAGCACAGGGAACTCCATTAAGGAGAAACCCAAAGAAATCCACACCAAGACACATCATAATTAAAATACCAAAGCTAAGCGATAAAGAGAAAATATTAAAAGCTGCTAGAGAAAAAAAGACTATCACCTACAAAAAAGCCCCCATAAGGATGACTTCTGACTTCTCAACAGAAACACTTGAGGCCAGAAGGGAATGGCAAGAAATATTCAAAGTAATGCAGAACAAGAGCCTACAACCAAGACTACTTTATCCAGCAAGGCTATTGTTTAAAATTGAAGGAGAGAGTGACGTCACGGAAATGGCGCCGTGAGAAGCGCGTCCGACAGCTCTCCCCTAAATCACAACAAATTTATCAACTAGAAACAGAAAAATTTATCCTCGGAGCATTCCGGAGTTCCACACAAACTGAAAGCAAAAGGACTGTTATCACTTGAATCTGAGAGACGAGGGTGTGGAGGAAGCTACCGCAGCAGCGACGCTCATTCAAGCCGCGAGGGAGTGCGCCTGCGGTGAGTCAGCCCATATACTTGGGAACCGCGAGCCGCCACGAGCGGCCAACGCGAGCCGCCGCGAGCCCCCGCAAGCTGCCGCCGCGGCCGCCGTGAACCGCCACCACGAGCGGCCGCCACGAGCCACCGCGCGCGCGCCCGGTCGGGTTGAGCACCGCTGACGTTCCCAGTGGCCCGCACACTGCGAGTGGGGGTCGCCGGCCACCGGTGCCCGGAGCGCCCCATTCGCGCGCGTGCCTTGGGCATTCCACGCGCCCAGGGCGCCCTGCTGGCCCGCACACCCAGTGGGCTCCATTATCCTGCGCCTGGTGCGGTCCAGCCGCCAGCGGCAGGGCGAGCGGGAGAGGCTTGGGAGATTCTCTCCGTGGGCGGGGCACCTCACCCAGCCATTCAAGCTAACAATCAAGCGTTGGGGGAGGGGCGCGCGCAGGCAGCCTAAAATACCTTCGGAAGCACAGCTGCGACCCGATCACTGAAATTAGCTTAACCCATAAAATCTGTGCACACCCTCGGTTCTAATTGATAAGATCTCTCTCAGTTCAGCGATCCAAGACAAGAGGCGTGATATTTTTTAGTGCCTCTCGCTAAAGGGGCGGGGGCAACTTCTGATTGATAGAGCCTCCATATTAAGGGATAAACGCTAACAAGAAGGACTTGGCAGATAATAAGGTCTATACTACACTAGTCGTAAGCAGAGACTAGTGCCTCTTCTTCCCTGCAAAAACAGGCTACAAAGTGTGGAAAGCCTGGGTTGAGAGGTCCAACTAAATGATAGGCGCTGAACAGTCACCTTGACAACAATTGACTCCCACCCCCGCCTGATTACACTGGAGGCCCTGACTGTCAGAGCCTTTCCCAAAGCCTTGCACTGAGTGGGGATAGAGTGGGGATTTCCCAGCTCTTTGAGCCTCTTACTCCCCAGGCAGAAGCAGTTGCACCCTTATAGCTGGATCACCAGGCTGCTAATTCAGAAAGGGAGGACTAGGAGAGAGAATCCAGGAAAGCAAACTCTCTCATCGTTGGACCCTGCAAACGCCAACAAGCCTTTACTTCCAGCAAGACTAAAGCCAATTATATGACATTGCCATAGAATCCCATCAACTGCAAATCCCTACCTAAGAGTGACGCAGGGGCAGAGCCTGGGGTACAGAGTCACCGACTAGGAAGAGGGAGAGAAAAGAAAAAGGAAGAAGTTAACCTCTCAAAATCAAGAAAAACCCACAGACTTTACAACTTGATCCACTAATTTTTTGTTGTTGTTGTTGTTGTTGTTGTTTGTTTCTTCTATCTTTTTGCCTTTATTTCCTCCACCTTGGTCCTTCTATTCTCTGCCCATCTTATGCTTCCCCTTTCTTGAACTACACTACCCATGAGTGTTGCATTTTATTTTTCTTCTTCATCCTCACCCTCCTTTAAGGTTATACTCCAAAACACTTAACTCTCACTCTCTCCTCTTTTGTTTTTTTTTTTTTGGTTTTTTTTGTCTTGCTTTATTTTGTTTTTTTCTCCTCCTATTTTATTTCTTCCTTCGTTTTTCTCTTTTTCTTATTTTTTCCTTTCTATTCATTTTTTCTTTTCTCATTTTACTTTCCTCCCATATAATCCTCAATCACGAACAAATTAGTCAATTTGGGACTCAAGGCTTTTTTTTGGCTTTATTTCTCTTTTTTGCTTTTGTTTTTATTTTTTTTCTCTTGTTTGTTTATTTTTGTGGCATTTTGGGTCCTCCCAACCCAAGGTCTCCATTGTATTTAGTCTTCGCTCCACTTAATACAACAGATTTTTACTTATTATTTTTATTTTTTCTTCTTTATTATTCTTTTTTGGTCCTTTTTTCTGATTCCCTCTTATCCCTCTCATTATATCTCTTAGTTGACCATCACTTACAAGCAAATCATCTTATGCTTGTCTAAGATTTTCTTCCTTTTTTTTTTTTTTGCATTTAGTAGATCCCTACTCCCTTTTTTTTTGCCCCTTGAACTCTTCACCCCAAATTAGGCCTTCCATTATAGGCACGATATTTCCCTGAGGAGGGGAGAGGAGGGAAAGAGAAGAGAGAAAAAAAGGGGGAAATAATAAATTATTACTGTTTTTTTGTGGGGTGTTTTACCCTTTTTTTTTTCTTTTTACTCTTTATTAATTCTAATTAGTGCTATCAATAAGACCACCCTCAGATGCCGATAAGAAAGAGGAAATCGAATATTATGGATACAAAAGAAAGAGAGGTAACACAAATAGATGTGGAAAAATCTATGGAGAAAAGACTTAACATATTGGAAGCCTTGGAGCTAAATGACAGAGAATTTAAAATAGAAATCTTAAAAATACTCAGAGATATACAAGAAAACACAGAAAGGCAATATAGGGAGATCAGAAAACAACTCAATGAACACAAAGAATATATTACCAAGGAAATTGAAACTATAAAAACAAATCAAACAGAAATGAAAAACTCAATTCACGAGCTGAAAAACGAGGTAACAAGCTTAGCTAACAGAACAGCCCAGATTGAAGATAGGATTAGTGAAATAGAAGACAAACAACTTGAGGCACAACAGAGAGAAGAAGAAAGAGACTCAAAAATAATAAAAAATGAGAAAGCCCTACAGGAATTGTCTGACTCCATCAGAAAGAATAACATAAGAATAATAGGTATATCAGAGGGAGAAGAGAAAGAAAATGGAATGGAGAATATACTCAAACAAATAATAGACGAGAACTTCCCAAGCCTGTGGAAGGAACTAAAGCCTCAAATTCAAGAAGCAAACAGAACATCAAGTTTTCTTAACCCCAACAAACCCACTCCAAGGCACATCATAATAAAGATGACACAAACCAATGACAAAGAAAAAATTCTCAAGGCAGCCAGGGAAAAGAAGAGTACAACATATAAAGGAAGGCCTATTAGATTATCATCAGATTTCTCAGCACAAACTCTACAAGCTAGAAGAGAGTGGACCCCAATATTTAAAGCCCTGAAAGAGAGGAACTTTCAGCCAAGAATACTATACCCATCAAAGCTATCCTTCAAGTATGAAGGAGATATAAAAACATTCACAAATACAGAAAAGATGAGAGAATTTATCAACAGAAAGCCCCCACTCCAGGAAATACTAAGGGGGGTTTTCCAACCAGATTCAAAGAACAAAAGAAAACAACACCACAAGTAACAGCTCCACCAAGAACACAATAAAACCAAACTTAAACTGTGACAACAAAGGAAAAAAAGGGGGGAGAGGATGGAGATTAACAGTAGCAAAGGATGATGAAGTGCAGAAATACTTATAAGATAGGGTACTACAATGAATATGGTAGGTACCCTTTTCATTACTTAATGGTAACCACCCTTAAAAAAACCACCACAAAAACACTTGACTTAAAAAAGGTAGCAACAGAGGAAAGAAGTATGGAACACAAACAAACAAAAACAAATGATAGAAAAACAAAAGAGAAGAATCAAACTAGATACAAAACTAACAGAAAGCAATTTATAAAATGGCAGTAGGGAACCCACAAGTGTCAATAATTACACTAAATGTAAATGGATTAAACTTACCAATAAAAAGACACAGAGTAGCAGAATGGATTAAAAAAGAAAATCCAACTGTATGCTGCCTACAAGAAACACATCTAAGCAACAAGGATAAAAACAAATTCAAAATGAAAGGCTGGAAAACAATACTCCAAGCAAACAACACCCAAAAAAAAGCAGGTGTAGCAATACTCATATCTAATAATGCTGACTACAAGACAGAAAAAGTACTCAGAGACAAAAATGGTCATTTCATAATGATTAAGGGGAAGTTGAATCAAGAAGACATAACAATCCTTAATATATATGCACCAAACCAAGGAGCACCAAAATATATAAGACAGCTACTTATTGACCTTAAAACAAAAACTAACAAAAATACAATCATACTTGGAGACCTCAATACACCGCTGACGGCTCTAGATCGGTCATCCAAACAGAGAATCAATAAAGATATAGTGGCCTTAAACGAAATACTAGAACACCTGGATATGATAGACATCTACAGGACACTTCATCCCAAAGCGACAGAGTATACATTTTTCTCTAGTGTACATGGAACATTCTCAAGAATTGACCATATGTTGGGCCACAAAGACAATATCAGCAAATTTAGAAAAATTGAAATTGTACCAAGCATATTTTCTGATCATAAAGCCTTGAAACTAGAATTCAACTGCAAAAAAGAGGGGGAAAACCCCACAAAAATGTGGAAACTAAACAACATACTTCTAAAAAATGAATGGGTCAAAGAAGAAATAAGCGCAGAGATCAAAAGATATATACAGACAAATGAAAATGAAAATACGACATATCAGAATCTCTGGGATGCAGCCAAAGCAGTAATAAGAGGAAAGTTCATATCACTTCAGGCCTATATGAACAAACAAGAGAGAGCCGAAGTAAACCACTTAACTTCACACCTTAAGGAACTAGAAAAAGAAGAGCAAAGACAACCCAAAACCAGCCGAAGAAAGGAGATAATAAAAATCAGAGCAGAAATAAATGAAATAGAGAACAGAAAAACTATAGAAAAAATCAATAAAACAAGGAGCTGGTTCTTTGAAAAGATCAACAAAATTGACAAACCCTTGGCAAGACTCACCAAGGAAAAAAGACACAGGACTCAAATAAATAAAATCCAAAATGAAAGAGGAGAGATCACCACAGACATCATAGAAATACAAAGAATTATTGTAGAATACTATGAAAAATTATATGCCACCAAATACAACAATCTAGAAGAAATGGATAAATTCCTAGATCAATACAACCTTCCTAGACTGAGTCATGAAGAAGCAGAAAGCCTAAACAGACCAATCAGCAGGGAGGAAATAGAAAAAACTATTAAAAATCTCCCCAAAAATAAAAGTCCAGGCCCAGACGGTTATACTAGTGAATTCTATCAAACATTCAAAGAAGACTTGGTTCCTATTCTACTCAAAGTCTTCCAAAAAATTGAAGAAGAAGCAATACTTCCAAACACATTTTATGAGGCCAACATAACCCTCATACCAAAACCTGGCAAGGATGGCACAAAGAAAGAAAACTACAGACCAATATCTCTAATGAATACAGATGCTAAAATACTAAACAAAATACTGGCAAACCGAATGCAACAACATATTAAAAAAATAATACATCATGATCAAGTGGGATTCATCCCAGAATCTCAAGGATGGTTCAACATACGCAAAACGGTTAACGTAATACACCATATCAACAAAACAAAGAACAAAAACCACATGATCTTATCAATAGATGCAGAAAAGGCTTTTGATAAAATACAACACAATTTTATGTTTAAGACTCTCAACAAAATGGGTATAGAAGGAAAATATCTCAACATGATAAAGGCCATATATGATAAACCATCAGCCAACATCCTATTAAACGGCATAAAACTGAGGACTTTCTACCTTAAATCAGGAACAAGACAGGGTTGTCCACTCTCTCCACTCTTATTCAACGTGGTGCTAGAAGTTCTGGCCAGAGCAATCAGACAAGACAAAGAAATAAAAGGCATCCATATCGGAAAAGAAGAAGTAAAGCTATCACTTTTTGCTGATGATATGATCCTATACATCGAAAACCCAAAGGACTCCACAAAAAGATTATTAGAAACAATAAACCAATACAGTAAGGTCGCAGGATACAAAATTAACATACAAAAGTCCATAGCCTTTCTATATGCCAACAATGAAATATTAGAAAACGAACTCAAAAAAATAATCCCCTTCACGATTGCAACAAAAAAAATAAAATACCTAGGAATAAACATAACAAAGAACGTAAAGGACCTATATAATGAAAATTACAAAGCATTGTTAAGGGAAATCGAAAAAGATACAATGAGATGGAAAAATATTCCTTGTTCTTGGATAGGAAGAATAAATATAATCAAAATGGCCATATTACCCAAAGCAATATACAAATTTAATGCAGTTCCCATCAAAATCCCTATGAGATTTTTTAAAGAAATGGAACAATGGAAACAACCAAAAAGCCCATCAATAGATGACTGGATAAAGAAGATGTGGTACATATACACTATGGAATACTACTCAGCCATAAGAAATGATGACATTGGAACATTTACAGCAAAATGGTGGGATCTTGATAACATGATACGAAGCGAAATAAGTAAATCAGAAAAAACCAGGAACTGTATTATTCCATACGTAGGTGGGACATAATACTGAAACTAAGAGACATTGACAAGAGTGTGGTGGTTACGGGGGGGAGGGGGGAATGGGAGAGGGATAGGGGGTGGGGAGGGGCACAAAGAAAACAAGATAGAAGGTGACAGAGGACAATCTGACTTTGGGTGGTGGGTATGCAACATAATTGAACGACAAGATAACCTGGACTTGTTATCTTTGAATATATGTATCCTGATTTATTGATGTCACCCCATTAAAAAAATAAAATTATAAAAAAAAAAAAAAAAAAAGAAATGGAACAAAAAATCATCAGATTTATATGGAACTATAAAAAACCCCGAATAGCCAAAACAATCCTAAGGAAAAAGAATGAAGCTGGGGGCATTACAATACCTGACTTTAAACTATATTATAGGGCCACGATAATCAAAACAGCATGGTATTGGCAGAAAAATAGACACTCAGACCAATGGAACAGAATAGAAAGCCCAGAAATAAAACCACATATATATGGTCAAATAATCTTTGATAAAGGGGCCAACAACACACAATGGAGAAAAGAAAGCCTCTTCAACAAATGGTGTTGGGAAAACTGGAAAGCCACATGCAAAAGAATGAAACTCGACTACAGCCTGTCCCCGTGTACTAAAATTAATTCAAAATGGATCAAAGACCTAAATATAAGACCTGAAACAATAAAGTCCATAGAAGAAGACATAGGTACTAAAATCATGGACCTGGGTTTTAAAGAACATTTTATGAACTTGACTCCAATGGCAAGAGAAGTGAAGGCAAAGATAAATGAATGGGACTACATCAGAATTAAAAGTTTTTGCTCAGCAAGAGAAACTGATATCAAAATAAACAGACAGCCAACTATATGGGAACTGATATTTTCAAACGACAGCTCAGATAAGGGCCTAATATCCAAAATTTACAAAGAACTCATAAAACTCAACAACAAACAAACAAACAATCCAATAAAAAAATGGGAAGAGGACATGAACAGACACTTCTCCCAGGAAGAGATACAAATGGCCAACAGATATATGAAAAGATGCTCAGCTTCATTAGTTATTAGAGAAATGCAAATCAAAACTACAATGAGATACCACCTCACTCCTGTTAGATTAGCTATTATCAACAAGACGGGTAATAGCAAATGTTGGAGAGGCTGTGGAGAAAAAGGAACCCTCATTCACTGTTGGTGGGACTGTAAAGTAGTACAACCATTATGGAGGAAAGTATGGTGGTTCCTCAAAAAACTGCAAATAGAACTACCTTATGACCCAGCAATCCCTCTCCTGGGTATATACCCCAAAACCTCAGAAACATTGATACGTGAAGACACATGTAGCCCCATGTTCATTGCAGCACTGTTCACAGTGGCCAAGACATGGAAACAACCAAAAAGCCCTTCAATAGAAGACTGGATAAAGAAGATGTGGCACATATACACTATGGAATACTACTCAGCCATAAGAAATGATGACATCAGATCATTTACAGCAAAATGGTGGGATCTTGATAACATTATAAGGAGTGAAATAAGCAAATCAGAAAAAAACAAGAACTACATGATTCCATACATTGGTGGAACATAAAAATGAGACTAAGAGACATGGACAAGAGTGTGGTGGTTACCATGGGGGGGGGGGAGGGAGGACATGGGAGGGAGGGAGGGAGAGAGTTAGGGGGAGGGGGAGGGGCACAGAGAACTAGATAGAGGGTGATGGAGGACAATCTGACTTTGGGCGAGGGGTTTGCAACATAATTTGATGACAAAATAACCTAGACATGTTTTCTTTGAATATATGTACCCTGATTTATTAATGTCATCCCATTACCATTAATAAAAATTTATTAAAAAAAAAAATTGAAGGAGAAATAAAAAGCTTTACAGACAAAAAAAAAACTCAAGGATTTCACTGCAACCAAACCAAGGCTGCAAGAAATACTAAGGGACCTGTTGTAAACAGATCAAAGGAGAAAAAGAATATAGCAAAAGAGGAATACAGTTTTAAAGAATAAAATGGCAATAAACAATTACATATCAATAATAACCTTAAATGTAAATGGATTAAATGATCCGATCAAAAGACATAGAGTAGCTGTGTGGATAAGAAAACAGGACCCATACATATGCTGTCTACAAGAGACACACCTTAAATCAAAAGATGCACACAGACTGAAGATAAAAGGATGGAAAAAATATTTCACGCAAACGGAAATGAAAAAAAAGCTGGGGTAGCAATACTTATATCAGACAAAATGGACTTTAAAACAAAGACTATAGTTAGAGATAAAGAAGGTCACTACATAATGATAAAGGGAGCAATCCAAAAGGAAGATATAACCGTTATAAATATCTACGCACCTAATATAGAAGCACCTAAATATATAAAGCAGACTTTGATGGACTTAAAGGGTGAGATCAACAGCAATACTATAATAGTAGGGGATTTCAATACCCCGTTAACATCATTAGATAGATCCTCAAGAAAGAAAATTAACAAAGAAACTTAAAGGACATATTAGATCAACTCAATTTAATAGATATCTTCAGAACCTTTCACCCTAAAAGAGCAGAATATACGTTCTATTCAAGCACTTATGGCACATTCTCTAGAATAGACCACATGTTAGGGCATAAAAGTGGTCTCAACAAATTTAAGAAGATTGAAATCATATCGAGCACTTTCTCTGATCACAATGGCATTAAACTAGAAATCAACCAAAACTGAAAAACACTCAAACACTTGGACACTAAATAGCATGTTATTAAATAATGAATGGGTAAAGAATGAGATCAAAGAAGAAATTTAAAAATTCCTAGAAACAAACAATAATGAGCATACATCAATTTAAAATTTATGGGACACAGCAAAAGCAGTCCTGAGAGGGAAGTTTATAGCATTATAGGCATACCTCAAGAAGATAGAAAAAGCTCAAATAAACAACTTGACCCTACATCTAAAAGAACTAGAAAAAGAACAGCAAGTAAATCCCAGAGCTAATAGAAGGAAGGAAATAATAAAGATCAGAGCAGAAATAAATGACATAGAGGCTAAAGAAATAATACAGAGGATCAATGAAAACAGGAGCTGGTTCTTTGAAAAGGCAAACAAGATTGATGAACCTTTAACCAGACTCACCAAGAAAAAAAGAGAGAGGACTCAAATAAATAAAATTAGAAACAAGAGTGGAGAAATAACAACTGACACAACAGAAATACAAAATATTGTAAGAAAATACTATGAAGAACTATACACCAAAAAACTAGACAACCTAAATGAAATGGAAAAATTCCTTGAAACATATAATCTTCCAAAAATTAATCTGGAAGAATCAGGAAACCTAAACAGGCCAATTACAACAAATGAGATTGAAACAGCTATCAAAAAACTCCCAAAATAGAAAAGTCCTGGGTCTAATGGCTTCACAAGTGAATTCTACCAAATATTCAAAGAAGAATGAACTCCTATCCTTCTCAAGCTATTTCAAAAAATTCAAGAGGAAGAAAGACTTCCAAGCTGCTTTTATGAGGCAAGCATAATTCTGATTCCAAAACCAGGCAAAGACAACACAAAAAAAGAAAATTATAGGCCAATATCCCTGAAGAATTTAGATGCAAAATTTCTCAACAAAATATTAGCAAACCGGATTCAGCAATATATATAAAAAAAAATCATACACCACGATCAAGTGGAATTTATTCTTGGGAGGCAAGGCTGGTACGATATTTGCAAATCAATCAATGTGATTCATCACATAAACAAAAGGAAGGAGAAAAACCACATGATAATTTCAATAGATGCAGGAAAAGCATTTGATAAAATCCAGCACCCATTCATGATCAAAACTCTCAGCAAAGTGGAAATACAGGGAACATACCTCAACATGATAAAGGCCATCTATGACAAACCCACAGCCAATATCATACCCAATGGGAAAAAATTAAAAGCAATCCCCTTAAGATCAGGAACAAGGCAGGGGTACCCCCTTTCACCACTCTTATTTAACATAGTTCTGGAAGTCCTAGCCACAGCAATCAGACAAGAAAAAGAAATAAAAGGCATCCAAATTGGAAAAGAAGAAGTAAAACTATCATTATTTGCAGATGATATGATATTGTATATAGAAAACCCTAAAGTCGCAGTCAAAAAACTACTAGACCTGATAAATGAATTCGGCAAGGTGGCAGGATATAAAATCAATACTCAGAAATCAGAGGCATTTTTATACACTAACAATAAACTGTCAGAAAGGGAAATTAAGGAATCAATCCCCTTTACCATTGCAACCAAAAAAATAAAGTACCTAGGAATAAATTTAACCAGGGAGATTAAAGACTTGTACTTGGAAAATTATAAAACATTGATAAAAGAAATCAGGGAAGATACAAACAAGTGGAAGCATATACTGTGCTCATGGTTAGGAAGAATAAACATCATTAAAATGTCTATATTACCCAAAGCAATTTATAAATTCAATGCAATACCGATTAAAATACCAATGACTTACTTCAAAGATATAGAACACATATTCCAAAAATTTATATGGAACCAAAAGAGAACACGAATATCCTCAGCAATCTTGAAAAGGAAGAATAAAGCAGGAGGTATCACACTTCCAGATATCAAGTTATATTATAAGGCCATTGTACTCAAAACAGCCTGGTACTGGCATAAGAACAGGCATATAGATCAATGGAACAGAACTGAGAACCCAGAAATAAACCCACACTTTTATGAACAACTGATATTTGACAAAGGAGGTAAGAGCATACATTGGAGTAAAGACAGCCTCTTCAACAAATGGTGTTGGGAAAATTGGACAGCTACCTGCAAAAAAAATGAAACTAGACCACCAACTTACACCATTCACAAAAATAAACTCAAAATGGATAAAAGACTTAAATGTAAGCCATGAAACCATAAGCATCTTAGAAGAAAACATAGGCAGTAAGCTCTCTGACATCTCTCGCAGCAATATATTTGCCGATTTGTCTCCACAGGCAAGTGAAATAAAAGACAGGATAAACAAATGAAACTTTATCAAACTAAAAAGCTTCTGCACAGCTAAAGACAATAAGAACAGAATAAAAAGACAAACTACACAATGGGAGAATATATTTGACAATGCGTCTGATAAGAGGTTAATAACCAAAATTTATAAAGTACTTGTAAAACTTAATACCAGGAAGACAAACAATCCAATCCAAAAATGGGCAAAAGAAATGAATAGACACTTCTCCAAAGAGGACACACAGATGGCCAATAGGCATATGAAAAAATGCTCAACATCACTAGTTATTAGAGAAATGCAAATTAAAACCATAATGAGATATCACCTCACACCAGTCAGAATGGCGCTCATCAACAAAACAACACAGAATAAGTGCTGGCGAGGATGTGGAGAAAAAGGAACCCTCCTGCACTGCTGGTGGGAATGCAGACTGGTGCAGCCACTGTGGAGAACAGTATGGAGATTCCTCAAGAAATTAAAAATCGAACTGCCTTTTAACCCAACTATACCACTGTTAGGAATATACCCCAAGAACCCCATTGCACTGTTTGAAAAGAAGAAATGCACCCCCATGTTTATGGCAGCATTGTTCACAATAGCGAAGATCTGGAAACAGCCCAAGTGTCCGTCAGAGGACGAGTGGATTAAAAAGCTCTGGAATACTACTCAGCCATAAGAAATGATGACATCGGATCTTTTACAACAACATGGATGGACCTTGATAACATTATACTGAGCAAAATAAGAAAATCAGAAAAAACTAAGAACTATATGATTCCATACATAGGTGGGTCATAAAAATGAGACTCAGAGACATGGACAACAGTGTTGGGTTACAGGGTGGGGGGGGAGGAGAGGGAGGGGGTTGGGGGAGGGGAGAGGCACAAAGAAAACCAGTTAGAAGGTGACGGAAGACAATTTTATCAATGTCACTCCATCAAAATTAATCAAAAAAAAAAAAAAGAATGTCTCATGGCTAATTCAGGCAGTTAGAAGAACAGTATAAGGATGCTAATTCTGCTTCTCAGGCCACATCCTGCAAAAGGGGCCCCAAGAAAATTGGTGATTTAGCTCCTCTGATTTTGCCAATTAGATTTAAAAAAAAAAAATAGGTCAGGAACGCCCTGAAATGGAACTAACAATACATGAACATAAATTTAAAGGAATTTTAGATACTGGAGCTGATATATCCGTTATTGCTAAGCTACATTGGCCTCCTTCCTGGCCCACTCATGCAGCAGCCACAGAATTACAAGATATAGGGCAGAGTAAATCCCCTCAACAAAGTTCTAGTTTTCTGCATTGGGAAGATTAAGAAGGTCATTCTGGATTTTTTAAGCCTTATGTGCTCCCTGGATGGCCAGTTAATTTGTGAGGTAGAGATGTTTTGAAAAATATGGGAGCGTTGCTTGTCAGTCCTAATGGTTTAGTCAGTACTCAGCTGCTTGATCGGGGATTTTTGCTCACCAAGGAACTAGGGAAAGAACAGCGAGGAATTCCCACCCCCATAGAAGTGGCACCCAATACCAGAAGGTGTGGATTAGGATATCAAAATTTAGCATAGGGACCTTGGTAGCTCCTGCTACCTCAGTAATGCATTGTGCAGACCCAATTACTTGGAAATCAGATAATCTTGTATGGGTAGACCAATGGCCCCTTTCTCAGGAGAAACTTAGGGCAGCTGTTCGATTGGTACAAGAGCAGCTACAGCTTGGACCCATTGAACCATCTAATAGTCCATGGAATACACTTCCATATTTTGATCTTGTTGCCTCTTGGATTATCAAGGGGCATAGGTGACCTTTACGGCTTATAGGTTTTGAGCCTCAAAATTATTGTTGTTCCTTTTTTCAAAGGATCAACAACAATGGCTCTGGGAAACTTCCACTAAATGGCAAATTGCTCTTGCAAAACAATGGACAACTTTATACTGAAACTGTCAACTTAAAATCAGCTCAAAGACTAGAATGATATGCCTTTATCATGGCTTTTCAGCATTTGCCATATTCCCCCTTTAATCTATATACAGACAGCAAATATTTACTTATGGTGTTTTCACTATAAAGACTGCTGTCTTAGGGACAAATGCTGATGAACTATTTCAGCAGTTCCTCCTTCTTCAAAGACTTGTATGTCAACATAGAGCTCCATGTTTTATAGGACATACTCGAGCTCACTCCATGCTCCCTGGAGCTTTAGCACAAGGGAACAAGGGAATGCCCTTTTCTCTTCTTTCTTTTTTTTTTTTTTTTTTTTTTTTTTTTTTGTATTTTTCTGAAGTTGGAAATGGGGAGGCAGTCAGACAGACTTCCGCATGCACCCAACCGGGATCCACCCGGTACGCCTACCAGGGGGTGATGCTCTGCCCATCTGGGGTGTTGCTCTGTTGCGACCAGAGCCATTCTGGTGCCTGAGGCAGAGGCCACGGAGCCATCCTCAGCGCCCGGGCCAACTTTGCTCCAGTGGAGCCTTGGCTGCGGGAGAAGAGGAGAGAGACAGAGAGGAGGGATGGAGAGGCAGATGGGCGCTTCTCCTGTGTGCCTGGCTGGGAATCAAACCCGGGACTCCTGCACGCCAGGCCGACACTCTACCACTGAGCCAACTGGCCAGGGCCTAGGAATGCCCTTGTTAATCAAGCTACCCAAAAGAAAATTATTTGGAGCAACCATGACAGATCGAGCAATTCAGTCTCATACTATTCATCACCAGAATGCTGCAGCCCTGTGTAAACAGTTTCAACTTTCTTGGGAAGCAGCACAGCAGATTGGGAAATCCTGACCAAGGGGTCCTATACTACAATCTGCCCCTGCATTTGGAGTTAACCCTCAAGGACCCCTACCAGGACACTTTGGCAAATGGATGTTACTCATATACCTTCATTTGGCAAACAGTCCTATGTCCACGTTACAGTGGATACATATTCTGGATTTATAGTAACTTCTGTCAGAACAGGAGAGGCTGATAAGCATGTTATAGCTCATTGTCTGTATGCATTGTTCTATTATTGGATTTCCTAAACTGGTTAAACTGACAATGCTCCTGCATATGGAGCAAAAGCATTTACTGTATTTTGTCAAACCTTTCAAATTATGTGTATTTCTTACTATCTTTAAAGTCAAGGTATTATTAAAGTGTACCCAGCAAATATTTTAAGGTCAATTTAAAAAATTTTTTAAAGGAGGGAGTCATATCCTGGAACTCCTACAGGTCTACCATATCATGCTTTTTACTTTAAAAAAATTTTTAACTTCTTTTGAATGCTGATGAACAAATCTTTTTCTCCTGCAAACTACTACCTTCTTTATTTGATCCAGCTAATAACGCTGTTCTGTCTTTTTCCAAATAGGTCCAGATATATGGAAAAGATTTATATAGGCGGATGGGGATCTTCAAACCCCTCAGCGAGATCTTCTGAGCATGGCTTTTAAGATACCAAGAGGCAAAAAAGCCCAATAGAGATCAAGGGAACTACCAGCTTTTAGGATACACCCTTAAAGGCTCCAACGCCCCAAAGGGGTCTCATAGGATGCCATCTGGGTCCTGCTTCAATAGTGGAAAGGAAGGTCATTGAGCTAAAGCCTGCCAGGCTTACATGCCTCTGCTGTGAGGAAACAGGGACACTGGAAGGTAGGCTTCCCCCTTGCTCCTCTAAGGGAAGGTTCAGTCTCTTCCAGCCCTGCTCCAGCCACCTATGACCTAATCTTGCCCAGAATGCTGGGGTTTGCCACTGAAGGCTGAAGATGCCCAGGGCCGTCTGCCCCATCTACGAAACCGTGGACGAGCCTAGGGTATTTCTTCTAAGAAGCAGGTAAACTGATCTCATTTGCACAAGGCCCACTTAATTATGTCTTGCCTAAATAGTCAGGTTTTTTATTCTTCCTTCGAAGATCTCTGTTGTGGGTGATGATAGTCCTATTTTCTGCTGCTTTGTCTAATATATAGTGTTTCCTTTATTCCTCCTACCTCAATGCCCCACTCATATTTCAGGCTGGGACCTACTCCTAATTTAGAGCTCTCTTTCCCCCTTTTGCCAACTTCTATTATGAATCTACCTTTGCCACCCAGCTTAGTGTATCCCAAGGTTCTCTTTACCAAGACACAGTTGCAGAGCTCCAGGGAAAAGTAACCTGAACATGGTCTCATCTCTCCAGGCAGAGAAAAACAGAAGCTCCATCTCCACACATGCTGCAGATGGCTTTTCCAATCTACCTGAATAATTACCAGCTAGAAGCAGCGGTCATTGGGACTTGGACATGAGCTGCAAAGTATAGAATGGTGACAACAATTCCAGTGCCATGTGGACTTTTCCTGGAGGTGGACTTTTCCTGGATTCCTGCTCCTTGTGACAGCTCCTAACAGACTGACCTGGGGTTGGGTTGCATTTTTCAGGGATTTGGCATGGTTTAGGGCCAACTTGGACTTGGTGAACATGTTAAGGACACTACTCTTTTATGGATTCTTGCTGTATTGGCCAAGAGTTTGCTTAAAGGCTTTAATCACTGCAAAAAAAAAAAAAAATAGAAGACTGGATAAAGAAGATGTGGCACATATACACCATGGTATACTATTTAGCCATAAGAAATGATGACATAGGATCACTTACAACAAAATGGTGGGATCTTGATAACATTATACGAAGTGAAATAAGTAAATCAGAAAAAAACAAGAACTGCAGGATTCCATACATTGGTGGGACATAAAAACAAGACTAAGAGACATGGACAAGAGAGTGGTAGTTACAGGGGGCGGAAGGAGGGAAGGAGGGAGAGGGGGAGGGGGGAGAGGAGGGGCACAAAGGAAACTAGATAGAAGGTGACAGAGGACAATCTGACTTTGGGTGATGGGTATGTAACAGAATTAAATGACAAGATAACCTGGACATGTTTTCTTTGAATATATGTACCCTGCTTTATTGATGTCACCCCATTAATATTAATAAAAATTTATTTATAAAAAAAGTGACATCATTGTGTTTACAGGGTTAGGCACTCTAAAGAGAACACCTGTAATGCCAGTATTCAAAAGTAATTTAATCATCAGGATATCTAAAACAACAAGTTCAACTTAAGAACACACACATAGTAAAAGTACACTAGTGTCATCAGTGATAACTAAAGATGTTTTCTCTAGGTTACACAATACATAGAAAAAGTTATATGCACAGTCAGAAGATCTTTGCCAAACAAGCAGTATGTGTCCCCTTACAAATGCAATATGGTTGTTAATAATAAATTCCTGAACATATCATAATATTAACGTGTATATCTACACACTGATCATGTCACTTGTAAATCTGTATATACTCACGTTGTGAAGAATAACACATACTTTGTCTAGAATTCAGCAATCTAACTCGTAGATTTTACACTGTTCATCAATATGCTCTGAGTGATGTGCATCAGAATTAGCTAATATGTGTAGTTTATATTCATCAAATTGTTTCTTTTACTCTACCCAGAAAAGTCATACGTTTCAGATTCAGGCATATCAGATACAGTGCAGTGTTATATTAGTTGTAATATTTGCTAGAGTTACACTCTGGTCTGCTCTTCAGGATAAGCAGTGCTGGGCAATACTTTGTCTTTTTTTTAGGAATTGAGATGGAATACTCAGTTTTGTTACACAGTATGTAAATTACAACTGTGCTTAGTTTCTTGAACGTGAAATGGTGAGATTTCATGGCTAACATAGTTCATATAGTATTGCTTGGAATTTGTGCAACAATTAGTTCATGCTTTAAAGGAACTTCTTTTCTTCCAAAGAATGCTTAATTCATTTACAGGACATTTTAGCTATTCGTTGTATCCAGGGTTTTGCCAAATTTTGTTTCCAGTGTTTTGAGTTACCTTCAATTGTGAGGATATTGGGCAGCGTGATATTATGAGCAGTTCACAATACATTAGTTTATTTTCACTCTGTTTAAAAGGATACATACTTTGCCTTAGATTCAGCAATTTTTCTTGAACATAACAGGAATGATTTGAGTGATTTGTAACAGGATAAGCTGATATACGTTGTCCATATTCAGAACTGCACTGTCCCTTGTATATGAAGTTCTATGTACAATCAGATTCTAATGGTGAAAAGTGACATTATTTTGTTAACAGAGTTAGGCACCCTAAAGACAACACCAGTAATGCCAGTTTTTAAAAGTAATTTAATCATCAGATTAACTTAAACAGCAAGTCCAACTAAGAACACATGCATAGGAAAAGTAACACTAGTGTCATCAGTGATAACTAAAGATATTTTTTTTAGGTCACACAATACATGGAACAAGTTATATGCATAATCAGAAGATCTTTGCCAAACAAGTAATATGTGTCCTCTTATGTCTTTTCCCCTCAGCATGGAAATAATTTCGGAGAGCACACCATAAATTGAGATACTCACCTTTCAGGAGACACCAGGTTTATATTAGCTCACAAATATGATGTTATTTCAAACCTTTTGTAATTCCACCCCAAATGCAAAACTGTTGCTAATAATACGCTCCTGAATATATCATAATATTAACGTGTATATCTACACAATGAGCATGTCACTTGTAAATCTGTACATATTCACGTTGTGAAGAATGAAACATACTTCGTCTAGAATTCAGCAATCTAACTCTTAGATTTTACACTGTTCACCAATATGCTCTGAGTGATGTGCATCAGAATTAGCTAATATGTGTAGTTTATATTCATCAAATTGTTCCTTTTATCTTTTACAGTAAGGTCAGACCATTCAGATCCAGGCATATCAGATACAGTGCAGTGTTATATTAGTTGTAATATTTGCTAGAGTTACACTCTGGTCTGCTCTTCAGGAAAAGCAGTGCTGGGCAATACTTTGTCTTTTTTTAGGCATTGAGATGGAATACTCATTTTTGTTACACAGTATGTTATTGTACAACTCTGCTTAGATCCTTGAACCTGAAATGGTGAGATTTCACTGCTAACATAGTTCATATAGTATTGCTTGGAATTTGTGCAACAATTAGTTCATGCTTTAAAGGAAACTCTTTTTTTCCAAAGAAATGCTTAATTCATTTACAGGATGTTTTAGCTATTCATTGTATCCAGGTTTTTGCCAAATTTTGTTTCCAGTATTTTGAGTTACCTTCAATTGTGAGGATACTTGGCAGCATAATATAATGAGCAGTTCACAATACATTGGTTTATTTTCACTCTTTGGAAAATCAAACATACTTTGCCTTAGATTCAGCAAAGTTTCTCGAACGTTATACAATGTAACAGGAATGCTTTGAGTGATTTGTATCAGGATAAGGTGATATGTGTTGTCCACATTCATCACATTGCTCCTTTCACGTTTTGCAGAATTAAATCAAAACATTCTAAACACTGCATTTCAGAAACTGTGCAGTGCAATAGTTAGCTTAACACTTGCTAGAGTAACACTGTGGTCTGCTGTTCAGGAAACGCAGTGTATGGCAATACTTTGATTTCCCTTAGGAATTGAGATGGGATACTTAGTTTTTTCATAATATGTACATCCAGTGCTGTGCTTAGATTCTTCAACCTGAAATGGTAAAATTACAAATTAATGTTAATATAGTTTTGCTAAGAAGTTGGTCAAGTTTTGTTCATGATTTAAAGGGAACACTATTTTTCCAAGACAATGGTTAAATCTCTTACACGTCAGATTTTGTTTTTGTTGTATGCGAGTTATTTGCTAAAATTCATTTCAAGTACTTTGAGTCAGCATCACTCGTGTAACAAACTATAGAAATGATCCCTGAAAGTATAGTCTTGCATCACTAGTGTAAATATCATATTTGGCACTGCTTTAAAATGAACTTCAGGCTTTTTTTTTTTAATTGTCTCTAATTGTGGATCTGAAAGATCCTCTACGGTTAGGTAAAAGAACGCCTTCCTTATACCAAAGCGGGCTTTATTTCAGAGCTGCATCATTACTTGTATACGAAGTTCTATATACAATTATATTCCTAATGGTGAAAGTGACATCATTGTGTTAACAGAGTTAGGCACCGTAAAGAGAACACCAGTAATCCCAGTATTTAAAAGTAATTTAATCATCAGGCTAACAGAAACAGCAAGTCCAACTTAAGAACACATGCATAGGAAAGGTAACACTAGTGTTGTAAGTGATAACTAAAGATGTTTCCCCAGTCACACAATACATGGAACAAGGTATATGCAGAATCAAAGAATCTTTGCCCAACAAGCAATATGTGTCTTCTTATGTTTTTTCCCCTCTGCCTGGAATAAATTCAGACAGCACAACATAAATTGAGATACCCACCTTACAGATGACACCAGGTGTATATTAGCTCACAAATACGATATTATTTCAAACCTTTTGTAATTCCACCCTAAATGTAAAACTGTTGCTAATAATAAGCTCCTGAATATATCCTAATATTAACGTGAACATTTACACAATGAGCATGTTTCTTGTAAATCTGTACATATTCATGTTGTGAAGAACAAAAATTACTTCATCCATATGATTTCAGGCCACTTGTAAAAGCTCCTTCCTCTCATATGGGTCCAGTCTCTGGTAGTATAGGGTCTAAAGTCCTACCACTAACAAGACGTTTGTTACCTAAGTTTAGCAGCACTTTCTCTCTGTGTGTGTTTTTTTACATTAATTTTTATTTTATTTGAAAATACACGCCTGTAGTTTTAAATCTAATGTCATTGAAAGTACAGCCCATTCCTTCTACTGCTCATTTCACAGCTCAGAGGCCCCACTTACCTCTCCTGGCCTTTTCTTCTTGCCGCCTCTCCTTATGTCTGAAGACCAAGTACTCACACTTTCCCGTCTGGGTTCAACCTCTTGTTCTGGTTAGGAGATCTAGCTCCCATACATCCCCTCCCACTGCCCCTGACCCAGTGGGACCAACAGGCACAGCCCCCAAGGATGACTTCTAGGGGAGATGAGCTTTTATACATGAGTGAAGCAGGAGTTCTGCAATCTGGGGGCTGGGGCCTGGACAATTTTCCTGGTCTCCTGCAGGACTGGCAGCCCTGCTCCTCCACCCCTGATGGAGCTACCCATCCTGCTGGTAAACAAGAGTCATGCGGACTCTTGTTTACCAGCCACACAGTCCCTGTTTCTGGGTGTGGGTGTTCATCCTGTTCTTCATCAACATTAGTCATTTAACAGAGCTCTCCCTCCTCACTGTTAACCCCTTCCTCCACCCCACCCCCACCATGCTACTACAATTCTTGCTTTTTGATGAGTAGAGATAAATGAAACAGGTTCTGATTTTACCTTTCCTTATCTCTCAGAGAATGATTAGTGCTTTTTTGCTTTCCTAGCTTGAGGAATTTTCTTGAGCTCTTAATGAAGTCCAGTATCCTCAAATACCCTTCAGGGAGCTAGGCAGGACCTGCCTGGGGCCCAGTGTTGCCTACCCCAGGAACACCTGCTTCTCATCTGGGCTGCCCACTTGCCACACCTTGTGGTTTCTCTAGAGAGACCCAGCTTCTGGACAGAATGTCCTTTTTAAAATTTTTTTTTAATTTATTCATTTTGGAGAGGGGGGAGAGAGAGAGAGAGAGAGAGAGAGAGAGAGAGAGAGAGAGAGAGAGAAGCGGGGGAGGAGCAGTAAGCATCAACTCCCATATGTGCCTTGACAGGGCAAGACCAGGGTTTTGAACCAGCAACCTCAGCGTTCCAGGTCGATGCTTTATCCACTGTGCCACCACAGGTCAGGTGCTTTTGAAAAATCTTATTTCTCATTACAGCCCAGCTCCTAGCATAGGGCTTATTTTGCATATGAAAGGTTCTCCTTTTGGAGCCTCTTGCAAGAATGACCAAACCTTCCAGTAGGTGTCAGAGTTGCCTCTTTCTTAATTTAAGAACAGGGAAAAGGAGTGACTTCACTGCAGTATGGGGTATGGCAAAAGCTCTCCCTCAAATTGGGTCCATCCACATCTTTATCCCCTCTTAGCATGTAGCTCCCTGACACACTCACACCATCTCACAGATC
The DNA here is from genome assembly GCF_036850765.1 of Saccopteryx bilineata. NCBI lineage: Eukaryota > Metazoa > Chordata > Mammalia > Chiroptera > Emballonuridae > Saccopteryx > Saccopteryx bilineata. The sequence continues at coordinate 221,773,282 of NC_089491.1, read as the reverse complement.
GGCACCAACAGAAATGAACTCTCTCATTACCGTCCAGTTGTCCTCCAGCCAGTGGTTCCCACCTGCTATCCTCAGTCTTCCTCAAACACCCTTCCTCTTGCTTCAGTCAGTAATGACTTTACCTTCTGCAACAAAAGGAAAATAGCTAAGAACTCTCAACTCATGCCTTTCTTCCTACAAAATGATCTGTCTACAGATTGTGCCTACTCTACCCTGAGGCTCATTTCTCCTGATTTGTTTTGGATCCTTTTCTTATTTCTTCTGAAGGGACATGTGTCCTTGAGCATGTAGCCTCCTTTCCTGTTCTCTCTTGGGACCCAGCCTCTTAGGACAGAAGGCAGATTCCAGGTCTGGAACAGAAATGATAAGAGATGACTTCAGAACATCTTGTCACAGTAGAAAGCGAGGACACTATCAAAGGTTTCAGGGTCATGTCGAAAGTGTCCGAGATGATTAGAAGAGGCTTCCACTGGCCAAAGACAGGCAAATGACATTCAGTAAGGAGTGTCACTGCAGTGGATCAAAACACATCAACTGTGACTCAGTCCACTAGTGCATATAAAAAAACGCAAAAGAAAATGCATTAGTAGCTTTTGAAGAATACTAGAAAACCAAGTCATTATTTTGAAAAGTGACAAACAAAAGAGGGAGTTTGCATTTATTCTGCCTTTCCTATACAGACTGTAGCTCAGAGTTAACTAATTAATGTTAAACAATTGATGAGGAGAAGCTCCTCGTTACAGAAGTATGACAGCAAAGAAAAAGACAAATTGATTTAGCAGTTTCACCACTTCTGTGGATTCTGACTTCTAATGAATTAATGAACTTAGAGAAGGGAAATCTAAGACTTTAGAAAGAGCTGACCACATGGCATGTGCTTGCCTTGAATCTGTTCAAATCTGATGAAGCCTCTAGACTTCGTTGCCAATTTTGGGAAAAACTGGGTGCAAAAGAACATGTTAGAACACATCATAAAGACAGTCAGCACAATGCAGAGTGTAGGAAACTGCACAACAAATGGCCTGACCTCTGTAACAACACATTGGTGAGGCAGAAAAAGAGAGGTGCCAGGGAAGCTAGAGATGAAAACCTGAGACCAGAAGACACATCAAACAGCACACATGCAGACTGTTTGGAGCACCACTGAAAGGCAAAACAAAAAAACCTGACAGCTAGAACATTTACTAGATGGTCAGGGAAAGTGGGAGCCCAGGCTAGGCAATGGATGCTGTTATGGGATTGTTCTTGTTGAGGAGAGCGAGGATGGTGGTGATGTTTCAAACTGTATCTTTTAACAATACATACTGAAACTTTACAGATGAAATATTATGATGTCCAGAATTTGCTGCAAAATAATCCCGGGTGGGGGGGGGCAGGAAGTGGGTTGAAACAGAAAGGAAACAGATTTGGCCATGTATTGATAATTGATGCAGCTGGGCTGGGTAACGGGTGCACAGGGCTTCATTGCAGTGTTCTCTAGACTTATGTATATACTTGAAAATATCCTTCCTCCTCCCCAAGTCCTTCTCCAGCTTTGGGCCCTTCTTGCTCCTCCTTTCCTGAAATGGTTGTCTGCTCCATGCTGCCTCTTCTTCCTCACTCCCCACTCAATCCCCAGGACAGCCTGCCACCCAGCCTGCCCTGCCTCGGCCCACCCCTATGGAAGCAGAAGCATTGGTCAGAATCTTCTAGGTGATGCCAGTAGACCTTGACTTCTTTGAGGCATCCTATTCTCCTGCCCACTCTCTCCCATCGCCTTCCCTGTGAGTCTGGGATGCACAGGAAACATTGCCTTCCCTATTTGTCTGGGACAGCACACTCTCCCGGCTTTTCCAGTGCTCCATCCATGGCTTCCAGCCCCTCCTCCCTACCTGGCCCTGGAATACTAGCACCCCTGGGGACTCAGTCTAGTCTCCTGCTGTCAGTTGCTGTCAATGCCAGGCCTCCCTCACCAGCATAGGATTCCAGAGACTCCGGACCCACATAGCCAACCCTGGTCAATCTCTCCAATTCCCTCAGGAACCAAGGGCTCAACAAATGCAAATAAAGTTCCAGCCCAACCTTACCCCACCCTCAAGTCTGGTTGTCCTTTGTATGTTTCCTCTCTCTACAAAGACCCCACCACTCAGTCACCTGGGCATCACCCCTATTTTCTCTCTCTCCCCTGCCACCTCTGTCTCACCTTCTCACCTTTCAGGAATCTGCACTCCCCAACAGCCATAATCTGTGTCTGGATTGGTACAGGAGCTCTCGTCCCTCTCTAGCTACGTGCACCATCACTGCTCCCCAACTAGTCTGCAGCTTGCGTTGTGTTCTTGGCCAACTCCTCTTATGATCCTAGATGTCACCTCCTTTGACCACTTAGTCTGGGTGAGGTGACCCTCTCTTGCGCCCCACGATGCCTCCTCTATGTAATGCAATGTTGGGATTGCTGGTTACCTGTCTGCCACCTTCATTTGAGGGGAGGGGCATCAGTGGGGTCCACCTTCATCTTGGGTGGGTCAGTGTGTGTGGGGGGGGGGGGTAGGAGGAAAGCAGGGCTATGTACTCCTGCTCCTTCCCTGCTGGGCTGTGATCTGACAGCAGCTGAATTCCCCATCGAAGCCCCTGCTTCTGTCCAGCAGTTTCCTCTGCAGCCTAGGCCCTCCTTCCCCTTCAGGTGAAGAAAGTTAAAAACTTTCTGATGTTGCTAGCCTGGGGATACAGTTTTTCACTAATTTCCCCACACCTTGGTTAAACTTATGTAATATCCCAGTTCTGGGTTGAAGAGGGTCCCCCCACAAAATTCATTTCCTTCCTGAAACCTCAGAATGTGACCTTATTTGGAAATAGGGTAGTTGCAGATGTGATTAGTACAGTGGGAGTCCTACCAGAGGAGGATGCTCCCACATCCAATATGACCAGTGTGCTTATGAAAGGAGAGACAGACACACAGAAGGAAAGTGGTATGAACACAGACACACAGGAAGAGGCCATGTGACGGCAGAGTCAAACTAGAACAATGAATGCAGCTACAAACTAAGAGCATCCAGGACAGCTTGCAACACCAGAAGCCAAGAGAAAGGCATGGAACAGACTGTGCCCTGGAGCCTTCAGAGGGAGCATGGCCCTGCCAACACCTGGATCCTCAGACTTCTGGCCTCTGAGACCATAAATTTCCATAGTTTTACACCACCCAGTTTAAGATATTTTGTTAGGGCAGCTCTAGGAAATGAATATAAGCCCCCTCTTCACTCTCACATCAACTTCCCTTTGAGCGGACCACCCATTCTTGCCACTTGTCTTTTGCTCTATGAACTCTTCAAAGGCAAAGACCCTTTGTTGACTTTGAGTCCCCAGGGCTGGCACAGAGCTGGCCTCTTTCTGCACCCAGCAAACATCTGCTAGGTAAGAGTGAATGCGCCTATCATTTCATCTGCTCCTCTCTTACTGAAAGAAAATCAAAGCAAGCATGGGAGCTTCCGGTTAAAGCAGGGTCCCACCCAGGCGGTGTGCTCAAGGGTTTGGCCAAGACTGGGCACTTAAGCTCATCTCCCTGGAACCCTGGCTGTGGCTGTGTTGGCGGCAGTCTGAGGGTATGCTACTATTGGCCTGGCAAAACTTTGTCATGATTTTGAAATACTATGAGAAGTCCAACTGGATTGAAAATTCATGTGATTCTCACAAGAAATGTCGATATTATATGTCAATGAAAGAGAAGGAAGTTGTTTTAACTGTTGTAAAATTCGTGTGATTGTAAAAAGTAGGCTTTAAAGTTATCTGCTCGCGTGAAGAAAAGTGTCTCATTGGTGCTGTCCCACCTTGTCCCCACTGTCCTGAGCTTGTGTGCAGCCACTTCAAGCATAAAACCTGGATGTTTACCAACGCAATCCCAAGTTTTCATTTCAGAATGTGAACTGTTTTATGTGGAAGTTTTATACAAATACTATCCCCTCTAGTACATCTTTAAATATTTCTTATAATTATAGAAAATATTAATATTTGATAAATGACTATCTTAATCTTTATAAAATTTAAAGATCTTTATAACATTGATTAATCTTTATAAAATTTAAATATTAATATTTGCAATTACCAGATATGATATGGACCACCGCAGGTCCCCTCTGGTTTTTCCCAGCATGCCATAAATATGATCATTTTCTCTGTGAGAAAAATGTGAAAAACATCAGGATACCCTGTCCTGTGCCACATTGCATTCATGCATGCCATCTGCACACAAGGATCAGTGCCCTCGGAATCAGGGAACTACCTAGAGAATCCCTGCAACCCCTGAGTTAGATTTAGAAACAACTATTTGCAATTCATGTGATAAGTTGAGTTACAAAGTTGTCTCCAGTGCCCTGGAAATGCAGTGAGGATTGCCAGGGAGAACAGAGAAATACTGACCTGGGCCTCAGAGTTTATACTCACTAAGAAAGTTTGGGATCAGGAGGGCCAAGTTAGAAATACCATCGTGTGAGAAAGCACATCTTGGAAACTACAGACCCATCTCGAAGCTTTGGGCAGGAAGCTGCAAGCATAGCTTCAGGCCTTGTTTTCCAGCTACTGAAGAATTTTATCTCATTCCTGCAGATGGCAGAGATCTTGAACAGCATTCATCAGGAAAGACAGATCTGACCTGCTTTAAGAGGGCAGTTTGAGGCAGCTGAAAAAGTGCTTTGCCTGAGATAGAAGCTGCAAGTGAGAATCTGATGCCCAAGTTCCATGGGAGAGGAAGAGGCCTGAGCAAACTGTGGTGTGAGCCAGAGATGCAACTGGGAGAGGGGTGGAAGGCAGATGGGGCTGGTTTGGAGGTCACCAGGAATGTAATGTTAGGAGAAGAAGAAGTAATTGGCCAAGAGAGAGGAATTCTGCTGAAAGAAACCCCGCCAAAGAAAGAGAGAAGTCCGGAGGCCCGAGGCCCGCTCCCTTGTAGGACTGGGGCACCCAGGAGGCATCCTGTAGCTGTACCTTGGGGCCACAGTGAAGCTGGAGGTTTCCTTTCTGCATGAACACTTCTCAAAATTGCTTTAGGGGCCTTTACAGCCTGGCCCTGGATTGGTTTTAGCCTTTAGAGTTGTTTTAACCAGGGGAAGTCTTATTTCAGGAATTTCATTTGCGAAATGTGTTTTCTGCCTCCCTTTGCTCTTCCTGGGAGTGGGCACCTGGGCTGAGTTTGGATGCGATGTGAACTGTGGGCGCTCTCTAGGTATCCCTATGTCCAGTCTATAATCTGGCCTTTATCTGGGAGGGGGGAGGGTGAAGGTCAATTAAAGTGGGATTGGAGAAAGATTCTGGACTGAAACGGGAATTGTCTGTGAAGGCATCAGCAATACCCGGTGTCAGGTGCAGGTGACGGGCCAGGCTGGAGCTCTCCAGCACAGCCTTGTGAGCTGTGTGTGTCACAGGTGTAATCAAAGATGGCTAACGATCACCTGTACTTGGGACCCCTTTTCACTTAATAGAACATTAGGTTCATGATTCTGACTCTTAAGATGGGGCTGAAGAATAAAGGGCAGGAGGTGAAGGCAGGCTGTCTTTAGCGCTGGTCCTTGCTGGGGGGCGCATTGCTCTGCTTCTGTTAGGTAAGATCTACCTTAAGGACAAAGGGCCCTTGGGGAGCTCCCAGTGGATCAGTAGAGAACATGCCAGTAAATGCCCGTGCGCCGGCTGGCCTACAGGTGCAAGGACACAGGACAGACGGTGGCGAAGAATCCTGAGCAGACGATGGCGCAGAGGGGGTAGGGAAGGGTTTGGGGGTGAGGTTGGGGGATGGCAGCAAGTAGCCCGCACGGGGGCGCCCCCAGGACTGCCTGGGACCCTGAGACAGCTCCGGGCCTGGGCCCGGAGGGGGGGCGGGGGAGGGGATGACCAGGAAGGGGAGGGGTTGAGTCGCCCGCCACCGCGGGGCACGGCGCCCTGCGGCTGCCCGAAAGTGAAAGGCCGCGGGGCCTCGGTGCGCCGCCCCAGGAAGTCGCGAGCAGGAAGCGCTCAAGGAGGCCCGGCCGGTCCGAGGTGAGCGAGCCGGGGCGGCGCAGGTGAGGCCCGGGGATGGCGATCTGCACGGAGAAGGGGCGCAGGGACCCCTCTGCGCCGCCCGCACCAGCGGGCTGCGACGCCGCGAGACCCGAGCGCCGCGACCCCGGCGCACCTGCCACCGCGGGCTACAGGCGGAGACGCCGGGGGGCGCCAGCTGCCTGCGCTGCAGGGACGCGGCGTCCGCGGGGGCCGGGTCCCTGAGCCCTGCGGGCTGCTGCTCCTCCGCCGGTCTTTGTGCTTGTCTTCGGCCAGGGCCGGCACTCTCAGCTCTCCCCGCCTTAGGGAAGTCTCGGGAACAAGATTTTCAACCGGTGTGGCAAGAATTTTTTAAACATGCATACTTGACTATTTAGTCAGGGCACTGACCTTTTTCCCCTTCGGTAGTAAAGAAAAGAAAAAGAAGAAGAACCCCACAGAGCAGTAACCTTCAGGTGTGAATGAATCAAAATTATACCTTTTTTGTCAGAGGAGCAAAAAATATATTTGTTGGTGTGCCGCAGAATTTCAGTACAATAATTACTTTATGTGTATGTGTGCCATGAGATGAAAAAGGTTGAAAATCGGTGGGCTGGGGAAGGGTGCGGGCGGGCGCGGGGGAGGTGGGTGGGGGGTGCTAGCCTCTGGACCAGGAGGCCATGGCATTCCCGGCAAGTGGAGGCAGGAAGCTGGAGCTGGACGCAGCCGCCCGCCGGAGCCCCTGCCAGGAATAAGATGAGCTGCCCTGTGGGGTCCCCTCCCCACCAGCCCGGACCGTGATGAAAGCCGGTGTATAGGGACAGGGCCGGAGGACACCCACGCATTGTCTGCCGCGCTGTGGGGACGTGGGCAGGCCTATCGGGTTCACCTTCTACGAAGACCAGCCACCGGGAAGAGGCGGCCCAAAGCCACCCAGGAGGCTCGTAGCGTTTAGCATCCTGGGCCTCTGGGTGGATTGTTGATCAGCTGGTTCCCAGAGCCCGTGAGCCTCCTTGCCAACTCCAGTGACGGCGACATTCTGTATTTATAGGGCTGAAGGCGCCGGGAAGTCCTCCAGCCGCCAGCCACCACCTTCGGGCACCTTTTTCCTCTTTCTTCCATCCGCCTGCTCTCCTGCCTCTGCTGCTTCCGCGGGAGACTGGAGATCGCCGGGTACCATCAGGATTTGCATTTGAACGAGGACCCTGGAAAGCCACTTAACCCACCCTCAAGGTTTGAATTTATAAAGGTGGAATCCTAAGCCTGTCTTCCCTTTAGTTTGCTCAAGCTCACTATCTGGAAAGTGTCAGCTGCCCTTGAACTTAAATGGTGTGGGTGGTTTGAGTAGGTAACTAGCTCAGATTTCTTCCCATGGCTCCCCTGTGAAACTCCCGTAGATCAAGCTCCAAGTCTCTGGCTCCTCTGGCTGCCTCACCACAACTGTTGGCAGGTTGTTTGGTGCAGACCATCTTTGAAGTCCTGTTTGTTGGTGGGATCGGTATATCCGAAGAGAGAGGATTCACTTTTGCATGTAAGCCACAGGGAAAGAGAGACCATTGTCATTCAATTTTAATATTGAGCAGAACCTTTAAAGCACAAACCATGAAAAGTTTTTTTGTTTCGTTTCATGTTTGTTTTTTTGGAAAGGAAATTTCTTCTCAGAAAACATTTTGGAGAGGCATGCATTTTCACCCATCTTTCCCTTAAAATAAGACCCACTTTTAAAACTTTGTCTTTAAGTAGATTAAAGTATGCATGGGCAGCTTTGATTATTTGCAACAGTGCTTTAGTTCTGGAAAGACTCTTAGGTACTACTCTGGCCATTACTAACTTTTTTTGTTGTTGTTTGCATTTTTCCGAAGCTGGAAACGGGGAGAGACAGTCAGACAGACTCCCGCATGTGCCCGACTGGGATCCACCCGGCACGCCCACCAGGGGCGATGCTCTGCCCACCAGGGGGCGATGCTCTGCCCCTCCGGGACGTCGCTCTGCCGTGACCAGAGCCGCTCTAGCGCCTGGGGCAGAGGCCAAGGAGCCATCCCCAGCGCCCGGGCCATCCTTGCTCCAGTGGAGCCTCGGCTGCCGGAGGGGAAGAGAGAGACAGAGAGGAAGGAGGGGAGGGAGGTGGAGAAGCAAATGGGCGCTTCTCCTGTGTGCCCTGGCCGGGAATCGAACCCGGGTCCCCCGCACGCCAGGCCGACGCTCTACCGCTGAGCCAACCGGCCAGGGCCCATTACTAACTTTTGAGTCTCATTATTCTCGTCCCCCAAAGAGCACAGGGTACCATTCTAAGTGACACAGATCACCAAGGGCTGAATCTGAGGGTGGGGCTCCAGATGGCCTATTTCCTTCAGGCCTTTTATGATGGTTGACTAGTGTTGGTCAAATAAGTTTGTAAAATTTGATTTTTATGTTTGCTTGCTTATATCAATAGTTTGCATTGGGGGCTGGGCAGCGCCAGGTATATGTGATCTGTGAAACTGCAAATTACCTCCCTGCTTGGGAAGGGCCGTTGTTTTGCTAATGTTTGCTAGAGGATAGGTTTTCTGCCAGAAAGTTTGAAAAGAGAAAAAGAAGGGAGAAGTCATGTTTGCAGAAGGAGCAGAGAGAATGCAGAGTAATGAGAAAGAGGTCATGTTGGCAGGGAAAGAGAAGGTGTGCAGATGGGGAACCAGAGCTGAGGGGCTTTGCAAGCTTCACTGAGACTGGTGGGGCCTTTGATTCTAGGAGAAACCGGAGAAGATTCTCCTAGTTGTGGAACTGAAGAATGCGTTAGTGGCTTTGGTAACTCTGTGTGTTTGCTCATCTGCTGGTGCGAGACTTTAATAAAGGAAGGGGTAATTGCAAAGGGGAATGTGATGCGTGTCCCCGCAACACTGCCTTCACAACCCTGATCTGCAGCCAGAACTCTCTGGGTGTAGTTTCCAACCACAGTTCTTGCAAGACATCTACCCTCGAAATATATTCAGGAATAGGAGATATATACACCTGATATGGCTTAGGAAGCAGTCTTCCTATCTCCAATGGAATAGTTATTGGCTTCACTCAAACAGTTTGGCCCCCATAACCATCAATGGCCACTGGGGTCCCAGTGAACTGCTCTGGGTTCCCATAGAGGAGGGAACATTCTGCCCTCACCACTGAGAGGTGCAGTAGGATTTCTTTTTCCTCCCTGATCCCTTGTCCTCCAGGGAAAAAGCAGATTGCTTTTCCCTTGGCTTTCTTGTGATTTACCTGTCTTGGTGAGAACCAATAAACAGAATGCCCACCATCCTCTGGCTCCGCTGTTGCTTTACCATCTACCCGAATTCAATAAGAACTTGCATGTGAATGGCCACGATGGCGGAAGCCCCTGGCCTTACAAGGAGGTTGTGTTGTTTGGGAAGTTGGGTATAAAATCATGTGTTTTACAGATTTTCATAAAGATCCTCTAGTAGTGTGTTTCCCCAGTTGCTATCTTTGCCAGAGAATGAAACTGGCTATTCTGACACGTTTCCCTGTGGTGATGATGGTGAGGTCCAGGGGCACTTTGTAAGAGACGTTTACAAAAAAAAAAAAAAAAAAAAAGTCTTCTTGCGTACTTGGGCTGTGTGTCTGTTGGTCAAATAAGTTTGTAAAATATGATTTTTATGTTTGCTTGCTTATAGTTTGCAATGGGGGCTGGGCAGCACCAGGTTATACTGGTCTGTGAAATTGCAAATTACCTTCCTGCTTGGGAAGGGCCATTGTTTTGCTAATGTTTGCTGAAGGAGAGGCTTTAGGGCCAGAAAGTTTTGAAAAAGGAGAGAAGGAGGAGAGGCAGAAAGAGAGGAGCCATGTTTGTAGAGTGAGAGCAGAGAGAATGTAGAGTGCTGAGGAAGAAGGCCATTTGTTCAGAAGGAAAGAAGGTGTGCAGATGGGGAACCAGAGGTGAGAGGCTTCACGAGCCCTACTGAGGTTGGTGAGGCCTTTGATTCTAGGAGAAACTGGAAAAGATTCTCCTGGTTGTGGAACCGGAGGAAGGTGTTTTTCTTGTGTGTGTGCTTGTCGGCTGGTGCGAAACTTTAATAAAAGGATGGCCCACCATTTTTTGGCTCCACTGTTTCTTTACCATTGCTGGAATTCAGTGTGAACCTGCATGTGAACAGCCACGATGGTCATGACTACTAGCCCAACAGTGTCAAAGCCAAAGTTTAAACAAAATGATTTGCTTCAGTTCTGCTGCCCTCTCTCTCTGAAGGGGACAGGACAGGGGGTGAGCGAGTGGTGGGAGGGAGGGGGGTACTTAAGCAAACTAGACCAACCTGGTTTGACCCCACTTGGTCCAGCTGCTCGCCTCATTGTTCTGCTCTGAAGTTAACACTGCCAGAGTGTCCGTGGGCACACAGCTCTGAGTGGAATGGTTTTCTGTGGGTATTACCCGGGCTTTGGAAGAAGAGGCCTCGTGACACTGAACCCACGGGTAAAATCACTATCTTTACACATCCCCATTGCACTTACCATGAGAAGTGGTAGCACTTGCTTTTACCTATTTTATAAGGGGAAGAGCCTGCACTATTATAGAGGAAATTGAGATCTTCCTGTTGCTTTTCCAGTGCCTTCTGGATTTTTGTTGTGGTTGTTGTTACAGGTTTTACCAGAATTGAATTGAAGTTGATTGAGTGATTGAGTGATTGCTTTAGTAGGTGGCAATAAAATTTGTTATTTACAGAGCTGTGCCTCCAGAAGCCATGATTGGACTCGGGAAGAAACTGAACTTTGGCTGTCCGTTTTCAGGCACTGTGAAACTTAAACCAGATCCTTTACTCTGAAGTCCTCACAACAAAGTTGTTTGTAGAGGTATAGTTAGGCCCAAACAGAAGCTCACTTATTGTGAGCAGAATTTTAGTAAAATATCATTTAAATCTAGAGGTTTGAATAAAAACGATTTTGAAGAATTGTGGCAATTCGTTCAATGCAGCTCTTGAGCGCTTTCTCTGTGCTAGGTTCCAAGCCAGGTCATGGGGAAGTCAGTCACCTGCAGTCTCGTCCTCTCCTGCCACAGACCAGGCGGGCACTGAGGGCTTTTGGTGAATTATCTCACTCCCTCTTTAATATATTTGTTTTGTTTGTTTTTTTATTTTTTATTCATTTTAGAAAGAAGAGAGAGAGAGAGAAGGGGGGAGGAGCAGGAAGCATCAACTCCCATATGTGCCTTGACCAGGCAAGCCCAGGGTTTTGAACCGGCGACCTCAGCATTTCCAGGTCGACGCTTTATCCACTGCGCCACCACAGGTCAGGCCTCTCACTCCCTCTTTATAACAACCATACAATGTAGGTGCCACCATCCCTATGTTTTAGCTGGTGAGGGAGCCCAAAGTCAGCTGTATGGGCTGCTGACATTCCAGGTGTAATGAATAGCTGAGGTTATCTAACAGTTAAAGCCCCCGTAGAGCCAGGGGCCTGGCTGGTGGGAACAAAGCTGTGGTTCTGGCTAGAGCAGAGGGCCTCTTCACTGCCTCTTCCCTGAGGAAAGCTGAAGGGGTGGGGGTGGGAGTTCTGGGACGAAAACTTGGCAAGGATTTTGAATTTTTTAAAGTTAATATAAAAGAATATCATTGAGGAGGGTGCATTGGTTCAAAGCCCACTCTGGGAGGAGGGCAGGAGCAAACGTGGGGAACCATTCTAATTGGAAAGACAGGCACTTACAAATACAGTGTGTCCATAAAGTCATGGTGCACTTTTGACCAGTCACAGGAAAGATGATTGAAATGTGAAATCTGCACCAAATAAAAGGAAAACTCTCCCAGTTTCATACCTATTCAGTGCAGTTCAATGTGGGCTCATGCAAAGATTTTTTAGGGCTCCTTAGGTAGCTACCCCGTATAGCCTCTACAGACTCGTCACTGACTGATGGCCTACCAGAACGGGGTTTCTCCACCAAACTGCCGGTTTCCTTCAACTGCTTATCCCACCGAGTAATGTTATTCCTATCTGGTGGCGCTTCGTTATAAACGCGCCGATATTCACATTGCACTTTGGTCACAGATTTGAATTTAGCGAGCCACAGAACACACTGAACTTTCCTCTGTACCATCCACATCTCGACTGGCATGGGCTGCTCCGCTGTATACACAGTGTTACGTCATCATCTGCACATGCGCATATGCTGCCACATCATCCTACAGAAACTAGGAGGGTTTTCCTTTTATTTGGTGCAGATTTCACATTTCTATCTTTTGTTGCTTTCCTGTGACCGGTCAAAAGTGCACCATGACTTTACGGACACACTGTATAAGTGTTAAGTCCTCCAAATCTGAACTATTTGCTTTTACTTATCTGCTCTGCCAGTGAAGTTGTTTGAAGACATTAAATAAATATCAGCTTCTTTGAATCAAAATTAATATTTACTCAAAAGCAGCTTTCTTTTTAAAAAATTATATAACCTATGAATTTTGAGTAATATAAGACAAAACAATCCATGTTCTACATACACTGGAAATTGTGCTATTTAACGCATTGATCCAAAAAATTTCTTGTTGCCAAGTGTAGAAGAAAAATTGAAGAATAAAACAAGTCATGAGGTTGGCTTTGGGACAGGAGACCTGCCTGGTGTGCTAGGGCCCCTACTCAGTTCTCGGGCCCCCTGGCTCTTCCCTCCTGCCCTGCTCTGCCTGCAACTCTGACTTCAGAATGGGGTCCTTTCCCATGGAACTCTGAGGTTACCACAGGAGATGAGAAATGGAGAGGCAGGTATGAGGTGAAGTCCAATCCCACAGCATGAGAGGCCTTTCGATTCAGTTGCAACGCCACAGTTAAATGATCAGTTTGATGACCTGCCTTCTCATCCAGGCCTATGTTCCCCTTTGTTATTGTGGCTCAGTTGTGGCCTGGCCTGGCCTGGAGTGGGTGGAATGGAACATGCCTGGTTCCCTGGCGTGCTTTGGTAGTTGAGCACATAGTGTAACCACTGGGTGCATACTGGTTTCTCATGAATGTTACTATTGTGTAGAATGTGGTTAAGAGTAAACGGATTGATCTCTAGATGCCTTCCAGATGGAGAGAAACTCAGTGGGTTTTTTTCATATCATCAGAACATCATGTGAAATTCATTTTAGTGATCTTTGAACACCCTCCCCCACCCTCCCAAGGCAGACATTGTTCTGCCATCTTGTGGCCCTGGTGGCGGGCATGCCCATAGTCCTGGAAGACCAGCTTTGATCCGGGCTGGGTCACAACTATGCAAGGAATTTCTTCTGCTAAGGACTCCAAGGTACCATTGTTAGAACACCTGACTTCTCAACTCCTCTCATTGTAGAGAGCTAAGCCGCTGTGGGAAGGAAGAGGGGACGTGAGAGCCACTGGAACATCCCTGCTTGCTTTCCCGCCTGTGTGAGTGCAGGAACAGGAGAAAGACTTGCAGCGAGGATTACTAACCTCTTAATGAAGCACCTGATTTCATCACCAAAGCTCCGTGGCCCGATGTAAATGGCTCGACTTCCTGCCGGCATTCGCTTCATCATCTCATTCTCCCGGGATCAGTGGTAAGCCCCGCGGCTCCGGCCACCGGCGTGGTGCTATGTGTGGATAAGGGCCCCTGTGTGGCCAGCTCTCCCCAGTTTCATGATAAAACACATGTGAATGCTAGCCTCCTCGTAACCATGAAATCAATCATTGGTGGTGGAAGCTGTGAGGAACATTGCCAAGTTGTCCTCTGTCTTTGGCTCTGATTGTGACAGATAGCATTTGGACTCCTTTGTAGTCTTTAGTGGTTTCTGTAATAATCATGGTCCCCCCAGAAAAATGACCACTAACTACTGGCAAGATGATAACATGCCTGTGAGTGAAATAAGCATATGAACTCTGAGCTCAATGAATGGCCTCCCTGGGGCAGAACTTCCAGAGAGAAAATGAAATCTAAACAAGTTAAATACCAACCAGAAAATGACTCTCTAATCCGACAGCATATCTGCTTGCCTGTTCTGAGAATCCTTCTCTGGAGTGGTGGTCATGAATCCCACGTTCCTTGGAGGAATTCGATGGCAAGGGCAGAGTCTAGAGCTGGGGTCTCTGGCCTCTGACCCACACTCAGTGGTGTCTCCCCTGCTGATTTCTGTTGGGAAGGAAAAATTTTTCTTCTACCCTCTTAAGTTCCATAATTGGGTGCATACATATTAAATTGACAAAAAGATTCGCAAGAGAAAAGAGATTTAATCACATATATATATATGCAGGAGTTTACAGAAAAATGTGACTTAACGAGGATGTTAGAATTTAGGACTTTATACCTTCTTAATAGAGGAAGAAGAGGAGGAGAAAGGCACTTATGGGAAAATAGATGACTTTTTGGAAAGACAAATGGGCCTTAGGAGAATAGTTGGGAGATACGATGGTGCTGTGACAGTGTCTGTTTGGGCATGATGTGGAACTTCTCATCCTCGGTAATGAGTCAGTCTGCCCTGATAGTTCCCAGGAGGGACTTATGACAATTGAGTTCCTTCCTAGGTTCTGCTTTTAGGCAGATAAGAGATTTCAGGAACCCAAATGTTTTCTGGGCAAAACAATTATTAACCCATTGTGGCAATTCTGGACCTTTCATCTCCAACACGACAACCCACCTGTGGCCTCTACACCCTTTGCAGCTCCCCAGGCCTCTGCTGGCTGGTGGAGTAGCCACCAGGTCTCAGGTGTGACTTTGGACATGTTCTTTCTGGAGTGTGTGTTGACTCAGTTCACATCTACTGCAAATCTAGCCTCGAGGGTTCAAGCACCTACCTTTTTATTTTGGGAGTGCTTATCTTCTTTGTTTTATAACTTCATTTTGATATAATTTTTAAACTCAGAAGAAAATTATGTTACAAAGAACTCCGGTATAAAAGTCTTATGTATCACAAACATATTTTTAAGGTTAAGACCTACACAGATAGAGTAGTTCTTCTCAAACTTTAGTGAGCATGTGAATCACCCTGAGAACTTGCTAAAGAGCAGATTCTGACTCAGTGGGTCTGGCTGGGCCCGAGATTCTGCCTTGCCCAGGTGATGGTGCCATCAGTCCATTGGCCATACTTTGGGTAGCAAGGGTATAAACTGTTGTCTTAATTCTGTTCTATCTTTGCCCCAAAGTTGCTTTTTGACCTTTAAAAGTTATTTTTAGCTGAGGTTTAGCAATGGCTTTAACATTCTTAGTAAGGACACTTTTTATGTGCCTCTACCCAGCATACCTGCCCATTTGTAGCAGCGCTTTGATTTCCATTTGGGAACTGCCTTCCCTCCTTTGTGTGCAGATGACACAGGCAGGTGAGTCTCCATACTTCCCATCTCATTGCAGCAGCCATTGGAGGCCCTCGAGGCTCCATTCCTAGGACCTTCCTCAAACAGTGCAGGTCCAGCAAGAGGCTGGGTGGGGGGCAGAGGAGGCTATAGGGCTCTCTCCTCGGGTTCTGAGCCTTCTTTGGCAAACAAATTCATACCATTGTGCCTCATTTGCTTCTTCGTGTGTGCGCGTGTAAGCACACGTTTTTATGAACCATTTGTGAGTAATTGCAGATATTGTGTCCTTTTGTTTCTAAATGCTTCAGTGTGTATTTCCTGTAAGCAAGACATTCTTGTGTAACTACATATAAAGTTCAAAATCAAGAAATTAACATTGACACAATTTTATCATCTAGTCTATAGTCCATATTCAAAAGTATACCAGATATTCAATAACATCTTTTATAGCTTGCCTCTTGGACCGGGGTTCCAGTCCCTGGTCACACGTTGCATTTAGCTGTCCTGTAGGTTTAAGCTTCTTTCATTCAGAACTCTTCCTTGACCTATCTTTGTCTTTTATGACCTTGACATTTTTGATGTTTATAAGCCTTTTATATATATATATATATATATATATATATATATATATATATATATATAGACTGTCTTTTGTTTTGGATGTGTCTAGTATTTCCTCATGACTAGATGCGGATTATGCATTTTCGTCAGGAATACTACAGAAGGGAGGCAGCTCCTCACTAATGGTGGGCAGGGGAGGGACTGAATGAATCATGTGGCATTGGATTGGGATTAAAGATAGCAAGAAGAACTGGTGAGAAAGCAGAGGGAGAAACTGATATGGTTGTGTGTGGGGGTGTGGTAATGTGTGTATGTGCTATATGTGTGTATGCATATAAGATGCCTTATCCCTACTCACCAAGAGGCCCTAGGAACAGTGACACCTCACTGCCGTGAGCGCACCAGGTGTCAGATCTTGGTTTCTATGTGCCATTTCCCACTGAAGGAGCTGGGCATTTTTGGAGACTGCTATCTCAGCACTGGGGCAGAGGAAGGAAGAGGAGCCAGGAATACCTTGTGCCAGAAAATAAAGATGTGCTTAAAAATGAAGGGATTCCCACTGCCAAATCTGGGATGATTTGAGATTTACAATAAGTGATACTATTAATGGATTATAGCCCATTGAATACAATTAGAATCCAGTGAGTCCATGCGGCTGTCATTCAGTAAATGTATATAAATGGGAGAAAGGAATGCTCTTCCTCACAGCTTAATGCCAGCCCCTCAGGGGAGCAAGAGTGTCTGATAACCTAGACAGCCATTCCATCACCATCAGCAGTGCCTAGTTTAGGTGAAGATGATCAAGGGACACACAGTCTTGGGGGAAACTTGAAGGAACAGGTTATTTACTGAATCTCAAAGTGTGTTCCTACAAATTCTTTATTAGTTACTTAGTAGAGGGGGGTGTTGTAGCTTCTCTGAGGGGCGATCTGAGAGACAGCGCCTTAACCAAATGATCAGTGCTACCATCACCGAAGTCATGTGCCTCCCCCAGGATGCTCTGAAAGGGATGCACATCACAGTTGTGTATGGCTTTCTTGTCTCTAAGTTAAGGATGTCTTTGGGCTAAACTCTATGCCATGTCATACTGTTCAGTAACTCTCATCTAAAGCATTTGTTTATTCCTTATTTGCTTATGACTGAGATAAGTAACACTCAGAAGAGGAAACACAGTGAGTCTTTTAACCTGGAGCAGGCTGCTGTTCACCTAGGAACATGTCTAAGGACGCTTTGAAAGGTGCCCACCTGTCCTGCACCATCACTGCCATGATGGGCTTTTCTCACTAGAAACTAGAGGTTAACCCAAATACCACTCCTGTAGTGCTGGTAGGTCAAAGAATGATGCAGTCAGATATACTATATTTCCCCATGTATAAGATGCAACCTTTTTCAAAAACTTTGGGGTCTAAAAACTGGGTGCATCTTATACAGTGGTTGTAGATTTTTTAACTGCATTTCCTGCTTTTTCATGCAGATGAGAAATTGTATGAATTTTATGATGAATAAAATTTGAGTTCAATAACTTTATGTAATACTTTCTTTTTTCAAATTTTGGGCCCCAAAATTATAGTGCATCTTATACATGGGGAAATATGGTAACTACAAAAAGTGAGGGGAACACTGATGAATGAACGTATTAGATAATTCATTTTCATTTGTGTTTTCTTAGTATTCACAAGCCTAAGTGTAACAAAAAACACAAAAGTAGTGGATTGTATTAGATTCCTAGGGCTGCTGAGACCTAGTTCCACCCACTGGGGGGCTTCAAACAACAGAAATTTATTACCACTGTTCTGGAGGCTGAAGTTTGAGAACAAGGTGTCATCAGGCCGTGCTCCCACAGAAGGCTATCGGGAAGAACCCTTCTTGCCTCTCCCAGCCACTGGTGGTTGTTTAAATCCTTAGCACTCCTTGTCTGGCTGTGCCTATCTTGTCTCATGGCCTTCTTCCCTGTCTGTCTCTGTGTCTTCACATGGCTTTTATAAAGACATTGGTCACTGAATTTAGGATCTTACTGCATTTGAGGTCATACGTGAGTTAAGTATGACTTCAGCTTAACTAATTACATCCTCCAGACCAGGCATCCCCAAACTACGGCCCGCGGGCCGCATGTGGCCCCCTGAGGCCATTTATCCGGCCCCCCGCAGTACTTCCAGAAGGGGCACCTCTTTCATTGGTGGTCAGTGAGAGGAGCACTGTATGTGGCAAGACAGTGAACTGGCCCCTTGTGTAAAAAGTTTGGGGACCCCTGCATCCAGACCATGTCCAAACAAGGTCACATTCTGAGAATTTTAGGTGGACATGAGTTCAAAGGGACAGTATTTAACCCAGTACAAGAGGGATAAAAGGACACAAACATCATTCAAAATACTTGCACTCTGAATAATAAAAGGAGAAAGAAAATGAAAATAGAATCACAAACTGGGCAAAAGACTTATGAGGGTTATTTAGGACTTTAGTCCCGTAACCCAGGATGATCCTGCAGAAATAAAAAGGTTCTATTAGAGAACCTGGCAATCTGCAGGCTGACTCACAAGCTATTTCAGTTCCACACAAAACTGCGCTGAAAATCCAGTTCAGCCGAAAGCCTGTGTTGCTCCTTTCTGTGACACATGTGCTCATGGAGCGTCCCTGGGCATGTGCTCCATTCATCATCCCCCAACAAGGCACCGTCCTAGAACCAACTTTGTCCTGCCAGGCCCAGTGCTGGTGAGCAGTACTACAGAACCACCAGTTAGAGAAGGGGCAGTGGCTTAGGGATGCAGGCAGAAGTCTAAGAATAGAGACAGAGGCCCAGGGATGGGGTGGAGGCCCAAGGAAGGAGGACAAATGGCCCAGGGATGGCCACTAGGTTCTGATAACCTAGACAGCTTGACTATATAAGAATGCAGGTATATTAGGGCCCCAGTGTTCTTTAGACTTTGTCTGGACACACGGAGGAGCTGTTTCTTTCTGGGTTATTTAGTTTATTTTATAAGTTTTTTTTAATATATTTAACAAAAACAATATTTATAGAATACTCTCTTTATGGCTGGGTAGACAGCATGAACTCAAAGCCCATTTAAGCCCTGGCCAGTTGGCTCAGCGGTAGAGCGTCGGCCTGGCGTGCGGGGGACCTGGGTTCGATTCCCGGCCAGGGCACATAGGAGAAGCGCCCATTTGCTTCTCCACCCCCCCCCTTTCCTCTCTGTCTCTCTCTTCCCCTCCCGCAGCCAAGACTCCATTGGAGCAAAGATGGCCCGGGCACTGGGGATGGCTCCTTGGCCTCTGCCCCAGGCGCTAGAGTGGCTCTGGTCGCGGTAGAGCGACACCCCGGAGGGGCAGAGCATCGCCCCCTGGTGGGCAGAGCATTGCCCCTGGTGGGCGTGCGGGGTGGATCCCGGTCGGGCGCATGTGGGAGTCTGTCTGACTGTCTCTCCCCATTTCCAGCTTCAGAAAAAATACCAAAAAAAAAGCCCATTTAAGTAGAGCTGATTTCTCAAAGTCCTTAGCTGGGTGATGATGGAATTCAGATTCTCCTGGTGGATCCCACACCTGTAAGCTGGAGTATGAGGCATTCGGAGGGCTCCAGATTCCCACCTCACATGCTGATTTGGGAGGTGTGAAGGTCACTCAGTCTGAGAACGTTTTCAAAATACTCCTTGTAAAGACTGGAAAAGGGAATCCTGTACTCAAACAGGGGTATGTCAGGGTTCCCCAAAGGCTGCACTCACCCTAATTTACATCCAGTGAGGATATAAGTGACCAGTAAATGAAACTACCTGTGGGCTGGAAATTTGGGTATTGAGGGTTTACAGAGTTCCAATGGCCTAAACTCTTCCTACGGTGGGAACCGAGGGCACTGAGGAGCAGAGGGTGGGATTCCAGGGAGCTTCAAGCAAAAAATTGAGAGACTTCCTTTCCCTACCCGAACAGATGGTTTTCAGAAACACAAGGGAAAAGACCTGGGCTTTGTGACAAACCCACCATACCTGCATAGTCTCTGTTCATGGGGATAAAATATACACTTACTCTTTATGGTTTGACTTTTTTCTTATCTGGTCGTTGGTATGGGCTTAGAGAGCAAAGAACCCTAGGGAAACCATCAGGGTATGATTCCTTGATGGAGAGGAGCACGTGGTGGCATCGTTACTCGTTTATTTTAAGTATTTAGCGAGTGCCTGGCCAGTCCATTTGAAGTTTTACCGTCCCCAAGGCATGAGTATCCTAGGTGTTGTAGGTTCTAGTCCCATGTTTCTTCTGACCCTTTTTTCCCACCTGCAATACAATATATATTTTTTTAATCTATAATATTTATTTGTCCAATACTAGCCAAAGAGGCAGGAAGCCTTAGGGTTCTTTGTGTCATTCACGGAAAGCTGTCCCTGAGGAGTACATCACAACTGTGGGTGTGAGACTGGAGGAGAGGGTCCCAGCATCACCAAGGGCCCTGGGGACACAACTCCTCTGCAGATGTCAGATGTCGGCTCTCTGTCTGTCTCTGTTCTATCTCCTATGCTTTTCTGTCTTAAGTATTTATCAGTTCAAGCCATCACTCAACTTGAAAGTGATTGGCCTTTTCCCAGCCAGAAACAGGACAGGTTCTTCAGAATGAGGGGCTGGGTCTCAGGACACAGAAGGAACCGCCCTCCTGGTGGGAGTGCCTTATTTTCATCTCTTGCCAAATAATTTCTCCTCTTGATGCATTTTATCCCTTCAGAAATGTTCTTCCATAGCATGGGTCACGTTTTTAGACTGGAATGAGCTTTTATCTTGTTAATAAATCATCTTCTTTAAGAGTCCCATGTATTTCAGCACTTTCCTCTCCCCCACCCCTTGAACTGCTTTTCTCATAAACCAAAAAGAGCAGCAGGGCTTGGTGCCAGTATTTTTTTGTCATCAGCCTTATTCATAGCTTGTCAGCATCACTGAGTTTTTCTCATTGGGCTCAGGGAGGTATTTATGTCTCTGCTTTGCTTGTGTCCTTCTGAAAAGTTGCATAGATGCTAAAAAGTAAAGCACACAATCTTAAATGCCCAGGCTCACAAGAAGCTCGCAGTTAATTTTGTTTCAAACTAAATAATCATTCCTTTCTGTTTGCTTTGTAAATATTTGTTCATCTTCTGAGTCCCGGCTTACTCTTTGATTATAATTTTTTTAAATGAATGTTTAAATTGTTTCAATTTGTACAGAGCAAAAGTCCCACTTTTTAAATATACTATTATAGTGATATTATAAATAAAATTGACCACTGCTGTAGGACTGAATGAATAATACGCAGCATAAGAAAACAAGAATTACAGTTATCGTGTATTCTTCGTGTATCTCATATTATCAAATATCAGTGCCTACCCGTTTTATGTTTCAGGTACAGAGCCTTCACTTTTATGTTGACGTTTTTACTATATGCCAGTTTCCATTTATCTCGAAAGCCTATCAGCATTGTTAAGGTAAGAAATCATAAAGTTTTCTATTCTGCTGTAATCTCTGTAAGAAACTAGTTAAGAGGCAACTGGCAGGGGAGGCGGGACTGTGGGGGAGGGGTAAGATAAATGCAGAAAATGGATTGTGTAGAAGCAAGTTGTTTTGCTGCTTTGCTCTTTAATTTCTCTTTTCTGAAATTAAAATCTTTAAAATGTTTTTAGGATTTATACTTTTAGATGTAGTACACTTTCAGTTTGTACTAGTTGACAGTTTCAGAATTCTTAAGCTTAATTAAATTGTCTTGTATGAATTTTCTCTCCAAAATATCACATCTTAAATTGTTCCCAAATTGCTTCTACAATCATTATGTTTTGATCCTGAGCCTGGATGTGGTGATGATTCTTCCTTATTCTTAGAACACTGGGTTTCTGTTTGAGTGACAGGTGGGCAGGAAGCCATGGAGCAGGCATTTAACTAGGCTTTGAGTAAAGGAGGTTCAAGGAGACAGTCTTACATAAAAGCTAGTTATAACTTGGGGAAAAGCAAGATGATGTTCTGACCCTCATTGGAATTACATCATTTTGCCTGTAGTGTGTCAACAAGTTTGAGTGGCTTTTGACTCTTTATTGTAGATGGTAGACAGAACAAGGAAATTGTCTATTGCCAAAGAGCTTGTTTACAGCTCTACTGCCCGCCCCCTACTTTCTAGTCATTGGCAAGGACGCAGATCCAGGACTGTGATTCTGTTGACCTTGTAGTCAAGCTTCCTCCACTTCCTGTGAGTGGTTGAGCACTGGACAGCTGCCCTCTAAGTCCCGGGGCAATAGGAGAGGCAATGCCAAGGCTATTGTTTCTGTGGATGGTTCTATGCTCCCCATTTTTCAGTAACTCCCAGTGGATGTCAGACATCATCCACTTACTCCAAAAATTCTAAAATTCCTCCTTGACTCCCAGTAAGCAGGCATTTTCTGTTCCCTTCAAGTTGCTTGCAAAATCCTCACTTTTTTGACATACCAAGTTTTAATGACTAGAAATGTTTACGGACCTTTCAATATGTGGTTTTAAAGGAGAAGATAAGGATGGGAAAAGAGATGGTGGGCATTAATAAACACTCATCCACTCAACCAATGACTCTAAAATCAGTACCAGTGACCAGCCACTGCAGATTTACACAGGACAACTTCTTGTCCTCCTGTTTAGGGAAATACAAGTACAGCTGAAGAGAAAGGCAAGTTATCAAAATGAAAGAGACCATGGCAGAGACCTTTGGGAGCACTGTGGAGTTGAAGAAGCAAGTGTAGATAGGGAGCCCTCCTGGGGTCCGGGATTGACCTGCAAAGGCTGAGTGTGGATCATGGGCCTATGCCTGGAGCACTAGCTGGAGGGTAGGGCAGCACCATGAAGCCACCAGCCTGAGGGGCAGCAGGTCAGTGTTGGGACAGAAGCAGTATGGTGAGACTCTGGACACAGCTTCTCTGGGCAGCAGCACTGGGACAGGCTGGATTATCCTGGCTGCATAACTGACAGTTCACAGACTCGGTCAAGGTCAGAAGCCAGCATAGTGGCACCAGGATTCCAGCTCGGAGGCTGAGTCTCGACTGGGAGGCTAGGCTACCTTTTGTCACAGGACAAAACAAAACAGAAAGGCTATTCTGCATATTTATGAAACAGAAAAAGAGTACATCTAATCTTCTATAGTTCCCATGGATGGTTCCTCCCTGGGAATGTTAAGTGATGAAAGAGGGTGTTAAAGTTCTGCTGGAGGTGATGGTCTACAAACTTCCTTTTCCCTCGCTGCTGTACAAGGCCTGTGTCAGAACGCACTCCAACCCAGCCCTGGTCCCAATTCCCTCTCAGCCTGGGAGGATGCTCTCCTGGCCCACCTGTATCTTGCTTACTGAAAACTAAACAGAGCAGGGTCAGGTAATCCTCAAGTCTGGCCAACTTGGCTTCCATGAGAAGCGGCAGAAAGTAGGTAGAAACACCTGACTTCTGAAGGCAAAGAAGAGGAAAGTATAAAACGGGTGAATGAGAAAATGCTGAAAATGCCAGCTTCATGCAGAAAGGAAGGACTGCAGGCTTCCCCCCACCCCCCTGCCCCATGTACTCTAACCCAAGGTCACAGTAATGTCCACAGCCCCGCAAGGTCTCCCTGGTGGAGTGTAAGTAAGCTGAGCACAGGCAGGGGCAAGAGACAGGGCTCACTCACCCGGGGGAAGCTTCCAGCCCCAGGCAGGACAAGCTCGGCTGAGGAAAGCTATTTTGCAAATAGCTACAGTACTTTGAATTTGTAAAGCAGAACCCTTAGGTAGATTTTTAGGGCAATGCCCCTATGATGATGACACAGCTGCGTGATCACAGAGCGGCTGAATCCCATGTACCATGCCAGGACAAATATTTACATTCTCACTCTGGAAATCATCACCTGATTGTTGTCTGGCCCTTTTCCAGCTCCCAAAAGGCTCCTTATACCCTGACCTGCGTCACTACCCCCCTCCAGGGAATCCCGGTTCTCACCAAGGTCACCATGGATTCATATTCTTGTTCTTGATCTTCATAAATGGAAATGGAGTCCTACTATTTGAGCTCCTCAGTGTCAGGTTTTTTGTTTGAGAGGTATCCTCACGGTGGCGTGGCCCTGGAACTTGTCCTCTTGTATCGCCACAGTGTTCAGCCCTGTAAATCTAGCAAAGTGAATCCTTTGGTCCTTTCTGGGCAAGTGGTCCAAGTATGATGGGAAGTCAGCTTTCAGCTTTCAGCTACTCTGAGCAGTCTTGTGTTTGCTGTGGGTGCTCAGGTGGGCTGCTGGACTGGACGAGAAAGCTTCCCCGCCAGCCTTCTATGGGCCCTACAGGCAGACTGCCCCAATGGTGACTTCCTCCCCAAGAACCCGTTGGCTGGGAAGGCTGGGAAGAGGGGCTGCTGTTCTTACTCTGTATCCCCACTGAACTTCACCTGAGTATTCTTTCTCTTTCTGGCCCCTGTCCTCCCATCCATGTCCTAGGGTGAGCTCCACAGGTACTGTGCTTCTGTGAATGAGGATGAAGTCAGATTTAACAGCCAGAGCCAAAAAGCCAGTGAAAGCCCCTCTCACCAGCTCTCAGACAATGAGACTGAGTGTGGCTGGGCCCCATTCGGTGAGTTCCCTGTGTTTGTGCCCTCATGAAGCAGGCCGCCCCTGCAGGGCTTATCCATGGACGAGAGTGCTGGGAGACCGCAGGCCTGGCCTGGCCCTTCTGGCCTTGCTGAGTCAGCGGCAGTAACAATGTTCTAGAGTATAACTGCGTCTCCAGAGACAGCTCTGTCTTATCACAGTACCCATTCCTCCAGCTGCCGCTGCATCACAGGGCCTGTGTGCAAAGGTTTTGCTGCCTGAACAGAGATCCTCTTAGTGGGGAAATCTGCTGTTTGCATGTTGTATTTGTCAAAGCTGGAAGTTAAGATGTGCAGAGCACAGACTTGTGTGTGGGAAGGAGAGACCACAGAGGCCTGGTGGGGCCTGGCCTTAGGTGAAATCGATGCTCACCATGAGCCCTGTGGGTTCCTCCATACACTTAATGGATACTTTGTGGTGGTTTGGAATGTGGTGGTTATATTTCCCTTTGCCAAGAAGCCTAACAGGTATGCCACCATGTTCTCCATGTTCCTCCTCAGAGTGCACTGCCCACACTCAGAGAGCAGAACATACACTGATGCTTAGTGAACATCAGCACCACTCACCTTCACCTGTCGATTTTCACCCATGTAGATCAGGACAACTACCAGCAGCTGCTCGGGGCCCTGGATTACTCTTTCCTGTGCGCCTACGCCATCGGCATGTACCTGAGGTAGGTCTGCTCAAGTTTGCAAGACTCTCGCCAGTTGTACTATTCAGCACAGAACCTTCTCGAGGGGCTGGCGTGTGTAGGATGCTTGATACTAAGCCCCACCTACAGGTCGCTTAACTTCCCATCTTTTCTTGGAGACAAGGGAAAGATGAGAGCCAGCGTGAACTGTTGTGTCTGTGAAGGTGCAACCACAAAGCAACACATTTAGAGGACATGGGCACTCTGCTGATCAGGGCAACTGTCCATGGCTGGCTTGCTGGTCCTGGGGTGTAGGATGCACACTGAGCCCTGCTGGGTGTGGTCACTTAGAAATGGTACTGGTGGCTCCTCTTGGTGCTCAGCAGAGCACATCCTTGCCTCAGGGCTGCCTCCTGTTTACAGGCCCCAAATCACTAATTGCACAGTTTACGAATTGTGTGCTGGACGTGTCTGCCTAGACATCCTGCTCGGCACACACGGAGTTTCTCACCTGAGCTCAGAGGCTGTGCAGTGCGGTGGCTGGGGGGGCACACTGGCCAGACCTGAATCCCAGCTCTACCACCTTCTCTTGTGGCTGTGGGAAAATTACTATACAGCTTTCAAAGTGGGGGAAATAGTAGTTCTTACCTTACAGGATTGTTGTGGGGAGCAATTGATTAATACATGCAGGATGCTCAGCACGGTGCTGGCATGTGGCTCATGCCCTGTGTCTATCACACTGTTGTTCTCCTGGGTTCTTCTTGAGCCCATTCTTTTTTTTTTTGTTTTTAATAATTTTATTTTTTTAATGGGGTGACATCAATAAATCAGGATACATATATTCAAAGATAACAAGTCCAGGTTATCTTGTCGTTCAATTATGTTGCATACCCATCACCCAAAGTCAGATTGTCCTCTGTCACCTTCTATCTTATTTTCTTTGTGCCCCTCCCCCTCCCCCTTTCCCTCTCCCATTCCCCCCTCCCCCCCCCCCCCCCCGTAACCACCACACTCTTATCAATGTCTCTTAGTTTCACTTTTATGTCCCACCTACGTATGGAATAATGCAGTTCCTGGTTTTTTCTGATTTACTTATTTCGCTTCGTATCATGTTATCAAGATCCCACCATTTTGCTGTAAATGTTCCGATGTCATCATTTCTTATGGCTGAGTAGTATTCCATAGTGTATATGTGCCACATCTTCTTTATCCAGTCATCTATTGACAGGCTTTTTGGTTGTTTCCATGTCCTGGCCACTGTGAACAATGCTGCAATAAACATGGGGCTGCATGTGTCTTTACGTATCAATGTTTCTGAGTTTTTGGGGTATGTACCCAGTAGAGGGATTGCTGGGTCATAAGGCAGCTCTATTTTCAGTTTTTTGAGGAAACACCATACTTTCTTCCATAATGGTTGTACTACTTTACATTCCCACCAACAGTGTATGAGGGTTCCTTTTTCTCCACAGCCTCTCCAACATTTGCTATTACCTGTCTTGCTAATAATAGCTAATCGAACAGGTGTGAGGTGGTATCTCATTGCAGTTTTGATTTGCATTTCTTTAATAGCTAAAGAAGATGAGCATCTTTTCATATATCTGTTGGCCATTTGTATTTCTTCCTGGGAGAAGTGTCTGTTCATATCCTCTTCCCATTTTTTTATTGGATTGTTTGTTTGTTTGTTGTTGAGTTTTATGAGTTCTTTGTATATTTTGGATATTAGGCCCTTATCTGAGCTGTTGTTTGAAAATATCATTTCCCATTTAGTTGGCTTTCTGTTTATTTTGTTATCAGTTTCTCTTGCTGAGCAAAAACTTCTTAGTCTGATGTAGTCCCATTCATTAATTTTTGCCTTCACTTCTCTTGCCTGTGGAGTCAAATTCATAAAATGCTCTTTAAAACCCATGAGTTGAGTACCTATGTCTTCTTCTATGTACTTAATTGTTTCAGGTCTTATGTTTAGATCTTTGATCCATTTTGAGTTAATTTTTGTACAGGGGGACAAACTGTAGTCCAGTTTCATTCTTTTGCAGTTTCATTCTTTCCAGTTTTCCCAGCACCATTTATTGAAGAGGCTTTCTTTTCTCCATTGTGTGTTGTTGGCCCCTTTATCAAAAATTATTTGACTATATATATGTGGTTTTATTTCTGGGTTTTCTATTCTGTTCCATTGGTCTGAGTGTCTATTTTTCTGCCAATACCATGCTGTTTTGATTGTCGTGGCCCTATAATAGAGTTTGAAGTCAGGTATTGTAATGCCCCCAGCTTCATTCTTTTTCTTTAGGATTGCTTTGGCTATTCGGGGTTTTTTATAGTTCCATATAAATCTGAAGATTTTTTGCTCTATTTCTTTAAAAAACGTCATTGGAAGTTTGATGGGAATTGCATTAAATTTGTATATTGCTTTGGGTAATATAGCCATCTTGATTATATTTATTCTTCCTAGCCAAGAACAAGGTATATTCTTCCATCTCATTATATCTTTTTCGATTTCCCTTAACAATGGTTTATAGTTTTCATTATGTAAGTCCTTTACATTCTTTGTTATGTTTATTCCTAAGTATTTTATTTTTTTTGTTGCAATCGTGAAGGGGATTATTCTTTTGAGTTCGTTCTCAATTGTTTCATTGTTGGCATATAGAAAGGCTATTGACTTCTATATGTTAATTTTGTATCCTGCGACCTTACTGTATTGGCTTATTGTTTCTAGTAGTCTTTTTGTGGATTCTTTGGGGTTTTCGATGTATTGGATCATATCATCTGCAAAAAGTGATACCTTTACTTCTTCTTTTCCGATATGGATGCCTTTTATTTCTTTGTCTTGTCTGATTGCTCTGGCTAGAACCTCTAGTACCACATTAAATAAGAGTGGAGAGAGTGGACAACCCTGTCTTGTTCCTGATTTAAGGGGGAAAGCCTTCAGTTTTGTGCCATTTAATATGATGTTAGCTGATGGTTTATCAAATATGGCCTTTATCATGTTGAGATATTTTCCTTCTATACCCATTTTGTTGAGAGTCTTAAACATAAAATTGTGTTGTATTTTATCGAAAGCCTTTTCTGCATCTATTGATAAGATCATGTGGTTTTTGTTCTTTGTTTTTTTGATATGGTATTACGTTAACCGTTTTACGTATGTTGAACCATCCTTGAGATTCTGGGATGAATCCCACTTGATCATGATGTATTATTTTTTTAATATGTTGTTGTATTCGATTTGCCAGTATTTTGTTTAGTATTTTAGCATCTGTATTCATTAGAGATATTGGTCTGTAGTTTTCTTTTTTTGTGCCATCCTTGCCTGGTTTTGGGATGAGGGTTATGTTGGCCTCATAAAATGTGTTTGGAAGTATTGCTTCTTCAATTTTTTGGAAGACTTTCAGTAGAATAGGAACCAAGTCTTTTTTGAATGTTTGATAAAATTCGCTGGTATAGCCATCAGGGCCTGGACTTTTATTTTTGGGGAGGCTTTTAATGGTTTTTTCTATTTCTTCTCTACTAATAGGTCTGTTTAGGCTTTCTACTTCTTCTTGACTCAGTCTGGGAAGGTTGTATTGTTCTAGGAATTTATCCATTTCTTCTAGGTTGTTGAATTTAGTGGCATAAAGTTTTTCATAGTATTCTACAATACTTCTTTGTATATCTACGGTGTCCGTGGTGATTTCTCCTCTTTCATTTTGGATTTTGTTTATATGAGTTCTTCCTCTTTTTTCCATGGTAAGTCTTGCCAAGGGTTTGTCAATTTTGTTGATCTTTTCAAAGAACCAGCTCCTTGTTCTATTAATTTTTTCTATAGTTTTTCTGTTCTCTAGTTCATTTATTTCTGCTCTGATTTTTATTATCTCCTTTCTTCGGCTGGTTTTGGGTTTTCTTTGTTCTTCTTTTTCTAGTTCCTTAAGGTGGGAAGTTAAGTGGTTCACTTGGGCTCTCTCTTGTTTGTTCGTATATGCCTGAAGTGATATGAACTTCCCTCTTATCACTGCTTTTGCTACATCCCATAGATTCTGATATGTCGTATTGTCATTTTCATTAGTCTGTATATATCTTTTGATCTCTGCACTTATTTCTTCTTTGACCCATTCATTTTTTAAAAGTATGTTGTTTAGTTTCCACATTTTTGTGGGATTTTTTTCCTCTTTTTTGTAGTTGAATTCTAGTTTCAAGGCTTTATGATCAGAAAATATGCTTGGTACAACTTCAGTTTTTCTGAATTTGCTGATGTTGTTTTTGTGGCCCAGCATATGGTCAATTCTTGAGAATGATCCATGTACACTGGAGAAAAATGTATACTCAGTCACTTTGGGATGAAATGTCCTGTAGATGTCTATCATATCCAGGTGCTCTATTGTTTTGTTTAAGGCCACTATGTCTTTGTTGATTCTCTGTTTGGATGACTGATCTAGAGCCGTCAGCGGTGTATTGAGGTCTCCAAGTATGATTGTATTTTTGTCAGTTTTTGTTTTAAGATCAATAAGTAGCTGTCTTATATATTTTGGTGCTCCTTGGTTTGGTGCATATATATTAAGAATTGTTATGTCTTCTTGATTCAGTGTCCCCTTAGCCATTATGAAATGGCCATTTTTGTCTCTGAGTACTTTTCCTGTCTTGTAGTCAGCATTATCCGATATGAGTATTGCTACACCTGCTTTTTTCTGGATGTTATTTGCTTGGAGTATTGTTTTCCAGCCTTTCACTTTGAATTTGTTTTTATCCTTGTTACTTAGATGAGTTTCCTGTAGGCAGCATACAGTTGGATTTTCTTTTTTAATCCATTCTGCTACTCTGTGCCTTTTTATTGGTGTTTAATCCGTTTACATTTAGTGTAATTATTGACACTTGTGAGTTCCCTATTGCCATTTTATATCTTGCTTTCTGTTAGTTTTGTGTCTTGTTTGATCCTTCTCTTTCGTTTTTCTATCTTTTGTTTTTATTTGGTTGTATTCCATACATCTTTCCTCTGTTGCTATCTTTTTTATCTCATGTGCTTCTGTGGTGGTTTTTTCAATGGTGGTTACCTTTGAGTAATGAAAAGGGTCCCTACCCTGTTCATTGTAGCGAACTATTTTGTGAGTACTTTTGCTCTCCATCGTCCTTTGCTACTGTTAATCTCCATCTTCTCCCCCTCTTTCTTTTTGTTGTTGTCACAGTTTAAATTTGGTTTTATTGTGTTCTTCTTGGAGCTTTTACTTGTGGCTCTGGTTTTTTTTTTGTTCTTTGTATCTGATTGGAGAACCCCCTTTAGTAATTCCTGGAGTGGGGGTTTTCTGATGATAAATTCCCTCATCTTTTCTGTATCTGTGAATGTTTTTATTTCTCCTTCATATTTGAAGGATAGCTTTGATGGGTATAGTATTCATGGCTGAAAGTTCCTCTCTTTCAGGACTTTAAATATTGGGGTCCACTCTCTTCTAGCTTATAGAGTTTCTGCTGAGAAATCTGATGATAATCTAATGGGCCTTCCTTTATGGTTGTATTCTTCTTTTCCCTGGCTGCCTTGAGAATTTTTTCTTTGTTGTTGGTTAGCATCAATTTCATTATGATATGCCTTGGAGTAGGTTTGTTGAGGTTAAGAAAACTCGGAGTTCTGTTTGCTTCTTGTACTTGAGGCTTTAGTTCTTTCCACAGGCTTGGGAAGTTCTCATCTATTATTTGTTTGAGTATGTTCTCCATTCCATTTTCTCTCTCTTCTCCCTCTAATATACCTATTATTCTTGTTATTCTTTTTGAAGGAGTCAGATAATTCTTGTAGGGCTATCTCATTTTTTTTAATTTTTGAGTCTCTTTCTTCTTCTCTCTGTTGTGCCTCAAGTTGCTTGACTTCTATTTCACTAATCCTCTCTTCTATCTGACCTGTTGTATTAGCTAAGCTTGTTACTTCGTTTTTCAGCTCGTGAATTGAGTTTTTCATCTCTGTTTTATTTGTTTTTATAGTTTCAGTTTCCTTGGACATATATTCTTTGTGTTCATTGAGTTGTTTTCTGAGCTCCCTAAATTGCCTTTCTGTGTTTTCTTGTATATCTCGGAGGATTTTTAGGATTTCTATCTTGAATTCTCTGTCATTTAGCTCCAAGGTTTCCAATATATTAAATTTTTTCTCCATAGATTTTTTCCTCATCTAGCTGTGTTACCTCTCTTTCTTTTGTATCCATGGTATTCGATTTTCTCTTCCTTAATGGCATCTGAGGGTGGTTTTGTTGATAGTATTAATGAGATTTAATAAAGAATAAAAAGTTAAAAAAATAAAAAATCGAAGTGTTGTTTTTTTTAAAAAATTAATAATGAAATAAAGAAAAATAAAATAAAATAAAATTTTTTAAAAAAGGAAATTATTCCCCCCCCCTCCTTTTTTCCTCTCCTCTCCTCTCCCCTCTTTCTTGAGAAAATCTTGTGGTGAACTGTGAGTTATAACAAACAATGCCTGTGATGGAGGGCCTGAATTGAGGAAAATTAATAAAGGGGCAAAAAAAAAGAAGAAAAAAAAAGGGGGTATGGACCCACAAAAAGCAAATAAGGAAAAAATTTGGGTCAAGAATAAAATGATTTGCTTTTAGGTGTTGGTTGTCTAAGAGTTATGATGAGAGGAATAAGAGGAAAACAGAAAAATGGGGGGACAAATTAAAAAATTACTATTGTATTTAGTGGAACAAGAACTAGATAAAATGGAAAGCCAGGGATGGGAGCACTGCTAGTGAGTTAAAAAGGTGAAGTAAAAACCCCCCAAAATGCCACAAACATAAGTTTGAGTCCCAGATAAGATAATTTGTTGGTTATTGAGGTTTGAATGAGGGGAGATGTAAAGGAGAAAGGAAGAAACTAATATAGAGGGAGAAAAGAAAGAGAGAGAGAGAGAAAAACAAGAGAGGGAACCACTAAAAGAAGAAAAAAGAAAAAAGAGGAGAGAGAGAGAGAGAGAGTTAAGGGTTTTGGAGTGCAACCCTCATAGAGAGAAAGGAAGAGGAAAGAAAAAATAATGGGAGATGTAACACTTATGGGTAGTGTAGTTCAAGGAGAGGAGAGAGTAAGACCGGCAGAGAGTTAATCGGCCAAATTGGAGGAGGAAAAATAATATCAAGAATGAAGATAAGAGAAACAAACGAACAAATATAATAAAATGGGATAGGTTATAAAGTCTGCAGATTATTCTTGATTTTGAGAGGTTATCTTCTTGCTTTTTCTTTTCTCTCCCTCTTCCTGGTCGGTGACTCTGTACCCCGGGTTCTGCCCCTTTGGCACGCTCAGGTAGAGGTTTGCAGTTGATAAGTCTCTATGGCAATGTCATGTATTGTGCTTTAGTCTCGTTGGCAGTCGAGGCTCATTAGCATTTATAGGCTCCGACAGTGAGAGAGTCCGTGTTCCTGGAGCCTTTCTCCTAGTCTTTCCTTCCTCAATTAGTAGCCTGATAATCCAGCTATGGGGTTGCTGCTGCCTCTGCCTGGATAGTAAGAGGCTCAAAGAGCTGGCAACTCCCCACTCTATTTCTACTCAGCACAGGGCTCTGGGTAGGGCTCAGTCAGTCAGAGCTGCTACCATAATCAGGCAGGGTTTCCGCCCACTCAAAGACCTCTGGCTCTGCCACTCTGTCTGGTAACACAGGCAGGCGCCCACTTCCGGGGCGCTTGGAGGAAACTCTCGCTCACTATCTGCACGCGCAGACCAGGATATCCGGCCAGCAGTCTCACGCTCTGAGTGAAACCCCCAACCGCATGTAAAAGTTGCAGTGTTGGAATTGGCTCTCGCTCCGTCCCCGTGCGTGGCTTTTGCAAGGCGCTGGGGCGGCCCGAGATTCCGCTTTGGCCCACACAAAGGCCCCTGACTCTGCCCCTCTGTGCCATAACACGGGCGCGCACTGCCGTGGCACTCGGAGGAATCTCTCGCTCACTATCTGCTCGCGCAGACCAGGATATGAGGCCGGCTGCGTTTCCCTATGAGTGAAATCCCCACCAGCACGGAAAATTTCCACCGTTGGAATTAGTTCTTGCTCCCTCCCGTGCGCGGCTTTCCCAGGGCGCTGGGGCTGCCCAGAGATTCTGCTTTCGGCCCACAGAAAGGCCTCTGACTCTGCCTCTCTGTGGGGTAACACGGGCACCCACTCCCGGGGCTTAGGAAGAAATCTCTTGCCCACTTACTGTGCGCGCCAACCAGGAGATCGGGTAAAATGGCTGCCCCGCTTGTCTTTCTTTGTTTGGGTTTGGCGCGAGTGTTAGCTTGTATTGCCCGGGTTGCCACAGGATCAGTTTTTCCTCGGCGCCACAGCCTGGTTCGGCCGTTTGTGCCGCGGCCTGGATCTATTCACCCCCTTTGCCCGCCTCAGTTTCTATATTCACAGTTACCAGAGAAAGCCGCCCTGTTTAGGTTAGTGAGGAAGGCGGAACATTTCTTACTCCCTATTCCTTCGGGGTTTGGTTATATATTTAGCCAATTTTTCACTCGACCATACCTTCGGGTGTATTGCGAAGCATCTGGAGGCTCCAAGTATAGGTTTTTCTGTTTCTGGTTGAAGATCTTGTTGAGTTTTGGGGGAGATTTATCGGTATCGCTTCCTACCCCGCCATTACTCTGACGTCATCTCCTTGATCCCATTCTTAAACTGACCTAGGTAGATGGTGTTAGATATGTAATGGGGCATGTGGTTAGTGGGTTAAATACTGGTATTATGTCAGTTCAGCCAGGTTGGAAATAAAAATTAGCCCAATAGGGTCTAAGACCTTTATAGCCCAAGAGGCTTTTTGTTCAGAGACAGATCTTTAGAGAGTCAAGACTCTCAGGGATTCTGCAAATGTTGAGCCTCTTCCCTGAAGCCCTCCAGAGTGTGGCATCATCAGGACCTGGACCCCCACCCCAGCCCAGTGTCCTTGTAGGTGGTTGGCACCCTGCCAGGCAGTTTCCTCTGTTGGAGTGGATGGTTTTCCTATATTGTAGCTGCATATATGCATAGTACTACAGGTAGGGACAGTAACAGATATGGAAGCCCGAGGCATGCGGTGCACAGCAGAACATGAGCCTCGTTAACGAGAAGTGCAGTGTAAGCCTTGGGCTTCTTGGCATGGGTAGCAACCAGGCTGCTAGCCATATTCCGTCTTGAGGAATAATATTTATATGCTAAAGACTAATCTCGCTGAACACCATAAAAAGTATATATAGTATAAAAAGACCCAAAGGCTAGAGTATGTTTTTCCTAATCACTAGAAAACAGTATTTCAGTGTCCTTCTCCACAACACCATGTGCCATGGAGATGCACACCTGAAACCTGTATGTTCCTATGAACCAGTGTCACCTTGCTAAATTCAATTTCTAAATTTAAAAAAAATAGTTCCTAGCAACTGGGAGTGATTTTATCCCTTCAGAAACACAGAGCAATATCTGGGAACGTTTTTGGTTGTCCAACTGGAGAAAGGGTAGGATGCAACTGGCATCCAGTAGGCAGAGCCCAGGGGCGCTGCCCACAGGCTCCAGCACAAGGACAGCCCCTCACCACAAAGCATTACCTGGTACAAGATATCAAGAATACTGAGGTTAAGAAACCTGGTTTAAGTAAAGTTGTTTTATTGTTGCTTATTTATTGGCAAAGATCATTTTTTATGCAGCTCGCTTGTAAGGATTATTATGAAATTCTGTTTAATGTGAAATCCACAGCCGACTCATGACTGCAGCAAGGGTATGTACGCACTGCTCCCTTGCATGGCCTTCTAGTGACATCATGGCACATGGATCGTGGAGTATAGCAGATAAAATTAGATAGGTGAGCACTTTCATTTGGCCAGGTCATCCTGGCAGGTGTCAGCAGGTGTGGTGTGGCCTTTACTGCCTGTGTGAGTCCAATATAATGTGCAATGGTGTTTATTCCATTGGGCCTTTGCTTTTAAAACTTTTAAGCAGAGATCAAATTTGAGCCCAATATAGTTCATGCAGGTGACAACTCCAGGGCCAAGAGACTTGCTCATGGTCACAGGTGACCCCTTTTTAGGACGTTTATGTATGGTTTGACAGTTAAAATTTTAACTGGGTGTTACTTATATATATAAAAGCAGGATTAACTAGCAAGACAAGTTCTTGTTTATTTTTAACTGGTAGACATCATATGTGTGAGCCATGGTGTTTGAGGTTTATGATTTGACAGTGACTTTTACTAGAAATAAAAAGTCTTAAAAGATGTTGCCAATTGCCAGTTTTTGGTTAATAAATGCTCCATTGGGAAATTGCTGTGATTAACTCTTCCTGGAAATTGCAGTGCTCTGGAGTTCTAAAAGCTCAGAGAACAGCATGAAAACATCCGGAAAGAAATCGCAGCATCATTTACATTATGGGTATGTTTGTTTTCTCATATTTGTCCTTTTTCTTTCTTATCCACAGTGGCATCATTGGGGAGCGCCTGCCAATTAGGTATTACCTAACTTGCGGCATGCTGGCCAGTGGTGCCTTCACTGCGCTGTTTGGGTTAGGGTATTTCTACAATATCCACAGTTTTGGATTCTATGTGGTAACTCAGGTAAGGTCTGGGTCCAGGGCTCACCACACGTGGGGTCTCCATGATGATCTGAACAAAGTATTTATGTCACGGGTCCCTTCCTCTGTCAAGAGGGAAGATGGTCGATGACAGAAGGTGGGGGTAGGGTGGCTGCCCTGTGTCCTGTCTGACATCAGGGTCAGCGCTGACATGTAAAGTCTCTTCTGCCTTCTCTGAGATTCCAGCCGTTGTGCAGTTTTCCTTATCTTTCCGGAGCTGCCTCTTTAGTCCTATTCGTTCATCCCCCAGCAGGGGATGGCAGCGTGAGCCCCTCGGTCTTCACCTGGATGAGTTCTAGATTTTGGTCATGTAACACACTGGACCAGTCAGGCTAGGGAGATGCGGAGTGTAGCGAGGGCAGGAGGCAGGGAGGACTTGGGTGTCATTAGCAATGGGACAGGTTGTATGGAGGTGGTCATGGAAGGAGAGAGCTTAAGGGTACTCACAGCAAGTGAGGGCTGACACAGGCCTTGTGGCTTTGCCCCTCCAGCTGGGTCCCACCATTCCTGAAACACTTGGCTATTCCCCCTCCTGACATTCCCATGGATAAATATTTACTAGAAATGGAAAATGACTTAAAATAATGAACTCAACTTCTGAGGCTCTCCAGATAGCATAAGAGGGTGTTGGATATAATTTGCTTTTAAAAATTTTGCCATAGGCCTTGAAAAAAATTTGACTGTTTTAATTATAAAAGTGATTTACCCTTTATAGTAATATATAAAATTAGAAGGAAGGAAAAAAGAAACAATTTCCCAGAGTTCCAGCATGTTCCTAGGGGGAAGACCAAGCCTGGCCAGCCGTAAGGCTGGACCCTGGGGTGACCTCTGGATGGTCTCCCACAGAGCTGGGCTGTCACTGTGGTGGTTGTAGGAGATACTAGGCTGTACCTAGTTTCATGTTGTCTTGTGAAGTTGCCCCTCACACTCCTGAGACTAAAGCAAACCCATTCGCCAGTACACTTGCTAAATCCTCTCTTGAAATGTAAGCTCAGGGTACTCTTGAAAATGGGGGAAATGCAGGTTTTAGGTCGTTAAGCTCAATTCAGAGGATTATGATCAATAGTATATGAGAAGTGAAAGTGTGCAGTTCACAAGCCTTGTTTATGGTACAAAAACAGTTCTATAAAAAGAACAATTCTTCTCTCTTTCTATAAAGTTTTAAATTGGACAGAGATTGAAGACTTTGGCCCCAAGATGTTGATAGTAGTTCATCTTCTATCCAGAGATTTCTTTTTCTTCCTTTTCTCTACTTATTCTAAAATTTTCTCACTAAGGTTGTATTGCATTTGTAATTATGTATAGAGAGAGTTTAAAATACATCTCTGGCTGTTGGGACTCACGTCAAATAGTGCTTGGCCCCCTTCTTTTCATGTGAGTCAGCTGTGCTCCCAAAGAACAGGGAAGAGGGAGCTGTCCTGGGCCCCGTGGAACACAGCCCTCCCTTCTGCCCTCTGTCACAGGTCATCAACGGGCTGGTGCAGACCACCGGCTGGCCCAGCGTTGTCACCTGCCTCAGCAACTGGTTTGGCAAAGGAAGGTGAGACTTTGTAATGTACACGACTGTCTGACCACTGCACTGTACACCCACAACTAAAACAAAATAATATTGAGTGTCAACAGTCATCAAAAAATAAAAATTTTTAAGAAGAAAGGTGAAAAAGGCCACCAGCTTTATTTTTTAGTTTTTCTTTAGATTTATTGTAGGACAAAAAAACCCCACAACACTTGAACTAGTCTTATTCTATAAAATAGGATGATTAAAACTTCTGAGACTTGGCCCTGGCCGGTTGGCTCAGTGGTAGAGCGTCGGCCTGGCGTGCAAGGGGCCCCGGGTTCGATTCCCGGCCAGGGCACACAGGAGAAGCGTCCATCTGCTTCTCCACCCCTCCCCCTCTCCTTCCTCTCTGTCTCTCTCTTCCCCTCCCGCAGCGAGGCTCCATTGGAGCAAAGATGGCCCCGGGCGCTGGGGATGGCTCCTTGGCCTCTGCCCCAGGCGCTGGAGTGGCTCTGGTCGAAACAGAGCGACGCCCCCTGGTGGGCGTGCCGGGTGGATCCTGGTCGGGCGCATGCGGGAGTCTGTCTGACTGTCTCTCTCCATTTCCAGCTTTGGAAAAATACAAAAAAAAAAAAAAAAATTCTGAGACTTGAGGTTCTGAAACTCCTATGGCCTTTGTCCCGGGAATTGCCCTCCCTGCTGTGGGCGGGGTCACATCTGTCCTGTGCAGCTAACCAGCAGCTCTGCTCTTCCTGGCCTCCTGGGAACCCAGGAGAAATGCCATGGGCAGAGCCCCGCCCTAGGCCTTTTGATGCAGAAACTACATTAAAAATAAGACTCAAAGGCATGTGGAAGTGTGACAAGTTCTGACTAGTCAGTCACCTAGCACCCAGCAGAGGTGCACTCAGCCTCTGGTAATATGACTGCAGTCCAGGTGCTGTTGTAATGTCTGTGACACACAGCCTTGGGCCAGGGCCTAGCCAGAGCCAGGGGTAAGAAGTGTTGGGAGGTACTGAAGGAAGACAGGGAAAGTGAAACAGGAGCCAGCTCAATGAGCCTCATTTGCATACTCCATTCACCTGATGGGTCCCTCAGTGGAAAGTTGTGTCAATGGAATATTTCATCAAATGATTAGATTTAGTGTGCAGAAGCACACATTTAAATTTAGGGCCTTCCAAGAATTTCAGGAAAAGGCCCCGTTCCTCTTTTGAATCATAAATGCAGAAGCTCTGAAAGAGTGGTATAGTCACACACACATATCTCCAAGGTTAAATGAAGCCCCGCTCCCTCATCTTGCAGAAGTGCCTGCAGGACCCGACATAGCAGATGCACTTACGCTTCTCGACATCCTCCTTGTCTCTTCTGTTGCAGGCGAGGTTTGATTATGGGGGTCTGGAATTCCCACACCTCAGTGGGCAACATTTTGGGATCCCTGATTGCTGGCTACTGGGTGTCCACGTGTTGGGGCCTGTCCTTCATCGTGCCTGGGGCCATAATGGCAGCCATGGGGATTGTGTGCTTTCTCTTTCTCATCGAACGTAAGTGCCTGTGGACTGGGAGATGAGCCCTGGGAGGGCTTCGGGGGCAGGTTGCTTAGTCTTGGGCAGATGTGTGCTTACCCCCAGCTTTCTTCTTAAGATGCAGACTCCCTCATTACCTGTTTCTCTCCGGGTCACGTTGGATTTTCTGCTATTTCCCGATTTCTGGAGTCACCGATGTTGAAATGCCCTCTACCCCACCCTCCCACCCACAGCCTCAGGCATGCATGGTTGTCCTTGTGTCCGGGAGTCCCACGACTTCCTCAGACCTGCCACATTGCTCACCTCCTGGGGCATGTTGCCTGGCCCCTGAGGCGCACCTGCTCACCCCAGGCTTATTCCCACCAACTGAAAAGAACCTTGCCAGCTTGTTTGCTTTCTGATAAGACAGATCTTGGACAATGTTATAAAACCGTGGCACAACTTATGACCATACATCTTAATTAGGTGAGGAGTGTTCCACTCTAGACCCAACAGCAAACTTTTTCATTGAATTTCAAGTTAATGTTTAAAAAAGAGACCCAGCAGGACAAGGAGTCTCGGTGACACTGACAACAGAGAAGCTGGTGCTGCTTTAGCTGCTCTGGGTCTGGACGTTCCAATCACACAAGCAGTTATTGTAGCTTGAGTGTTAGCAGGGTTCTGGGAAAGGTCATTTGTGTCACCTGCTTTCATCCCGGCTGGCTCCCCAGCACCCACAGCTCTTGTCACCAGGGCTCTCCAGGGTGTTCTTTACACATTAGTCACCTGGAGAACAATGTACTTCCTCTTTGCTAGCACAGGCGCCCCTGGGTACAGTGTGTTTTTTCTGCCCAAGGTCTACAGTCCACAGTGGCTTTTAATTCTCTTCCTCAACTTATAAGAGGCTGGTCTAGGGGAAGGAAGAAATGCAAAGAAAAGTGGAGTATGTGGCTGTAGGCATGAGCTTGCTTGCTGGCCTGGCCCGGGATCTTAGTGCCAATTCCTGATCAGCTCAGTCATCCTGGCCAGGTCTTACCCCTGCTCAGGGCAAGATTTCCAAGAATAAGGAAGCTATGGTTTGGTCTTTTGTAATAAAAATGAGAGCCTCCTTCCCATTGAGCCACTGTTCCTGTGGCTTGGCAGAGAGTAGGGTTGGGGAGGGAGGAACCGTGCCCAGAGTCTGGACAGAGGGCTCTCTTGGATTAGTGATATTGAGCATCCTTTTATATGTCTACTGGCCATCTGTATGTCCTCTTTGGAGAAGTGTCTATTTAGGTCCTTTGCCTTGTTTTAATTAGATTGTTGTTTGTGGGGTTTTTTGTTTGGTTTGGTTTGGTTTTTTGGTGTTGAGTTGTATAAGTTCTTTATCAATGTTGGATATTAACCTCTTATCAGATGTATCATTGACAAATATGTTCTCCCATTCAGTGGGTTGTCTTTTCATTTTGTAAATGGTTTCCTTTGCTTTTTAGTTTGATATAGTCCCATTTCTTTATTTTTTTCTTCGATTTCCCCTACCCTAAGAGATATATCAGAAAATATATTGCTATGAGAAATGTCTGAGATTTTACTGCCTGTATTTTCTTCTAGATTTTTATGGTTTTGAGTCTAATATTTAAGTCTTTAATCCATTTTGAGTTTATTGTATACGGTGTAAGAAGGTGGTCTAGTTTCATTTTTTGCACGCATCTGTCCAATTTTCCCAACATTATTTATTGAATAGACTATCTTTACTCTATTGTATCTTCTTACCTCCTTTGTCAAATATTAATTGATCATAATGGCATGGGTCTATTTCTGGGCTCTATTCTGTTCCACTGTCTATATGCTTGGTTTTATGCCAAGACCATGCTGTTTTGATTACTATGGCCTTGTTATATATAGTTTAATATCAGGTAACATGATTCCTTCTTTCTCAAGACTGCTGCTGCCATCAGGGTCTTTTGTGAGTTTGTATAAATTTTGGGAATATTTGTTCTAGTTCTGTGAAATACACTATTGGTATCTTGATAGGAATTGCATTGAATCTATAGATAGCTTTGGGTAATATAGACATTTTAATAATTAATTCTTCCTATTCATGAGTACAATATATGCATCTACCTGTTTGTATCTTCTTCAATTTTGTTTCTTCAGTGTCTTACAATTTTTCTGCGTACAGATCATTTACATACTTGGTTAAATTTATTCCTAGGTATTTTTTTATGCAATTATAAATGGGATTGTTTTTTAGTTTCCCTTTCTAATAGTTCACTATTGGTGTATACAAGTGCAACTGACTTCTGGATATTTATTTTGTATCCTCCTACTTTACTGAATTCATTTATCAGTTCTAATACTTGTTTGGTGGAATCTTAAGGGTTCTTTATATACAGATGTTGGCAAAAATAAATTTACAGTTGTATGTAAAACACAGAGTTTATTCTTATATTATTATTTATTAATTATTGTATTATTTTCCATATAAACAACTGTAAACTTACTTTTGCCCACCCCTTTACAATATTATATCACCTGTGAATAATGACAATTTTACTTCTTCCTTTCCAATTTGGATGCCTTTTATTTCTTCTTGTCTGATTGCTGTGGCTTGTACTTCCAGTACTGTGTTAAATAAGAGTAGTGAAAGCAGATATCCTGTCTTGTTCCCAATCCTAGGAAAATACTTGTAGTTACACCATTGAGTATGATGTTGGCTGTGAGTTTGTCATATACAGCCTTTATAACATTGAGCTATGTTCCCTCTATTCCCACTTTGCTGAGAGTTTTTATCATATATAGGTGCTGGATTTTATCAAATGTTTTTTCTGCATCTATAGATATGATCATGTGATTTTTATCCTTCATTTTGTTTATGTGGTATAACACATTTATTGATTTTCTGTCTGGAAGATCTCTCCATTGATATCAATGGAGTGTTAAAATCCCCTACTATGACTGTATTACTGTCAATCTCTCTTTTTGTGTCCATTAAGATTTGCTTTATATATACTGCTCACAAAAATTAGGGGATATTTCAAAATGAATATGAAACGATAAAAAAGCATTTTATTTTTTTATTAAACAAGAACATCAGAAAAGCAAACGACAAGTCAAAGAAAGTTGTTTGATTATGTAAATGACATGCAAAACCTTTTATTTCATTTGTGAAAATGCACTGTACAAAAGGCTGAAAGTACTGGAGTATCTGCACGTTTCCTGATCCCCTAATTTTTGTGAGCAATGTATTTAGGTGCTCCTATATTTGATACATAAATGTTTACAGGGGTTATAGCCTCTTGTTAGATTGTTCCTTTTATTCTGTAGTCTCTTCAGTGTCTCTTACTGTATAGCCTTTGTTTTAAGTCTATTTTGTCCAATATAAGTATTGCTACCCCAGATTTTTTTTTTATTTCCATTTGCATGAAATGTCTTTTTCTATTCCTTTTCTTTCAGTCTGTGTGTGTCTTTTGTTTCAAGGAGGGTTTCTTATAGACAGCATATAAACTGCTCACAAAAATTAGGGAATATTTCAAAATGAATATGAAGCTATGAAATATCCCCTAATATTTGTGAGCAGTATATATGGGTCTTCTTTTCTTATCCACTCAGCTACCCTATGTTGATTGATTGGAACATTTATGCCATTTACATTTAAAGTGACTAATATTTATTGTCATTCTTTTAACTATTCCTGTTTTTCTTTTTCTTAAAGAGACCATTTTTAACATTTCTTGTAATAGTGGTTTGGTAGTAACAAACTCTTTTAGCTTTTTCTTGTCTGGGAAGCTCTTTATTTCTCCTTCAATTTTAATAGGTTTTTTTTTTATTTTATTTATTCATTTTAGAGAGGGAGAGAGAGAGGGAGAGAGACAGAGAGAGAACGTGGGGAGGAGCTGGAAGCATCAACTCCCATATGTGCCTTGACCAGGCAAGCCCAGGGTTTCGAACCAGTGACCTCAGCATTTCCACGTCGATGCTTTATCCACTGCGCCACCACAGGTCAGGCACTCTCCTTCCATTTTAAATGATAGCCTTGCTGGGTAAAGTACTCATGGTTTCACATCCTTGTTTTTCATTACTTTGAATATTTCATGACAGTCCCTTCTGGCTGAAATGTTTCTGTTGAGAAATCAACTGACAGTCTTATGGGAACTTCCTTGTAGGTAACTAACTGTCTTTCTCTTGCAGCTTTTAAGATTCTCTTTGTCTTTAACTTTTGCCATGTTAATTATGCTGTGTCTTGATGTTAGGCTCTTTAAGTTCATCTTGTTTGGGACTCTCTGCACTTCCTGGACATGTGTGTCTTTTTCCTTCATTAGGTTAAGGATGTTTTCCTTCAGTCATTATTTCTTCAAATAGGTTCTCAATCCATTGCTCTCTTTCTTCTTCTTCTGGTACCATTATTATACAAATGTTGTTATACTTCATGTTGGCCCAAAGGTCCCTTAAATTATCCTCATTTTTTAAAATTCTCTTTCCTGCTCTGACGAGTGTTTTATACTACCTTGTCTTTCAAATAATTGATTCGACCCTCTGCTTTATCCAACCTACTGTTTATTTCTTCTAATGTATTCTTCATTTCAGATAGTATAGTCTTAATTTCTGACTGGTTCTTTTTTATGGTTCCTATGTCCTTTTTCATGATGTTTTAGTTCTCACTAAGTTCCTTGAACATCCTTATAACCATTTTTTAACTCTATATCTGATCAATTGCTTGCCTTCATTTTACTTAACTCTTTTTCTAAAGATTTCTCCTGTTCTTTCATTTGGAGCATGTCTCTTTGTCTCCCCATTTTGGCTGCTTCTTTGTATTTTTTTCTAGGTATTAGGTAAAGTTGCTATGACTCCCAGTCTTGGTAGGGTGACCTAATATAGTAGGTGTCTTGTGGGACCCAGTAGTGTAGTCTCCTTGATCACCTTAGATGGATGGATGCTCTAAGGCAGGGGTCCCCAAACTATAGCCCGCGGGCCACATGCGGCCCCCTGAGGCCATGTATCCGGCCCCCACCACACTTCCGGAAGGGGCGCCTCTTTCATTGGTGGTCAGTGAGAGGAGCATAGTTCCCATTGAAATACTGGTCAGTTTGTTGATTTAAATTTACTTGTTCTTTATTTTAAATGTTATATTTGTTCCCATTTTGTTTTTTTACTTTAAAATAAGATATGTGCAGGGTGCATAGGGATTTGTTCATAGTTTTTTTTATAATCCGGCCCTCCAATGGTCTGAGGGACAGTGAACTGGCCCCCTGTGTAAAAAGTTTGGGGACCCCTGCTCTAAGGAATGTCCCTTGTGCGAATTAAGTGAGCCCTCCTGTTATAATTGAGTCTTGATTGTCAATGGCTCTTTGATGTGTGGGCTTAGCTCTCAGGTTGGCTGACTATGAGGATCAACCCAGACTACAGTGTACAA
The DNA here is from genome assembly GCF_036850765.1 of Saccopteryx bilineata. Taxonomy (NCBI): domain Eukaryota; kingdom Metazoa; phylum Chordata; class Mammalia; order Chiroptera; family Emballonuridae; genus Saccopteryx; species Saccopteryx bilineata. The sequence continues at coordinate 221,729,436 of NC_089491.1, read as the reverse complement.
GCTGCAGTACAGGTGCTAACCACACAAAGTAGAATTTGCTTCAGCAATTTCTGGTGCCTGCTGAGATCTCCCTGTGTGTATGCTGCTTGTGAAGCTTATTGGATCTTGTTCTGACAGCTGAAGCTGGCCACTGGGTGTGTTAGTTCTGAGGCCTCTTGGGAAGGGCTGTGGTACAGGCCAGTGCAGACACTGCCTGTGACTGGCTCTGGGCAACCTATTTGGAGCTACAGAGCAATCCACAGTTTGTGGCTCCCTCTGCTGGGCCTGAGTACACATGGGAAGGACCAAGCTGCACCCCAAGGCTGGCTTTTACCAATACTGGGCCCTGGGGCAAGTCAACAAAAATTCAAGGCACCCCAAGATCCTCCTCTGCCTACCTTCATCTGCCAGCTGCCTGTTAGGCTGTCACTGAAAGGGCCTCCAAACAGTCTGAATGCTATTTTGTAAATTATAAGACTTCTCTTCAATTGGTTATTAAGGTTGCTTGCTCTATATTTTAGTAGTAATTCCAGTTTGGTCCTGGGAGGAGGTAAGTGTAACATCCATTTACTCCACCACCATCTTGGATCCCTCCTAGGTGATAATCTTAAGAAAACAAACTTTGTCAATTATAAATGTCTTATTTTAGATAATATGCACTTAAAAGATAAGATGCATTTAAAAGATATATTTCTGCAACAGGAGTTTGGGATCTTAAGTCTTATTCCTCAAAACTGGCTCCTAGGAATGCTGAGAAGTAAAGATTATTTTGGGGGACTGTGGAAACTCTTTTTTTAAAAAAGCATCTGTGAAACATCATGCATTATATCTTCTCAGCCACAATCATTCTGTTATATGAGGCTTTCCCTCCCTGTTTCCTCCTGATTAACAGACAATGACTCAGTTCTTATGGGGCACATGCTTGGGGATGGAAGGCGACTTCTGAGAACATGGCTTTGACAAGGAGTTCTGTGCACTAACCATTATACTGTGCCTCTGAGAGTCACTTTTGAGGCAACTCCTCCAGCCAGCCTCATCTGAGGAGACTTTTCTGTAGCCCTCCACCTTCCCTTCACTCTGGGACCCCCAGCACCCAGGGCTCTGTGTTCACAAGTGCCATGATGGGCAAAGAGAACCCAGTTGTCACCTCTGAACCCCCTTTCTCCTCCTCCTCACTCAAGGCCTTGAGCCAGCCTCTTGTGAATGAGGCCTCTCCTCATGGTCCAGTATCACCTGTCAGCCCAAGTCCAGTGCAGACACAGGACATGTCAGTCTGATAGACTTGGCAGTCTATTTGCTGTCCTCTATAGCAGGACAAAATTAGCATCATTAAACCCTTTCTGCCAAGGGAATTGCTATCACATTCTTTCTCTTTGTGATGGGGAGGTGATGTATATCAGTGGTCCCCAACCTTTTTTGGGCCATGGACCAATTTAATGTCAGAAAATATTTTCACGGACTGCCTTTAGGGTGGAACAGATAAATGTATCACGTGACCAAGACAAGCATCAAGAGTGAGTCTTAGACGGATGTAACAGAGGAAATCTGGTCATTTTTTAAAAATAAAACATTGTTCAGACTTAAATATAAATAAAACGGAAATAGTGTAAGTTATTTATTCTTTCTCTGCGGACCGGTACCAAATGGCCCACAGACCGGTACCGGTCCACAGCCCAAGGGCTGGGGACCACTGATGTATATGAATGATGAAAGCCAGTTATGAGCAATGACAAGCAAATGCTGTGTCCCAGAGCAGAACGCCCTCTGCAGATAAGAAAGACACATTCCAACCACCTTTTGGTTCATTCAGCTCCCTCCTTGTCCCTCCTCATTGACTGCAGGGCTAGACAACGAAGGCTTCAGGCACCCCGCTTCTGTGTCCAGCAGTGAGGGCTAGGCTCTCTCTTGTGCCTCCTTCCTGTCCAGGGCTAGGCCCAGAGGACAGGATACCTCACCTGTGGGCCCCTTGTGTCTGCCTATGAAGCAGCTCTAAGATGTGTACCAGTCAAGGCTCATGTGTGCTAATGTCCTGCAAGGTGAAAGCCCAGAATAAGCCCTCTCATTGGGGCCGGCAGAGCCTCAGGAGGAGTGGGAGCCTCATGACTCACCCTGGGAGGACAGGTTCACAGTGTAGCTAGAGGAAAGCATGGGTGAGCTACTACATCACTTTAAGGAGTGACTGCACATCTCCGGTGGGACCCACAGGGACCACCAGTGCTGTCCCTACTGATGTGCACAGGGTGAGCGTAGAGGAGCCTTCAGCCCAATAGCAAGTGCTCAGCAAGGAGCCTCCATGGGTGTTCTCTGTCACATCACACAGGAAGGAGCTTAGCGGGGAGATTAAAGCCCTGGAGCTCAGTTTGCTTTGAGGCAGTTAAACTGTTTTACCAAAAGTTACAGAAAACCCTGGATTCTGGGTGATGGGAAGAGAACAAAGCTGTTTAAAAGGCGGCCCCCTGGATTCTGAAGAGATGAGGTTTGCTTCTCCAGGCTCCTCACAGCTGTGAGTCTGGCCATTGTTACCCAAATACACTAGAGTGATTTTCAAGTAATAAGTCGGGAAAAACCTAACTTTGAGTTTTGTTACTTTTTCACATGTTCTTCCTCCCTTGCATTTAGATAAAGAGCATTTCATCCTATAGCAGAACAGATGTTTGGTCCCACTAATTTTCATTTCTAATTAATTCCATAACATTAAATCACAAATGTTATCTGTAACTTTCTACTCTGAGATGCTTTTTCTGTGTTTAGATTTCCTTCTGCTATTTCTCCTTTAAATGTAGTTACTGTGGCTGTCAGTGCCGCATGCATGTGCTCAGCTGGTTTGTGTTTCACGTGTGAACTGTACTCCATGTTGCACAGCAGTCTTCATGTTCCTGCCGACTCACATGCTAAGGTCCATGGGGCCTAAACAGTCCTGGGTGACTGAGGGAGGGTGGGGACAGGTGGATGCTCCTTGGGATGGCCACCCTCTGCCCTCACCCCACCAGGCTTGCAGTGTCAGGCATTGTCTTTTTTCTTAAGTTGATGCTCATTGAGTAAAAGTATCAGATGGTCTTGTTTCAGTTTAATTTTTTTATGCTGGTAGAAACTGGCCCTGGGTTCACACATTGTTGCATGTTTGGTGTTTCAGATCCAAAGGACATTGCCTGCTCTTCTACCCTGCTGGCGGTAAGGACTCACTCTCCGCTTCTTGTGTCTTCTTGGATGGTGTGTTGTCTACCAGGTGTCTGATGGCTGTCACCAGACTGGTCCTGTCTGTGCAGTGTCAGTGGGTAACAAAGAATGAACAAAGGGTACTGGTAGCTTTAGGTCCTGACCAGTTTGCTCAGTAGATAGAGCATCAGCACAGTGTGTAGACATCCTCGGTTCTATTCCCAGTTAGGGCACATATGAGAAGCGACCATCTGCTTCTCTACCCCTTCCTCTCTCCCTTCTTTCTCTCTTCTCCTCTCGCAGCCAGTGGCTCTATTAGTTCAAACGTTGGCCCTGGGCACTGAAGTTAGGTTGGTTGATTCAAGCATTAGCCCCAGACAGGGGTTACCAGACAGATCCCAGTGAGGGAGAGAGAAGCATGCAGGAATGCTCCCCTCCTCTCACTTAAAAAAAATTAACACAAAGGAAAACCTAGGAACAGATGGCTTCCCTGGTGATTTTTTCAAACATTTAAGGAAAAATTAATACCAATTATTAGCATACTCTTCCAAAATATAAAAAAGAATACTTTCCACTTATTCTATGAGGTATTATCCTAATAACAAAGAAAACAAAGTCATCACGAGAAAAGAAAATTTGACCAATATCTCCTATAATCATAGACATAAAACTCCTCAACAAAATACTAGCAATCCTAATTCAACAACATATAAAAAGGATTATTCGCCATGATCACATGGGATTTATCTGAGGAACACATAATCGGTTTAATATGTCAAAATCTATTAATGTAACCTACCATACAAATAAAGGACAAAAACCATGTGATCGTTCTCAGTAGATGCTGACAAAAGCATCTGACAAAACTCAACAACTAGGTCTAGAAGGGAAGTCCCTCATCTAGACAAAAGGTATCTATGAACCCCACAGCTAACATCACACTTGATAGTGAAAGACTTCCCCCCTAAGATTGGAATAAAACAAAAGTGCTGCTCTTGCCATTGCCATTGACATCACATATGAGGTTCTTTCTAGCCAGTGCAATTAGACTAGAAAATAAAATAAAAGGCAGGCATATGGATGAGAAGCAATAAAAATAGCTCTGTTTGCAGAGGACACAATCTGGTATATAGAAAATCAAGTAGTCCACAAAAAAAAAAAATTAGAGCTAATTAACAAGTTAGCAAGTTTGTATGATAAAACACAGAAATCAGTTGTATTTCTATACGTTAAGAAGGAACAGTCTGAAAATGAAATTAAGAAAACAGTCGCGTTTATTATAGCATCAAAAGAATAAAACAGGAATAAATTTTACTAAGGAAGTACAAGACTTATACACTGAAAACTAGAAAACTTTTTGAAAGAAATTAAAGAAGACTTAATAAAATGAAAGGATATCTCATACTCACTGATTGAAAAATGTAATATTATTAAGATGCAATATTTCCTAATTTGACTACAAAGTAGTCAAATACAATGTGTATCAAAACCCTAGCTGGTTTTTTGACAGAAATTGACAAACTGATCCTAAAATTCTTGTGGAAATTTAAGGGATCTGGAATAGCAAAACAATCTTTAAAAAGAACAAAGCTGGAGGAATCACACTTCCCTAGTTAAAAATTCACTACAAAGCTAGGGTAATTGAGATTCTGTGTTACCACCATAAGGATAATTATATAAACCAATGAGCTAGACCTAAGAGTCCAGAGTAAACATTCTCATAAAGGTTGATTGATTCAGCAAGGGTGCCAAGACCATTCATTGGGGAAAAGATAATCTTTTCAACACATGGTGCTGGGACAACTGGATATCTGAATGCAAGGAATGTATTTAAACCTCTTCTTCACAGACTACACAAAAATTGTAATTGGCAAACACTTAAATGTGAAAGCTAAAACTGTAAAACTCTTAGAAAAAAATATAGGAGTATATTTTAATGACCTCAGATTAGGCAAAACCTTCTTAGATATGTTACCAAAAAGCACAAGGAGTGGAAGACAAATAAACAAATTAGACTTAATCTAAATTTAAAACTTTTATGCTTCGAAGTGCTCATCAAAAAAGTGAAAAGACATCCCATAGAGAAGAGAAAATATTTCTAAATCACATATCTGATAAGGGACTTGTATCTAGACTATATTTAAAAACTCTTACAACTCAGTAATAAAAGGACAATCCAGTTTTAGAAGAAAAATGGGCAAAGGCTCTGAATAGGTATTTCTCTAAAGGATATACAAACCACCAATAAACACATGAAAAACTCTTCAATATCTTAGCCATCCGGAAAATGTAATCAAAACCTTGTGATAGGCCCTGGCCGGTTGGCTCAGCGGTAGAGCGTCAGCCTAGCGTGCGGAGGACCCGGGTTCGATTCCCAGCCAGGGCACATAGGAGAAGCGCCCATTTGCTTCTCCACCCCTCCGCCGCGCCTTCCTCTCTGTCTCTCTCTTCCCCTCCCGCAGCCAGGGCTCCATTGGAGCAAAGATGGCCCGGGCGCTGGGGATGGTTCCTTGGCCTCTGCCCCAGGCGCTAGAGTGGCTGGCTCTGGTCGCGACAGAGTGACGCTCCGGAGGGGCAGAGCATCGCCCCCTGGTGGGCAGAGCGTCCAGGGGCGTGCCGGGTGGATCCTAGTCGGGCGCATGCGGGAGTCTGTCTGACTGTCTCTCCCCGTTTCCAGCTTCAGAAAAATACAAAAAAAAAAAAAAAGAAGAAAAGAAAAAGAAAAACTGTAGAGTCAGAAAGTAGACTAGAGGTTACCAGAGGTCAAGAGTGGACATGAACAGGAGGAATGATTGCTAAGAGGGATGGAGTTTCTTTTTGAAGGATGATGAAAATGTTCTCTTTGATTGTGATGGTCACTCAATTCTGTGAATGAAAACCACTGAATTCTGTACCTTGGTCTTGTTCTCACCTTCTATTATCTGAGGTTCTGGAACCTTGAGATTGTACTGATTAGACTTTGTTTTATTGAATCATTTGTCTTTTTCCCCTTGGTAGCTATTAATATTTCGTGAAGATAGTATCAATGCCACAGTGAAGTGAGGTGTAATTTCTGACTGTTGATTCAGTAATTGCTCTAATGAAATGTTTTTCTCCCAGCATGCAAAAAGCTATGAGAATGGCATGCACAGGTTCCGAGTGCAGAAGCCAGCCTTGCCCAATGAGAAGAAGCTTCTGGTGAGCCACACATGATGCCACTCAGGAGGAAGTCACAGTCGCTGCCCCAGGGATGTCTGTCACAAATATACAGGGTCCTTACAAAATTGGGGCTCCTATTGTTTCAGTAAAACTTGAATTTACCCCCGATAGATTTCTCTGGATAGCAGGCTAAGCTTACTTTAAATGTTTAAATTAAATACGAAAGTCATTCACTCATTCAACAAGTATTGGCAGCAGCATTCCATGTCACAGGCACTGCTCCAGGTCAGGCTGTGCCGTGAGCATCAATGCTATGTCTTGATCCCGTGGAACGCCTATTCTGGGGGCCGAGATGGGGTACAGACAGAAAACACACTTTCTACAGCAGCGAAATGCCAGGAAGACAGAGCCCGCTGAGAGAGGGGCAGGTGGACACTAGTACAGATCTGGTCTTGGCAGCTGTCCCTAAACAGGTGGCACTGGGTAGAGCTCTGAAGACAGTGAGGAGCAAGTCTGTGCGTGCCTGAGCCGTGAGGGGCTCAGGCAGAGGGAGCTCAGGGCAGGCTGGGAGTATGAGTCAGGACCAAGACATAACATAAAAAGCCATCTTTCAGCCCTCTACCCTTTCACTCTGCATTTTACAGAAGAGGAAACTGAGGCACAGAGATGCTGAGTTCCTGCCTGGTCCCCCTAAGAAGTGGGGAGACCTTGTTGCATCCCAGTGGTCCCCACCAGTGCCTGGGTCTTCACCTCCCTCCTTTTCAGGGTGCTTCCTAGAAGTTCTTCATCACTTCTGCTCCACTGACCACACTGAGGCACAGGCCATTTTAGATTTGGTTTGAAGTGCTCAAATTGCAAGCTGTTTTCTGTTTAAATCAAATAGCTTAGAGGATAAATGCACTAAACAAGCTTCTTCCTGTTTTCCTTTACTGCCCAAGGGAATTTATTTGCGGTGGTTGAAATAATGAAAGAATGAAAAAAATGTCTCGTGTATCTTGTTCCTTGGATTTTAGGGAGAATATAGGTAGTGATTAAGTCAACTGAAATGCATTAAAATCTCTGCTTATTTCTGAGTTTATGTTAAAAAAAATCAAGTGTCTTGGTTTGGGCTGCCATTATACTGCAGAGTGACTGTCCTAAACAACAAACATTTGTTTCTCACATTTCAAACACTTATTTCTGGAGTTTGGGAAATTGAAGGTCAAGGTGCCAACAAATATGGTGTCTGGTGAGGGCTACTCCCTGGCTCATAGATGGCCAGGGAGGACAGGGGGAGCAGCGATCTGTCCAGTGTCTCTTCTTATTAAGGACACTAACCCCACCAAGCAGCCAATAAACACTTAAAAAATATGCAACTAGGAGTTGATGCTTCTCATCTCTCTCCTTTCCTGTCTGTCTCTCGCAAAACAAAAAATAAACAAACAAACCCAGAAGGCTGGGTCTCTGGCTTTGAATCAGCCCTGCAGTCCCTGAGGTACTTTATAGAACAGAGAAGGGCCCAGGGTGGTGACAGGAGTGCCACCAGGTAGGTCCTGAGCCGGACCTGCAGTAACTACTCTCTAAGTCAGAGGCCTCTTCTTCTGACTGAGCAGAATCTTTTCACTTTATTTTTTTTTCTCTTTATCTGGCTGCTTTCTACCCTCTGGTCAGCCTACTTAGTGTTTTTTTCAAAACTGTGGAGTTTTGCAATTCTCAGCCCGGACTGTACTCTGGGCTACCTGGGGCCTGCCCCAGGGACCATTCTAATTGATCCAGGTACGCCCTGTGCACAGGAACCACTAAGTGTCCCAGGAGGCTCTGGTGCTCAGCCAGGGCTGAGAACTTTTGACTTGATCTCCTAAACTGGGCAGCTAGCATAATTCATGAGAGGAACGTTTATTTCCAAGCTCAAATGGTAGCTCTCTGTTTTCATGTTAGTATGGAACGGGCGTTAGGAAGACGGTATGCTTTCACACTGGGGCTTGTCATCTTCCTGCCGAAACGTCAGAGCACGCAGGAAACGTGAGCATGCTTACCCAGCCACCGGCCTCAGTGCCCGACAGGCACTGGCTGAGCATGCGCCAACTGCTGCTGCCGTCGCCTGCCACCCAGCTGTCCAGATTGCTGATGTTCACCAGGAGAGAATTCTAAATATTGAGAGGTGAACACGGCAGCACATTACCATTTTCTTTTGTTTTAATTTTAATTAACTGCATTTTTTTTATCCAACTGGCACAGGCTGTCGTGAGATAACTACAATACAAGCTGTTTGATTTTGTGGGAAATCTGAAATACAGAGAAATAAGTTTTTTAAGTTCTTGGACTTCCTAGTTCGCTCACAAGGAATAGTTTTAAATTATCTTGCTCTGACTTGGAATCCCACCCCGTGTTGGGAACCACTGTTGTTTGCTTTAATAATGCAAATTTGTCCTTTAGGAATGCCCAAAATCAAAATTTAAGAAATATCAGAATTGGTTTATAAATTTTAAAATAATGTTTCTGATGTATGTCCATTATGAACTCTTTAAAAACTGCAGGAGCATATAAAAAATTTATTGATATTTTCATAAAAATTACATGTAATTTCACCACTTGGTGATAACCATTGCCAGTTTAGAATTTAAATTTTCTTTCTATAAATCCATTCTGTAGCTACCTAGTTATATATGTATATATTTAAACATACATAAATATACATACTATGTGCATATATTTTTTGAGCTCATGACGAACATGCAGTTTTGAATGATGTTTTATCATTTAATGTTTCAAGCACTTTTCCATGTCATTAAAATCTACCTTTTTTTTTTTTTTTTACAACTGCAAGATATTTATCATTAATATCGACAGACTTTACCAATTTTCCTGAATGGTGATGTGACATTTATTTTATTGCATAAGTAGCTTTTCATTGTTCAAATTATTTTTTACAAATAGATTGCTAGAATTGCTAGGTCAGAGGGTTTTGCACATTTAGTCAGTATTTCCTAAGAACACATGAAAGCTAATGGTTATAAAGTGATGACTGTAGTGGGGACATTCTCCAAGACATCCCCAAGACTTTCACTAGAACCCTTAGTCACTGGGAATTTGGGCCTCTCTTCAACCAGGTGGACTGGTAACCTTTTCTTTTGCCTTTTCAATGGGACTCGTCTCCAGGACGCAGAGATGCAGTGCTTGCTGCTGTCAGACGGGAAGCGGGCTGTCCATCAGAACCACGTCGTCATTCTCCCGGCGGACGGTGGGAGCAGCATGGCTGCCATCAGCTTCACGGGGGCCTTGAAAATCCCCGTGAGTACACGTGCCTGGCAAGACTTCCGAAAAGGGAGCATTTGTGCACACTGTGGAAAGAAACTGACCTTTTGCTTACTAAGCTTAGAAAAAGCAACTCGTGACTGTGTAACACACAGGTCAGAAATCCACAGCAGAGACCGATCCAAGAAGGCAGCCTCAGCCCTGAGCAGGGCTGCAGTACTCTGAATGCCTTACTCTCACTGTCTTAAAATTTTTTGAAATTAGTTGTCTCCATTTAGAAATTCAGAAATTTCATAGACAAAGTAAGCCTCTCCTTGTCACTTGAAAAACCAGTAACTGGTTCCACTGGGCTTCCGCTGCCCTGTGGCACTGTCCCTCCCCAGTGCACCCCCTGCTGGCCCCTGGGAGCACCAACACAGTGCAGGGTGAAGCTGCTCAACTCTTTTCACCCATTACTGGTGCTGACTGTGGGCAGACAGGCATCCTCAGTACCTGCTGGTGGGCACTTGTATATGACCAGGATGTGGAGGAGATTCAGGTTGGGGGCAGTGTGCAATGGAGAGGTTTCTTGCTGCCTCAGATTCCTCTTGTATTAAATTCATGAGTTCCCTCAGCAGAGAATCCGGGTGCTGTCACAGGATGTGTAAAGCTGCTTTCCTCTAACATGCTGGGTAGAGAGGCAGTGAGGGCAAAGGGCAAGAACAGAAGCAGCCAAGGAAGGGGGAGAACAGACCCACCATGTGGGCTATGATGGCCGGGCCTTGTGCACCGCTCTGAGAAACACCTGGGTTCCTGCCCTTGGGTGCTTGTACTCAGGAACAAGCATGGATCTCACACAGACAAGACCAACCTTGCTGATGTTCTTCATCTTGAGGTGGTGGCTGTCCTGTGCAACACAGCATGGGGAGAGGAGGAAGGGACTCATTATCTTCGTGTGGTCCAATTTCTCACTCAGATTTCCCAAGTGGTATCTGGAATCGTTGTCTCACAAGTACCAGCTCTTTCTAAAAGTAGACTTAAAGTGGACCACAAACAAGCATTTATTTCACAGTACTGTAGCTTCAAACTCCAAAGCTTAATTCCTTGTTAAGATCAGCATTTCTCTTCTGGGTCTTTTCCCATTACCCACAGTTTGTTTAATCACAGGCAGAGTGCAGCAGCCTGCATCACTCACAGAATGGGCAGAATGGTTTCTGCATGTTTCTAGTCACTGTGTGATTTGGGGTGTCTTTGGTTTCAGAGGAGAAAGAAACAGCCATTAATACTCAGTGACTAGCCTGACCAGGCGGTGGTGCAGTGAATAGAGCATCGGACTAGGACGCAGAGGACCCAGGTTCGAAACCCCAAGATCAATGGCTTGAGTGCGGGCTCATCTGGCTTGAGCACAGGCTTACCAGCTTGAGCGTAGGGTCACTGGCTTAAGAAAGGGGTCACTCACTCTGCTGTAGCCCCCCAGTCAAGGCACATATGAGAAGGCAATCAATGAATAGCTAAGGTGCTGCAACAAAGAACTGATGCTTCGCATCTCTCTCCCTTCCTGTCTGTCTGTCCCTATCTGTCCCTCTCTCCATCTCTCTCTCTCACACACACATAAAAAAGAAAACACTCAGTGACTATACAATTCTCCTCTCTGTCCTGGACTCCTTTAATAGCTAAGTTTTCAGAGTAATGTAGTGTGAGAATCACAACAGTATGTATTTTTACTGACTAAGCTGATTAAAGACATGATTTTCTGTCTTAAAGAATAGCCATGTGCTGTAACAGTCTGCTTCTGGGCAGTTGTCCCTTGATCCCACCTCCTAGGCTGCACTGTACAGCCACATGTACCCTCTCTCCCTGCCCACCTGGAGGGGCTAAAACCAGACCAAAACTGTGGGCATTTTTATGGAAGTCAGGAAATTTGTGATTCTGTTGCACATTTAAATGAACGTGGTGGGTACACCTCTGGGATTAGCAGGCTCTCTCTCTTTCAGGGTGTGGTCGAGTTCTCCTTGTGTCTGCTGTTTGCAAAGCTGGTCAGCTATACTTTCCTCTTCTGGCTTCCTCTCTACATCACAAATGTCAGTGAGTACCTGTTGCTGGAAGCACAGAGTCAGGTTCTGTGTAATGGCTGTAATCCGATCTCCCTTTATCTGCTGGTTCCATAGACTTGGAAAGAAGAAGCATGGATGATGCATGATGGTGTGAGACACACTTTTGAATCCAACATGATTAGTGGAAATGTATAGACAAAAAAGGAATTGGGCTGGGCACATTTTGTTGCCATAGTGATAGCCTTCATAGGGTTGACATGTCACATCCTGACTGGCTGCCACTTCCGTGGCACTCTTCCTCTTCTGGGGTAGCCTGCATTTAAATCTAGGCTCCATCGGACTTTGGGTCATAGCAGCTGGTGAGCAGGAGCGGAGGCCCTGGGGACCTGAAATAATAAATGCTTAATAATCTGACCTAGAAATTGCTTCCTGGGGATGAGCTCTAATATGAGGGAAGAGCAGACAACTTGTCTTATTTCCAGAGTCCAACAAGGCCAAAGCTATACGTTGTGACAGAACATACCAGCTCAGTGGTTGTGTGCACTCCTGTACTGTGTGTGTGACCACCACAGAAAGGACAAGAAGAGGGTCCACAAGTTCTTTAAAAAAAAGATCCTTAAGTCCAGGGGCTGCAACCTCAGCTGAAAGGAGATAGGGATGGGCAGAATGGGGGATGGGCAGGTGGGGGATGGAGGATGGGCAGAATGGGCAGGATGGGGGATGGTCAAGGAGGGCTCCAAGTTTCTGGGTGTCCCTCTGAGACAGGGGTTCCGGTGAATGTGGCAAAGAGGAGAAATCTGGGATGCGGGTTTGCAGAATACAGATGCCATGTTCCCAGCAGCATCTTAAGGACAAGCTGAGACGGACAGGAGCCTGAGGCAACAGGGCTGAATTTCATGCAGATAAAGGTTGAGACAGCCCTGGCCGGTTGGCTCAGCGGTAGAGCGTCGGCCTAGCGTGAGGAGGACCCGGGTTCGATTCCCAGCCAGGGCACACAGGAGAAGCGCCCATTTGCTTCTCCACCCCTCCGCCGCGCTTTCCTCTCTGTCTCTCTCTTCCCCTCCCGCAGCCAAGGCTCCATTGGAGCAAAGATGGCCCAGGCGCTGGGGATGGCTCTGTGGCCTCTGCCTCAGGCGCTAGAGTGGCTCTGGTTGCAACATGGCGACGCCCAGGATGGGCAGAGCATCGCCCCCTGGTGGGCAGAGCGTCGCCCCTGGTGGGCGTGCCGGGTGGATCCCGGTTGGGCGCATGCGGGAGTCTGTCTGACTGTCTCTCCCTCTTTCCAGCTTCAGAAAAATGAAAAAAAAAAAAAAAAAAAAAAGTTGAGACAGCAAGAGGACGGGCATGTTAGCAGGGACTGGGTCTGTGAGAGGGCAGGGAGGGAGGACAGGAAAGAGCTCCAGGGTTACTTCTCTCTCTAGCAGCGCCACTTCTGTCCTGTGCTGCAAGGAATTCTGGCAACACTGAACCAAAGTGGGGGGAGAGTTACTAATTAGACTTAACAGGACCAGTCCTCATTTGGGGGGTTAACAGTGTTTAGTTTTCATCTTCTGTGGGTCTGCCCATGTGGCGGACAGCTAGTTTTCTTTGAATCTGGAGTTAACTAGTTGCTTCTTGCTTATGAAACTAAAGGATGTTGTGTGAGGCTCTTCCTCACAGTGACACTGTCATTTTAACACTGTCATTTTAACAGATCACCTGGATGCTAAGAAGGCAGGGGAGCTGTCCACCTTGTTTGACGTGGGTGGGATCTTTGGTGAGTTCATCAGTCCATCACCACCTGCTCTACTGCCATAAAAACAACAGCACATAGACACCTGGGATCTCTTAGAATTGACTTATTATTGAAAGGAAAATGTGTCCCCTAAGATGTATCACCTGAGTGTACGTATCCCCTCCTGCATCCTGGGCCCCGACTTTGAACGTGAACTAGCACTTTGTCAGAAACAGGTGCGCGTGATAGGCAACAGACTGATGTTAGTACTCTTTGGGCCAGCCTAAAACCAGACCCCAAGACTCCTTCATTGTCTCACTGGGAGGTGTCCTTCGGGTCACTCATGTCTGACCACAAGTACATAGGCCTGTACGGGTCAGGCATTGCCTAGGCAGCTTCCTGCTATTGGGGAGTGAAAGGGGACTTGGGAAAGGACGTCATTGTCTTCTTGCTGCTGTAACTATATTCTGCCTTCTCTCTATGGGCCCTGCCCAGGGAGGTAAGCACCTCAGGACCCACCCCTCTGCATTGTAGGTGGGATCCTGGCAGGTGTCATCTCAGACCGACTGGAGAAGAGGGCCTCCACCTGTGGACTGATGCTGCTGCTCGCAGCCCCCACGGTGAGCCTGACCCCTACCTCTGCCTCTGGGAACAGCCACCCTCTGTCTTCCCCACCAGCAAACATTCTCCTGCCTGGACAAGGCTCTCTCCATTCATGGCTTTTGGTTTCTGTGTATTGCCTATCACCTCAGAACCTTCCTCAGCAAACCCTGTGGGCCTGCAAAGCCTCAGCTTCCCTAGCCCGCCTTGGCCCGGCCTCCCCCACCCCACTGCACATCAGGGCCCTCCCTGCTCCCTCCCCCAAGATTCCCACTGATTCTTCAGGATCCCTGAAGCCATCCCAATCTTCCTGTCAGTGCTGACTCCAGCCAGACATTCTCATGGGGTTGTACTGCTCTTTAAGTATTCAGTAGTGCATGACCTTGGGCAAGTGACTTTCCCTCTCTGTGACTCAGTTCTTTATCTACAAAATAAGAATGATGGTAGCAGCACCTCACATTACCAATGTGAGGATTAAATGAAAGATATCATTACTGTTTTTATAATAATATTACATATAATATTATTATTTATCCACTTACATTGTGGTTATTTTGCCGTGTGCCACTCCACTGGGCTGTGATTGTCCCCAGAACAAGGTCTAATTTTCACTCACTTTGAGGTAGTGGATACAGCCCAACACAGACACTCAAAAGAATCTTTACTGAGGAAGTGACTGCCTGTGGCCCCCATGCCTCAGGGCTCCCTCTTCCCCATGCAGCTGTTGGGGCCAACAGCTTGAGGGGGAACCAGTTAGACTCAGGGAGAACTACCCCAATTCAGTCCTTCTGCCCCAGGAGCTCAGAGTGGGAGGCACCGCAGGGTCCCCGCACTCAGCAAGCGCCTTCAGGGCCCGGGTATCTGGGACAAGACCAGTGGCTTCTGTGCCGGGCACTCCACAGACACCTGTCTCCAGCCCGCCTGTCGCCTGCCCAGGAAGCACAGTGTTGTTCTGTATTAGGGCCGTGCCCTCTCTGGTTGGCTGCCTGAGAATCACCTGCCTGGCTATTCGTTAGCACAGATTCCTGGGCAACCTTTCAGCTAATGGTAGCAAACCACTGCTGTTACCCCATTTTCACTGTTCACAGCTCTACATATTCTCCACCATCAGCAAGATGGGCCTGGAAGCCACCGTAGGTGAGTCCACAGGCCTTCCTTTTCTCTCACACACAGTTCTTGACCACAACACTTGGTGAAATGAAATGAAAAATTAACAAAGGAGCATTTGAGTGGTGTAACGAGCCTGTGGTGTGGTTAACACAGTCCCCATGTCCCTCTTTGAGTGGGGCTGTGGGAGAGGCCCGTGAGGACACCTGTTCCCAGGCACAAGGCCTGACCGTCTACACATTTGAAAGGTAGTGTGGGATGGTGCAGGCCACCTGGCCTGGGGCAGTGACAGGCCTTGGGTGCCCAGTGGCAAGGAGCCACTCACAGAAGCCAGATGTCATCCGGGAGATAGCAGGCTGCACCCTGGCAGGTGAGAGCAAGCAGGAACAGGGCAGGACAGGTTCACAGCCCATCTTCTCGGCTGGTTCCTGTCAGCCACCATTCTGGAAACAGTTGTGTAACCTTGGAGGACTGTTTTTAACTTCCCACACTATTAATGTATGGCTCTAACACTTAGAAATATTGATTCCATCCTAACAAGCCGGCAGTGGGACTGGAAGGGGTGGCGGTTGTGTGTGATTCCAGTTACCCAGAGGCAGGTGGCTGATGGGCAGGTATCACCAAGTTTCCTGCTACCCCTGGGCCCAAAAGCTTCTGCACAGAGGAATGTGAACTAGAAGGTTGGTTTAGGAGAGTAACTGCCTTTCGGAAGTAGACAGTGTCATCCTGCCTCAGGGACCTCTGCTGAGCTGCAGCTGGGTTCCCTTGGGGGCTGCCATCAGCACTGCGGGTGCAGAAAGGAAGTCCCTTCAGCTGCAGATAAGGCTGTGACTGGTGGTAGACAACACAGACGACAGGGAGCACTTGCTGCCCCAGGTCCTATGTGTACCTGGTGCACTGGGTCCTCACCCCCCTCCCTGCGTCAGCAGCTGCTGTCCACTGAGGAGGAGGAGGAATGGAGTTCCAGGTCCGAACCCAGCCTGACTCTTGACAAAGCATGGCTGACTTACAAAACACGACTCAAGTATAAAAGACAACATTTATGATGATAGCCCTGGCAGTTACCCCTCAGGATGTGAGCCAAGACCCCTTCCTCACATCAGGGTGCCTACCTAGGGGGTTGCTGAGACCATGGGGATTCTCCCGGGCACCTGTCCTGCTCACTGACTCCTCTGGTTTCTGCTTCCCATAGCCATGCTGCTCCTCAGCGGGGTGCTGGTCAGCGGGCCGTACGCACTCATCACCACCGCTG
The DNA here is from genome assembly GCF_036850765.1 of Saccopteryx bilineata. Lineage (NCBI taxonomy): Eukaryota > Metazoa > Chordata > Mammalia > Chiroptera > Emballonuridae > Saccopteryx > Saccopteryx bilineata. The sequence continues at coordinate 221,713,223 of NC_089491.1, read as the reverse complement.
TCTCCGCCGACCTGGTGAGTGGCCACGCCTCTCAGAGCAGAGTGTGGTTGGGGGCAAGTGCTGGCCATGGTGGTCACCCCCTCTCTATTCATGACAATGATGGTCTCTAGTAGTACGATGATGTATTTATAGAAGCATCTTTTTTTAAAAAAAAAGATGACCAGTATCCTTTTAAGAGTTTTCTAAGCAAATAAGGGGAGATGGTAGCCCCCATTCTATAGACGAGGGGGCTGAGGTGAGATGGAGGGACTCATCTGAGGCCAGGGATCTGGCTCGCCCCCCTGTGCTGTCCTTGCAGTCCCCAGGAGCTTGTGTCCCTGCACTCCAGAGCCTGCCCTGTGGCAGTGAGGTCAGCTCCTCCCCTGTGGCCAGCCCAGCTGGGTGCCCACTCTCTGTCCCAGCCTCTGCTCCTGTGGGGACGGCAGATGAGCCAGGCAGGGCCCTCACCCTGGGAGGACACATTCCAGAGAGGAAGCTGCTGTGGTAAAGAAATAGTTACTGTGAAAGATGGTGAATGTCAGCGCCAAGCTGGCAGGAACCACCCATGGCCTCAGGGTCCACAGGAACTACTGTCCCTTCTTCCTGGAAGAGGGGGTGCTGACAAAGGGACAGGTGACTTCTGATCACAGAGACCCCAGGTCAACTCCAGGGGAGACAGGCCATTCTCACTTACCCAACACAAAGGACAAATATGTCACACAGTAGTCACATGTAGACCCCTGAAGGGAGCAGCACAAAACCCCTTTTAATAAATAGTTCCCATGTATAAATGGGGAGGGGAGGCATCTTTCATACAGAAGAATTTATGTAGACACTTTGCAACCCAGGAGGAAGCGAACCCCCATTCCTTAGGTGTGGGCTGTGTATACCCCCCTCCTTCCACAGAGCACAGTGTGGAAGAGGCGAGAGTGATGTGGCTCAAAGACACAGACAGACCCAACCTCTACTGGGTGGTCAAAGTCAATGCCAACAGTAATAAGTCATGTTGATGCATGTGCCCTCTTTAGTTTTCCTCCCAAAATTCATACCCCATATAATTGTGAGGAAAAACTTCAGACCAATCCCAGTAGAAGGCCATTGTACTCCTCCAAACTGTCAAGGTCTGTGGGAGACTGCAAGTTGGCAAAGCCCTTGCAGTTTGAGGCTTAGCTAAAGGCTAAGTTCTCCTCCCCACACCTCCATATTGGCTATGAAGCTGAGTATTTGCACTCATCCCAACCCCCTACTTCACTTGCTTAGTGAAGTTGCTAAAGGCTAAGTTTTTCTCCACACATGCATGTTAGCTGTGATGCTGGATTGTTTCTACTTGTCCTATCCCCCATGTCCCTCAGAGAGACTGGAGGCTGTTTTCTTTTTATTCTTTGTTTTGTGAAGATTAAGATGTTATGCAGGTTAGAGGGTTTCTGCACTTGGGAGAATTCTTGTGTTGCCTTGGAAATGTGACTTTGTTTTAATAATCTCTTTGATTTGCTAATGACTTCACTTTGCCCTATAAATAAAGGGGTAGGGGGTGGAGACTCACCTTTTGCAAGCTACTTTTTGCATTGCAAAGAGTCCTCCCAAGAGGACTTTTTGCCCTTTGAGCTTATTTTCTTAATTTCGTACCATTCCCACTCAGGACCTGGAATTACTAGCCACGCTGGTCCGCAGCAAAGGTCAATAGAAATGAGAGTGGTCCCAGAACCTGTCACAGCCAAGAAGAGCCTGAGGAAACACAATGACTAAATGCCATACGGTTTCCCAGATGGGATCCTGGGACAGAAAGAGATTAAATTAAACATTAGATAAAAAACCAATTATATCCAAATAAAGTGTAGGTGTTAGCTACTAATGCATCAATATTGGGTGGTTAATTATAACCAATGTGGCATAGCAATGTGAGATGCTAACACGGAAAGTGGGAGCAGGGCACACAGCAACTCTGCATACTGTATTTGCAAATCTTTTGTGAGTCTAGGACTATTCTTACATTGAGAGGTCACCTAAAACAAAAGCAGTTCCCCAAAAGTTTGTGCTCACAGTCAGGGTGCCTGTGCTTCTCAGCCACCTAGTGTGGCAATGCTGTTCAGAAGCCACAGCAAGCCCATTCTCCTGCAGTCCTCGTCTCTGCCCCTAGGGCCACAGCCAGGTTCCTGCCTGACACTCATCCTCCAGCAAGCAAGCGGCAGCTCTCAGCGCTATCCTGTCCTCAGCACAGTGGGAGCACCAGAGGCCCTGAGCCCACAGTCAGAGTAGAGAGGCACTGTGAGCTGGGCTTTTCTCATTCTCATCTTTGCACCAAATTGCTGACCTGCTGCACCAGGCCCATCATTGTGTTGAGAGAGTGCTTCTCAGATTGCCTTTATGAAGCATGCACATGTTCCTGTCTGCATGAGCACAGAAAATTCCAGAGGGTCTACATCAGACCCATACCAGAGGTCTGCCCCGTGAGATCAGAAGGCAGAGAATGGACTCTCACTGCCTTTCTAGACTCCAAAAAGTGTGGATTGTCAGTGATGATCACTATGCGTGTATACTGTATTTAATACACACATGTACACGTGGATGATGATCACTGTGCGTGTATACTTTATTTAATACACACATGTGAACATGGGTGATAATCACTGTGCGTGTATACTTTTTTAATACACACATGTACACATGGGTGATGATCACTGTGCGTGTATACTTTTTTTAATACATACATGTACACGTACACATTCATTTGTATAAGCTTTGATTTATTTTTGTAGCTTAGGTTTCTAAGCATGTTTACTGACTTATTTCTTTCCTTTTATTGTCCTCAGTTTGTGATTTTTTTTCCTCCAACTTTGTATGGGTAGCTTTTCGCAAACCAGAGTTCCTGCTGGTTTGTCATTTAGGACTTGTGTCCCCTATGTTGGTCTCTTAGGTCCTACCTTCTTCTTCATTCTCCCTGGCATTTGTCATTAATCAGGTTGACTTTTAGATACTGCAGAGCCATGTGACACATGTTACAGGAAGCCCCAGAAGAAACGTAGAGGTGGATACTAATGCTCTCATGGCTTAGGGACAGGACATGTCCTTTATCTTTTTATCTTCGCCATTGGTTCGTGTGGTACCTTGGTGAAGACAATTATTGTGCTGAATGTTTGTTTGTTTGTTTGGAGAGAATTCTAAGATTTCTTTAAACTAGACTATGCTAGAACAAGTATTTCTGATGATTTTTGACTATTAAAATCCCCTGAAATTTTGCCTACCTTTCCGAGGTAAGTTTGGGTGGGGATAGACTTTATTTCCTGATGGAAAAGAGCCCACATTCTGAATTGCTCTGCAGTCACTTGTATAGACCATCATGCGGAAAGCGTAAGCTTACTTCTCCCTCTGATGCTACTGAAGCATGCTTCACACTTGATTTTTTCTCTCTTCAGGGGACTCATAAAAGTCTGAAAGGAAACTCCCATGCCCTTGCCACCGTGACCGCCATCATCGACGGAACCGGGTCTGTAGGTACATGGATATTTTTAGCTCTAAAAGTTAATTGTGGTCACAGGAGAACCTCGCTGTCACGTCCTAATTAACAAACCCCACAATTCCATTTGCTTTGGTAATATTGGGATCAACTGGCCTTCTTAAGATATGAGCGGATCAAAAGTGCCTGCAAACCCAGGGGATGTGGGCATGTGAAACTGTCTAGTCTCTTTGATCGGATGGTTCCAGAGACAATATGGGCATGTGGCTGGTTAGAACTAGTGCTCATCAGTTTGAAAGAAGCCAGGTTTTCATCAAAGCCATCAGCTGTTCATCGCTATCATCTCCAGGACAGAATCTTATTTAAATGTAAATGACAGGAAAACTAATGGGTCCCAAGGCACACCAGGTTCTGAGTTCTAGCAGCCTTCTTGAGAGTCTGTGAGAAAATTCAGGACCATATTCTGAAGGACAGAAAGGCGGCAAAATATAACACCCACCCTCAGAGAAGGGCAAGTGGGAACTGGTAACTGCCCAGCCTGTTCTTAACAGCCAGTCAGAGGCTGGCGGCAGTGGACAATGTCCTTGAACTTTCTCGAGCTTCCTGGACCCTCTGACCGCTCCCTGCTGTAGCTCCTGGAGCCACCTCTGCGGCCCTCTGACTCCTTGTTGTTCAGAATTTCAGGTTCAAGCTTCTGTTATTCCCTAAAGTCATAGCAGCCCAGTTTTTGTCCTCATGTTTGGTTTCTTCATTTTGCTGGATCTAGGGGTGACTTTGAATTTGCTGGATGGTGTTAGTGATCACTTCTCTGATGTTTGTTTTAAAGTGAAGCCATTCCCTTTTGGGGTACCTCTTGGGGCATACAAGCACGTCTAGGAAAAGGAAGGTGGGTGCTCTGCCCCATGGTGTCTGTGGGCAGCACGACTCCCCTGCGTGGAGCAAGCCTGCTGTTCTCCCAGCTCACATACCCCACGGGAAACTTCCTGCAGCTGGAAGAAAGGCTGGGTCAGAAGCCAGGACTCCTGGGCCAAGCTCCATTCTAATGAACAGGGATTATGCACTGTGCCTCCTGTACGCAAAGGCCTTTGTGAGTCAGTCCAGCTCCCACTGTGAAACCTGTTGTTAGAGCTGATTGGAGCTCTGCTAACAGCACTGATTGCTGTTTAGAAAGCAAAAGATGGGGGTTCAAAAAGAAGGGACGAATGGATTAGGTGAAAAACAGTTTTCTTGATATTCTCAAAGTAAGAGGGAAGCAGAAGTACCTGGCTGAGGGGGGATCGCTGCCTCTGTTACGGGGCTGCTCTGAGCTGCATGCAAAAAACCAAAGCACAACTCAGACTGCCTTTACCCCACAGAGGACGACAGAGCCCACCTGGGCCATGTCTGACCCCTTCACTGACCCGCAGTACTTGCTGATGTGATGGGCTGCCATACCCACCCTCACAGGTCTGGCAGGGACCCGGACTCCCAGGCTCTGCCAGCACCAGTGCACAGGACCCGTGGAAACAGTCTCCATGGAAACAGCACACGCTTGTTCACCACTGCATCTCCATCACTATTTCTCTCCACAAGTGCTACTCAACTAGACAGAGCAGAGAAAGGCTTAAGGGGAAATGCACACTATTCAGCAAAAAAACCCGCTCACTAGAGAGTTTTATTAAATGTTGTAAATACTGATTTTGATGGAGGCAATAATTAATTGATTGTAACTGAGCCTGTGCCTTATCCCAATCCACAGAGCCACGTGGCCTTGATGACACCAGTTTGCCTGTTCTGTGCATTCAGGGCGTAGACTTGCATCCCCACAGAAACAGATCTTGTCACTTCTATGTGTTTTTATGCAGAGCAATTAAGTAGAGCCCTGAATTTGTTCAAGTTAATTTTTATTTTATCAAAGTAAAACATATAACTTTAGAAGCCAGATAGGCTGACACACTTGTTGTTATGCAAATGAAAGTTCCCCTTCTCCAAGTCCACTCAGCCCCTTTCTAGAAGCAGTCACTTTCTACTGTCCCTCCTGAGCTTCTTGCATTCCTGTGTTTCTTGATTCATCCGTTGTTGACATTACTGAGCCCAGAGCCTCTGCTGCAAATTCTCCAAAGATTAAGTTGCTGTTCTCCTTCCTGGGGTGGGGGGTGCATTGAAGAGGAGACAGTGCTTTATACAAGATCTCAGCCAACTCTTTTTTTCCTCCCCTGCCTCCCACCCTCCCCCACTCCCCTGCCTCCTATGAGCAGGGGGTTCCCTGGCCACCTTCTTCTAGAGCAAGAAAATTGGCACCTATGTCTGTTGTCATGTCCTTTAAATTCCATCCTTGAGACAGTGCCTTCTCTCATCTGCCCTTCTCTTTGTGGGTTTATAATTTTTAAATTCAATTGTGGTTCATTTTGTGGTGTTTCGGAAGTATAGAACAATCCACTGTGCTCACTTGAAAGTTCTTCTGAGATTTAAAAAAATGCACAGTCTCTTCTCAGGTGATAAAAGTAGTAAGTACTCCTTGTAAGCACTTGACAGAATATCAGTACGTAGAAGTAATATAGTGGGAAAGAGCCTAGTCACTCACCTGATCTCTGAGATTAAACCTCTCAGTTCATGGCCTGGTATGAATGCTTCATACTCCTCCCGTGCCAAACAGTACACCATCCACACACATATCGCAACTCAGTCCAATCTCCTGTACAGTGACTCACTAGACTGCGGCAACAGACATTCTTACCCAGGTATCTTTGGGCATTTTGAGAAATATTTGCTTTCTTTTGTTTTAATAGGTTTTTTTTGTCATTTTTGTGTCATAATTTCACACTTAAGAAAAGTTGCTAACAAGGACAAAGAATTCACACTGGGTTTGCCTTTTCCTCTCCCCCTCTCTCACACACACATTTATCACACACACATACACACACATATATTGATACACATGTCACTACATATACATATTTTTTCTGAACCACCTAAGAGTCGGTTGCAGACATGCTGCCCCTTTACCAGCCACTATGCAGTCGGTGTGTACTCCCCAAACACAAGGGACTCCCTGGCGTAACCACACTCAATGATCAGAGTCAGGAAGTTAACTGATACAGTATTAGTATCTACAAACCTCACTCAACGCTTCTCCAAATACATAACATTTTTATAGCATTCAATTCAGATTTTTATATGATAAAATTTTTAAATGGGATTATTGGATCAAAAGAATGAACATTTTATTTTTTTATTTAGAAATTAAATTTAATGGGATGACATTGGTCCATAGGAACACATAGGTTTCCAGTAAACATCTCTGTAACATTTGAACTGTTGATTGCGTGTGTGTCCATCACCCAAAGTCAAATCATTTCTCATCACCGTATATTTGTTCCTCTTTACTCCCTCCCCTACCTCCAAATTAACATTTTACTGTCAATACACATTTTAGATTTGCCTCTAGAAAAAGGTTATGCCAATCACACCCTCAGTGGTACCGAATTTAGTTAAGCTTGGTACCCCTTACCAATCTCACAGGTGAGAGTGAGCTGTGATTGTTCATGTGTCTGCTGGGCACAGGTATTTCAGATCCTCACATTCCAGACTTCCCTCACATGTGCCCACCTGCCTCATTTCAGGAGCAGCCCTAGGCCCTTTGCTGGCGGGGCTCATCTCCCCGTCCGGGTGGAACAACGTGTTCTATATGCTGATGTTTGCAGATGCTTGTGCCTTACTGGTAAGTCATCTGGTGCTTCCTTTGAGCAGCCTTTCACATGTGTCTCCGTAGTGTCAGCTGAACTCTGGTGACACCTTTCCTGTGGGCTTCCACAGCTCTCAGGAACATTGGGCCTGTGACATAGCCCAACTTCTCTAAATGCTCACAGTCCCAGACCCTTTCTCTTTGTGGTGTAAACAAAGGTCAGAAGCAGAAGCAGGTCAGTCTGTCGTTGGTGCTACAGGCAGGATGGCGGAGACGGATCCTGGCCCTGTCACCTGGCAGGCCTGGGAGACTGACTGCCCATGGTGTGTGGCCAAACCGGGTGGCCAGGCTGTCACACCCATGGGCTGACTCTTTGCAGTTCATGCCAATAGAACTACCGGGTCTCTCCCCTTCCCCCATCGAGAATTGTTTACACGGACCAGAACTTTCATCATATTTCAAAAGATCTTTGTCCTTCAGAATTGTTACCACTGTTTATAGCTTATCCCATACCCACACATAAGAAGTATTTTCTTCTTGTGTTTCTTTCTCAATGATCTGCTTTTTATAATCATAGGCTTCTTCCTACTAATACTTTCCACATTTGGGACTTAGGTAGAATTAATGTTGACAAGAGACCAGCTCAAACTCAGTGGGCTATGCTAGCTGTTGGAGGTCAAGTTTCAAATTCACTGTGATCAATTTATCTAACCCAAATGTTATTGCTGCCAGTACTGTTTTGGCATCAACATGTTCCCACCCACCGCCTCTACCACTGTAATTGTATGAACACTGCCCTGGATCAAACAAAGTAGCCAACTGCTTCTCTTCTGTAAGAAAAATACCTCTCCTCTCTAGTCTGAACTCCTATCACACATACAGGGGACTTCTAAGCTCCTCCTTGAACTTTTCTTTTTTAAAATATTTATTGATTTTAGAGAGAGAAGTGAGAGAAAGGCAGGAATCATCAATTCCTATATGTGCCTTGACCGGGCAAGCCCAGGATTTCAAACCTGCAACCTCAGCTTTCCAGGTCCATGCTTTATCCATTGCGTCACTACACATCAAGCTCTTCCTTGAACTTTTAAGTATCTAAGGAAACAAATGTTTCTGCCTTCAAGAGTTCTGAATGAGCTTGGTCCTGCACAGCTGCATGGGTTTCACAGTGTCCCTCAAAACGCTCCTCCAGCGTCCACACTGCCTTAACCTCCTGGCGCAGGGTCCCCCACAGGACATCCCTCAGGAATTTGTATCAAAGCCCCAGAGCACTGCCCACCATGGAGGGTGGTGAACTTTTCTGGGGATCTGGTGTCACACTTGGGGAAAGAAGAGAGAAACACAAAGAAAGCCAGTTAATTTGTGGCAGTTAGTCTGGACTTACAAACTGGCTCTGAGTCCTTTTAGCAAGAAAAGGGCTATGAAAGAAAAGAGTTCAACCAAGGCAGACGAGACAGCCAAAGCAGCTTGCTCCGGGTCCTGGTGGGGCATGGCTGTTCCAAGGATGACTTCTCCAGCCTCCCAGTGCCCGTGGCTGGTGAGTGCTCGCCTGGCTTTCAGTCACCTGTGCAGCTTTCCAGTCCTCCCCCTCTGTCACCATGCTTGTGGGTCACATTGTCTTTATTTTCTTTTTCCAATTCAGACATTTTATGATTGGACTCATTTCCTTTAAACATCACTTGCACTTGGAGGTCAATCAGACTAAAATTTGTCCTGACAGCCTAATTTCCAGGAGCACGTCCTCCATAGCGAGTCACAGGACTTTGTAAGCAACAGCCCTGCCTGGGGACAGGCCTCAGACTGGCTGTGCAGGTGGGGGCTCCCGCTGCTCCACTTGGGCCTTGATGTCCTTTATGTTCTGAAGATGTGTCCATGGGGCAGACCCCCTGTCTTTGCTCAGAGAGCTGCAGACAGCGGCTGCTGTGGGGGCAGGACTGGCTCTCCTCCAACAGTCAGCCTTGCTCTTGTCTTTGTTTTGGGTGCAGTTCCTGATCCGCCTCATACACAAGGAGCTGAGCTGCCTGGGGTCGCCGGCAGGGGACCAAGCTCTGTAAGTCCTCCAGGGGGCCCCTTCTACCTGTTATTAAAGTGCAGCTCTAGAATATCACTCTGGCTTATCTGCCTCCCACACCTGGCTGATCCTAAAAGAAGAAAGACAACCCAGGGGCTTCCCTTCCATCACACATCTCTAATGACTGTCTGGCATGGATGTGACTCTGGTCATCTCTCAGAATCTGAGTGAAAGCCTGGGAGGGAAATTGCCTCTGTTGCTCACTGTGAGCTTGGCTTTCTCACACAGGTGGCAGCCACAGAGCTCAGCCTGGCTGCCTACCCCCTTCCTGTCACCCTCTCCCTCTGCCCCCAAAGGCTGTGGGGTGGAGGAGGAGCTGGGCAGGAAGACCGGGCAGAGGGGAGGGAAGCTGGCTCTCCGAAAGGCTTGTGCATGGGCAGCAGGTCAGCATCTTTCCTCTGGCCACTGCTGTTTGTGTCACTGACTGCTATGTTATCCCTTGTTTCAGGTTTAAGGAACACTGACTGTGCAGTTCTGCAGAGGGAGGCTGGCCCCGTCCTTCACAAACTGTCTTTCAAGGAAAAGTTCAAATAAAGGATCCTGTGTTGAAAAAATGACTTACTTGCCTTTGCACATACACCTGGAAAAGACACAAAAGCCACTTTGAGAATTTCTGCTGCTACTTTAGACAAGTCGTGGCGCTCGGGACAGCAGTAGGAAGTGCAGTTTCCATGGCTGAGCCTGGTTCAGGGGAGTGCACACCTGGCAGGGTGCTGGGCAGCCGCTCTACTGCCACATCTGGGTGACCCAGGCTGTTGTGAGGTGCTTGGGTGCCCCTGTCTCTCAGGTATTTCTGCATAGAATGCTAGAATGGGTGAGTACTGTGCCAGCAGAGACTCCGATGTCACCAGAATGGGCCGTGTGGAAGACAGTCGCAGTATAGCAGCACAAGGGAGAAGGCAACCAGCAAAGAACCCAACTCCCAAAGGACAAGAACCTGGCAACTGTATCAAAAACAGGGACGGAACCTACAACCTTCACATCACCCGAAGTCTCTGGCACTTCCCTCTGCGCACACCAGAAAACCACAGTGAGAGGGGAGCGGCGGGGATGTCGGCTAAGCCTGCGTGGTCAGAGGCACTGGCAATGCCCCCGGAGCACCCCGGAGACTCCTGTCATCCCAGCTCCACGAGCCATGATGCTGCTGGCCCTCCACGGGGTCCTGGGGAAGACAAAGCACAAGCCAGAAAGGAGGCGCTGCTGGTGGACGGGTCCCCAGTGTAGAATTTGTTTCACTCCACCGCCCACACCTGGCACTGACCTTAGCTGCACAGCCTGGAGTGGATTTATTTATTTAGAACGTATACTGTGTTCTACAAGCTTAGCGACGTACATGGCATTTGTTATTTATTAAGACAGACTGATTGTTTTCCCTGGCCACTGTTTTCTCGGTTGTTGACTAGCAAAATCCTTATCTGCCCTTTAAAATAAAATGTGGCCTGACCTGTGGTGGCGCAGTGGATAAAGCGTCGACCTGGAAATGCTGAGGTCGCCGGTTTGAAACCCTGGGCTTGCCTGGTCAAGGCACATATGGGAGTTGATGCTTCCAGCTCCTCCCCTCTTCTCTCTCTCTGTCTCTCCTCTCTCTCCCTCTCCTCTCTAAAATGAATAATAATAATAATAATAAAAAAAAAATGTGTTTAAAAAAAAAAAAACTCCATCAGAATGTTGATTGTTCCTGCTCACATTTCCATTATTTTAGAAAAAGGAAACTTTCAAATAAAACTGTGTGTTCTCGTTTCCACAAGCGGAGACCATTTCCAGCAGTGGAGGACACCCTGCTGGAGAGTAGACCCCTGTTTGCACAGAGTCCAAGCCCTCCCCCCACTGCCACCCAAACACTGGATGTTTTGTAAGTCAGGCTATTTAAGGCATATCCCAAGATTGGCCCTTGACTGAGAAATGTCACACACAGAGGAGGAGCACAGCTGCACTTGAAATTGCACAGTGAAGTGCAATTTCTGAACTTTCTCAGACAGAGGCGTCTTCTAAGTTCACAGGTTTATAATAACACAGGTTTTCTCAGGCAGATGCTGTGTGAGGACACTCCCTGCACATTCAGAGGATGCTGCCCCTTCACAGCGGGAGGGGCAGTCTTCGGAGCATGGTCAAGGTCACTGCTGTTATTAGGGCCAAAGGAGAGCCGGATAAGATAATGGTCTTCTGAATGGCAGATGTCTTCTTAAGCAGGTTGGCTTTTTTTTTTTTTTTTTGAAAGCGTAAGTTACTGACACATCCACTGAAACTAAGTTTCCATAAACACTAAGTGCATTATATACAGTTTCTTACACAGTTCACTCAGCTCAGGGGTTTCTCTTTTCCCTCCTGTGTTTTGTCTTCCACCTCCGCTCACGTGCCCAGCAGCTTCTGTTCCTGGATCCCTGTCCCTGGCTTTCAGTTGCTCCGCCCTGCTGAGCCCCCAGGGCTCTCAGTGGCTGTGCTAGTCTGTGCCCCTGCCTTCTGCAGCCCCCTCCTCACCACACAGCCTCTGTGCTTTTTGGTGTCCACTTTCGAACTAACCTGAATAAACCAAGGGAGGGGTGAGGCATATACACGGGCCATTGAGTAATGCACTGAGAATTCTTTCCAGTTCTCTCTGACCATCAAATGCCCAGGTCAGGTTTGAGGTAGGCCCACTTCATTTCTATCCCTTCCTGGAAGAATAGCCACCATCCGTGGTTTGGCAACAGGCAGCTTGAAGTCGGGGTTGTTGTCCCAGCTCAGGGACTGAAGTGTTGAAGACAGCCTTCCATGACCACTGAGGAAGACTTTAGAAAGAGTCAGCCCTTTTTGAAAATGAGGAGGACCCACAGCTATCTTTTAAAGCAGTTTAGCTGAAACACATTCCTAGCCCGTGACTGGGGAGATTTCATCAGGACTTTCAAGGGGGAAACATGTATGATTTCAATATAAAAATACTTCATGTTATCCAGGGCAGTAGCTGAGAAGCCTCCAGTATGCAGACAGCCGGAAAGGATGCAGCCCTTGCTTGCATTCATATGGAAATGAAACTACCTCATGAATTTGTATGTCCCTGAGATTTCCCTATTCAAATCCACACAAAGTGCCAGGATGATTGAAATGCAAGCCGGTGAAGGGGCAGTGAAAGGGCCCAGGGTGGGGCCACAGCCCTCCAGTGACAAAGGAAAGAAACATTGTCCTAAGAAAGTAGCAGAACAATAAGCACCCTCCAAGTCACAAACCAGAACCACTCTTTCAATCACCAGCTGTAATGTCTAATGAAGAATTAATATACAGAGAAAAAATGAACTTAAAACATACACACACTAGTCCTATTTTTTTTTCTCTTAGATTCCACAGACGTTAAACCACTCTGCCAAGTTACTATGGAAGCTGGTAAATGCACGCTTGAGTGTCTGCTTAGCTGACCATAAGTGGTGGCAGTGCTCAGACTGGCCCATGAACCACACTTGGTCTGGGAGAAATGGCAAAGGGAGGAGCCGTCTGGCCATGCAGCTGAGGGGTTGCTGCAGGGAGGGTGGCTTGGAGGCTGGCCATGGGTATGCAGGAGCTGCTGTGAATGGCTCACACAGTGTGTCACGTGGACTGTCTCCAAGAAGCCTCGGCAGCCTGACTTCCAGGGCGCCTATGGGCTTGCCGAGCTGGCACGCAGGCGGCTCCTGTGCACGCTGGCTGAGCCGCAGGCTTGTTTCTCCAGCAAGGGCCCTGTGCCAAATGGAAATGTGGGCTCCTCATTCAGAAAGCAGGAGAAGGTGCTGTTCAAGGTACTGAAATACAAAGTGTTTTGCTGCCTGCTGCTGTAGGAGGTGGTAGGAGGAAGGGTCAGGGAAGGGTGGAGGTCACGGCTCCAGCCCCCAAGCACCCGCTTTGCTGTCCCATCAGCTTCACAAATGACAAATGCAGGATGACACTAATCAGAATTTCACATGGCAATTGCAGAGCATTCAGCTCTAAGCTCGGGGCCCTTCTGAGCGCAGGATCCAGGGTGACGGCACGGTCATGTGCCCATGATGCTGCTCCTGCTGGCTCAGACTTAAATGGGAACCATGAGCCAGACTGAGTTGGGTTGGTCCTAACAGCCACCAGAGCCAGGAGGCAGGGGCAGATTCACGTGGTCATCCTTCCCAAGTGGGCTCTTTCGTATTATGCAGCCAGTTTAGGATAATGGCTATCACATGGACTTCCTTTTCCAGTGTGTTCCTGAACATTCTACCCACTAGAAAACAAAGGCATGTTCTAAGCTCCTTCTTCAAAGCCTTCCACAATGAGGCCAACCTTGCTCTCTGACTCGAGCCATCAACTCCTTTGTTATCCTTTCACGAGCCTGCTCTGTGTCATTGTCACCTGAAGGTTCATACTTTCCAGTGTGCTTATAGGGAAGTATAAGTTAAGGGCTGCTGACACTGTTATCATCCCCATCCCTAGGCCATCCCTTCCAACCACTGAAGGGGGATGCTAACCAAGGCAGAGCCACTTGGCCAGGTTCCCACAGGAGGAGGTCCTGGGCTCAGTGGAAACCTTCAGCAGGGAGCCAGACTCCATGATGTGTAAAACAGAATGCAGGAGCTGGCATGTGTGACAGACAGGAAGCTCGACTCTGAAACCAGGGAGGCACAGTCCCCACTGAAACTATCTCATGACAGGGCAGGAGCATCACCCTCAGAAGTCGCTGTGAGCCAGCTTGGTGGGTACTGTGGAACTGTTGACAGGGGTCCTGGTCCTGCTGAGTGACAGCAGGTGGGATGCTGTGGGCAGAGCAGCTGAGAAAGCAGGCAGAGGGCAGGTGAGCCACTGGGAACCCCTGGGATAGCACTGAGCCGGGTGGTGCCGGGGTCCAGCCCCGGGGGGAGGATCCAGGGGTCCCACAGGAGGAAACGGCGTCGGCGAAATCGAGTGAGAGAGCCGAATTCTTTATTCTCTGGTTAGCATTTACTGCCAGGCATCTCTCTCAATGGCTGGTCTAACATTACTTTTTATGCATACACACTGAGTTACAGTCACATGGTATTTTGTTTCACTATGGTTACATGTTTCCAGATAACAGTTAATTCATATCTATAAGCTACAAGTCAGGTGGTAAGTTATTCAAAGTACAGTTATACAATCATAATAATAATATTGGTACAAACTTCTAAAAGATTAGTACTAATTAATAACTCTATTTTACTCTTGTTGTGAGTCAAGGGCACAGAAAGAGATAGCAGACGAAATCATCAAGGACTAGCAGAGGACCACCGCTTGCTCAGGCAAATAGCCTTGAGTTCATGTAGTGTCCTAATTCTTTTTTCACAAGACTACAAAAGGCTTGCTATTAAGAAACTAACATAGTATAAAGAGTAATTTTTACTTAGAGATATATAGAGTGCACCTGCAAGATAGCTAGTAGCAACATAATATCAGAAGGCATTAGTTGCTATTGCTGCTATGAATCCCACCACATACCTCTCCTATTCTTGGAAAATACAAAAATCTCATGAGAATGTTTTACTGAGAAAAGCCCAGCAACTGCCTTCAGTGACAAAACAAATCTTTTAACAAAACACTCTTTACTAGCCAGCTGCACTCCTATCCAAGGCCACGCAACAGGCTACTCCACTACACTTTACCTAAGATTCTAATGTCTAGTTAAACTTTATTTATTTACTATATTCATATACTAGCTAAGTTCTAACTATATTCTTTCTAACATGATTAATAAGAAGAATTCTCCTACAAACTTAACCCTTTATGAGGGATATCATGGCCAGCCTCTTATGTTTATGAGCCCAGTTCAAGGGGCTTACAGGCTTTTCTGTGGAACTTACACCTTCTGTCTCATTTCCAAAGAAATTACTACGAATCTACAGGGAAAGCACGGTACTATTATCCCTGTGCCATAAATAATAGCACACACCCAGAAAAGGGGGGAATATAAGGCCAGATTAATTCAAAAGATTAAAGGGGGAAGTGTCGTTGTGCCTTTCCTTGCGGTGACTTTGTCAACCCACAGCTGTTGGTCTTACTGCGGTGACTCTATCTTCTTTTGCTGTGACTTTGTCAACCAGCAGTTGTGGATCTTCTCCTGCTGTGACCTAGTTAGCCAGCATTAGTGGATTGGCTCCCGACAGGGTGGCACTGTTCTGTTCAAAAGTCTCAGGGTAGGAAGGGACTCAGTGCCCTTCAAGAACTGCCCAATCTTTGGAATGATCCCCAACCTCCTCCAGGACACACATGTGGTCACAACTGGAGTGAAAGGGCTCATTTGTTGGCCAGGGCAGGACCATGAGGGGGATGCCATGACTATTTGGGGCTATTAAGGAAAACTGACTGAGAATTGCAAAGCCTGGGTTTCTGTCACCTTCTTCCCTGACCTGTCAGTAACCAAGGCGACCCTATCTCTTTGGGAAGTTCTACCATGAGCCCAAATCGAATATTCTGTTATTTGTCTGCTTCTAACAGACACTGTAGGTTAATGCTCACTGCATGGAGGAGGAAAAATTGAATGCGCTTCTGTGGAGTCTCTGTGCCCATGTCATGGAGAGGCTCAGGGACTTCTGATGTGGCACCCACACCCCGAAAATCCTTGGCACTTTATTTCTTTATGGAGGTGGAATGCGCACAGCATACACTTCACTATTTTGAAGTGTGCACTTGGGTGGTATTGGTGCATTCACAGCATTGTGCAACCACCACCTGTCCAGCCCCAGGCGTCCCTCGTCACCCAGAGGAACACCTGAGCCCACTCAGTAATCATGCTCGTCCTCCCCCAAGCCCTTCACATTTCAAATGAGGGTTTTCAGAGAGATCGGCTCCAGGACACCTTTTAGCATTAAAATTCTGGGGCTGAATGACTGAAATTACCGCTTCTTACATTGACATTACCTTACTAGGGCATGACTGCACACTGCTGCAGACTTTATGAACACTGTGCACTTAGGCCATGCTACACGTATGAAACATGGGATTGAATCAAGAATGTACAAAAACAATGCAATCAGGAGACACGGGGAACACGAGATGTATGAGGCTGCTGCCAGCAGGACAAACTTCATTTTACAAGTATAAAGAGTACACCATAAAGTAACAATAATAAATACAGCCTAATAAATACAGAGACCACTAACATAGTCGTCTATTGTCATTGTCCAGTGTCATGTATTTTACACAATTGTGTGTACTGTGCTTTTACATGCCTGGCAGCACAGTAGGTCTGCTTATGCTAGTGTCGCCATACACAGGGGAGCAATGCGTTTGTGCTATGATGTTGCGATGGCTACGATGTCACCAGGCAACAAGAATCTTTCCACTTCATTATATTGTTATGGGACCAGCATGGTTATGCAGCACGTTGATGGCACCACTGTGGCATGTGCCTTCTCTGCACTCAGACTTCCTGGGAAATGGTAGGAACCCCAATGTCACAGGCCAAGTTGCTGGCTGAAGCACAGAAGGGGCTTGATCTGGAGAAGCTGATATAAGTCTGCCATCCTCGGAACCTTTTTGCTCCGGTAATACACGCAGGTTATGCCAGATGGGGAAAGCTAGATGTCGGGAGTAAACGGCCCAGACATGTGAAGCTGGGAAGATGACATTTCACCCATTTGAAGGGTCCTCCTCCCCCCTCACATCTCAGGGAGCAACCGAGAGGAAGACATGCTCAGACCAGTGATGAGCCATCGTGCTGACCAAAGTCAGGGCAGTGACAAGCCTGGAGGAAGAAGCGTGCAGGCGAACAAAGCTGGAAATACCCTCATGGCCTTTCTGTTTTGCTCATATTCTCATATTCATTCCCCCTTTTCAATCCAGAGGCCTCTGTAAACATTTTTACCTTTCCTCTTCCCACTAGACTGGTTCATTGGTGATTTCCTGATGGCCCCCGATGACTCGGTCACAGCAGGGACACAGCCTACATGCATGTCAGCATGCACAGATCCACCAGAATTAAACACAATCGATTCAGACTAGCTTTACTACTTTGAGTTCAACTAAGCCTGTGACCTAAGACACGCAGGTAATTCCAGTCAAATCATGTCTTTCTGCCTCGAAGTGGATGTGCCTGAGGTCCACACATGGGCTGAGTCTGCACCAGAAACCCCAGGTGACACCCGAGAAGCAGGCAGCCCATCTAAGGGCAAGGACGACAACATTTACTCTGTAAACATGTCTGACCCCAAAACTGGGTGTCGGTATAGCATTATCTACACCTGCCATGGAGAACCAGACCCTGGCCCAGAAGCTTCCTCCCAGCCCCTACGTACAGTAACCGTCAAGAGCACAGCCATGTAACCAGTATCCAAGGCAAGAGAGAGAATAATGCCAGCACTCCAGAAATGGTCCCTGGGCCCTCCTGCCATTAGAAGTAAACATTACTCTGACCTTAATATCTTTCATTTAACACAGTGAGTGAGGGGTGAGCAGCTTTCTACATGTCTGTCGGCTACATGGGGCTCCTCTTCTAGCCATCCTCTTTATAGCTTTGGCCCCTTTTCCTGTTGGGCTGCTTGTCCTTTTCTCTCTATTTGCAGAGTAACTTCTAAGCTTTGTTCATGTCTGCAATGGTGAGTTCTCAGCCTGGCTGGGCTGGTCCATGTGGTGCCGTCTTTAGTCTTCGATAACCTGATGGGCCTGACTCAGTTAGTCCAGAGGCCTGAACAGCAGAACCAAGGTTTTCCAGAGGAAAAAGAGATTCTGCCTGTGGATCGAAGATCTGCTCCTGCCCCTGAGTTGCCTGCCCACTTGGCTGCCCTGCCAATTTCAGACCTACCAATAGCTGCAATTGCAAAACCAGTTCCATGGAGTGTGTGTGTGTGTGTGTGTGTGTGTGTGTGTGTGTGTGTATGTGATCCCCTACTGGTTGTTTCTCTGTTAGAACCCTGACTTATAAATACCTTCCCGTATTGTCTACATGTCCTACTGTGTCTTATTTTTATAATCAGAAGAAGTGATAGAGTTCATTGTTCAAATAGGGATAGTACTGGAAAGCAAACACTCTGTGCAGGATATTGTTTCCTGGGATGGTTTCATTTTGAGTACATTTTCCCAAGAGATAATGCAGTAGCAGCTCTGTTGAGCTCAGCATCTTGCCACACCCTCAATGACCTCAGATGTCACCAACTCTACAAGCCCTACTTCCAGAGTCACCTGTCCTTGAAGGCCCATGAGAACACCTCTCAAGTGCCTGGACTCAGGATGTCAAACCTGACTGATACACTGGTGTCACTCATTCATGCATTCATCACGAGGCCCAATGGGGACAGTGCCAAACAGGGTGAGCGCCATCCCTGCCCTCATAGAGTCACCTTCCAGTGGGGACGACAGACCACAACAAGCAAGCAAGTGAGCAGGCCATTTCAGGGGGCAAGTTCTAGGAAGAAACTAAACCAGGACGAGGGTCCGGAGAGGGGAGATGGCACTTTATACCTGACAGTTGTCCGAGGAAGAGATAGCTGAGCAGAGAACGCAGTGGATGATGGAGCAAACCATGCAGGGGAAGCCCTTGCAGACCTGGAGATTTTAACAGGTTTTTTCCAGACAAGCAGGGACCACAGAGAAGGTATAAGCCATGAGAGCCCAGCAGGATCCTGGGTGGGCACAAAGGTAGTTGAAGGCGGTGACATGAGCTCAGGGACGGGGACTGTTTGGAGGGGTGGTGCTGGGCAGACAGAGGTGGGTGTGACAACAGTAATGAGTGGGGTGAAGGGAAAGTGAGGTTGGGAAATTGCTGAACAGTAGACAATAAGGAAATTCAGAAACAGGGGGGCCAGAGGGAAAGCCGGTCTGGGAGGAAGAGTTCAATTTTGGACAGATAATCACAATTTCAGAACTGACAGCAATTTCAGAGGCCACCTGACAGTTGAGAAAACTGAGGCCGAAAGAGAGAGGCACCAAGGAGACCAGACTCAGGTGTGTCAGCCTCTGGTCTGTGCTTTTTGTCCCCTCCAGTGTAAGTCCCTGACTCCAGCTGACCTCTACCCCAGGCGCCCTGGAGATGGCATTTGTCTCCACAGTGCTTCTAGCAGCCACAATGCCTCTCATGGCCCCCAAACCCAGAGCTCATCCTCACTCCACGACCGCAGCCATTGCTGAAGATCCAGGGTGGACGTGGTAGTGCCACAGGGTCTGTGCCAGAGTCCCAGCCATTGACAGAAACTGGAGATGGGGTTGGGGGAAGGGTTCCAGAGCATGAAGATGGTGACTTCACAGGACTGGTACTGTGAACTTCGGACTTTGAGCTGCTCCTGCTTGGAGGTCAGAAATGCTGAGGCCTATTTTTTGTTGTTTGTTTCCTTTTGTTCTAACATAACCCACATTCCTTTGCTGCCACAAGAGGGCCCCCAACAGCCGGTTCACAGAAGGACCTCAGGAAGGACAGTGCCCAGCGTCCAGGACGTTCTCTGCAGGAAAGAGCTCCACAGGCCTGGGCACCTCGCCCCCAGATTCCTCCAGTTCCCCCATCAGGGTTGGGCTGTCAGAGGGTCTGATCGCTTCTCGAGGCACGTTTAACATGGTCCAAGAAACCAAAGGGCAGGCACTCTGCATCAGATGGCCACCTGGGCAAGCCGACAGCAGGCCAACAGGCTTAGAAGTGATGGGAGGTGGGGATAAGGTGCAGCTGGGGAACAGGGACAGCTGAGCACAGAGAAAGAATGAGTCCCAACCTGTGTCAAGATCCAGCACAGGGAAACCCTTTCACATTCAGCCACCGCCCGTTCCTCCCAATGCCTCTTATGAAGCCATGCTGTCATCTTCTTTTAATAAAAATAAAGAAAGAAACAAGAAGGAACTGAGGCCCAATGAAGTTACCACGCTCCAGCTCCTGCGGCCCTTCGTGGCTGAGCCAGGGTCAGCATTGGCCCGTGTCTGTAGCTCACCATCCCGTCTGCTCTTCCTCAGACATGCCATGAGGCCCAGGATTACCCACTCTGCTGCAGTAAGCCAGGTTTTTGTGATTTTGTTTTATGGGTTTTTTACACTTCTTATAGGAATTATCATGCATCACAGAAATAGACAAGAAAGGACCCTGGCCAGTTGGCTCAGCGGTAGAGCATTGGCCCAAAGTGTGGAAGTCCCAGGTTCAATTCCCAGTTAGGGCACACAGGAGACCATCTGTTTCTTCACCCTTCCCCTCTTTTCTCTCTCTCTCTCTCTCTTCCCCTCCTAAGTTTGTCCCTCTGCCTCTCTGCCTCCCTGCGTCTCACTTGATTAAAAAAATAAATAAAAGAAGAAAAAAAATAGATAAGAAGCCTGACCAGGCTGTGGTGCAGTGGATAGAGCATCAGACTGGGACACAGAAGTCCCAGGTTTGAAACCCTGAGGTCACCTGCTTGAGCACAGGCTTATCCAGCTTGAGCACGGGTTTACCAGCTTGAGTGTGGAGTCACTGGCTTGAGCGTGGGATTGTGTACATGACCCCATGGTCACTGGCTTGAGCCCAAGGTCGCTGGCTTGAGCAAAGGGTCACTTGTTCTGCTGTAGCTCCCCTATCAAGGCACATATGAGAAAGCAATCAATGAACAACTAAAAAGCCACAACAAAGAATTGATTTTTCTCATCTCTCTCCCTTCCCGTCTGTCTGTCCCTATCTATCCCTCTCTCTGTCTCTTGCTCTCTTTCTGTGTCACAAGAAAAGAAATAGATAAGAAAGCATATTACATTTCTTGTGCCCATCACCCAAATTCATCAGTTAGCAACAATGCCCCTTAGCTGTTTCATCTTGACCTGCCATTTTGTTCTCATTTTCCTCTTAACATATGTGTATTTTTAAGAGAATTTTAGAATCCTGTCACTGTACTTCAGCTTCCCTGCCTGAACCAGATCTTCTGCTCAGCCTCTTCTTTTGTGAGAGCAGAGGTCAGACGCTATTTGCCCCCATCCAAAGCCATTGAAGCCCCTACGGGTCAGGCAACTCCATACAGCCATCCGGCCATCATCAGAGCTGGGAGCCCCAGGATGGGGGTCCTGCCTGGCAACCTGACCTATGAGCGAAAGGAGCCAGCTCCACCTTGGTCGTCCCACCTGTGCCAGTGGTCATGCATGTGCCACCTGGACAGAAACAGAGGGGTGGGCCTGAGCAGCAAGAGCGAACCTGAGCGCTTGCCCCTTCACTCACTGCCCAGCGCAGGATTTTATAAACGCGTCACCTGGTGTGGAAAGGGAAGAGAAATGAATAAGACGTTCAAGTTACCACTAATTTTATTTATAGAAACTGCAGGATGAAGTGAGAAATGAATGTCCCTGGAATACCAACTAGGAGAAATGATAAATTGATGCCTCCAAATTATATGAAATGCAAGAGAACCATCCAAGTACCAGTGACTCAGAGCAGCGGGGATGGGATTTGATCAGGCCTGGAAACCACTGGAGGGTCTTCAATTCAGGAACAAATTGATTATGTTAATGACACCCACCAAGACAGACCCATCTCTCCTCCAAAGCTACCCAAATCATTTGCAGATGTGGGGTAGGAGCAGTAAATACAGAAATTCTGGGGCTCCCAAGTCAAGCTGGAACAAAACTCTAGGACCTGTTCCCAGAATTAGGACTCCAGAGGGTGGCAGAGGGAACACTAAAGGCTTTTGTAGATGACCAGATGTGTTCCAAGGTTTGCTGTCTCCCAGACACCATCCTGTGTGTAACCAGCACTAGCCAGAGCCGGGGACAGCCCACAGAACAAATGGGTTCTCTCTCTTGACCACCTTGGCCAGCCCAGTTTATAGTGCTTATCTCCTCTGACCCTGGATACTACCAAGCAGGCTTATAATTCCCCCCAAATCCTCTCGTTTCTTTGGTCCTCTGTAGTAGTCATAGCATTTTTCTACCAAATATTTCCAAATCATTCCCCTTATAAGCACACACAGTGAAGGTACAGCCAGCCCCCGCCTCTTTTGGCCAACATATTGTTACTAGGGGTGTCATGTATCATTTCTAAACTGGAACATTTAATCTCCTAAGCATGACCCCACAGAGCTCTTTTCCCTCTGCCATGGTGACTGGTGATCTCTGAGGCGCTGGCTACTCTGTAAGTCTGGCTTGGATGTGAAGCAGAGCCCCTGACCGTCCCTGAAGGTCCCAAAGGTCCCCAACAGTCCCAGTCATGTAACCTCTAAGACAGAAGGCCGGTGGGAAGGCAGTGAGGAAACTGTTATCAGCGGCAGGGAAGTGGTAGCTCTAGGTAGGCAGTGGTGAGTCACTGAGGAAAACTGTCACCTGGGAATCCACGGGAGCAGATCTTATACCTTGGGACATTGTAGCTCCAGGGGATGTGGTTGGAAACTAGATTTCAGGAGCATGTGTTGGTTGCTGTTGGGTTCTGCTGGAAAGGTATTATAAGGAAGAGATAAGCTCAGGAAACAGCGACCTGGCTGGTGAGCAGGGATGAAAGGGAGGGGAGCATGAACAAATGTGGAGACTCTCAGGGTTAGAATGGAGCTGCTGCTTCTCCAACACCTGCAGCAAAGCAACAAAACTGAGCAGCACCTGAGGAATAATTGCCAGGACTAAACCCAGCCATTTTCAAGAAACAAATAAAGCCCAGACTCACCGCCACTTCTAAAACCTCTGGCTGGATCAGGAGACACCAGTAAATCATTTCAAGAGGACACGAGACATGACCAAGCAGGGACCTGCCATCTAAACTGTGAACTCAAGAAGCCTGGCATTCTCTCCCATAACTGTGGCCAGAAGCCAGTTGCATTTTTTTAATTAAGATTTTATTTATTAATTTTACAGAGAGCAGAGTGAGAAGGGAAGGAGCAAGAAGCATCAACCCATAGTTGCTTCACTTTAGTTGTTCATTGATTGCTTGTTGTATGTGGCTTGACCGGGCAAGCCCAGGGTTTCAAACAGGTGACATTAGCGTTCCAGGTCGACACTTTATCCACTGTGTCACCACAGGCCAGAAGCCAGCTGCATTTTTAAGAGAATGGTCCCAGCACAGAAACTACAAACCTGCCACAAAAGAGGCAAGTCTCATTGTTTGCAGTAGTTACATTCTATAATGTCTGTGCAAACACTGAATTAGCAAATAAGGAACCGTAGTTTGGGGGAAGTACAGGGTTATATTTTTTGTAAGCCTTAGTTACAGCATTTTTGTCACAGGGAAAAAAGTCAGCCAAACTTTCTCGAATGTTTCAAATCTTGACTCCAGAGTGACCTAACACTGAATAGATTGTGTCCCAAGTTCACTTGTGAGTGATTTGTCTCGAGTTCAGAGTGTGTGTTCCCATGTGGGACAGGCCAGCCCTCAAGAGCCCCATCGTGGGCTGAAACACTGAGGCCACAACAGTAGCCTGAATTCTGTTGTGGAATAGAGGGTGCTGACAGGAAGTGAAACATGATGTGCTTGCTCCCTTTTTATGGAGCACGAGTAGGGCCCACTCTGCCTGTGGCACTTGTCTGCCTCTCTCTGTGTTCTGAGCACCAGCTTCCAGGCACCTTGTGTCTTCCTGGGTTCACTGTTCCCATGGGAGGATCCCATCCGGCCTGTCCCCCACCCAAAGTGCTCTATAACTTTAATTCACCTCATTGTTCTCTGTGATGATAAAATCTCAAAGTCTGAGATGAGCTTGGGAGGAAGCTGCTATGATTGAGTCATGCTCATCCCCTACCCATTTGTTTGCACTGTTTACAGTGGCACCTGCTGTAACAGGTGACTGTCATCTCAGGCAGCAGAGGTAACAAGTGGGGAGAAAGCCCACTGGCAAATTCTAGAAGTGATTGGAGAGGGACAGAAGAGAGGTCACTGAGGAGTCTCTCTTACTTGCTCCCTTCATTAGGTCCCGTTTCTCCAGCTTCTATTCTTCTAACTCTGCCTCTTAGGACTCTTGGGTTCCCAGTCTGCATGTATTGCCATAGACTCTGGGGTGGACCAGTGTCAGTGTTGTATCCAGAGTGACCAGTGACAGGGGAAATGAGGACAGGCCAGGGCAGGGCTGCCCTAGGTATCTGGACTACTTGTATTTACAAGTGTTTATAACATGGGCGTCTGTGAGCCTGAGGTTCTCCAGTGTCATATACTTTACATTTTTTGCCTCAGATATGAATAAAATACATCAATGTGCTGTTTTTCTGTTTCTTTTTCTGTTGTCAGTTGAAAAACAAATCCAAGTCAAGTCTGCGTTCCTGGCAGGCTTCGACTGCCTACGCCTTCCCCTCCCGGACAAGTCTGTTCTCACTTTTCCTGTAAAGCAAAGAGGCTTCGTGTCTGCTGCAGCCACAGGAGGGTCATGAGCTCCCAGGCTCAGCTCCCACTGTGAGCCAAGCCTGGTCCCCGCGCCAGTGTGGCTCTTCCCATTTCACAGGTGAAGAAATGAGGCTCACGGAAGCCAGGGTCCTTGCATGGTCACTGTTGGCCAGCCCAAGGCTGCCGGCCCAAGGACAACCCCTGCCTCAAGGCTCCACTGCACTGTTTGCCCTTCTCTGGGAAACCCCGTCCTATGGTTAACAGGGTTTGTCTGATCAAGGTGTCTAAAATAGAAAATGCATTCACTAAGGGGTTATTTCTGGACAACCGAACTTTGGAATTTTTTTTTCTAAAAGGGACTTCTTTAGGATTTACAGGGATGAGTAAGGGGACATTTGACATTTATGACCCACAGCAGGTCTGGGCAGAATTTATCCCCCTGACAGTTTAGTTTCTGAACACAACCTGCAAGTCCATGGGTCTCCAGGAGCAGGAAGGTGTCATGTGGACAGAGGACATGTGAGGCAGTGACAGTGCCTGTGCTTCCAAATGGTCATGACTGCACCATGACTCCTAACCCGGGGCCTCACCTGGGGTGCAGCCCAGCCAGCATGACTCACAGAACCATACAAGGGGCAGGCTTCATCTGTACTCTGTGGTCACAGGACCTAGGATCTGAGCTGACAGGTATTTTAGGGACTTCAGGTGCAAAAGCTGATTAAATGATTTGAACAGAACTCTAAGACAGCTGGGAGCAGGGAAGACTCCTGCGGTGCATTCTGGCACCCCCCCAGTCTCCTCTCTGCCTCACTGGCCCAGGGCTGGGCATCATCCTTCTCTCTCACACACACCTACATCAGCACATGCACGCACACACATGTGCATGTGTGCATGCAGGTACATGCACATGCGTGTGCACACACAGGGTCCATTGGCCAGGTTCAACTTTGCATTGGTCACTGATAATTTTTCTAGCTCCACCATGTTAATCAGTCCGACCAGACCGCATTCCCTACCCTTCTGTTTCCAAGTGGGTCTGCAGTATAACAAGGTAACGTTGGCCCCCATACATTGTGAGCACAGAGATGAAATGAAACTGTTTTGTGAATGAAAAGCAGCCACTCTCCCTAAAGGGCGGAAGTTAGAGAATCGAGAGGATGGAAGTGAAGGAAAGAGAGTAGTACTCTGTGAAGCAGAAACACAGGCAGAAAGGTGAGTCGGAAAATCTGCCTGCGGCCTTGTAGACAACCCACAAACTTAAAATCTGCAAACTTCCCTTCAATCTCTGCCAGTTAAGTGAAGGACGATGTCACACTGTCTTTGACTGCATGCCAGGGCTCCCCCGGTGTTCTCACAGGGTCATTGCCGCATCCGCACCTCCTCCCTGCTTTGGGCCTCCACCCTGCCTCTGCGCCTCTGTTTAGGGGATCTAGTGATTTAAAAGATGTCTTTAAATTGCATACATTCAAATATTTACAAGTTTTTTCATCATTGTCGGTGATATTTTTTATAGGCGTCCTAGAAATGGCCCTGTGAGGGCTACCACGGTCAGTGGTGGCCATCCTCTGCAGGACAGGGCTGATGGTGGGTGGTGCTTTCAGCCTCAAGCTCCATAGCAGTAATAGGAAAGAGGCTGAGGATGTGGACAGGATCCTGGAGAGACAGGCCAGGTGGCAGCAACACTTAGGCTCCTCACCCAAGACAGACCAAGGGGCAGAGAAAGACACCATGGTGGCCGGAATAATTGATTCTGATCGTCATGGAAGTGTAAGGCTGCCAATATGTCAGGGAATGAAAGAGTGCCTGGCACCCATACACACCCCCTCACTTCTCCCATGACCAGTTTTCATGGTAAATAGACAAGAACAACAGATACAGTGTGATGAGGGACAGTAACCCCCGAGGATAAGTCTGAGTGGCTCCTTGAAAGTAGGATGCGGCTTGTGGCTCTGACCCAGCTGACTGTAGGAGCGATGTAAGGAGGAAAACTGCCAGTGGTTGTGCCCTGCAGTGTGTCCTCAGGACAGGGTGTCCTGCAATGGCTGTGCCATGGTGGCTAATGTCCGAGGGTCGGAGCATTGTAACAGAGCCTCCCAGGGATGATCTGACTGTCCCCAGCTGCTGGGCCTGCCTGGGTCCCTGCGCTCTGCTCAGTCTGGTTCTCTATCTTCTCCTCAGTCCTGGACAAATTGTTTATTCAGTGGAAGTTGGTACCTGTTGTTTCCAAACAAGTGAGTACCCATGATTGGAACATCTGGCAGGTCCACCTGAGTGTACACATTCTTCACAGCCACAAATGGTCCTGTGACATGCGTAATAATAAGCTCTGTTTCTGGGTTGCAGCCCGACCATAAGACATGGTTGATATCTTTTACTCCCCCATGAATTTATTAAGGGGATTTTTTTTTGTCACAGAGGAGCCTTCTTGCGATTGATTGTTTTTCTCACCTAAAACAGGGAGACTGCCATTGTCTATTAAAAGGGGGAGAAATAGACTGTGTCCCGACCTGCTGTCCACACGCAAATTATCGCCTGTTTTACATGTGGTGCACATGTGTCTCAACTCCCCTGCAGCTCATTACTTTTTAGAGTGTGTCTTGGCACAAAAGCTTATATTTTCCACAAGACATTGCCTCCTGAAGAACTTTCACAAAGGAGATTGAAACACTTAAGTGGTGAATTAAAGTGGGTTTCCCCAGTGTGAGCCCATTTGCAGTGTCTCCAGGGCCTGTGAGATCTGTCCACGGGGATCAAGGTGTCTCCCATGCTCGGGAAGCCCTTACTCTACTCAGCTCACTTCCTGTCATGTGCAGCCAAAAAAACAAACATTTTGAATTATTTTAAGTGGTCATCTTCAGAATGGCAGGGCCCCATACCCAGATAGGAACTCATGAGGGATTCAAGAGTATTCATAAGCAAAAAAGGTCTAATGGGCCCATTGACTCACTCAGGTTTCTGATATCAGGAAACTCTGTTAACGAGCCTCTGAGGAATGACCCTTCACCTAGTCCCCACCCCCAGTAGGGCACACCAGCTACTGTTCTCAGAGGAACAGCCTGAGACATGACCAGTTGTGACAGTAGGGTGTCCTGCGGTGGAAATGCCCAATGTGAATGTGATGCATTCATAGCAGACTTTCTAGGACACCCTCATCTTTGTCCAAAGGCATCTAACAGTGACGATGGATAGTTTCCCCAGAGTCATTGTCAACTTGAGTCTACAAGCGTTCACGCAACACCCCCGCCCCCCCCCCGCCGAAAATCACGCCATAGGACACAGCTGTGCCCCTGAGTCAGTCTGCTTTTCCTCTTTCCTGTGCTTTTATGTCCTGTGTAATGGACGTAAGGTCTATCGACCTCTCTACTTCAAAATATTATAAAGCACTGGTTCTGACAGCAGAGAACGGGTAGAAATAACAAATGACAAGAATACGTGAAAGCACCTGTTCCAAGGAATGCATCTTCCGTTCAGGTGAGTTCAAATAAAGCATGGCTGAAAATTTAGACCATCCTCTTTTGTGTTAGTATGCAAAACATACAATTAAAAGCTAAAATTAAGCAAATGTCTACCATTAAAACAAGACATTTTCAAAGGCAACCACAACTACCCCTGCATAAGACACATGCAGGCTTGGGTGTTAAGCTCATCCATCAATCACTAGAAATTTACTGGGAACTTGTAAACAAGACATGGGTTATATAGTAAAGATGACTAAGTTAGTCATAAAAGTCTTCTTGCCACCTTCAAGCAATTTTCACTATACGTGACTATCAGAAACCAAACAAAGGCCTGACCTGTGGTGGTGCAGTGGATAAAGCATCGACCTGGAAATGCTGAGGTCACCGGTTCGAAACCCTGGGCTTGCCTGGTCAAGGCACATATGGGAGTTGATGCTTCCAGCTCCTCCCCCCTTCTCTCTCTCTCCCTCTCTCTCTCTCTCTCTCCCTCTCTCTCTCTCCTCTCTAAAAATGAATAAATAAAATTTAAAAAAAAAAAGTTATGAAAAAAAAAAAAAACAACAAACAAAGCCTACCTGTTTTATACAAGACTGGTGGTTTAGCAGCATTCTCAGTTGTTTTGTATAAACTAGGAGTCCAAAACTCTTAGCTGACAATCCTATGGTCTTCAGTTATATGTAGGAGCTCTAAAGATGCACACACACACACCCTCACCCAAGTCTTCTTCCTACTACCCTTCTAAAATCAGCACCATCTAGCCAGAATGTTAAGTGGTCAGAATGCCAGGGAGCAGGAGTGCTCCCATTTTTGGTCACTGGATGTGGGCCACTCCCCTCCCCAGCAGGATTGGTGATCATCCTTCCAGTCCCTGTGCCTCTTATGCACCATCTCAGTCCTTCCCATGGAGTTGGAATTGTGTGTCTCCAAGTCTGTCTCCACACTAGACTGTGACCTTTATGAGGGCACACTGTAGTCACTCAACCTGGCCTAGCTCAGTGCCCTACACCTGCTGACACCCAAAATAATGTTGCTGAACAAAAGAACAAGTGAACAGATGGCACCTTCACCTGTTTGCTATCACTCCTCACAGGGGCATTGCATGGAGATCTGTAATTCAGGACTTAGCTGCTATAAGGAGCCTCCCCACCCCCAGTGAACTTGAAGATGTGAATTCCCTCCACTCCATTGTTCCTACATTCCCATGATGGAACTCAGTACACTGCCACATTGGAAATGTCACCTGGCAAGTACCTGTCTTCATTGTGGTCAGGGGCAGCAGGCATCTTTCAGCATCCATTGAAAGGAGCTTCCCTGAGCCTGGTGGAGACTGTTTTATCTCCCACCTCCCAGATATTGATGACCTTATTCACTCATTCTATTAAAAATAAATTCCTGTTATATGTATGACATCACGCTGGATGCTGTGGAGATTACTGCAATGAAGAAGACACAGTCCTGTGGGAGTTTAAGGTCCATTGGGGGGTAACATCTAATCAGAGAGGGGGACCACCCCAGAGAGAAGTTTAGGGCTACCAGCTTCTCCCTGTGTACTGCTGAGTCCCATTTTTACAGCTCAACTTACTCTGATTCAAGGCCATGTCAACTTCACTTCTAGCGCAAGCTGTGCCTCAAAGTGTGGGGTCTTGAAAATACAGCTTATTCTACTTTGATGAAGCGGCTATCATCTGCATTTCCATTTGGGGACAAGCTGTCAGTCACTGCTTTCCTGAAACGCATGTGGATATGCATGGCCTAATTTAGGGGCAGCTGGATAATGACTTGTATTGAAAAGGAACTAATGAGAGCCTGGGATGCTGTTGAGATGGGATCGGCCCAGTGAATACTCATCAAATTTATAACCTCTATGTACAGCAATCACCATCCTTTCATGTGGTTGTTAACAGCCAGGATAATTCTGATCGAAGGGCTGAGGGAATGGGAGTTTCCTAACAAGGCTTGCTGTGGACGCAGGGACCCACATGTCACGGGTGCCCCACCCCTCACCAGCAATGCCCACTCTGTCCCTGGCCCTTGCCCAGCCCCATAACCCCAGCCACAAAACTCTGGACACCCAATTGGCTGACTTGGAAGGGCTGGACTCTGTTAAAAACACCGATTCCAGCCTTGGACAGTGGCTCAGTGGGATAGAGCACTGGCTCAGCATATGGATGTCCTAGGTTCAATCCCTGGCCAGGGCACACAGGAGAAGCGGCCATCTGCTTCTCCTCCCTTTTCTCTCCCCCTTCCCTCTCTCTTCTCCTCCCACAACCAATGGCTCATTCAAGTGTGGCCACAGGCTCTGAGGATAGCTCAGTTGGTCTGAGCATGTCAGCCTCAGGCACTAAAAATAGTTTCAGTTAATTTGAGCATTGACCCCTGATGGGCTTGCCAGGTGGATTCCGGTTGAGGCACATGTGGGAATATGCCTCACTATCTTCCCTCCTCTCATCTAAAATATACCCCATAGATTCCCAGGTCCCACCCCCCTCAGAGATCGTGATTCCTTTGGTCTAGGCTGGGGCCTAGGTATCAGTATTCTTCAATACTTCCTAGCACATACCCATGGGCATCCACAGTACCCTGCTCTGCTGGAAGAACTTTTCTACTTTGAGGACCCGGAGACAAAACATTGTCTTTGCCTGGAGTTGGCGTACACCCAGGTCAGAAGCAATTCCTCAGAACATCATTGTTTGCTTATTAATATATTGACCTCTTCTGAAACTCTTGAAATAGCATAACTTATTTCATCCAAGAAGCTAGTATTTCTTTTCCAAAAGAATGAACAGTTTTTCATATCTACCAAGATAAAAGGTAAAATCTTGTATAAAAGAGACATCTGTACTAGCATTAAAATTATCCAAGTCATATGGTGCCTTAGTGATACCCTAACTCCTTCGTGAAGCTCATATGTCACAGTTATGCCTGGCTGAATGCCACCTCCATCCACACTCCCATTCTTCCCCTTGCTATGCAGATCCAAGTAGGTTGTGTCTGCCACCAGGGTGCCTGCCACAGGGGTGGATTCCAGTTCACCTTAGAAAATCCTTACAGGACACTGAGAAGTGGTGGCCATTGATTGATGCCCATGGCTGAGACTGGAACCCTGAGCCTGAGCCATGCTAAGTGTCTTTTCAAGGGCAACATCAATGGGCATACAAGTCTGTCTCAGTCTGACGGCCATGCTGGCGTATGGATACATTTGTAAATTGACATGAGCCCATTCCAAGATGCGAGGGGCCCACACTATCTTCTCCCAGCCCATTGTGGGTCAGCTCAGAGCAGAGACTCACAACCTGTTCTCTTACAGCCCCGCTTCCTGAGTGGGGCACACTAGTGCCCAGTTCTCAGCAAGCCAGAGTGGATGAGTCCTCTACTGAGCCACTGACTGGGAAGGGCTTCAAGGCCACTGTGATGGTTATTTTATGTCAACTGCACTGGGCCACTGGGTGCTCAGATAATTGGTTAAACATGATTTAAGGTGTGTCTGTGAAGGCGTCTAGCAGACTCCAGCTGATTTGGTCAGAAAAGGGATTAGAGAGGACGCTGGGCAGCTCAGTTCATCTTCAGGGAGGCTACAGCAGGACCAGTCTTGGAACATGAGCAGAAACAAACCAGGACCATTAACAGGGTCTGCTGAGGATGCTGCTGCCACTGCCACCCTGGACACCAGACCTGCCTCTGCCCACAGCCCCTACAACCCTGGAAATGCATCTGCCTTTGCTTCCACTGCCTCCGCCTCTGGGCATCCCAGAGGGAATGGAAAGTTCCACTCTCCCAACTTGTATGGGGAACTTTGGCTTTCATGAAATACTTTTACTGAAGCATGCAGCAAAACAGAATTTTATGCAAATGCTTAAATGTGCATGACTACATTCACTGAAATGAGAAAGAGCTAGGACCCTGAACTGCATGTGTAAAATTATGAGGAAAAAGGCAGGAGCTGACTGGGCAGGTCAGGGTCATGTAAGAGGAAATAAGCGTGGTCTTTTTTCCATTGCCTAAGAAGCTCTTCAACCAAGTTTACCTTTAACAGGCATCTGTGGAAGCAACTGGACACACACTATTCAGAGCAGGCCTCTGTGAAGCCCACAAGCTTGCCAGGCTGTTTCTGCCATAGTTGTTTCCTCTACTGAAAAGCCCTGCCCCCTACCTGCTCAAGCCTGACTCCTGATCATTCAGGCTCAGGTCAGGTGCTATCCCCTCAGAGAGGCCTTCTTGACCCTCTACCAAACAAAGAGGTCTCCATGGCTAGAAGGTGAACCTCGGGCAGGTAGGAATTGTGCTCCTAACACCTGGAACAGAGCTTGTCTCAAAATAAGTACTCAGTGAATGTGTATCCACCTGCTTACTGGACTTCTATGATTGAATATGCTGATATTTGCCTAACCCAAATCAAACATTTTTATTTATTTATTAATTCATCCATACATCTGTGCACCTATCCATCACCTTTGTGTATATATATACATATATATTTATATATATATAAAATATACATCTAAGCATCTATGCATCCATCATCCATGTAAAAATTCATACATACATCCAAGTATCTATTTATCCATCCACCCATGCATTCATCCAAGCATTCATGATTCATTTGTCCGTCCATCCATCCATCTATCCATCCATCATCCATTCATTCATATAAGATATATTCTCTTAACCCTTTCAACACTAGCATCACTCCAGCAGGTGCCTGTGGCTTATGACATTAACCTCATCTTTAATTCCTCCCCTGGCATTTTATTTGGAGGTTGCATGTAGAAACGGACACAGGGACACTGAGTTGCAAATGCCATGGACCAAGAAAGCTCTGCTTCTTACAGGGTCACCATGACCTGTCTCCTCACCAATGCAAAGCAACTCCTCCCTGACCCAGAGCCCAAAGTCAACATTTTCACATCAACCACAGGCAGGTGAGCAGGAAAGCCCTAATTAATTGTAGCAGTTTTTCTTATTTGCTCATCAGTTAAAGCAGAGAGTAGAACACCAAGAACTCCAGAGAACATTCTCTGGTTTTCATTTTGTTTACATAGAGACAGCTTTTTTTCCCTTCCTCTGAGAGGCAGCTAAGTAGACTTAATAATGATTCATTAAAGTCCTGCCTGCAGAACATCAAATCAGTCATTGGAAAGGTTAACATTCAGTCAGAGGACAAGATATTTATTCCAGAATGATAAATCCTCTATCCGCCTAACTCTCTCACTGAAGCAAATGATTCTTTTCCTGTTCTGTAATACTAATATCATAATAACGTCCCATTGTGTAACATATTAATAACACTGTACAAACACCACACTCAGTTAAGGAGCATTTTTGAAGAAGCCTTGCATAATTTTCCAAGCAGGTCCACCTTTTCCAGTTTTTTACTATTTTGTACACCAATCTATTCTCTTTTGTAACACTGGAAAGTGAGTGGAAGGCCAGTAGATAAAATCAACCTATCACACAGGACATATAATGGCATTAGCTGGGAGGCAGGTGTTATTTTTACCATGCACATAATTAAATCAAGCCCATGTGCCTTGTAACAGCATCTCTTAAAAACATTAATCTGGGTTGCAAAATGATACAAATGAGTGTTGTTCAAATATTGAAGGACTGTGTGTTCTCTGAAGCTGCCATGATGAGGTTTCCATGGAGCAGGTCTCAGAGCCTGCATGTGTTTTGCAGGTGGGATGAGATTAATCAACATGCACAAGAGATTCACATTGAGTTTCCATTGGTGCTAAATGGACTCAAGAACAGGACATGATATGTGCACACACATGCACGTGCCCACATGAGGAAGGCAGCCTCTCATTGCCCACACCTCCTTCCTAGAACCATTACATGCTGAGCACTGTGATCTCACTTGTAAATTCTGATAAAAAGTGACAACTCATAATAAGGAAGGGAACACGTGGTAATGAGCCCATGTACAGCTATATATAAAGAGGTGTAGGGGAATGCAGGGGACTTCATCTTCTTCCCTCTCTTAGCAATCTACAAATGATAGCTCATGTGTCAACAGAAAATGGATGTCAGGGTCAGGTTATATGGGAATTTCCCACACTTCCTGATGGTTCATGTTGGGCTACTTTTGAACAAAATACTCAGGCCAGCTCTCTGATCCACAAGACATAGACAGAGGGACCCTTGGCTACATCTGCAGCTCGCAGGGGGATGACCTCAGCTGACAAGGTAGCCAGCCCCAAACCCACGTACCCATCCATTCTGGGAGGACAAAGTGTCGTGAAAGGCTTCAGGGCTGTGCCGGGGAGGAAGGGGCTCTTCCAGGAGCAGACCCTGTGCCACATACTTTCATAAAGCCATTACTCCTGAGTTTCTGGCCAGGCTGGGGGCATCTCAAAGGAGCAGGTCGCTTTGAATAAAGGGTAAGACTCGAGCTACCTTTCAACCTTCTGCTTTGAAGTCAGGTTTCAACCTTGAGCCTCCATCAAGAGGCTCACTACTTAATTAAAACGAATATCTGTCACCAAGTGGAGAATCTTTATTCCTGGTATAGCTTCCCTGGGTCTAAAAGATTCCCGGACTGAGCTGATAGGCCCCTTCCCAGGGTCTTTATTCTCTCACAGCCTTTGATGGCTTGTAGAGGGCTGGACTTCCCATACATGAAGAGCTCATGAAAACATCCTTCCTCTGTCTGTCTGCAGTCCCGGCACCCTGCCCAAGCTGCGGGGAGGGAACAAGCTTCCGTCCAGGCCCCTTAGCAAACATTCTGCAGAGACCAGGCTTGATTGTCCGTGAATTTTACAGCAGAAGGTTAACTTCTCAAACCCTGTGGGCCTGGCCTGTTCTACCACCAGTGCCCTGGGGGTCAGTATAAGCACATGTTTTCTTGCACTGTCAGCTGAGAGGTCTAGAAGCAATGTCACCAGTGTCAATGAACACACCTGGCCCAGATGTTGGCTTCTAATCTCATTCTCCAGGGAAAAGAACTAAACAGAGAAATGGCTGATTTGGGGTCTGGAGCAGAAAATACACAAGATGAGCCTGGAACATCTTGTGGTGCCAGAAAGTAAGGAAGTGCTAAAAAGAGAGAGAAAAATAGGATGAGAAAAGGGAAGCACATGGGAGAATGTCAAAGAGATACAGAAGCCAACTGAGAGAGCTCCCAATGGCCAAAGCTGGAACAATTTGAGCAACAAAATAAATAAAGTAATATTGGATGATAGCCTAAGAATAAAATAAATACCCATGAGTCCATGCTGATATAAACAAATGGTTAAATAAACAAACACATGGGGAAGAAGAGACAAATTTCCCAAGCAGAAGAATTCAGAACTTAACGCAAACACTCTGCCCTCCAGGAGGTAGGCATGCCTCCCCTCCCCTCAGGTGTGGGAGGTCATGAAGACTTCCTCCCAAAGGGGACAGTATGGAAAGAGGAGAAACTTGACAAACTCTACCCCTGCCAGATGATCAAGGTCAACGTGTACGGTGATAGGTCACGTTGATGGCATGCACCTGGATATGACGTGATAAAAATGGCACCTCGCCTCTGCCATCTTCCTGCCCCAAACCCACACCCAATACAATCATGAGGAAAACATCAGACAAATCCCAACTGAAGGGCATCCTACGAAATAGCTATCTACATGCCCCAAAACTGTCAAAGCCATCAGGGTCATCAAAAACCAGGGAAGTCTGAGAACTGTCACAGCCCAGAGGAGCCTTATAAGGAGATGTGATGACTGAATGTCCTCTAGTTTCGTGGGACAGAAAAAAGGACATTCAGGGAAAACCAAGAAAATCTGAATAAACTATGGGCTTTAGTTAAAAACAAAG
Organism: Saccopteryx bilineata; assembly: GCF_036850765.1. NCBI lineage: Eukaryota > Metazoa > Chordata > Mammalia > Chiroptera > Emballonuridae > Saccopteryx > Saccopteryx bilineata. The sequence goes on along the minus strand of NC_089491.1, from coordinate 221,677,664 downwards.
TATCTATATGAGTTCATCAATTGTGACAAGTGTACCACACTCAAGTAAGATGGCAATAATGGGAGAAACGTGTGTGGGATATATGAGAACTCTGTATACTGTATTTGCAATTTTTCTACAAAGCTAAAACTGTTCTAAAATAAAATTTTTATTTTAAAAAATATAATGAGTGTATTAAGCTTGTGAGTCATGAACATTATTGCTCAGGATGTGGCCCAGGCGCCTTCATCAGGGCACCCAGGTCCCTGCTACAGTGACTCATGCTGGATACCGTCTGGCCTCTCAGGGTTCTCTGCAGAGCTTTTCTCTCCAAGTTCTCAGGAAGTGCCTCTCTTTCTACTTGGGTTACAGGGCTGGTGGGATGGGAGCTCTGGGAAGCCAGCCAGCCATGACACTGGCCCCATTGGGAGAGCCCATTGGAGGGAGGGGGGGACAGACAGACAGATTGAGACCCTGGGTCCAAGTGCATCTAATGCCAGATCTACTTCTGGGCTTTTTAGTTATGAGTCAAAGCATTGCCTTTGCTTACATTTGCGTTAAAATTCCATCATTGGCGTATAAAATGTTCTAACACACTCTGAATGGAAGTGATGTAGGCTGGTCTTATTTTAGACAGAAAAGAAATTTGGGGAACTGTGTCTTGCAGCATCAAAAAAAAATTGTATTGGGGGCCCTGGCCGGTTGGCTCAGCGGTAGAGCGTCGGCCTAGTGTGCGGAGGACCCGGGTTCGATTCCCGGCCAGGGCACACAGGAGAAGCGCCCATTTGCTTCTCCACCCCTCCGCCATGCCTTCCTCTCTGTCTCTCTCTTCCTCTCCCACAGCCAAGGCTCCATTGGAGCAAAGATGGCCCGGGCGCTGGGGATGGCTCTGTGGCCTCTGCCTCAGGCGCTAGAGTGGCTCTGGTCGCGACAGGGCGACGCCCAGGATGGGCAGAGCATCGCCCCCTGGTGGGCAGAGCATCGCCCCTGGTGGGCGTGCCGGGTGGATCCCGGTCGGGCGCATGCGGGAGTCTGTCTGACTGTCTCTCCCCGTTTCCAGCTTCAGAAAAATGCAAAAAAAAAAATTGTATTGGGCACCTTCTAGATGCAGAGCTCAAATCAATTTCTTCTGAAGCAGCAAACTTTCCTATATGCAGTGGCAGGGCACCCTGGTCCTTTTACTTTGCTTATCATGTAGCTGACACCTGCTAAGATGACAATTTAGAGTTTTGCGGGCCAGCTGTTAGACCTATTCCTGCCACTGTGTTTGTGAGAAGGGGCAGGAAACTGATGTTTAAACAACAGCAATGATAACCCTGTACTCCTGGCATATAAATGTGGCTAGCTGGTCACCAGGGACACAGACTTTGAAAAGAGACAGTTCGATGCTTGCACACAGGGAAACCAGCCCACATTTTGTCTGGCGGTCAGCAGGACCGGCTACATTCCTGGAAGGTCACATTATACCCCAGGTGACTGTCATTAAAGACAACGCTGCCCTGGCATCCCCTCCCAACAGCTGGAAGCCATTACTTGGAGTTGTTTCAGGGAGAAACTGCCGCCTGCCCTGATGTGGGAGCGGAAATTTTGTTTAGAGTGTTCAACTTGCTCTAAAGGGGCCTCTTCAGCAATTCTTAAACCTACGCTCCCAAGAGGAAAAAAATTACAACTGCCATGGTAACAGTGATTTAGTGCTTATTACACAGAGAGCAAACCACAGGGCTCTCACACAGTGGTTTCAAAGTCTATTCATACATTAGAAAGCAGAAAGGAGAGGCAAGTTCGGAGAAGAGGAAAGTCATGGAGAAAGGCATGCTGTGGGTGGCTAAGTACTTTACATACCTTCCACGATTTCGGCCTTGCATAGACCCTAGTAGCCCATTTTACAGAGCAGAAAATCGAGGTTTGGGACAGTTAAGCAATTTATCTAGCATTGCCCAGCAAGTAAGAGTGGATTTATATATCCCAGCTGACCTGACCCCATGACTTGTTGGTCCGGCCACTACAACAATCAGCCTGGCTTCCTTATACACGCGTCACCTGCATCCAAGTCAACTCAGGTCACTCCATAGCTTTTGATCCACCACTGGCTTCCATCAAACCTAGAATGAGACCCTGAATTCTGTAAATGCAGCCCACTCTGGTCCCTGGCTGCTCTGCTGCCTCTTCTCTTCATCACCCTGCCCCAGCGTGCTGGCTGCCTCTGGCCTTCCCTGCCACTGCCTCCTCCACCAGGACAGCTCTTCTTCTGAACAAGCCTCCTCCTTCAATTGACTCATGTCTCTGCTCAAATATCATCTCCTCCACAATGCCTGCCCTGACCACAATATCCAAAATAGTAGCCAAAAAAAATCTTCCATGGTCCTTTCTTGGCTTTTTCTCCTTTATAGATTTTATAGGGATAAATCCTATAGGGTCCTGAAATTATATACTTTTGGTTTGTTTATTGTCTATCTCCCCACCAGAATATAATTTCCAAGTCAGTGTTTTTTGTCTCTTTCTACCAGAATATAATTTCGAGGTTATTGGAATGTTGCCTGTCTTGCTTATTGGTAAAGCTTTTTGCAAACCCGTGCTAGAGATAATGCTTATACTATTGTGTGTTTGTGTGAGGTGGGGTGGGTACAGGGTGGAGGGGATTTATATATCTTTTTCTCTGTCTGCCTAGGAGCTCATCAGAGAGCAGGGTCCAGCTGCACACAGCTTTGCCCCCACCCAGCTCCCAGCTCCAGGCCCGCTGTTTCACCTAACCTCTGCTCAGTGAGCATTTGTTTGCTCTTGCCTGAATTTGGGCTGGCCCAAAGGTTGGGAAGTCTGATGGGCTCTGCCAGTCCACCTGCTCCATGGTTGGTTTTCATGAAATCTGATCAGAAACAGACCATCACAAGCTCATGTTTCTGAACTTTGGCAGATTTATTTTTCTTTCTTTTCTTTCTCTTTCTCTCTTTCTTTCTGTGAGTGGAGGGGAGATAGACTCCCATATGTGCCCCAACCAGGATCCACCCAACAACCCCCGCCCTGGAGCCAATGTTTGAATCAACTGAAGCTAGGACCAACAGAGCCACCGACTATGGGATGGGAAGAGGGAGATAAGGGGGAGAGGGAAGAGGAGAGAAAGCAGATGGTCACTACTCATGTATGCCCTGACCAGGGCTCAAACCCAGGATGTCCGCACGCTATGCCAATCCTCTATCCACTGAGACAACCACCAGCACCTCTTTGATTCCTTTCATGTCCCACCTCACCTGATTTCTTAGTAGATACTTCTTTGGAAAATTCCCATCTCTTCTGGTCTCAAATGGTCAAGAAGGGAGCTTTTCCTCATCAAAGGGCAGAGGCGATTTAACAGCAGGGGCACCAGGTGCACGCCCAGGGCCCTGACTTCTGAAGAGCTCTGCAAAACCCCAACTTTACACTTTTTTCTAATGTAAGGGGCCCAATATTTTCTTCTGCATCCAGGGCCTCAACCAACCTTAATTCGCCTCTGTCAAAGGGTATCAAGTGGTATGAGTGGGCATGGCCCAGGGGCCAGGGCTGTGGTGTCTGGACTGAATTCAGAGCCTTTCCCCAGGGGCCGGAGCATGGGGAAGAACATGACAGGGAAGTCCAGCAGTTCGGTGGAGCTCAGGGAAGCAAGTCAAGAGTGTGAATGCAAGAACAAGTAGGAGGAAGACCCCAGAAGCTGTGAGTTGTGAGGACAGCCGACTTCAGCAGTTGTGAGCCCAACCAAGTTAGTCATAAATGTCACAGACAAGGGGGACCTTTCTGAGGGCAGGTGGATGACAGCTGGGTCTTCGGAAACCCTGGTTCTGAAAGTCACTGTCAGGGATGTCCAAGTTATGATAATGGCACTGGAGCATCACCCATGTCATGTGACTCTCAGAGCCAAATTATTTAAATGCACAAATATTGGTGATGGTTCAATGGCTAAGAAAGAATAAAAAAAGGAATAGGATTTTCCTACTGTTTAGATCTCACTTTTCTATCATCTGCAATTTATGAAACACACTATGTCACACATATTGGGGGAAGGGCACTGTGAGTTTGTTTACTTGTTTTGTGGGATGCCACAGAGGAAATGCCTTGCCCTCTCTACCTACAAGGATTTAGAGGCCCTTCCCCCTGACCATCATAAACCCTTGGGGTTTGGGATATGTGGGAGGGTGACAGAATCTTATCAGGACGCAAGACAGGGACGTTCTGGTACATTTGGATGAACAGGTGCTAAAGAAATCAATCACAAATTTATAAGAGTCATGGCCACAATCAAACTTTAAGTTTACAGAAACATTTCTTTCACTAAAATATGTACCTGCTCTGGCCCTTAAAACTGGCATTTGGTATACTTTTAAAGCATTCCAAGCACTGTGGAGGCCACCAAAATAAATGGTTCACAACCCTCCCCTTTAGGAAGCTTGTAATGAAGTTGGAATGCTAGGACCTCAGGATGCATGCTGTTCGTGAATCATCCGGTACAGGTCTGCATATGAATTAGGCTTCGTGTCCTATTTCTGGAGATGAGGTCATCGGTGTACAGTTGATTCCAGGGACAACGGCAGGTTCACTACTGAGCCAAGCCTAGGCAGGAGGTCACTTGGGTTCTTGGTGCAACCCCAATGCTGACTGAGAATCCTAGAGTGTCTCCACCCAGTCACCTTGGGAACCCCTGCAGCAGGGAGGCTGAGGACAGACTCAGACGCCCACCATACTCTCCCAGTACTTTCCCAGAGCCCAAATGAAAAGGAGCCAGCCTGTTGGGTTGGCACCTGGTGAGCGGCCATTTTCCCCCTTGCCAAAAAATTTATGGAGGATGTGAGATGACTATAGAAATGAGGGCTAGTTGGTAAGTTGCTGCTTCCAGTGACAGGTCTTAGACTCCTTCCCCAGATCATTGGACCCAAAGTCGTCAAATCCCTCCACAGCACCCCACTTCGTCACATTTGGAGCCCCCTGCAGTCCTCAATGATGTCATTCTTTGTTCACCTTACAATTAATCCAATTCTGTGAACCAAAGTGAGTGCTTCCACTCTGCCTGTCTTCTGATCACAGGTAACCAGGGCCTGGAGAAAATTGGTACCCTTTTGCAGCTAAAGGGCTTTGAGTCCCCCATGCCCAGGGCATCACATTCACATACGACCTTGGAGTGTCCAACAGGTGAATTGGCCTGAGGGCCAGCAGAGGTCACTTGAAAGCCTTTGCAAGTTGCAAACCCATCTAGGGTCCAGTAGTGTGACAGCAAGCACAGTCAGCAGTGTCCTATGTGACAGATGGAGGAAGATGAATTAGAGGCATGTCCAGCCTCCAGAAGATATTGGAGAGTTTGAGGTGTTGCTGTGTGCAGGGACAGGTGAAGCCCAGCCTTAGAGAGCCCCCCGCTCCCTGCTTTCCTGGCACACTGAGATAGGCCAGCCGAATTCTCTCCGGCTAAGTCCCATCACTTGGCTGCACTAGAGCCCAGCTACTGAGCATGCCCATATGGCCTCCATGTGCTTCTGCCACAGTGTGTCTGGGGCTCCAGTCTGAGTGGGCAGACAGGAAACACATTCCTCATGGGGCTGGATGGGAAAAGAGGCCTCCCAAGGTTAGCATGAGGCAACCCTTTCCTCTCAGAAACTCAGGAAAAAAAGACACTTCAGCTGGAAGGGACAAGGAGTGTATAGTTGGCACTCGGTACTGGCTTGAATGTTAATTAAGCCAAGGTCAAACATTCAGCACAGGCCAAGAGCTTCAAACAAAGGACCACTGGCTGCCACATCACATAAAGTTACTTGCTAATGGAACACTAACGGCCACACGGTTCAGGTGCAGTTCCAGCCCCTGTTGTGAAGACTTCCAGACTGAGGGATTCCTGAAGATGGCAGTGGAGTAGGCAGATGCACAGACTCCCAGCTCTCACCACCAAACTGGAATACAAATCAATTTAGGAACAATCAGCGTGAAAAACCAACTCTGGACTACAAGAACAGCTCTCAAAAACCAAGGAGCAAAGAAGAAGCCACAACAAACCTGGTAGGGGGTTCCTGAATCTCCCCTGCTTACAGGAACGGAGGTGGGGGGGAGGCTGAGAGCCCAGAGGGGCTCTCACTCCAGGAAAAAGAGCAGAAAATACTGCTCACAGCCACTTGCCTGGCGACCAGGGAGCGAAGTGTGTTGAAAGGGCCGGCTTGTCTTCCAAGAGGAAAGGGGAGAGAGAGGGACAAACAGTGAGGGGCAGAAGAATGCAGGGGACGACCTGAGAAGCTGACTCATCCAGTGCTGGAGGCGGCCATAGCTGGGGGAGGAGCTGATCCTTCCACGAAACAAAAGACTAAATTGCTTCTGGGGCACAGATCTCCAGACATCTCTCCAGCTCCAATCAGTGCAACAAGACACAGCTGAAAACAAGAAGTGGGGAGGAGGGGCAGCAACTCAGGTCTCCATGGAGATCTGAGATACACCTCCCCCTACTGAAGCTGAAAAAACACCCTGCCCCCAGAGAGATTAACTGGTAGAAGAGGCCTTCAGAGTCTCAGGTTACACCCACAGCATTCCTGGATACAGTTTCAAATAAGCCCCCTGCTGAGATCAGTAAACAAGACAACAAGACTATCACCTGTTAAGAAAACAAACAAATCAAGACTTCAAAGCGCCCAAATCCAAAAGTGGATTACAAATAATAGTTGATGTCAACCCAAGAAGACCTAGAAATAACACAATTGAAAACTGGAGGCAGAAAATACCAAGCCTAGACTCAACCAGCTCTACAAACAAAACACCCAAACACACAGACACAATGAGGAGACTGAGAAGTGCAATCCAAATGAAACCACAAGAGAAACCTTCAGGAGATGAACTGAGTGATATGGAAATAACCAAACTTCTGGATGTAGAGTTCAAAATAATGATTGTAAGAATGCTTAGGAATCTTAGAACAACAATGGATGGTCATTACAAACACCTAAATAAAGAAATAGCAAGTATAAAAAAGGATATTGAAATATTTAAAAAAAAAAAAAAAGACTCCCAGACTATCTCCCCACAAAAGGTCATAATTTAACAGGAGGACGGGGGAGTGACAACGCACATGGCGAGTGTTATAGCAATGATAGCAATGCTGCCATCCCTAACAGAAACAACCACAATTAGCCTCGTGCTCCCACGTGTGCCAGGGCTCATGGATTATCAGACATTATCTCAGGCTCCCCTCCAACCTGCAGCATGCTCTGGGCCACCTGGTGTCATCCCCACTCCATCAATGAAGAATATGGGGCTTGGGGACAACTGATAAATTGTCCAGGGCCACACCGCAGGGATCACAGTGGTTTCCAGGTTTCGAGGACCCAGCAGACAAACTCCCCACCCCACTCCAGAGAGCTGGTGGTTCAGGGAAGATGACACCACGATATGGTGACACACCTAAATGGATCTTGAAGAGGTGATCAGGTGAGGAGAGAAGGAGGGACATTCTCTGGGATGAAGCAAGGTAAAAAGCCACGGATGTGACAGTGAATGATGTCCAGCAGAATGGGTGAGGGGGACAGAGAAGGACAGGGTAAGACAATAGGTTCCTGGGTGCCACACTGGGAGGACATAGAAAGTCCATCCCCAAAAAGGCTATCCAGCCCTGGCCAGTTGGCTCAGTGGTAGAGCGTTGGCCTAGCATGCGGAGGACCCGGGTTCGATTCCCGGCCAGGGCACAAAGGAGAAGCGCCCATTTGCTTCTCCACCCCTCCGCCGCACTTTCCTCTCTGTCTCTCTCTTCCCCTCCCGCAGCCAAGGCTCCATTGGAGCAAAGATGGCCCGGGCGCTGGGGTTGGCTCCTTGGCCTCGGCCCCAGGCGCTAGAGTGGCTCTGGTCGCAACATGGCGACGCCCAGGATGGGCAGAGCATTGCCCCCTGGTGGGCAGAGCGTCGCCCCATGGTGGGCGTGCCGGGTGGATCCCGGTCGGGCGCATGCGGGAGTCTGTCTGACTGTCTCTCCCTGTTTCCAGCTTCAGAAAAAAAAAAAAAAAAGGCTATCCAGGGAAATAACATGGGCAAATCAGCACAGGAAGAAGATCTGGGGACGCACACATGAGAAGGACAAGAGGATCAGGGACCAGACAGGACATCACAAAAATGGACCAAGACAGGAGGAGGATGTGACTCATCAGTTTCTACAGAGTTAGACGCTGTTCTCAGGAAGAGGATGAGGGAGGCCAACTGAGGGCCCTTGGAGCAGGGTAACTCCAACTACAGCAATAACGTGACCTGAATGTCTGCTTGGCCTGAGGGGTCGCAGCACCACACTTGCAAAGAGATAATTCTTCCCTATCTAGCCACCTCTATAAATGTAGGAGGAGACTGCTCCATCCACACTAATTTAATCACTTTAACAACTTCTCCTTTCCCAATTTTATGGCAAAAATAACATCGCAGCATTAGAAAAATGTTTTGAAAATATCCCTAGAATCCCACCACCCCAACACAGCCATGTCATAGTTTCTTCCCTGGTTGGTTCAACCCTCTGCTGGTTTTCACAGAGCTTCACACCAGTGTGCAAACTCCAGAGCATGGGCAGATCTGCCCACAGCCAGCCACCACGCCAGGGGCAGACACAGGCTGACAAACCAGGTCATGCGCTGGGAAGAACGGCCAGCGGGAGCCTAAATGCCTCTGGGGACTTTACTTTGTCACTGAAGGTACTGGAATTTTCTTGGCCTCTATACACTCATCATAATTATCAACCTTGATTTTCCCTTCAGTAAATGTGCCACGATTTAATTAGTGAGTCCCAATCAGTATAAATTTAGGTCACTTTTTCTTTTCCTTTTTTTCTTTTTTAATTTCTCTGTATTAAATGACATCTCCTTGCTAATCTGACAAGTGACCCACAACGCCTACAGGAAAAATGGTTGAGTTTTGATTACTAACACATAAAACCACATTTTGGAGATACCATAAACACAGTGAAAAGATCAGCCACCAACTAGGATAAAATATTTGTAAATACATGATAGTCAAAGGTTACTATCTTTTGTATAGAAATAGCTAGTTTAAATCAACAGTTAAAAGATTTAAAAATAGAATAAAGGGCAAAGAATATGAATTCACTGGAGAAATAGAAATTGCCATAAACAAGAGAGTGTCTCATCTCACTTATAAATAGATAAACAAGAGCTAAATCTCACTTTATTAAAATTGTGGTAAAAGGGTACTCTCACTGTCTGACATTGGGTGCACAAACAGGTATAACCCCGAGGGATATTGTGATATATTAGAAGAAATGCATATTTTCTTTTTGTCCCTATTTCTGACACACAGCTCCTAAAAACCCTGGAATTTCCTAAGTGATAACAGCAGTAAAGTTGTCTTGATATTCATAACAAACTCCTTACACTGTCACCTGAGAGTCTGTTAATGAGGTCACTTTTGGAAAGCACTTCTTAGGTCATCTAAGGATCGAGGCAAGTTGCCAGGAGAACCAACACGATGATTAGAGGATTGGAAGTTTGAACCTCACCCCCCTGATCTATGGAGAGGAGAGAGTGGCTGGAGGCTGCATTAATCACCAGTGGCCAATGATTTCATCAATCAGGTCAATGTAAAAAAGACTTCATAAAAACTCAAAGGATGGGGTTCAGGGAGCTGCCAGGTTGGCTCCCCACAGACATTCAGGAGAGCAGGACACCCGGGGAGGGCATGGGAATGCTGTACCATTTCCCATACCTTGCCCTATGTTTCACTTCTGGCTGCCTGTTCCTGAGTTATACCCTTACTAGAAAGCCCGGCAGTCATACGAAATGACCGCTGTTCTAGATATTATAAATTGTAATTAAAATGATTTGTGCAAAGGTGTCTGCTAATTCAAACTGAATTACCCAGGGCAGGCAGCGAGGATGCCCCTTTGCTTAGTGCCCCATGGGGTTTCTCCCTTCTACTTGCTTAATTGCTTAAAGTAGAGTGCAATGAAGGAAACCACTGGTGGTACATTTCTAAAGAGCCACCACTAGCTCAATAAATAAAGGTGTTGCGTTTCGGTCAGCATTACTCTATGGTTTTTTTTTGCATTTCTCTCCTGCCTTTGTTCAAGGGACTCATTTTGTCGAGACAGGCTTTTTTGTCTTGCATCTGAGGCAAGCCTTGTTTCTCTATGCTCATCAGTCTCATTTTGCCGAGAAAGACACATTTGCTCTGCGACTGAAGCAAGCCTTGTCTTTCTCTGCTCAGTGGTTTCTTTATGTCGAGAAAGCCATTTTTGTGCAGCTTTAGCTCCTTTTCTCTCCTCTTCAATGCTGTATTTTCTAGGAAGCATTCTTAAAAGAAATTACGTTAAGACGTAGTTTTTATGTAAAACAGATGATTGCCAATGCAAACAAATGTTCACCTTCCCCCTGACACGCTCAATTTGTGTTCAGCCTTAAATTGTTTCAAAAGCAGATGATTGCCAATGCAAACAAATGTTCACCTTCCCCCTGACCCGCTCAATTTGCGTTCAGCCGTAGCAACTTCACCCCATTGGCTAGTACAGTTATGCAAGCAACCAATAAGCTATCGGGGACAAACAGACACTTAAGCCACATATAATAAAGATATAATAAGCTTGTGATCTGTTAAGTAGCATAGTTCTCTGAGTTCTGTGAGCCACTCTAGCATATAATCGAGATCCTCTGACCTACAGTGGTCAATCAGAAACACAGGTGACAACCTGGACTGTCAATTGGCATCTGTGGTAAGGAGCAGTCCTGTGGGATTGAACCCCCATCCATAGGATCTGACTTTATCTCCAGGTAGATGGTATCAGAGTTGAGTTGAATTGTAGGACACCAGCTGGTGTCAGAGAATTGCTTGCTTGTTGGCGTGGGGAACCCACACATGGGTGGTCAGAAAAAAATCAAAAATTGAAATGTGCATACCCTATTATCCAGAAATCTTACTTTTAAGAATTAGTTTTACAGAATAGCAGCACAATTACCAAAGGATATACATGTGGGGTGATTTTTTACAGCATTTATAACAAAAAAGTATTGGGGAAATGCCAACACCCACGACATAGTGCATCTTAACTAAACAGATGAGAGAGCCTGAAGGTCAGAGACCCATGGGATGACTATGAAGAGGGCAGATCTCCGTCTTCTGACACGGATGGGACTTTGACTTTTTACTACATTATTGAAATATTTACAACTAGCAATAATTTTGTAATTACCAAACCTATATATAGAAAGAAGTGTGTATAAATAAAATGCTCCTAAAATGGACACTGCCGTGGTCAGCTTTGTACAAGTATTTTCTTCCTTTGGGCTAAAACTTAGGGCAGAAAGGTTAAGGACACACAGACGCTGTCTTGAATACTTGGTGCACCTTGCCAATGGCCTTCTCAGAGCATCGGAATAGTTTATGGATGTGGTCAGTTTCCTACATATGTACAAAACAATCTGACTTCTCTAAGAGGCCAATGGTCAGGCCTCCAGAATGTAATGCACCTTACACCAACCTGTTTATAATTTTAATTCTCCCCCACAGGGACTCCAGAGTCTTGAGCACCCCAACCCCCTTTTATAAGGCCTGCTCCATGCCTTGGACTTAGTAGACACCAATACATTCTGCTTGTTTGAAAATTTCATTTTGTCACCCCATTCCATCCTTGGTTCGGAAGACTTGGTGTACAAAACAATTGGATTCTTTCCAGAATAGCAATTTAAAAACACCAGTTAGACCCAAAAGAGAACAGGAGGAGGATCCCCTCGGGGCTGAACCAGCAGCAGCCCACTGACCCACTTCCCCGGCCCACCCAATCCAGGGCTGCCTCCGGAAGCAGGTACAAGAAGCTGCTAGAAGATACTCTTCCTAGCGCTGTCCAGACACATTGGTGGATGGCTCCTTCCATCATGATTCACCTTCCAGCCTTTTCCTGAGTGTCTGCATCCTTGTTGGCAGCTTCCCACTCTGCAGGCACAGGACAGACCCTCTTCTTCCTCCTCATTATGGCTTCTTGCCAAGGACAAAAAGCTAGAGTGGGACCCAAAGCCTGGCTGCTCATGCATGCTCTCACCTCAACCCCCAGATCTCATGCCTTACTTAGAAATTCTCCTTTGGTGACAGCTTTATGGCAATTAAAGAGTGAGCTCTGTACACAGGTACAAGTCCATGTGCAGACAAGATGGCACCAGAAGAAACTGCAGGACATAGAGGAAGAGGGACAGACGCCAGACCCAAATCAGGGCTCAGGAACCTTGTGGCTTTATATCTCCAACCCTTCCCTATGAGATGCAGGTGGGTGAGATCCCATACCCATGACCCAGACAGTTGGAAACTTCTCTCCCTGGAGCTTCCCCAAGATTAGCTTCTCCCCCTACCCCCACCACCTCTGTAAGGTCTCCAGGACTATGTAAACTGGGTCATCAAGTTCACACAGAACCACAGGCCTCCAGCTCCCCTTAGGCTCCCCATCCCCACCCCCAGCCTACCTGCAGAGGCAGAGGGTTTATTCATTTTTATCTTGATTCTGGCAACTTACATTGGTTGCATTCCTGGAGGACAAGCCAGGATCAGAAATGCAGGTCACGGATGCAAGGGGAGATCCCAGGCTAACGTCATGGGCACCAAAGGGCTGGCTCCTGGAGCCTGATCCGAGGGCCCTGTAGGACAAAGGAGCATAAGTGTAAGCAGAACCACATTCTACAAAAGAGAAGGAGAGCAAAAAGCAGAATAACATCAACCTAACAACTGAGCAGAAATGGAAGATTCGAACAGCCTCCAAATTGGATACCAAACCCCACCCCTTCCTGCTTTGTCACTGGTCTCCTGGTGTAGCCGTTTGTGGACAAGTCCTGCCCGGGGGTGAGGACGACAGAGACGCAAAGACCCGACTCTGGGGACCAGGTTCAGTGACGCAGATCCACTTTATTCAGGAAGTAAGCTAGCTTATATACATGGGTTCAGCCAACAGGATGTTATGTGTCCTTCATAGCCAATGGCTGAAAAGATCAGGGAGCTGCCTCCACATCTCCCCAGGTGATGGGGCGTGCATGCTGGCCACGAGGTCTTCTTCTTGAAGGCTGAGGACCTCCTCCCCTCAGGTGTAGTAGGTGTGGAGAAGGCCAGGGCTGTGGCTTTGGACAGGTGAAGACTAAACCATTCAGTGAGTGCCCAAGAAACCCTATCAAGCAGGTTGGGGGGTTCCTGGGATCTAAATTGACTGAAAAACACAAGCATAACCTCTCCCTTGCATTAGAAGAGGGTGTGATCCCTGCCACTGTGCAGTGGCTGGGATCTTCCAGCATCATTTCAGAGAGAGGGGCAGGGGAGAGAGAGAGAGAGCGAGAGATACAGAAAAATAGACAGACCTAAAGAAAAAAGACACATGGGGGCATATAGGCTGGCCCATGGATCTGCAGCAGGAACACATGTTGGAGTTAAAGCTGGCCCCAGTTGGAGAGGCTGGGGTGGGGCATTGAACCCCGGCAGGGAATGCAGAAGTAGCGACTTCCAATTCTTCGGGAGCTGATGGCAGGAGCTGATGGTGTGGTTTCTAATGTATCTAGTTTTGTTTCTGCATGCTCGGCTGCAAGTCCATCAAACTCAGTGTCCCAACCCTTTTCTTCCTCTACAGGGGGAGACGAATAGGGAGGTAGGGATTCCTCAGAGAGAGGAGTAGCCTGTAGGACCTTAGGGACCGGCAGAGGGTCCTCAGCAGGAGCATCAGCCAAGCAGGCGCGTATTGCCAGTAAGGCAGGAGTGAGGCCGAGAGGGAAGGCCCGTCCCTCATGCACATCGGCTGAACAAATGCGTTGGAGAGCTCGGGCCGAAGTATCCGGGTCCCAGAGAGGTGTGTCCCTAATCCAGGGATTGAAGCCAGAGAGGATCTCCCAGTAATTACAGGGATCCTTTTCACAAACTTTAACTCGCCTATTCTGCAATAGTGCATGCAGGGCTTGAGCCTGCGGGGCTCGAGAGTGGGGGAGAAGGTTTCTCACTGCAGAGGGTCACTCACCCGTCCCTTAGATGCCAGTTAGGTCCCTGCCCAATGTTGGGTGCCAGTTGTGGACAAGTCCTGCCCGGGAAGGGGGGGGTGAGGACGATGAAGACCCAAAGACCCAACTCTGGGGACCAGGTTCAGTGACACAGATCCACTTTATTCAGAAAGCAAGCTAGCTTATATACATGGGTTCAGCCAATAGGGTGTTACAGCGTGTCCTTCATAGCCAATGGCTGAAAAGATCAGGGAGCTGCGCGGTTGGCGCTAAGTCACTTCCTTATAGTGAGTGAGCTTCCTTCCTGGGTGTGCCCACGAGGCTTTTGGGAGCTGGAGTATTCTCACAGCATTGCATCAGCCACAGCTGCTAGGAATGCGCTCTGCACTCCACCCACAGCCCTTCCCCCCACCCCAGTGCATTCTCCACCCAGAGCAGGATGCTCCTGTTAGAACATGAGTCTCCACTTCCACCCCTGCTCAGCCTCCTTCGTGGATGTCAGATGCATCCGACAGGGTGGGGCTAAGTCCCTTCTACATCTGCCACCATATTACCTCTCTGATCTCATAACCTCACACCCCACTAGAGTTCCCTTCCACCTGCCCTCCCTCTCCTCCAGCCACACTGGCCTCCTGCATAAGGAACCTTGGGCTGAGGTGGCTCCCTTTGCAAAAAGGTTCTTTCCTCCCATATATGCCTCTCCTTGCTCTCCACTTCCACATTTTATAGCTCCTTCTCTGCATGACTCTTCTTTGCACTAATTATTATTCAACAGACTACGTGTCATCTTTATTAGCCCATCTGCCTGTTTCTCACTAAAATGCTGGCTCCCCCAGGCCAAAGGGCTTAGATTCCTATTCTCCAGTGAGCGCTCAGTGCCTAGAACAGCATCAGCCCACAGTAGACACTACCAGTGCTGGTGGCTGCAAGAGTCACTGCTGCTCCATCGGGGATGGGGTTGAGGCCAGGACCGCTATTTCATTGACTGAACATCTGTACAGCAGTCTAATTAGTCAGATACTTATGGGAGTGATTACTCTGAATGCAGAATTGGCCAAGCAGAGTAAGAGGCCCATCCCATGTGGTGCCAGGTGCACAGTCACAGACCCGCACCCTCCAGTCAGCAGTGAGCACTCATCTTTTCAGGGTGCTAGGAGATCATTCAAGAGGGTTCGGTCAGATGACAATGGATAGCACTTGGAGAATAAACAAGCATCAAGCTCATGAATGAGCCATCTGCTGGGCGGTGAGGTTTCTACGCCAGGCAACACACCAGCCCCACAAATCAGTGGCTGTATTAGCCCAAATAGTATCTGAACTTCAACAACACAGTTAAACATAATCATAATGCCTGCTCAATTATGGGGGGACACATTATCACAATAGTGAGTCAGGTGGCTATCTGTAACCACCCAACTGGGTTCACCACACACACACACACACACACACACACACACACACACTTCAAAGGCCTCTTGGCTGCCCCTTTCTCACTTCTAGTCACTTGAAAAGTAAGCCTCATGGTGCCCAGGCTCTGATGCAGTCCCTTCACTTCACTGGAGGTGAGGGCAAAACCATCGTTATTCTTTGAGACCCCCCATGAGCAGGCAAGGGACATAAAGGGACACATGTTAGGCTGTCCAAAGGCTGAGGAAGGAATTTCACCTGAAGATGATGAGCCCCACCTTCCCTAGGGCTGGAGCCTACGCTCCAGGTGGCACTGGACCAGGAATCTGGAAAGCCAGTGACCGTGTGTCAGGTAGAAGCTGGATGGCCAGGGAAAAGAAAGGCAATGACCATGGCTGTGGTCTGCCTAGCTCGGGCAGGCCTGGAGGGAGAGTCCCCTGTGTGCAGCAGACACTCTCTTAATCAGCAAAACCCAGACATTCTACAGATGGAAGGCAGTGGCTTGGGACTCACTTAGAAGGAAATAATAAGAGCACTCTCCAGCTGGTTGGACACCCATTTCCCAAAGCAACAGGGTCTGAGAGCCACTCGGCCCTCCTCACAACTGGTTCCCACTGGAAGAGCCTCAAGATAGTCTGGAGATCCACAGAGGAAGTCCCACTGTGAGCTGCTGGTCACATCTGCCTGAAATCCCTCCTTCCCCATCTATTTGCCCCACACTCCCTGTGACAGTTAATAAGGCGGAGGAGGGACAGAACATTGCTGAAACCAGCAAATACCTGGTGGCTG
This sequence comes from Saccopteryx bilineata, assembly GCF_036850765.1. Lineage (NCBI taxonomy): Eukaryota > Metazoa > Chordata > Mammalia > Chiroptera > Emballonuridae > Saccopteryx > Saccopteryx bilineata. The sequence continues at coordinate 221,661,555 of NC_089491.1, read as the reverse complement.
GGTAATGCTGGCTCTGGCTACATTAAGGACAGAAATAAAATTGCCATTTCAGCTCTGGGGGCAGGTAGAAGAGGCTGTCACTCTCAAGTATGTACAGAAAACTTAGGGGAAGGATGTGTCTGAATGAGAAGAAAGTTTTCTCATTTCCTATTCAAATTAAATGAGCAGGCAAGGGGAACCTAGGGGGATTTTCCTAGTGCTAAGTAGTGCCTGGGTTTGGGTCATGACCACAAATAGCTCAGGGCCCCATGCCAGCCAGGTGCTGTCTGAGGATTGACTGTCCACATGGGGAGGTCGCTAGGGGCAACTGTCTGCGGGGTGGAAGGGGGGTGACTAGTCCTGAAGCCAGAAGGTGTCGCTAGCTATGGGCAGTTATCAAGAGGGCACATGGAGACAGGGTGCTCATTTGGCCCTGTCCCCAAGGCAGCTGGAGTCCAACGGAAGAAGATGAGAGTGTGCCTTAAGGTGAGAAGGGAGGAGAAGGAAATGAAGAAAAAGGAGAGGGAAGAGGGAGAAGGGGGGAGGAGAAGGAGGCGGGAGAAAGGGAAGGGGAAGGGAAAGGGAGGGTGGAGGAGAGACGAAGAGAAAGGTAGAGAAGGGAGGAGAGAGGGGGAGGAGAGGGAGGAGGAAGAGAGGGAAGAGGGAGAAAGAAGAGGGAGATATGAGGAGTGAGGAGGGACGAGGGAGGGGGTGGCCCAGAGGAGGAGCGCGAGCCAGCCGGAGGCGGTGGCCGAGCCAGCCCGGTGCGCGGCGGCACTCTGATTGGTTCATCTCCTCGTCCTCCGCCGCCCGCCCTCTCCTCCCGCCTACTCCCCGCCCTCCTCGCGGCGCTGGCGTCGAGAAAGTACAGTAAAAAGTCCAAGTGCAGCCGCCGGCACAAGATGGGATCCGGCTCCTCCAGCTACCGGCCCAAGGCCATCTATTTGGACATCGATGGACGCATTCAGAAGGTAGCCACTACCCACTCTCCCCACGTGGTCGCAGAGTCCCTCCAGGCGCGCCCCCACCCGCCCTGCCAGCCTGCCGCGGTGGTCCCTCCGGATGACAGCGGCAGGGGTCGTGGCGCCGGCGGCAGCAGCGGTGGAGGACAGCCGTCTGCAGATCCGATTGTCTGTCAGTCCGGGCTGTGGTCTCAGACAACTTCGGCCGGGGACGGCAGGGCTCTGTGGGGCTGGTCTCCCCACGAACTGGACCCCCGTGGGAGGGGGTGACTTTGCAGGGAGGCATTTTTTCCATTTCATGGGTAGAGCTTTCTTTGTAACATATCTGATTAGGCTGAGTTTGTACGTTCAGAGGCTGGTACATTAACCCACTTCATTTCCGGCGGAACGACCCCCAGAGCAGACACCCCGGAGCCTGTAGGCAGACCTGCGGGTCAGGGCTTCGCGCACTGGAGGGCGCTCCCGCAAGCCGCAGGCTGCGGCTTCCTGGCCGATGGGGAGGGAGGTGGCAGAATGGGCACAGTAGGAGCTGCTCACAGCTGCTTGTCCGAATCCTCTGTCCCCATTTCCCTCTGGCGGTCAGCTCTGACAGCACAGGGGGCGACTGGCGCTGCCCTACCTTCTAGGACCACAGAGACTTCGGTGGCCCTCTGGACCAGCTTTGCTGTCCATCTGTCCTCTGGAGATATGAAGTCCTCCAAATGTCCAATGTCCCTAACCAACTTGAGTCTCCTACAAGAGGCATTTAGAGCAAGCCCCCTTTGTTGGTGGCCCTTCTTCTTCTAAGCCCCTAGCCTGGGTCCAGAGAGTCCTGACTCCTGCTTCTGAGCAGCAGAGAGAGACAATAAGTGAGCTAGCTTGGAGGGGAGCTTTCTTAGCTCCCCCTAGATTCCCCCAGAGAGAAACAGTAGTGAGGCAGTTGCCCCGAACCTCAGCTGCACATGGTCTCACCTTGCTCTTCTTCAGGGGCACCCCAGCAGGGAAGCCAAGGAGGTTATGCCCAGCCAGGCACCTAGTAGGCATCAGGGCTCTGGGGCTCTCTAGTTCACACTGATAGATAGACTTGCTAACAAGCCACCTCATTCTCACCCATTCCCAGCTTGATCCTCCTGAAATGAGAAGTACGGGCTCCCCTTCTCCTCCTATAGCCCATTTTAACAGAATCAGATAAGGGGAAACAGGAAGCATCTGCAAGGGCAGGTGGTCAACAAGCAGACACAGCACTAGACCCAAGTCCCCTGATTTCCATGACCGGGCACCTGTGACTACAAAAGAATTTATAACAGCCTTCCCAAAGAAGGAAATGGCCCTCCACCAAAAAACCAACCTCCCTGCTCCAGTCAGCACACACATCTACAGACAACATGTGCACACATGCATATGCATAGACACACATACATGTATCACACAAAAACACATATACAAAAGCACACACATGCAAATGGGCAAACATGCACACACATACACAAGCACACACTTTTTCTGTCCCACCAGATGAGAAGTATCAAACATCAGCCTTTTTTATCCTTTGAAAGAGATTAGATGAAGCGCTGTCACCAGGTCAGATGTGACAGCTCCTTCCCAAGAACTTCCCAGTGATCTTTCTGATAGGCCCATTGAAGTGGGTAAAAGTGGAAGCTGTTCCAGAGGGCGGGAGGTGAGCGCTGAGTCTGGCAGGCTGGTCTGCTGTCACTGTGGGAAGGGTGGTTTTTCGCAGGTGACACACCTGAGGTTGGAGTGCTCTCCAGGAAAGCCCAGCAGGTGGTTCTGGAAGACGTAGGGCACCTGTGTTCAGGAGGAAGGCCACAGCCTTGGGAGGGGACGGATCTGATGTTGGGCTGGCATTACCACTTCTGTGATCTTGAGCAAGTCCCTAGGCTGCTCTAAGCTGGCCTGCTCATCTGTGAAGTGGGGTGACACCTCCTTTATAGATGGTCATGAAAAGTAAACAAATTTATGTAAATAGCCAGGGATTCTGCCAAACATGATGGCACTGTGCACTCTCTCTGTGTCCCAGAAATGTCCTTTAAACTTACATGAGGAGGAGATGGGCCAGGGTCTTTAAACCTCTGTCATCCCTGCAATGGGTGTTGCTCATTCTTGGCCTTGTTCAGTGGCCTCTCCCTTTGCTGTTGTCACTATTGCAGACTCAGAGTTGGACTTGTAGGCTGGTTGAAAGATGAATCACTTGGGGTTTCCAAGCATGTGCTGGAAACTGGTCACCTCACACGCCCCATGGAGTTCACACCAGCAGCTCTGTCCAGACATCAGATGTCTCTCTCGGCTGAGGGCTCTTGCCACAATAATTTTAGGGCTGAGTTTTCTTCAAGCCTCAAACACTGGATTACCTCTGAAGTTCCCCTGCACACCATCAGTGTCTCTCTCCCTTTTATCCATCCCATCCTGTCTGTGAAAGGTCATGGACAAAGACCCCATGTTGCTTCCAAGGAGAGGGTATGGAAGGAGGAGAGAAGGCATGTGGGACATTGTGGCACATGTGTTGTCCTGTCTGATCATCTGTCCTGTGGCTCCTGCATTCTTTCTGTTCTCTGTCCCTCAAGTTACCCCACTGCTTGTCATTCCATGCTCTCCCCAAACAGTGGCTCCTGCAGGTGTTATCTGCCCCAGCAAAGTTTCAGGTGGAAAGCCATTGTCTCCACTTCCATGGCATAGCCCTGGGTTAGTCACTTAATCTCCATACTGCTGTTTCTCAACTGTCACATGGGTATACTGCAGTGCTGCATATTGGAAGAATCCAGTGGGTCAAGGGCAATCACTTAATCAATTATCCAAACAAAATTATGGAGCACCTACTACATGCTAAGTGCTAGGGTCCAGAGTGAACATGGTTTTTATGACACTCAGTCCCACTGAGTGATGGGCCCCTCTGGCCTGTGCCAAGCACTGGACCTGAACCATGAGAGGGCACAAATAGTTAAAGCAGCTGTTCAGGGCATTCTATGATGAACAGAAGGACACAGCAGGAGCTAGTTGGTGAGAAGGGCTATGTTATGGGCCTAATAAGTAGATTTTCTTTCTCCAAGAAGACCAGCTTGGTGTGGTAGCCTTGGGATGACCCAAATTAAGAGCTGTTGAGCGGCAGGAGTGCAGCCTCATTAGCCAGCAGTGCCTCCATACTGTCCCCATCTCCTGCTCCTCCACTTGCCAGGAAGCACAGGTGGGACCAGCACCTCCTGGCACCAGGTGGAGGAAGAAGGATTGAAAGCCAAAAACCCAGATCTGGAGAGCTGGGAACCCTGCCCTGAGGACTTCTCTCAAGAAAGTGATGCTCCTTACCTTTGCCTAGAGGGTTTGCTTTTTTCCTTCCTCAGCTTCCTCTGACCTGGGGCCCTGGCCTCCGCACCTGCCCCTTCCTCTCACCCCTGTTCAAAGAAAGGTGTCTCCCTGGGCTGCTCAGGGCACAATGGGACAATGCACTTGGCATGGGGAGCCTAAGGGCTCCTGCGTGGTGGCACATCCAGGCATGGGTTTGTCGACCTTTGGAATGAGGCAGAATGAGGCTTCGGAGGGACCCTAGATCATGCCGCCTGGATTCCTCAGAAGCCAGCATTCAGTCCCCGTGGGACTGCAGGGCCCTGACCCACCATCCCCTCCCTGAGGTTCTAGTTCTGTGGCTGAAGCCCTCCTGCCTGCACTTGGAGCCCAGACTTCTGCATGCCCTGCTGGCTGTCTCTGCCTGGAGGGAATCCTGCTCCCTCCTGTCTGTCTCTCCCTGTGTCCCCTGCCCTGCCCCACCCTAGGGGCTTCAGGCTCCTCTGCCTTTGTTTCTTGCCTTTGTCACAGACATAGCTGGCATTTCCCACTGGCTGCCCATCTTCAGGGCAGTCCTGCCTTCTGTTGATCAAAGGGTACACCTGACCCAAGTCTTGTCACAGTGTGCTCAGCACCTTGAGTCTCTCTCTACAGGCACCTTTCCCCTGCTAGAGTATGTCTGTCCTGCCACCTGGTGAAGCCCACTGGAAATTTCCTTTCACTATACATAACACTTGTGCACCTGCTTGGCCCATTACTCAGAGCATCCTTTTCCCGAGGTCTGGCAGGATCCTTGCCCATTTGTACAGGGCTAGGCAGACCTATCCGAGTTCTCTGGGCTCCCCAGCACCTGTCTGCTCCCCTCGTTCCTGCCAGGTAGACTCCCCTTGGCCATTGTCAGCGGTTCCAGCAAAGACCATTTATATTCCTCTAAATCAGGGATCAGGAACCTATGGCTCGCTAGCCAGATGTGGCTCTTTTGATGGCTGCACCTGGCTCACAGACATATCTTTAATAAAAAAAATAACGTTAGCCTGACCAGGCGGTGGCGTGGTGGATAGAGCGTCGGACTGGGATGCGAAAGGACCCGGGTTCGAGACCTCGAGGTTGCCAGCTTGAGTGCGGCTCATCTGGTTTGACCAAAGCTCACCAGCTTGGACCCAAGGTTGCTGGCTCGAGCAAGGGGTTACTCGGTCTGCTGTAGCCCCACGGTCAAGGCACATATGATGAGAAAGCAATCAATGAACAACTAAGATGTCACAACGAAAAACTGATGATTGATGCTTCTCATCTCTCTCCGTTTCTGTCTGTCTGTCCATATCTATTCCTCTCTCTCTGACTCTCTCTCTGTCTCTGTAAAAAAAATAATAATAATAACATTAAAAATATAAAACATTCTCATGTATTATAATCCATTCATTTCCTACCGCTCATGTTCATGGTTGCAGGTGGCTGGAGGCAATCACAGCTGTCCTCCAGGACAACACCAAATTTTTATTGGATAATGCGTAACGTACACAGGTCATTGTATGGCTCTCACAGAATTACATTTTAAAATATGTGGCATTCATGGCTCTCTCAGCTAAAAAGGTTCCCGACCCCTGCTCTAAATGTTTATAACTTAAGATCTTTTAGCAGATACTGGTATGGCAACATAAGCTCGTTGCAGCCAAGGGAGGTTAGAGAAAGGGGTGATCACCCTCCCTTTTGGATTTTCAGTGCAAAACAGAAATGGGCCCGGTGGTGACGGGACAAAGGAGTAGGGCCACTTGATTCCCAGCCCGACCCCGAGTTATGATGACTCTCTCTTTCTCCAGCTGCATAAGAGCTGGGCTGTGGAAATTAATGACTGTCTCGATTTTCAGTCTCTTTCCCAACAAGTATATCAGCCATTGAAGTAAATCAGCCCAACTGCCTGTGATGCTGCACCAGGTGCTGTCCATAAAGAACTTTTGGAAAATGGTCCTTAAATTCTAGCCCTAGGATGCTGTGAAGTCAGGGAGCTGCTGGCCTCCCTCCTCCTTCCCAGTTGCCGTGGTCTGAAGGCCACTTGAACCAGGCATCTCCGTTTCCTGGAGGCCCCAGGAAAGGGATGAATGGAGGCTTGAACCCTACTAATGTCATCAGGGCTGGTGGTTAATTACATGGAGACCTTTCACACTAAATGCAGTGTGCCCTGGCTTGAAGGGGTTGGAGCTGCTTGTGTTAGTTACTCAGAGGGGTGGAGACCTGTCCTAGGACAGACAGCCCGGCTCTGCTTCTTGTCAGCTGGGAAGTCACCTTGTCTTTGGTGAAGTGGGTGCAGTGGTGGTGCCTCCTGTGGGGAGACTGAAGATGGCACTGGCTAATCGCAATAAAGGTCTGGTCACATGGAGAAGCTTAGTAAACCTGTCTCATCCTCTGACCAGGGCACAGTATGGCCCCTCCCCAGTCCTCAGCCCTTGGACTTGGGAGACTCGGGAAGAAGCCATAACAGGTGCTTTCTTGTCATTTGCTTTGTACCTCTGTGAGCCCCTGTGAATCTGAATTACAAAGAGGGAGACAGTGTCAAGGACTCCAAGACCCCAGATCCCACTACCCGTGGCACTTTTGTCTCCAATTTTGCAGAGGCTACTCATATTGGAAACAGGGTACTTCGCACCCTGAGCCAAGGGGGCCTCACCAGAGCCACTATGGGCTGAGGGGTGACCTGGCTTCTGACTGTGCAGAGTACACTCTGGTCATCAGGAAAGAAAAGCCAGGGCAGAGGCGGGGCACGGTGTTCACATCAGACCACTCATGTGAGCAACATGCAACGAGAGCAAAGCAGGGATGTGGCCAGGAGGCTGGTCTCAGTGCCAGCAAGCCTCAGGGGAGCTGCAGGGACTGGCCAACAGGTCACCTTGGGTCACTGCAGCCTGGGTTCCTGCATCCTGTCCTGGGTCTACTTCCTGGGGATGTAGCTGGTATGCCCCTTCCCCATCTCTCCCACCATAAGCTGAACCATCTCCATTCAGCCCCCTGCTCCCCAGCTGTGGGTGGCCCAGCAGGTAACATTCCTGGGGGCCGGGGAAGTTTATGGCAGTGAGATTTAAGAGAGTCCCCAGAGGACAGAGAGACCTCAAGTGTTTACCTTGACATGACAGCAGCAGCTCACCAGCTGGCCCTACCCCGGGGAAGGAGTTCCTCTTACTCCGCATTCTGCCCCCTCGGCCAGACAGATGGTGAGATGAGAGTGGTCTGCCAGGAGGTGTTTAAGGGAACAGACACGCCTGGACACAGCATTGCTCCTTCCAAGAGCAGAAGCTTCAGCCAGGAAGGTGGCATGCAGCCATTGCAGTTTGCAAGTTAGTGGCTCAGTTCAAAAGGGGTTTAAAGCCTCTTGCTCAGCTCACTGGGCTGATGCCTCCTGATTTTGTGGTTGAGGTTCTGCATTCCCAAGGTTGTGAATCATTTTGAAAACAAAATCCTAAGATAGAGAAGACCTAAAGATCCACCTGGCAGACTATAAAAATGCGTGCATCTCTGCTCACAGTCCTACAGAGGGTCCTGTGGTGGGTACTGTGCACATACACTCAGCCGCTGTGGAGATGGCTTCAGGCATTTTCAAGCTCAAAAACCATCCCTGCACTAGACAGTGTGGGTTATTTGCCTTATCTTCTCCTGTGTGCCTGTTTCCCCTCACCCCAGCCATGGTAGTTACCACTATTCCCAAAGCTGGTCACCTGGCAAAAGCATTTGCCCAGCACTGACAGCGCCCCTGGAAACTAGGTCTAGACACAATTAAAGAAGAGCCAGAACATTGTATTCAGTTGGCTTTAGATTCCTTGTTAACATTTTTTTTTCATTTTAAAAAAATTGTAGAAAAATACACATAACATAAAATTTTACCATCTTCACCACGTCTAAGTGTATAGTTCCATAGCATTAAGTACATTCACATTGTTATATAACCATCACCATTGCCACCATCCATCTCTGGAACTTTCTCATCTTCCCAAACTGAAACTGTGTCCCCATTAAACACTAACTCCCCACCCCCTCCCCAGCTTCGGTCACCCACCCTTCTACTTTCTGTCTTTGTGACTCTGACTGCTCCAGGAACCTCATATAAGTGGAATCACACAGCATTTGTCATTTAAAAAATATTTTATTTGTTGATTTTAGAGACAGGGTGCAAGAAGCATCAACTTCTAGTTGCTTCACTTTAGTTGTTTGTTGATTGCTTGTTGTATGTGCCTTGACCAGGCCAGCCTGGGGTTCCGAACCAGTGACCTCAGCGTTCCAGGTTGATGTTTTATCCACTGCACCACCACAGGACAGGGGCAGTAGTTGTCCTTTTGTGACTGACTTATTTTGCTGAGCATGATGGCCTTGAGTTTCCTCCATGTCAGAGAATGTGTCAGAATGTCCTTCTGTTTTAAGTCTAAATAATACCCCAGTATGTGTACATACACGTGCTATTTATCTATTCATCTGTCATGAATCTGCTTGATGCTTTTTTAAACCTCGATCATTTTCATGCTGATTTTCTTGGTTTGCAAAGCGTAGGCCTATTGCAGTGATGTATATTGTGTCTTATGAAAAGGTTTGTATTCCCTGAAACACCCCCCATTTCCCAGTCATAGCTGTTTATCTAGGAGGGTTCAGTCTGTGACATGTTTCCAGTGGGGAGAAGGGTGAACTATCCAGGGAAGGCAGATGCTTTTCGGATTCAGTTACACTCAGTCCATTTACCAGCAACATGATGTCATGGTCAAGAACATGGATTCTGGGGCAAGCTTGTCTGTGTTTGAACCCAGTAGTGTATGTGCAAGTTACTTATGTACCTCCATCTGTGAAATGGTTTGTTATGATGAGTGCTACATAAAAGCATGGTGATTTTTGTTTAGCTATTATTTATGTTTTTATGTTGTGGATGCACGGCAGCCAATCTCTCTGTCTGTCTGGGGGAGCTTTATCCAGATCCCTAATCTCATGCCCCCAGGTTGGTGAGTAGCCCCCAGGTATCCACCATTGTTCCAGTGCAGGGCTATGTGTCCTGGTGCACTCCATGAAATGAAGGGCCAGCTAGCCCTAGGGGGCTTCCAGCTCAATGGTACTGTGTGTCAGTGCTTCCTAGATTAGCCCTAAATCCACCCTCCAATTCCCATCCTTCCCACCAAGGAAAGGACTACAAATGCCTTTCATGTCTCCTCTTGCCCTTTCAGATGTGGGACTCCATCGAGGATGCAGTGAGGAGATGGAGGGAAAAAGAGAGGAAGGGAGGTTGACCACTCAGTGCAGGCATGGTCCCCAGGGTTTGGGTTCATTTGTTTTTCTGGAGGGGAAGGTAATGTTTGGAGAGTGCTTGGCTAGTCATCCTAGTAGCTCCAGAGCACTCTGCTGTCTTCATCACTTGGTTGCTGGCCACACCTCCCCCACAGGCTCTCAGCCTGCCTTGTGCAGCCTGGGAGAGCTGCTCAGCCCTGGAAGACAGAGAGGAGTTTCAGGGAAACAAAGTCAGAGCCCACTGTAGAATGGCTGGAGTTGGCAGAATTTGTCACAGTCAAGCTCTTCTGGGTTTAGCCCAGAACATTGCTATCAGGAAAAATTGCCACCCTGGCCTCCTCCGATCACCATCGCTAAATGGCAGGTATGGGGTAACCAGGGTGCCATCTGTCCAGGTGGGATTCGGTCATCCCTGGGGCCATTTGCACACTGTGCTGACTTGACTTTGTAAGCAGAGCAGCCCAGTGAGTGACTCAAGCTGTCCTTAGCCTCACTGCTTCTCCCTTTGGGATTCTTTTTTTTTTAACTTTTGTAACCTTACAAATAACCAAAAAGGAGGCAACACGTTTGACATTATCATCTAGAGATCTTCAGTAATCTCTCTACCTAGAATTTTTATCTGATAGAATTTAGTAAGCCAGATCTTCCCTAACAGCTGGCTGTTGACTGTCAGCAGAAGCAGCTGAGTGTGGCTGGAGGCAGTAGTCTGTTTAGAGTCTGCCGCAGGTCTGTTGATCCCACTGTTTCAGAAGTGCTTTGGAGAACAGCTCCCAAATGTTTTCACTCGGGGTTATGTTTCACACAGGGAAAAGTTACAATGTGAGTGGTGGTTAAAGGTTCAAGATTAATGGTCATACATGCGCTGAACTCTCCCAACGAAGCATCTTATGTAAAACTCCCTAGAACAGGGGTCCCCAAACTTTTTACACAGGGGGCCAGTTCACTGCCCCTCAGACTGTTGGAGGGCCGGACTATAAAAAAACTATGAATAAATCCCTATGCACATTGCACGTATCTTATTTTAAAGTAAAAAAACAAAACGGGAACAAATACAATATTTAAAATAAAGAACAAGTAAATTTAAATCAACAAACTGACCAGTATTTCAATGGGAACTATGGGCCTGCTTTTGGCTAATGAGATGGTCAATGTGCTTCTCTCACTGACCACCAATGAAAGAGGTGCCCATTCCAGAATTTCAGTGGGGGCCAGATAAATGGCCTCAGGGGGCCGCATGCGGCCCGCGGGCCATAGTTTGGGGACCCCTGCCCTAGAACGTCTTGCTGCCACAGTTGACCGCAGAATATCCAAAGCCTAGGACATATACCAGCAGTGCTGGGAAATGTGACTCTAGAGGTGGCCAGTAACCACATGCCATCTGGAATCCAGAGGACTTAAGACGTTCCCCTGAGACCCCAGGATGTGCAGCTGTGGTCCTCACATGTGTTTGAGTCCCTTTTTGTATGTGGTGTTTGAAAGGTTGAGCCCCAAACAGCAGAAATGGGATGTGGCATCTGTGCCTGCCTGGCAAAGATAGCCTGGAATATTCCAAGAAGTGAGGGTCAGGAGAGGAGTTCCTGTGATGACATTGTAAATGGGGGAAGTATAGGAGCAGTGAGTTTCCTCTGCAAATGTTCCTCCAAACAGTGTTGGGTGGTACCGGGCTGCAAAGGTGGCTGAGCTGGGTCTCGGTCTCAGGGAGCTGAGTGGACATACGTGTGCAGGTGATGCTTGGATGATGGAGGAGTTGTGATGAGACACCTGGTGGGAGGCACAGGCGAAGGGATCTCGCAGAGTCAGACCTGCCTCCCCAGCCACCAAAAGTGTTAGCCCTTGTAATCATCCCCTATTCTAAGAGGTTGTGTGAATGAGCCTGGAAGGTGTGGTGAGCGTGCTAGCAGATACAAGCTGATATTCTGAGCTATAGACAGGTCAGGACCTCCTTATACCTGGCCACCCTCACTCCCTGCACCCCAACATATCACCCATAACATGACACAGAGTGCCAAGTCCCATACCCCATGTTTAACAACCAGTCTTTCACCCAGCATCTCCCCTCCCAGGTCCTTCTCTGAAGCCCAGGCCTCTCTGGGGACTGGGAACCCCAAGTCTCCAGGTGTTGGTGCTGGAACAGCCGGGCCACCACTGGATGCCAGGCCTCCTGGAAGGCCCATTGCGCACCTCCAGGTGACAGTTGGCTCCCACCTGTCCCTCTGAAGTGCCAGACTTGGCTTCTGGGAGTCAGGGGATTAACAGCTCTCAGCCAATAGCTGTGAGCCCCAGGCATCAAACTAAACAGAGTGAGTCCTGAGTGATTCTTTGGTTCAACACAGAAGGTGCCATGGGCAACAGTGGATGACAAACTGAGTGACATGGGTGCTAGGTAACGTAGGCATGGCAACAGTAAGATGCTGGTCTCAGTGTGGTCCAGAAGACACTGGTATTATGTCACAAAGGCCCAACAGCAGAAACCCTGATCTTCAGGAGTACCGTAGCAGAGGAGGCTCGGACAAGGTTTGCAGCCTGGTGGATGCAGGTCAGCTTCTGCACGGATACGAAGCAGGAGGGTGGAGAGGTAACTCCAGCCACAGTGGCGGCAGGTGTGGAGCCAAGTTGGACCATCTTGAGGTCCCTTTTACCCACACTCTTAGACATTTCTTTTCTGGCAGGAAAACCATGCTAGGGTTTTTAAATGAAATCTCAAGTAATATAAAGGAAAGAAGAAAGAGGAGGCAAGGAAGAGAGGAGGGAAGGCTGTCTCCACATTGCAGAGGGCAGCTCCTCGGGTTCCTCCCATCCACACGGCCGTCCTCCGACGCCTCTGGTTGCGATGCACTCAGCCACCGTTCTCGGGGTACCTTGTGAGGGCCTCCGGTTCCATCTGGATGACATTTGATTACCAGGACAGCAGAGCTCTCCGGATCTAAGTTGGGGTGGTGGTCTTTCTGCCTCCTGGTCTTATGTGTCACTTTCACACGGCTCCTTCTATGTCTTTGCCCCCTCATATGACTAGCACCAATCTCATATCCCACCTTGAGACAGGGCTGCAGGTTGGGAGAGGGCTCTCCATGGACGGTCCCCAAGGAGCTGTGGTCCCCAGGCCCTCCCCAGCACCTCCTCCTCGCTCCTCCCTCAGCCCAGGAATGCCATGGAGCCCTGATCCCAGAAATAGGTCGCATGGACCACACTGGAGTACTGATACAACAGAGTTGGGTCAGGCGCAGGGCAAAAGTGGACAGAGGAGCAGGGTGGGGCCCCGTGAGGGGAGAATGCAAGGATCATGCCTCCATCCACAGTTGCCTCTTTGCATCTGAGCTCAAGGTGTAAAAGCAGACTGAAACCAGCAAGACACCCTCAGACTGCCCCACCCCATAACACAGTCCTCTGAGTGCCAGCTCACACACTTCTCATTCTCTTGGCTCCTCGGCTTCTGCGTTTTCAGCCCCCTGTGATCCATTATTTATGACAATAGAGATTGGCCTCAGACACCAGAAGAGAAAAAAACAAAACAAAGCAGCCCAGAAGGATGACAGAAGCGGTGATCGGATCAGTCATGACAAATGGGTTCGGTGCACAGGAGACCCGACACCGCCGCAGACGTGGGCTTAGGCAGTGGGCCCTGAAGCCCACTCAGCCCTGTGCCAGAGCTGGAAGGGGTGTGCAGACAGCCTGGGGAGCTGTGTCCTGCCAAAGCACATTCTCAACCAGGACAGAAGTTCTCACAAATTTCCAGTGTTCCTGCCAGCCTCCCTGCCTCCCAGCTCTTACCCAGGCCCACATCAGCTCTTGGGGTGGGGGGTGGGAAAAGCATTGGATCTGCTCCTCAGCCTTCTGCATCTCTTCTCTCTAATCCATCTTCCCCTGCTCCCCTCCTGAAGTTTGGCCTAGTCATATACACACGCCATACCTCACACAGCTTAAAGGGCCCAATACCTGCAAAAAAGATCCCAGCCTTCTCTCTGTGTGTTCTCAACTCTCCCTCTGCCTCCCTTGTGATCTTGTGATGTCACTTAGAGCCCACCTGGATAATCTGGGATAATCTCATCTCAAGATCACACCTGCAGAGACTTTGGAGATTGCAAGGTGATAGTCATAGGTCTCTGGAGTTAGGGTATGTGTATGTTCAGGAGGTGGGGCATTATTCAGAGGCTACAGGGCTCTCGGCCATTGGATTGTAAATAGGTTTCTAACCCCAGCTCACACGTTGGCCCCAGAGGCTGTATGATTAAGGATCATAGAATGGCTGAGCCCTAGGACCCAGGAGGATTGTTGGTCTGGAGTGTGGGTCGGCAGAGTTAGAGAACTATATCTTCTCTTCACCTCCTGCCTTATGCCACCCTGCTCCTGGTGGCCTCCCCACCCCTCAAGGTGAGCCCTCTTGCACAGTACCTATCAACTTTTATTTTTGCGGGGGCTTTTGACAGTACTGCCTCTCCTGTCGGCAGGCTGCAATATCACATTCAGGATCTTAGCTCTCTGCTCCCTGCTGGATTTTGCTGTACATTTTGGTTAAATTAACTTGTGTTAAGCAAATGTGCCTTTCATATCCTTTCAGCTAATGGGCATTTATTGAGGGCCTCCTGTGCGCTGGACTCCAGAGAAGGTAGATGATAAACAGATGAATCTTGGGAGGCGGTGGTGTTCTTCAGAACACGAGCCTCGAAACCCCAGCCCCACCACAATCACCACCACCACCACTGCCACCCCCTTGGTTGTCACCACCTTGGTCGCTTATCCATCTGCTGGAATCAGCAGACGGGGGTTTGCATCAATCAATGCTACTTGCAAGTTGTATGATCTTGGGCCTCAGTTTCCACATCTATAAAATGGAGATAGTATCTGTCTAGCAAACTTTTGTATGGTGCTCACCACATACCAGATATTGTTGTAAGTATTTTGTAGAGGCTGTGTAAGTGTGCCACATCTGAGCTTTGTCGGTAATTCCGGCCTTTGTCCACACATGGCCTTCATCATCTAACAGCACTGTATCCCAGGGAGCCGCCAGCTCATCGCTCCTCCCCTGTGATGCCCATCACCCCCTGCAGTCACCCTTCCTTTTCATTTTCACTGCTTTGCAGTATGACTGTGGAACTGTCCCTTAACTCTCTCAGCCTTAATAGCTACAAAATAAGAATAACAATGCCTGCCTTTACAGCATACTGTAAGAGTAAAAAATAATGTGTGTTCTTCACCAAAGGGCAAGAAAAGGGACCATATGTCACACGCGCGTGTTCACACACACAAGCACGCATACTCACACTTGTTGAATAAGGCTCACACATTGCATGGGTTTACTGTCTTCTTAAGTCTCTTTCTATCCATATATTTTGTCCCATTTTCATTCCTTGTCATTTATTTGCTGAAGAACACAAATTACTTCTGATCCTTAAAGCATGCCTTATACATAGACATCTATGACAACTTGAGAAGTTAAGGAAAATGGTTAATTTTCTTTCCATGTGATAATCTCATTGTGGCCATCTTTAAACTGTAAGAAAGAGATCTTATATTTTAAAGATCCACACTGAAATACATACAGATGATACAATATGATGTCTACAATGAGCTTTAACCCCAGCAGGGGAGACAGGGTATAGACGAAACAGTATGGGTCTCATGTAGATAACCTTTGAAGCTGGGAGGTGGGGAGGGAGGCTGCACTGAGCCACATCTTCTGATTTTGTACCTGTTTAAGCATTTCCATTATGCAAAAGTTAACTTTTATTTTTTTTAAGTGAATGTATGCCGTATGTCTGCTCATGGTAACAAACGGTAGTTTCTGTTATTGTTTCATATTCTTTTCAAATGCAATGACCAGAAACCTGCCTTCTGAATTGGAAAAGAAGTAAGGCCTAATACAGAATTTATTTTAGCAACAAAATGCTTGGTAGTGAAATGCAGTTCATTCCAATGGTGATATTGTCAAGTGCTCTAAAAACAACAGGTAACACAGAATGAACAATTTTATCTGTAACATAATTAGAGGTGAATTGCAGGTATACATGGATGGAGGGATAGATGGATAGATGATGGGTGGCTGGATAGATAGGCATACTAAAGCCTTTTCTCAATGAACATATATGTGGGATTTTTTGGTCTTGGTCTCTTTTGGTTTTGATCTCTTTTTAGCTTGTTTGTTTTGTAGTTTAAACACTTGTAATTCTTGAGCACTTAAAAGACAATGGGGCCCTGGCTGGTTGGCTCAGTGGTAGAGCATCGGCCTGGCGTGCAGCAGTCCTGGGTTCGATTCCCGGCCAAGGCACACAGGAGAAGCACCCATCTGCTTCTCCACCCCTCCCCTTCTCCTTCCTCTCTGTCTCTCTCTTCCCCTCCTGCAGCCGAGGCTCCATTGGAGCAAAATTGGCCCAGGCGCTGAGGATGGCTCTGTGGCCTCTGCCTCAGACACTAGAATGGCTCTGGTCGCAAACAAAGCTATGCCCCAGATGGGCAGAGCATCGTCCCCTGGTGGACATGCTGGGTGGATCCCGGTCGAGTGCATGCGGGAGTCTGTCTGACTGCCTCCCCGTTTCCAACTTCAGAAAAATACAAAAAAAACCCCAAACAAAACACACACACGCGCACACACACACACACACAAAAGACAATGGAACTTCCCTGTTTACTCCCCCAAAGATAGAAAAGTTGCAAACGCACATTGGGTTGGCGTTTGGCTGTTGCATGGGCTGGTCTGGCTGGGTTCTAATCCCTAGAGCTGGAACATGAAGTCTGGGAGCCAGACTGAAATGCTCTGATTTGCTTTGAGGGGAGACAAAGCCTTCTAGAAGCTTGTATAAAAGCTTAATCGTTTATAAAAGCTATAAAAAGTGAATCATGGTCTGATAGACAAAAGGAATGCAATTTGAATTGGTTTGTTTTCCTCTGGGAGGGAGCTCTAAATCAGAGGCCCCCAAACTATGGCCCGCGGGCCGCATGCAGCCCCCTGAGGCCATTTATCCAGCCCCACCGAACTTCTGGAAGGGGCACCTCTTTCATTGGCGGTCAGTGAGAGGAGCATAGTTCCCATTGAAATAATGGTCAGTTTGTTGATTTAAATTTACTTGTTCTTTATTTTAAATATTGTATTTGTTCCCGTTTTTGTTTTTTTACTTTAAGATATGTGCAGTGTGCATAGGGATTTGTTCATAGTTTTTTTATAGTCCAGCCCTCCAATGGTCTGAGGGACAGTGAACTGGCCCCCTGTGTAAAAAGTTTGGGGACCCCTACTCTAAATCAATAGTCACTCCAATTACGCACCCGGAAATAGCAGCAATTTGAGAACAAGGCAAACAGAGAATATACACGCCATTAAAGGACGGTGACAAGGACAAAGGCCAAGAGACCACCTCTACTTCCCGTGCAGACCTGCATGGAGTGTCTGATTTCAGGCGCAGCACAGATCTCTGGGCTTAGAGTCAGGTGTGTCCGAGTTTCTGTCCTGGGCCACACAGACCAGGCCAGGCAGCTTCTTCTCTCTTTGTGGCCCAGGGTCCTCATCTGTGATGGTGAGGATGATGACACCAAGCTTAGAAGGTTCTTCTGGCCAGGGGTGACCCTGGGGATGTGAAACAGTGGGAAGGGCATGGGCTCCAGCCAACCCAGGGGCCATCCAGTCACAGAGCCAACCAAGGGCAGCCACTCACCGAGGTCACTCTGCTGACTGTCCTCACTGCCAGGCCCCACTCTGCCCCAGTGACCACAATGAGTGCAGTCAGTGATTTGCACAATTTTAACAACTGAACCGTTTTTTCTTCCCTCAAAGTTTAACATGCAATTCTAATACATAAAACTTATGTGAACAGTTAAGTGACCTGTATCAGGACCCATTTATTCTACATATTCAAACCTAGAGCGCCCACTAGAGAAGGCATGGGAACAGAGAGTGTCCTTGTGTGAACATTGTCTTTGGAATTGGGGGTCCAGGATGGCAGCTGCAAGCTCACATTGGCTTCAGCATCAGTTTGTTCTGCTGGCCCCCAAAACGCTGCCAGAGGTGACTCCCGGCCAGCACCCTTCTGAGGACGTGGACAGGCCTGAATGCCTGGGCAGTGTGGCCCTACCATGCCCCAGCCAGCAGCCGTCCATGAGACACTAGGGTCTCAGGACAGCCATCGTGCCTTGTGGGTGGACCTGACCCTAAAATAACATGTCCGTCCTCAAATGTGTTGATACTTAGGTTATTATAGCTGAGTGCTTGCTTTGTCATTAGTGTCCAAAGGTGTTTAAGTAGACCTATTTAAAGACAGGAAGTCCAAATCCACTACTACTACCAGCCTCTCCTCCCACCACCCCACTCTGCCCCAGAGCAGCACTGGTTGCTAGAAGAGCCCCGTTGGAAGTCGGGCAGGGCTTCTCTACCTGAGCTGGTCTCAGCCCACCTCCTGTCTGAACCATGTGGAAACTCCACCCAGGCTCCCCACAGCTCCCTACAGTTCCCTCAGAAGACAGTCCACACCCCTGCTAGCCACCAAAAACCTCACTTCAGTGAGATCTTGAAAATGCATGGATCCGAGGGTAAAGTGCAGAGTTGTAGACATCCTTTAGGAGGAGCATTTTAACCCCATGGTGAGTGAGGCCTGGCTGTGGGCTGCATCTCAGGACCTGGAGTGACTGTGAGGGGTGGGACCACTGTCCCCTCACTCTTTTCCATCTGCATGTTCTCATGTTCCCCTGGTCTTCGTTCAGTTGCTTGGGCTGCATACCCGCAGCCAGCACAGAACCATGGAACCTTCTCCCAGTTCTGTCCCAGAGGCGCCGGCTTGGTCCTCACTAGTGATCTGGTGCTCCCGCCCCCACAGCATCTCTGCCCCTCTCCCACTTCTCTGAGCCTCTCTGGGGGCCTCCCTCACATGCACCAGCTCTCCCACTCCCAGCAGAATGCTATTTAAATGCTGGTTTTTGTCCTCTGGTTCACTGTCATTTTAATTTTCTCATCCACTTGCCTTAATGCCGAAGAGTATTCTTTCCAAATAAAAATGGTAAAGACCTTTTTTCTCTCATAAGAATTTTATGTAAGTGCAATGCAGCACACTATTAGGAGGGAATGTTCATAAGCTAGTTCTGTTATCAGTTCCTAACCTCCGCTGCTAGAACCAGATAACTTTTTTTTTTTTTTTGGTTACAAAAGCCCTGCATATTCATTGTAGAATATTTGAAAAATGAAGAACGGTGTAAAAAGAAAGTGAAATAACCCATTATTGCATCAGACAGGGGAGATTGCTACCAGCTCAGAACCTCTCCCACTGGTGTTCTCTCCTGCGAGCTTGCGTGCCTGCGTGCACACACATGTGTATCTTTCTTTTCCTTGATTTTTTATCCTGACCCTTTTAACTCAGCACCACACCAGCTGCATTTCTGGGATAGCATTAAGTAGTCTTGAAAAACATGACTTTCATGCCTCCATAATGTCCCATCATGGAGACTACTAAAACATCATTGCTTCATCGTTTATAAGATATTTAGCTTAATTCCATGTGATAAATAAGACACAGTGGTTTGGGCATGTACCTGGGAGGTGACTGACTCACGGTGATGATAGGCTGATTCGTAAAAGGCACCCTGAACTGTGCCTGATGCTTTAAAAATGCTTTTCTTCTTTTATTTGCTGTCATTGTTTCCTTAAGAGCAATTTCTAGAAATGTGATTCTGAGTCAAAAGGCCAAAATATTGTCAATCCATTTCCCCCACCATGTGGACACACATTCCTCTAAGGGTGTCCACCTCACCAGCCTAGACAGAGTTGGTGCTGTCTCCATATTTCAGATAGGCTCTTGTGGATCATTGTAGATTTACGTGCAGTTGTTAGAAAGACTATGGAGAGCTCTATGTACCCTTCACTCAGGTTCTCCCAGTGGTGATGTCTTGCAAAGTTTTTGTACAGCACCCCCACCAGGATACTGACAGTGAGGTAGTCCCCCATGTCATTCAGATCTCCTCTCTGTTGTGCTCATTAGAGAATGTGTATTCAGTGCTATACAACTTCATCACATGTGTAGGTCCTTATGTCCTCCACCACAGCCATGATACAGAGAAGTTCCATCTTTTTTAGAACCACAGCAGCTCCTCCCCCACCCCCTATACCACTTGTGCCAATCACCTTCATCCCTGATTTTCAGCTGACACTACTCTGTTCTCTATTGCTACTGTTCAGTCATTTCAAAAATGTCATATAAATGAAACTACACAATGTGTAACTTTTAGGACTTTTATTCACTCAGCTTAACTACCTTGAGACCCCTTGTAGTTGTGTGGATCAGTAATTCATTTTCATTGCTAGGTAGTGTTGCGTGGTGTGCACAGACCACAGTTTAACATTCACCTGTTGGAGGATGTCTTCTAGGTTGCCTCCAGATTTTTGGCAATCCACCCCTTTTTTCATTATGGCCCAATTTGATTAAATGATTCAATTTCTTAGAGGCCAGTGTAGCTATTTCTAGAAGTCATTGTCCTTATTTGGGTTGGGTGGAGATTTGTGATGTCAGTGTCACACTCATAATGAATCAATGCCATCTTCGAGTTATAAGAGTAAATAAACAATGATGAAGTGTTATGCTTAGATTTAAGGTGCCAGGCAGGGGTGTGAGATCAAAAGCCAGTTGAGGATATGGAGGAAGGAGAAACAGAGCTCCAGCATGCTCCACGGGAAGGCCACTTATGGAAATGGAATTGTCCCTTTCTTCCCTGCTCCCTCTAGGACCCAGCATTATGGCGTCTGCCGGTCTCACCTTCAGCTGTAGCCATTTAAAGTTACTTGGAGAAACTGTAGAAGAATTTTAAGGTGGGAAATTTTGCTCTAGAGTCCTTACTCCAACTTCAAAGGAGTGCTGTGAAAATTGTTGCTAAGGCAATTGAAGAGAAAATTTCACAGTTGGTGTGAGCCGTTTCAGCGAGACAATGAACCTAATTGCATGTTTTACAAAACCAACCCCAAAAGCATGACTTACCTGACACAGATAGTTTTTCACAATTTTGAAAGGTAATACAGTTTGTTTTCTGTGATTTTGAAAGGGAACTAACGTCACACCTACTTGGTGAGATCGTCCCTGGGGTAGAAAACTTGTATCTGGCTTCGCAGAGAAATTCTGGGGGCTACTATTCATCTCACCTTTCCCCATCCTGCCGGGCCCCACAGACTTGAACTTTCCTCCTGTGGTAGTGGTGGTTTTTGTTTTTCCCAGCCTGCAGAACTCAGCCCAAACCAAAATTGCCATACAGTTATCATATTTATCCTGGGTTGGGATCATTTCATAACGTAACCCCACAAATATCCATGTGAGAAACCACAATTTCTAGTGGTTGTTGACTTAGTGCCAATCCAAACTAGAATTCAACAATCCAGCAAGAAATGTCCTCAGCAGCTGCAAGGAATTTCTATTCAAATAGAAATAGGAAACTAAAGCGTGGGGGGGGGGGGGTCTTCTCTACCCCCCGCATCCAATGCAGAAGATATAGAAGAATATAAGAGCTGGGGGGCCCTGGGTGAGGGGTGTAGCTTCTCTTCTGCCTCCAGGTCCCTCTGCCGTTACCCTCCTCCTGCCCCAGCATCTCATTGCTCAGAAGAAATAACTTCCTCAGCAGCCACGGCAGTGTTTGGACTGAACAGATGCCTAAACAATGAGGGTAAATGAGGCAGGGACGATGATGAGTCATCTTTATGTGTGGAGCCCAGATAAAGGGATGCCACACCCGTGCCTTCCTGCCCAGTAGCTCTGTCACTGGAGCCCCCTTCGGGCTTCCCTCTCCCCAGCAGCCAGGCTCTTCCTGTGCACCTGGGACCACAGAGGCCCCCCTCTGACCTGTGCACCCTCCACAGCTCCTTGGCCAAATGCCCTAAAAAGGCAAAGGCAAGAAGAAAAAGGAGAGCAGATGATGGACATTAAGACCAGTTTTCTTGTCTATAGCCATACCACCCTGAACGTGTCCGATCTCGTCTGATCTCGGAAGACCAGCTTTTCTTAGTGCTTTCTTTAAAAATGTTTTCACAAGGGTGAATTCATATGTAAGTTTAAGTCACATATATACGGG
Organism: Saccopteryx bilineata; assembly: GCF_036850765.1. Classification (NCBI taxonomy): domain Eukaryota; kingdom Metazoa; phylum Chordata; class Mammalia; order Chiroptera; family Emballonuridae; genus Saccopteryx; species Saccopteryx bilineata. The sequence continues at coordinate 221,640,070 of NC_089491.1, read as the reverse complement.
AACATGTACATCCTTAAGTACACGCTCCAAAAAGCAGACCTGATATCTGGCCAAAATGGAATACAACACCTGCTGGGCAGCCCCTACCCCGGCTCTCAGCACACGGACAAACACGGCCTCCACGTCTGAAAACAGATGGTGTGGCAGCCATGACCATCTGTGGTCAGGCCCGCGGTGGGCGTGAAAGCAGGTGCCGGACCTGCCGCGTTCCACGGTCGAGAATGCACAGACAAGAGCTGGGCATGCAGTCAGGGTGGCCCCAGTGGTGGTACATACCTCCCCTCCCTCCCAAGTGCCAGGGTCAGAGCCTGTGCTTCATAAAACCTGTGTGCATCACAGTCTGGGCAGTTTCCCTATGGTGGAATCTGCTGCTAAATTAAAGGACTGGTCACCAGAGGGGTCTTCCTGGACTAGGTTCTCCCAACTGGAAAATGAGGCTTTATTACAACACCTTTCATATTCCCGAAACACCACACAGCAAGCCAGGAGAGATCCAGGCCAGGAGGTCACAGCCTGAATTGGAAGGTGACAAAAACGAGCCCTGGTTTCTCCTTACAGGCCAAGGGTGAGAAAGCCCCAATGCCAAGCTTCTCTCAGTAAGTGGAAGAACCTTCTGGAAAAGGTCTGGCAAAGGTGGGATTACCCCAGCCTGTGGGCCAATGCCTCATCGCTTCTCTTGGTCTTGATGAAGCCTGGAACCCACCTCCCAGACCCCCATATCACTGCTAGCATTGCTGTATCCTATTTCCTGTTTGGTGCTCACATCATCAGAATCTGGTTTTCACTGCAGAACCTTCCACCGGCTTCTTGTTCACTCCACCTTCTCTCCCTTCGTGATGCCCTTCCAACCCTCACTATGCATCTCACACTGAAAGACACAGCTACATTTCCTGGTGGAAAGTTTCCAAGGAGCTCTTCACTGCCTAACCTCGAAATGGGCACATGTGATGATCTGGACCTGTCTGGCAGTCTGGAGACTCATCTCGTCCTGCCTCTGTCACAGAACAGCACAGCGTGTGGCCAGAAAACGGGCACCTTCCTGCATCCTCCCCTCACTGAGCCCCGCATGGGTGTCCAGGGGGAGAGGGAAACACAGACCCTCTGGTGCTCTATCAGTAGAGTTAAGTCTCAGGAAGAGGCCTCTGGGCTCAGCATGGAGAAGCTCCCCGGCTTTCAGAAACGGCCCTGTCCTGTCTCTTTAACCCAGAGGCCACCCTGATGTGGGTTTGGCAGCCCTGTGGCCATCTGCTCCACAATTACCAATCCTGTTTTTTAGTGTATTGGTCAAGCTGCTTTTGATACCAAGAAACAGAAACTTTATTATGCCAGGTCAAGAAGGCCTGGGTTGTATGTGTGGTGGTGGTGGTGGGGCTCCTCAAGAGCTACTATCCCCAGAAAAAGCCTCAGGCTCTGGGCTGCCAGGAAGCCTGGAGGCTCCTGGACTCTCTGCTTCCCTCTCTCTGCCCTCTGTGATCGGAACCTCCTTCCCTTCTCCAGGGACTGCTGCTCCTTATTCATCTGGAAGGCTGGTGTGGTCAGCCGAGGACAGACTCCCCATGACCCTGCATTCACTCCAATTACCACCAGCTCCGAATCACTTAGTAGAAGTTCTAGTGAGGAAAAGGCTTTGGGTAATGGCCAGTCGTACAATTGCCCAATAATAGGTCAGGCCATAGGGATGGGGCCAGATCACCCAGAGCCAAGACTGCTCATCCAGGGCTGTTGGGAGTGTGCTGGAGTGCCAACTGGTAGGGGTGCCTCATGCTGTGATGTGTATGGACTGGCAGCTGTGGTCCCCTGGGTCTCACTCCGAAGTCCCCACCTGTAAGGATAGGCATAGAGGTGTCTGTCAGAAAGGTGCTCACCCTGCCAGCTGGGTACAACCCTGACCAGAGCACAAGGCCCCACCTTTTGGGCCATCTAACACAGATGGGTCAAGGCTGGTCCCAACCCTGAGCTGAGCCAGAAAGTCCTGTCAACCTTGGTGTTCCAGTGACACCTCTCTTCCTCATCTTTATTAGCTGTTGCCCAGTCCCAACAAAGCAGAGAACCTCCCAGCTGTGAGCATAAGTGCAGCTTGGGGTGGGGCTCTCAGGCCTTCGTCCCTGACTTTACAAAGTCATAGGCAGCTCCTTCCCCTAGAAACACAGGAAACAGAAGAACTGTGTTAGACTTTTTCAAGCTCTGGAAATTCTGCAGATCGAATCCTACTAAAAGAAAATAAAATTGGCTTCCCCAAAAAATGTGGCCAGATGTCGTTCCGGATGCATTTGGCTTTTCGGACATACTTGAAGACTTGCGTCCAGAACCAGGGATTTAAAATCACCAGAGACCATGAGATTCATGGGCCCCTGAGGGTATGACATTAAACATTGTGTTTGAGCAGTAGGTGTTCTGAGTGATTCCTTTTAAACATGTTTTCTCCCATATTTCTCATCACAGCCCTGAGAGGCAGGCAGAGCTGATATAATCAACCCCATTTACAGTAGGGAATACTGAAGCTCCAAGTGGTTATGGTCTTGCCTGTGGGTGCAGTGGGGAGACAAAAGGAGTAGTTGTGGGAACAAGCACTGAGCCCACGGCTCCTGCCACAGCACCACTGCTAGGAGACTAGTTTAAGCATAAGTGTCAAAAGACATGCAGAGCCTGGCGGCGTGGATGTTGTGTTCAAATGTGAACACTGGACAGCAGAGGCCTGGCGTGCAATCCTGACTGCCACTCATTAGCTGGGTGCGTGGGAGCCTCCTGTGGCTCCGTGTGCCTCAGTTTCCTTGTGAAGATCCCTTAGCACAGGGTTTGACCTGTGGTTCACACTCGAGTGTCAGTTACTCCGTGATGCAGGCAGCGGGAGAGTTCCTACACTGAAGTTTCCTCTGACATTCACAGGCCCACTGGATACCAGGAAAGATCAGTATCCAAGGCACGAGAGGCCTCTGAGTTCTTCTTTATTTCTCTGGTCTTGTTTTAATATCACGGGCTGCCAATCAAATCACACAAAAGTCTTTGAGGTGACCTGCCTGCTCACTCATGAACTACAGTCCCGATTTGCCTCAAGCTGGACAGCAGTACAAACTGTTTTTCTGTCTATCTTACTGCCTGTTGGGCATCTAATTTTTAAACTTCATTTTAACAACAACCCCCACACACACACTTTTTTGGTGCTCTTTGTTTCTGGATAAAGGATTTGCAAACTGATTTAACATGTGGACAAAAAGCTTTGTGCCCTTCTGACAAGGGTGTGTGGGGCGGCAGTACGGGGGTGGGGAGGTTCTTCCCAAACCACCCACCCACGTGTGCTGTGTGGGCTGGATTCCCACAACCAGCAACACCTGATTTGGACTCGAGTTCTAGAAACCGAGGCTGGGCATTGGGGCAAGACTAGAAGCAGGGAGCAGGACCAATGCAGGGGTTGGGTGTTACAAGGGTCCAGAGCTGAGCCAGGACAGCGCTGCAAGGTAGACAGTGACACCATCGAGGACAGTGGCTTTGTTTTATTGTTGCCAGGCCATCAGCACACAGGAAGTAGTGTTAGTCACAGAAAGGTTAAACTTATGGGGGGAAATACTGTATCTGCTTATTGTACTTAACTGTTTCCAATAAAGGAAGATACAAACTAATTTTAGCTGAAAAATGGGGCCCTGGGCACTGAAAAATCACCACCCCACTCATGCTTGCTTCTCTGCCTAGCCCAGGCTCACGCTGGTGAGCACACTGGATCCAGTCAGGGAAATGCTAAAGGAAAACATTTGTTGTGATGAAAATAGGGCTTTGGTGTGGCTGTCCCATGTGCTGTCTAGCCTTGAAGAATATCTCCCTCACTATACTTGAAGTGCCTCAGGGAGGGACTCGGGACCCCTTGGACAAAGAGTGCTGATGCCAACACATTCTCCCCGGTCAGGGCAGGTGGACACCCAGTCAGTGTGCACCTTGTGACTGTGGTTCACATCACATTCCTTCTCATTGTGATTTCCTCTTGAAGTTACTCAGAATCTCCCCTCCCAAATTTTAAAAGAAAAATTTTTTAAAGCAAAAGGCCTTATTTTTTTTTCAACATAATGGCCCTCATGGGGTCATAGGGAACTCCCTGCGATGAGACAGCATTAAGCCAAAGTTGTCTTCCGTGAGTCAAATGCCTCCAATGATGGGTATGTGGCAGCAGTTTCACCTGCGGGGGTGTTTAGATGGGCAGTAGTTTTGGGGGATTTTTTGTTGTTGTTTTATAATTTATTGATATTAGAGAGAGAGAAAGGGAGAGAGACAGACAGAAACATCTATCTGTTTCTGTATGTGCCCTGACCAGGGGTCTTTACAACACTTTTCAGTGACAAAGGAATGAAGTTTGTCACAACCTCTCTAAATGCACTACATGACATATATATATATATATTATGTGAACATTCCAGTGCTAAGGTTCCATTCTTGTCCTTTTTAAAATAAACCTATAGTTGGAGCCAGAGAGGAAGCTCAAGGACTCTGACATCAGCATGGAAGCCGGTCGCCCTGCGCCTGCTGCTCCTCACGGCCTGTTGCTCTGTCTTGTAGGTGGTCTTTAGCAAGTATTGCAACTCCAGCGACATCATGGACCTCTTCTGCATTGCCACTGGCCTGCCTCGGTGAGTGGTCCATCCTCACCCTGCAGAATTGCACCAGTATGCCTCTGCATCTTCCAGTTCACCTGGACAGGGACGTACCCGGGGAGGGTGGGTCGCCAAGGAGGAGGGACAAGGAGTGGAAGGGCCAGCAGGCCCACCTGGCCCCAGGAGCTCTTTCAAATCTTTGAATGCAGCCCTGGAGGCTTCAGCCACAGCCTGCCTGCAGGTGCCCACAGGCACCACCTTGTCTGCACAGAGGAAACCTTTGGGTGAAATTAGGCAGAAAGTACCATCAAGAGTTTTCTTTTTCCTTCATTTATTCATATGCTTTTGGAGAAAGAATGAAGGAAGCTGGCTGTGTTTGTCTTTGGTTCCTCAACCCCAAATTGTCCATGTAGCAGGTTCCTCTTCTATTTCAGGCGGATCATCATAGGTCAGTATTTTGGAAAAGACTGACTTCGGAAATAAGTTGAAAAGACCAGTTATCTACCCTTATAAAGTCAGAATTCCAAATTCAACAGTTTATTAGAGTAAGTGGATTTTCCACTGTAACTTTTTGATTACAGAGTGATCCACAGTAACTTTGGCAGGACAGTTTGCCTTTAAAGTCAGGATCCAGGTCAAGGACAGTGAGCCAGAAGGACCATGAGAGTCTTTTCACAGACAAGTGAGGAAAGAGCTGAAATTACAGCAAATGGTGGGCAGTTTGTAGCGGCAAAGATTGGGGCATCTTTTATTAAGCACTGTGCTAAGAAATATATACCATTATTGCCTCTTGTATAAGATGCTCCCATGTATAAGGCATGAATTTTGGGGAAAAAAATGTATTACATAAAGCTATAGAACTCAAGTTTTATTCATCATAAAATTCATACAACTCCTCATCACTATCTAAACTCCCATCTATTAGCTTGTCCTTGTCTGTGTCTGATGACGAGTCACTGTCTTCAACAATGAATGCAAAAACAAGTGCAAAAAAGCAGGAAATGAAAGTAAAAAAATCTAAGGCCCTGGCCGGTTGGCTCAGTGGTAGAGCATTGGCATGGATTGCAGGAGTCCCAGGTTCGATTCCCGGCCAGGGCACACAGGAGAAACGCCCATCTGCTTCTCCACCCCTCCCCCTCTCCTTCCTCTCTGTCTCTCTCTTCCCCTCCCGCAGCCAAGGCTCCATTAGAGCAAAGTTGTCCCAGGCGCTGAGGATGGCTCCATGGCCTCTGCCTCAGGTGCTAGAATGGCCCTGGTTGCAACAGAGCAACACCCCAGATGGGCAAAGCATCGCTCCCTGGTGGGCATTCCAGGTGGATCCTGGTCAGGCGCATGCAGGAGTCTGTCTGACTGCCTCCCTGTTTCCAGCTTCAGAAAAATACAAAAAAAAAAAACCCAAACAAACAAAAAACCCCAAAAATCTACAACCATTGTACAAGACACACCCAGTTTTAGACCCCAAAACTTTCTACATGGGGAAATAGGGGATATATACATTATTCTTGAGAACAACCCTGAGATTTACATGTCACCTCCATTGTACAGATTTTAATTTTTTTTATTGATTTTTAGAGACAGAGGAAAGGAGGGAGCGAGAGAGAGACCTTGACATGTTCCATTCATTCATGCCGTCATTGGTTGATTGTTATATGTGTCCTGATGAGATGGGGGGATCAAACCCGACAACCCGGCGTATTGGGACGATGCTCTAACCAGTTGAGCTACCCCCAGGACCCCCACTTCACAGATCTTTAAAAATATACAACTGAAGGACCAGTTTACATAACATGGTCTAGGCAACACCACCCATGGGAGGCCCCCAGGATTAGAGGTTGGAGGAAGACTCAATTTATACACTTAAAATTGTTTTATAGGAGAGATTTGTGCCTGTTTAGTTGGACTCCCAAAGGAATGAAGTAGGAAGGCTGATTTATTTATTTCCAGTATACTCCACTTTTATTTAATCTTCCAATTCAATAAATAAGACTTTCTCCAATTGCCATTTTAAATTACAGTGGTCCCTCGACTATCACAGGGGTTAGGTTCCAGAACCCCCGCGATAGGCGGAAATCCGTGAGGTAGACACCTTATATTTATTTTATTATTTATATATATTTTAAGGCTTTATAAACCCCTACACTCTTATAAACCTTTCCCACACTGTTATTAACTTTTCCTACACTTATTTTGCTTATTTTACTGCAAATATAATTAAAATAATATATAAAAATATCTATACACCACAAAATCCCACTGTATAGCAAAAAATCCACGATACAAAATTAGATATATACAATTTAAAAATCCACAATACAGTGAAACCATGAAAAGTGAACCACAATATGGCGAGGGACGACTCTACTTTAAAGTCTACAGAGCTCTTAGGATTACTTGGCAATCCCATTTTATTTACAAATGGAGGGTCCTGTCTGAAGGATGAGTCCTCAGCCTTGGATGGGTTTTGTGCTGTTGTGTTCTGGGCTCCTTTGTCACGCGAGGCCCATTCAAGGGCATGCCCTAGGGAGACTGTCACAGGTGAAGCACTAACTGGACGTGTCTTCCAGGAACACGACCATCTCCCTGCTCACCACAGATGACGCCATGGTCTCCATCGACCCCACCATGCCTGCAAATTCTGAACGGTAAGTGGCTGGCGCCTCTGTTCGGTCCTATTCCGGTGGTGTCTCTAACACTGCTCCACACCCACATGAGGGCCTCTGTGGTTGTCTTCCTAGTTTACTGCTATAGAAATCTGAACTAGGCCCTGGCCGGTTGGCTCAGCGGTAGAGAATCGGCCTGGCGTGTGGGGGACCCGGGTTCAATTCCCGGCCAGGGCACATAGGAGAAGCGCCCATTTGCTTCTCCACACCTCCCACCCCGTCCTTCCTCTCTGTCTCTCTCTTCACCTCCCACAACCAAGACCCCATTGGAGCAAAGATGGCCCGGGCGCTGGGGATGGCTCCTTGGCCTCTGCCCCAGGCGCTAGAGTGGCTCTGGTTGCGGCAGAGCGACGCCCCGGAGGGGCAGAGCATCGCCCCCTGGTGGGCAGAGCATCGCCCCTGGTGGGCGTGCCAGGTGGATCCCGGTCGGGCGCATGCGGGAGACTGTCTGACTGTCTCTCCCCGTTTCCAGCTTCAGAAAAATACAAAAAAAAGAAAAAAAAAAAAGAAATCTGAACTTAAACCCGGAATGGCAGGAAGGGGGGGCAGTGACGGAGGCTTCATTTGGCTGGTTCCTTTGCAGGACTAATCACTTACCAAGATGGTAACGATTATAATCGTGCCAGGAGCCTTCCCAGGGCTCCCCATTCAGTTGCCAGCAGGAGCCCTGTGAGCATGCACATTTCCTACCATTTCACAGGGGTTCCCCATGAAGACTCCTGGTTTATGCCTCTAGTTATCCCTCAGTCGAGTCCTGTCCATCTTCTAGAAAATTAGGTCTCTGACATGGCTTTTGTGCACCACAACCCAGCATGTAGTGGAGCCTGTTAGCCACAGGATATTGTCCAGACTCCATCAGAATGGCTCAAATCCTCCTTAAAACACCAGTGTATATGTACATGACATTTGAGTGCCCAGCCCAGCACCCATGGCACTCCCCTTCTATAGATACCTGGGCACTTCCCTCCCCTTTGCTAAATTCCTGCTCTTCCCCCTCACCCCCACCCCGGCCGGGCAAGGACCCACTGAGCGTCCCCTCACCCGCCCCAGGCCTCCTGCTATTCCATCTGGTCAAACAGTGTCCAGATCAGCATTTCAAATAACCTGCAACATAACGACACAAGTCAGGGGCTCTAATTTAACAGTGGGCTGAATGGCTTCCACACTCACTTGGAGCTGCTTAGGAAGGTGATTGATTCCCAGGCAGTCCTTATCCCCAATGCCCAACAATTATGAATAGACACTTCTCAGTTTTGTTCAGATAATGCTCAGAGGGACCTTGAGCCTCCTGATCCAACACTCCTTTCTGGATAGGAAACCATTCTGGATCCCATGGTGTCCAGCTGACAAAGGTGTTGCTTCTTGATAATACCATTCCTCTGTTTCTACCACAACTGTTTCAGGATCCTCATTGGAAGAGAGAAACAGACATTCACAGAGCGTGAGAAAAAAATGGGGCATGTGACAGGACACATGGAGAGAGGAGGGGCCAGAGCAACATGGTGCTGTGTCATCACATAAGCGCTCCTGTGGTTCCCCACTCCAGCCAAGTTGTCACACACACAACGTTCTAGTGGATGAAGGGACAGTGTGCCAGCGAGGGTGGCATGCTCAGCCGTCCCTCAGCCTATGAGCCAGGCTTCCTAGGTCCCAGTGGGGCTCTTTGCCCCACTAAGCATGTTGGAAAAGAGGGGACCCAGCAGTAATGTTTTTGAAAAAGACAAATACAATAAATGTTCAAGACAAGTTTATTCCAAGAGTAGTTTGTATCAGTTTTGTCATTGGGGAAGAGAATGATGACAGACAGCTAGACAGAGACCAAGCCAGGAGCTAATTCGGTCATGACAGCAACGTGAACAGCTCACTGTTCAGAGTCAGGATGAAGGATCAAAGAGCCAAGATAAATCTTGAAGGGCCAGAAACTCAACCCAGGCATCTTTGTCTCAAAAGCCTGGAAAGTTCCTACAACTGCTTGGCACACTGAGTCTCAGTGTTCAGTCCCAAACCCACTTTTGCTTCAGTGACAAAGTGGGGGTTCTCCTTCCCCAGTTCAACCCTGAGAGGTCCCCCTCTGTGCTCTTTCTCAGCTGAGACGGGCTTTACCGGGAGAGTTAGGCTTTGTTCAGGATCATGTGGCGATGGAAGGTCTCTTCATAAGCTCGCCCCTGGGTCCAGTCCACAGGGTGTCTGTCATCAGTGCTTCTGATGGGGGAGTTGCTAGGACACATGTCTCTGTCTCTCCCCATTCCTGCTGCACCTGTATGGGCACAACCTGTTCCCTGTGGCATTTGCCCAGGTCATCTTTACCCACTGAATGACCCTCCACAGGACAGCTACTGTGTCATCTGTCCCCTGTGGATAGGGCCCACAGTATTTCTTCTAATGCCAGTGGTAAGGCACATCCTTTCAACATGCACTTGAACATGGAAGGCAGTCCCAGGAGGGCGGGAGCGTGTTTGTGGTTTTCACCATTCCATACCCAGGACCTGCTCACAGTGAGTACTCGGTGAAAAATGCACGGAAAGAAGAAATGACCACATGAATGCCATGAAAAAATGACATCTACAGATGTCCCTATGTACTAACATTTCATTTGTTCCCAACTTCAGCACTGAGACAAAGGATTGTTGCTGTTATGAGCCACGGAGTCAGCTCTGGCTCCTGGCAACCCTGGGAATGGGTAACATCCACACTGTCCTGTCCTTAATAGGCCAGTCCAGCTCCTGTGGACAGCCTGTGGCTTCTTTCATGGAGGCATTCCATCTCATCTTTGGTCTCCTTCTTTCCCTACTGTCTTCTGTTTCCCCAGTACTATTATCTTTTCCAAAGAACTCTGGCTCTGTGATGTGCCCAAAATAGGACAACTTCCACTTTGTCATTTTGCCTCCAGCCATGTTTCAGACTTCATTTGCTCTAGGACCCACAGAGGATTATGTATTTTAAATTCTAATTGGTGTTGCTAGCCGGCTTCCCCAAGGGCGTGGCAGTCCACTCCCACCAGCAACATGTGATAGCCCATTTCCCTGCACTCTTACAGCAGCTCCTCCTGAGGTTAGCTTTCCTTCCTTCCTTCCTTCCTTCCTTCCTTCCTTCCTTCCTTCCTTCCTTCCTTCCTTCCTTCCTTCCTTCCTTCCTTCTTTCCTGCCTGCCTGCCTTCCTGCCTTCCTTCCTGCCTTCCTGCCTTCTTCCCTCTCTCCCTTCCTCCTTTCCTCTCTCCCTCCCTCCCTTCTTTTCACTATTATTGGCTATTGCCTATTCCTGTTGTTTTCCTACTTTCAACTGGCTCATCTTTTCTTACCCCTTTGACAGACCAAGCTTTCATCAGTCCTAAGCATCACCAGTATTCTGTCTCCATTCTGTCTGTGTATCATGATTCCTGGGGTGGCATCACCAAGATGCCAGTGTATTTTCGACTTAGTCATTAACACCACCCTCTCTTACACACTTGGGAGATGCAGCCACCTGGAGCTCAGACCAAGCAAAGGAGAGAGAGCCTGCCTACAGCAACCAGGAGCTGGGATGGGCGTGGGCAGTTCTGGCAGAAATTTTGCCATCCCTGCTGGACTCTATACCTGAGCAGCAACAGTGGCAAAATTTGTTTTATTGACCAAATAGGAACGTTATATAGGGAAGTTAATCATTGAAATCATATACCTAAACTACTTAGAATTCTTCTGAATGAGGAAGATAAGAACAGCCAAAGGAACTAATGTCAAAACAAAACAAAACAAACCTAATCCACTGAATTCTAATTCACCAGAGTGCTTATCTCTGGGACAGATGTGCTAGGACCATCTTTGACAGCATCTCACAGTGACTTGTCTTCTTTCTTGCAGCACTCCCTACAAAGTGAGGCCTGTGGCCATCAAGCAACTTTCAGGTAAGGCCCTTCTATCATTTTAAAAATTGAAAGGAAAACAGCTCCAGGCTACCCGTGAGATGAGATGCATATATATTAGTTACACATCAGCATCTAAAGCCCATGTACAGGCAGAGACATCCTTGCACTCTGCCCATGACAGCTCCTCAGGGACCGCCCCCACCCTCTCCCCAAGGACTTAACAGGCACTGGGCAGCAGTCCACTCCTGTCCTCCTGCACTCAGTGCCTGTGCTGCCCATGAGATTGTGAGCCACCTGCAAGCCACAGCCCTCAAGATGTCTCAGTCAGGGGTGCTGTTCCGTTAAAATTCAGTTTCCTCTCACACCTTCTATCACTCTTACTTATGTATGCTTTATGCGTAATAAAATGTTCCTACTGGAGTGTGTATTTTGATGAGCTTTGGAAAATGTAACTGTAAGCAGCACCAAAACCAATAGACACAACATTTATATCACCTGAAAAAGTTCTCCTGTGCCCTCTCCCATAAACCCCCTCACTCTACTCCTGGTCTCCGTCAGCAACGGCCCTGCTTCTTGACACTGGAGATGCGATGTTCTTTCAAAAGTATCAGATAAAAGAAATTAAATCATATGGGTGCTCTTCTTGATTCAACCTGATGCTTTTGAGACTCACCCGTGTATTGAGCATATCAGTAGTCAGTCCTTATTTATGAGTGAGTCGTCTTCCATGGCGGAAAAGACCACTGCCTGTTTATCCAATCACCTGCTGAAGAACATCAAGGCTGCCTCCAGTTTGGGGCTTTGTGAATAGGGCTGCTATGAGCATATATGTAGGGACGTACATTTTCATTTCTATTGAATGGGATTTCTGGGTCAAAGGGTTAGGTACATGTTCCATTTTATTTAAAAATTATGTATCAGTATTTTCAAGGTGCCTACACCATTTTGGATTCCCAGTTGTTCCACCTCGCCACCAACCCTTGGTAGTGGCGGTCTTTCTTCTGTTATTCATTCTAATGGGTGTGTGGTTGCAATTGCACTTTGTGTTTCCCTAGTGATTAATGACAGTGAGTATCTACTGGCAATTCATAATTATTCTTTTATGAAGCATCTGTTCAAACCCATCCTGATTTGGTGTTGTTAAGAGTTCCTTCCTTCTTATTACTGAGTTGTGAGTGTTCCCAATGTATTTGGGATGCACACCCTTTGTCAGATATATGTTATAAATATTTTCACCCAGTCTGTAACTTGCCTTTTCATTGTCTTATTAGTGACTCTTAATGACCAGAAATTTTAATTTTGTATTAGGCCTAATTTATCAACTTTGTTCTTTTCTGGTTTGTGCTTTTTATGTCCTAAGAAGTCTTAGTTTAACCCCTATTTAATGGAGTTTTCTCCAATGTTTTCTTTTAGCTGTTCTGTAGTTTCAGCTTTTTCATATAAGTCCGTGATCCATTTTGAGTTCATTTGTGTGTGTGGTATGAGGCAAGAGCTGAAGTTTATTTTCCCTTTCAAGGTGCAGTGTTAATTTTAATTTGTGCAGGATGGATGGTTACAGAATAGACTTTTGAAGCCCCCCCCCCCATATCGAGCTAGATGGTGCGTGCGAGGCAATGATGTCTCTGTTCCTCCGTTTCTGTCTTTAAGGTGACAATGTTTGCACAACACATGGGCACTGGCAGCTCTAAATCACTTTTGTGCTTGAGTAACTCTTTATGAATTTCATAAACAATTCAGTTCTCTCAATAGTAAATGCTAGAATAAAAATGAATTCTAACTTTTTCTATTGCAAAAATACCTTTTCTACTACAAACATACATAAAAAGCGCATTAGTCTCTTGACTTAATCATAATTTTTTTTTAATATTCTCATTAACTGTACTTTATTTGGGTTTCACCACTTCTTTCCTGACATGCTTGTTCGGTGACAACGCATGTTCCCACGTTGCATTTAGTCATCCATCTCCCCAGGCTTTTCTGCTTGTTGGGTAGGGCGCTGGCATTCTTGAGGAGTCTGCAGAACGTCCCCCAAGCTGGCTTTGTCCAATGTTATTCTCATGATCAGCCTGGGAGTGTGGATTTTTGAAAGGCCTACCTGGGGTCTGTGCTGTCCAGATGCACCCACTGTGAAGTGACTCTTTTACACTTTACTTCCTCTCTTCTTTAGAAGCAAGTCCCTAAGCCTAGCCCACCTTTAAGTGGGGGAGAAAAGAATTGAGGGTCCTTTTCTGTCACTACAAATACCCATGTGCTCTAGAATGTTTGCTGAAAAGACCATCCTTTTCCCCATTGAATTATCATGACACCTTTGTCAAAACTCGGTTGGCCAATGTATGTGTGAGTCTTTTTCAGGACTCACTATCCCGTTGCATTAATATACATGCCTGTCCTTAAATTAATACCCTGCTATCTTTTTTTTTAAGTATTTTAATTTTTATTTTATTCATTTTAGAGAGGAGAGAGAGAGGGAGAGAGAGAGAGAGACAGGGAGGAGGAGCAGGAAGCATCAATTCCCATATGTGCCTTGACCAGGCAAGCCCAGGGTTTTGAACCGGCGACCTCAGTATTTCCAGGTCGACGCTTTATCCACTGCGCCACCACAGGTCAGGCAATGCCCTGCTATCTTGATTACTATAGATTTGTACTAAGTCTTAAGTTCAGAAAATGCAAATCCAAGGGTTTCTCTTCTTTTTTCAAAAATGTTTTGCTTATTCCAGGGTTCTTTTATTTTCAAATAAATTTTAGAATCATTTTGTCAATTGCTACCAAAAAAAAAAGTCTACTGGGATCTTAATGGAAATTATATTAAATCTATTGAACCATTTGGGAAGAATTACTGTCTTAATGTTCAGTCTTCTGATTCATGCCTGTGGTATATCTGTCACTTAGGTCCCTGTTAATGTTGCTCAATAATATGGTATAGTTGTCAGTGTCAGTGTCTTAAATATGTGTTGATAAATTACTAAGTATTTCATAGTTTTATGGTATTATCAATGGATTTCTAAATTTTTTAATTTCCAATAGTTTTTACTTTATAGAAATATAATTGCTATTGTATAATGACCTAACGAAACTGTCACTTACTAGGTCCAATACCTTTTTGTAGATTTTTCTCTACATCCGCATATAGAGAACTGCTTCATGTTTTTAAATCTGGATGCCTTTTCTTTCTTTGTTTTGCTTTATTGTACTAGGTTAGGATATCTAGTACAATAGAAGACTGGAAAGTGTGAAGGACAGATAATGGAGTCTTTCACCATCAACATGACATTAGCTATAATTTTCTTTAAATGTCCTTTCTCATGTTGAGAGGTTCTTATTTTCTTTCTATTTCTAATTTGTTGAGAGTTTTAACTATAAATTGATTTTTTTTAATTTTGTCAAATGCTTTTTCTACTTCTATTGAAAAGATCATGACTTTTTCCCCCTCCATCTCCTTAATAGTAAATTTTACTGATTGGTTTTAAATTGTTAAGTTAATCTTGCATTCCTAGTTCAAACTTCATTTGGCTGTGGTATATCTATTTTTTGTTCTGGGTTCAAATTGCAAATATTTTGTGAGGTTTATGAGGGATATTGGTCCATAGTTTTCTTTTCCTATAATATATTCATCTGGCCTCATAAAACAAGTTGGAAGTGTTCCAGGGACTCTGTTTTGTACTTATTTGGGGACTCATTTTAAGGGGTTAGGGCTGTCTTTTCTAAGAATTTATTGTTATGACATAGTTTGATTATTTTTATGTGGTTCTTTTTATGTGCATAAAATTGTAATGAAATCCTCACTTTCACCCGAGATATTAGTAATTTTTATCTTCCCCTTTTTCAAGTTAATTAGTCTAGAGATTTATAAATTTTATTGATTTTTTTTTAAAGAGCCAGCTTCAGGTTTCATTAGTTGTCTTTATTTTATGTTTTCTACCTTATTGATTTCTCCTGTTGTCTTTATTATTTTGTTTCTTCTAATTTACTCCAGGTCTACTTTGCTCTTCTTTTTCTACCTAAAATAAAATGGATGCTTAGATCATCAATTTTAGATCTTTTACTTTTAAAGCCAGAGCTTTCCCTCTATGTTTCCTTCAGCTGTCACTCATAAATTTTGGAGTGTTGTATTTTCAATTTTACTCAGCTCAAAATATTTTCTGATTTACCTTGTGGTTCTTTCTCTGCTCCTTTTGTTACTTAGAAGTATATTATATAATTTTTAAATACAGTGGTACCTTGAGATGAGTTTAATTCGTTCTGTAACCGAGCTCTTAAGGCAGTCAACTCATATATCAAACAAATTTCTCCCATTTAAAATAACTGAAATAGATTTAATCAGTTCCAGCCCTGTGAAACATCCCCAAACCATCCTAAATTATGAAAAAAGACGTTTTTAATTAAGAAACACACATGTATACTTTACCAATGCATAACAAAATATATGAAATAAAAGAAAAAAGTGTTATTTAGTACTGTATTCTTATCTTGGAGACAGACGAGTGCAGCTAACGGAGGTGAATGGTGGAAGGGGAGGGAGGGAGAGAGGAAGGGATGCGGGCACTGTAGACACATAAACTAAAACTGCACTTTCTTAACACTAAATGTAAACTAAAACTGCATTTCTTTACTTTAAACAAAACTAAAACTGCACTTTCTTTACTTAAAATGAAACCACAAACACTTAATTGTAAAAAAAAAATGTACCTTTTTAAACTTTAAACTTAACCTAAGTTTAATAGTACGTATTTTTCATTTAATCATCACCTGTTTTTGCCTTTTTGGCTGCATTTTCAGCACTTTCACTTGCAGGACTTTTGAATAAAAATCTATCCAAAGAGGTTTGCTTTCGCCTGCCTTTTAAAATGTTACAGAAATGTGACAAACAAGTGTCATTAAAAAGTGCTGAAGCACAACCAGATGAAACTTTTTCTGGGTGTTTCTTTTCAATGAAACTTGAAAGCTTCTCCCACATTGCCAGCATGTCTTTAATTTCACTCATAGAAATCAATTCCTCCGACTCTACCTCCTCCTCACTACTAATCTCTTGCAGAAGCTAAGTATGTTGCATCATCTGTAGCTCCTTCAACTCCTCAGTTGAGAGTTCCTCCTCATGTTCCTCAACAAGCTCGTTTACGTCACCCTCATCTACCTCCAGACCCATCGACTTTCCAAGGGACACAATCTCCTCCAACAGTTCTACTCAGTATCGGTCTCTGGTTCGAATCCTTCAAAGTCCCCTGTCTGCAACAACATCAGGCCATAACTTTTTCAAGGTTCTTGCCGAGTTCAAGGTTCTTCTTGTAACTTCTTACTGTGCCATGTCAATAATGCATAAATATATCATGATGGTCTAGTGATCTTTCCAAAACTCTCGAAGGGTAAGAATTGTATTCTCAGTCACCTCAAAGCAGCAGTGGAACAAGTGCTTTATGTAAAACTTTTTAAAGTTGGAAATGACCTGCTGATCTATAGGTTACAAGATTGAAGTCGTGTTGGGTGGAAGGTAGAGGATTTTCACTATTTTGAACTCATCAAGAATGTCATCTTCAAGACCAGGTGGGTGGGCTGGAGCATTATCAAGGATTAGTAATGCTTTCATTGGGAGTTTATTTTCTTGAAGATATTTCTTCACTGCAGGATCAAAGACAAGATTTACCCATTCAATAAAAAACTGCCGTGTAACCTATGTCCCAGCATTGGTGTGCCGCATAACCTGCAGTTTTTCTTTAAGAATCTTGTGAGTCTTGCCTGACCAGGTGGTGGCGCAGTGGATAGAGCGTCGGACTGGGATGCGGAAGGACCCAGGTTCGAGACCCCGAGGTCGCCAGCTTGAGCGCCGGCTCATCTGGCTTGAGCAAAGAGCTCACCAGCTTGGACCCAAGGTCCCTGGCTCCAGCAGGGGGTTACTCGGTCTGCTGAAGGCCCATGGTCAAGGCACATGTGAGAAAGCAATCAATGAACAACTAAGAAGTCGCAACGCGCAACGAGAAACTGATGATTGATGCTTCTCATCTCTCTCCGTTCCTGTCTGTCTGTCCCTGTCTATCCCTCTCTCTGACTCACTCTCTGTCTCTGTAAAATAAATAAATAAATAAATAAATAAATAAATAAATAAAAGAATCTTGTGAGTCTTAAAGGCTTGAGGATTTTCAGAATGATACACTAGCAGTGGCTTTACTTTACAGTCACCACTAGCATTTGCACTCAGTGCAAGGGTAAGATGGTCCTTCATGGGTTTATGGCCTGGCAGCTTCTTCTCCTCTGCGGTGATGAAAGTCCTCCAGGGCATCTTTTTCCAAAACAATCCTGTTTCGTCACAGTTGAACACTTGTTGGGGGATGTAGCCTTCCTTTGCATTAAGCGCAGCAAAACGTGCTATGTACTCCTCAGCTGCCTTAACGTCAGCACTCACAGCTTCACCATGCCTCACCACCGAGTGGATGCCAGATCTCTTCTTGAAATTTTCAAACCAGCTGTGACTTGCCTTAAACGTATTTTCTGCTGCCTCTTTTGAGGTTGATGGTTCTTTCTTCTTCAAGTCGCTGCAATTAATACAGGCCTTTTTGCATATTACAGTCTCTGTCACTGTATCTCCTGCCAGTTCTTTCTCTTTCACCCACACCAGCAGAAGCTTCTCCATTTCTTCATGGATATTTGTCCTTAATTGGGAAAGAAATTGTAGTTCCTTTCGCTGGATTTGTGCTTTTGATGGCATCCTTTTGTTTAAGGGTGGTACAAGTTGTAGATGTATTGCCTTGGCAGTTCAATCACTCATACACCACGCTCATGTTTTTCTATTATTTCTTGCTTTACTTCTATCGACATCATTCTCTTCTTCTTCTCACCACTGTCCTTTACACTCACTTTCTTCAGCCCCATGATAGCACACAAAAAAAGTTAGTAAAAAATGCAAAAATGATGCAAGAACAAGTACAGCGCACGAAATTCGACTTGATTCTGCAGGTAACACATGAGAAAGAACGAGATGCTGGTGTTGTGCTGCTGATACTGGACCCGTGCACCAACGTGCCAACTAGTGGCAGCTTCCCAAATCATGACTTGTATCTCAGAATTTTGCTCGGATCTCAAACAAAAATACGGACTGAGTAACAGCTTGTATCAAAAAGGAGATGACGTCAGAGTAATGGCGGGGTAGGAAGCGATACCGATAAATCTCCCCCAAAATTCAACAAGATCTTCAACCAGAAACAGAAAAACCTATACTTGGAGCCTCCAGATGCTTCGCAATACACCCGAAGGTATGGTCGAGTGAAAAATTGGCTAAATATATAACCAAACCCCAAAGGAAATAGGGAGTAAGAAATGCTCCGCCTTCCTCACTAACCTAAACAGGGCGGCTTTCTCTGGTAACTGTGAATATAGAAACTGAGGCGGGCAAAGGGAGTGAATAGATCCAGGCCGCGGCACAAACGGCCGAACCAGGCTGTGGCACGGAGATCCAAGCCGAGGAAAAACTGATCCTGTGGCAACCCAGGCAATACAAGCTAACACTCGCGCCAAACCCAAACAAAGACAGACAAGCGGGGCAGCCATTTTACCCGATCTCCTGGTCGGTGCGCAGTTAGTGGGCAAGAGATTTCTTCCTAAGCCCCAGGAGTGGGTGCCTGTGTTACCCCACAGAGAGGCAGAGTCAGAAGCCTTTCTGTGGGCCGAAAGCAGAATCTCTGGGCAGCCCCAGCGCCCTGGGAAAGCCGTGCACGGGAGGGAGCAAGAACTAATTCCAATGGTGGAAATTTTCCGTGTTGGTGGGGGTTTCACTCAGAGGGAAACGCGCTGGCCTCATATCCTGGTATGCGCGCGAAGACAGTGAGTGAGAGATTCCTCCGAGTGCCTCGGCAGTGCACGCCCATGTTATCGCACAGAGGGGCAGAGTCAGGGGCCTTTGTGTGGGCCAAAGCGGAATCTCGGGCTGCCCCAGTGCCTTGCAAAAGCCGCGCACGGGGACGGAGCGAGAGCCAATTCCAACGCTGCAACTTTTCCATGAGGTTGGGGGTTTCACTCAGAGCGTGAGACTGCTGGCCGGATATCCTGGTCTGTGCACGCAGATACTGAGCGAGAGTTTCCTCTAAGCGCCCCGGAAGTGGGCGCCTGCCTGTGTTACCAGACAGAGTGGCAGAGCCAGAGGTCTGTGAGTGGGTGGAAAGCCCGCCTGATTATGCTAGCAGCTCTGACTAAGCCTTACCCAGAGCCCTGTGCTGAGTGGAAATAGAGTGGGGAGTTGCCAGCTCTTTGAGCCTCTTACTATCCAGGCAGAGGCAGCAGCAACCCCATAGCTGGATTATCAGGCTACTAATTGAGGAAGGAAAGACTAGGAGAAAGGCTCCAGGAACACGGACTCTCTCACTGTCGGAGCCTATAAATGCTAATGAGCCTCGACTGCCAACGAGACTAAAGCACAATACATGACATTGCCATAGAGACTTATCAACTGCAAACCTCTACCTGAGCATGCCAAAGGGGCAGAACCCGGGGTACAGAGTCACCGACCAGGAAGAGGGAGAGAAAAGAAAAAGCAAGAAGATAACCTCTCAAAATCAAGAATAATCTGCAGACTTTATAACCTATCCCATTTTATTATATTTGTTCATTTGTTTCTCTTATCTTCATTCTTGATACTTTTTTTCCTCCTCCAATTTGGCCGATTAACTCTCTGCCGGTCTTACTCTCTCCTCTCCTTGAACTACACTACCCATAAGTGTTACATCTCCCATTATCTTTTCTCTCCTCTTCCTTTCTCTCTATGAGGGTTGCACTCCAAAACCCTTAACTCTCTCTCTCTCTCTCTATCCTTTCTTTTTTCTTCTTTTAGTGGTTCCCTCATTTTTTCTCTCTCTCTCTTTCTTTTCTCCCTCTATATTAGTTTCTTCCTTTCTCCTTTACATCTCCTCTCATTCAAACCTCAATAACAAACAAATTATCTTATCTGGGACTCAAACTCATGTTTGTGGCATTTTGGGGGGGTTTTACTTCACCTTTTTAACTCACTAGCAGTGCTCCCATCCCTGGCTCTCCATTTTATCTAGTTCTTGTTCCACTAAATACAATAGTATTTTTTTAATTTGTCCCCCCATTTTTCTGTTTTCCTCTTATTCCTCTCATCATAACTCTTAGACAACCAACACCTAAAAGCAAATCATTTTATTCTTGACCCAAATTTTTTCCTTATTTGCTTTTTGTGGGTCCATACCCCCCTTTTTTTTTTCTTTTTTTGCCCCTTTATTACTTTTCCCCAATTCAGGCCCTCCATCACAGGCATTGTTTGTTATAATTCACAGTTCACCACAAGATTTTCTCAAGAAAGAGGGGAGAGGAGAGGAGAGGAGAGGAGAGGAAAAAAGGAGGGGGGTAATAATTTCCTTTTTTTAATTTTTATTTTATTTTATTTTGCTTTATTTCATTATTAATTTTTTAAAAAAAAAACAACTCTGATTTTTTATTTTTTATTTTTTTAAACTTTTTATTCTTTATTAAATCTCATTAATACTATCAACAAAACCACCCTCAGATGCCATTAAGGAAGAGAAAATCAAATATCATGGATACAAAAGAAAGAGAGGGCCTGACCAGGCGGTGGCACAGTGGATAGAGCGTCAGACTGGGATGCAGAGGACCCAGGTTCGAGACCCCGAGGTCACCAGCTTGAGCGTGGGCTCATCTGATTTGAGCAAAAAAGCCCACCAGTTTGAACCCAAGGTCGCTGGCTCCAGCAAGGGGCTACTCAGTCTGTTGAAGGCCCGCGGTCAAGGCACATATGAGAAAGCAATCAATGAACAACTAAGGTGTTGAAACATGCAATGAAAAAACTAATGATTGATGCTTCTCATCTCTCTGTTCCTGGCTGTCTGTCCCTGTCTATTCCTCTCTCTGACTCACTCTCTGTCTCTGTAAAAAAAACAAAAAACAAAACTGCTACAAAAGAAAGAGAGGTAACACAGCTAGATGAGGAAAAATCTATGGAGAAAAAATTTAATATATTGGAAACCTTGGAGCTAAATGACAGAGAATTCAAGATAGAAATCCTAAAAATCCTCCGAGATATACAAGAAAACACAGAAAGGCAATTTAGGGAGCTCAGAAAACAACTCAATGAACACAAAGAATATATGTCCAAGGAAATTGAAACTATAAAAACAAATCAAACAGAGATGAAAAACTCAATTCACGAGCTGAAAAACGAAGTAACAAGCTTAGCTAATACAACAGGTCAGATAGAAGAGAGGATTAGTGAAATAGAAGTCAAGCAACTTGAGGCACAACAGAGAGAAGACGAAAGAGACTCAAAAATTAAAAAAAAATGAGATAGCCCTACAAGAATTATCTGACTCCTTCAAAAAGAATAACATAAGAATAATAGGTATATTAGAGGGAGAAGAGAGAAAAAATGGAATGGAGAACATACTCAAACAAATAATAGATGAGAACTTCCCAAGCCTGTGGAAAGAACTAAAGCCTCAAGTTCAAGAAGCAAACAGAACTGCGAGTTTTCTTAACTCCAACAAACCTACTCCAAGGCATATCATAATGAAATTGACACAAACCAACAGCAAAGAAAAAATTCTCAAGGCAGCCAGGGAAAAGAAGAATACAACATATAAAGGAAGGCCCATTAGATTATCATCAGATTTCTCAGCAGAAACTCTACAAGCTAGAAGAGAGTGGACCCCAATATTTAAAGTCCTGAAAGAGAGGAACTTTCAGCCACGAATACTATACCCATCAAAGCTATCCTTCAAATACGAAGGAGAAATAAAAACATTCACAGATACAGAAAAGATGAGGGAATTTATCATCAGAAAACCCCCACTCCAGGAATTACTAAAGGGGGTTCTCCAATCAGATACAAAGAACAAAAAAAAACCAGAACCACAAGTAAAAGCTCCAAGAAGAACACAATAAAACCAAATTGAAACTGTGACAACAACAAAAAGAAAGAGGGGGAGAAGATGGAGATTAACAGTAGCAAAGGACGATGGAGTACAAAAGTACTCACAAAATAGTTCGCTACAATGAACAGGGTAGGAACCCTTTTCATTACTCAAAGGTAACCACCATTGAAAAAACCACCACAGAAGCACATGAGATAAAAAAGATAGCAACAGAGGAAAGATGTATGGAATACAACCAAATAAAAACAAAAGATAGAAAAACGAAAGAGAAGGATCAAACAAGACACAAAACTAACAGAAAGCAAGATATAAAATGGCAATAGGGAACTCACAAGTATCAATAATTACACTAAATGTAAACGGATTAAACTCACCAATAAAAAGGCACAGAGTAGCAGAATGGATTTAAAAAGAAAATCCAACTGTATGCTGCCTACAGGAAACTCATCTAAGTAACAAGGATAAAAACAAATTCAAAGTGAAAGGCTGGAAAACAATACTCCAAGCAAATAACATCCAAAAAAAAAGCAGGTGTAGCAATACTCATATCGGATAATGCTGACTACAAGACAGGAAAAGTACTCAGAGACAAAAATGGCCATTTCATAATGCCTAAGGGGACACTGAATCAAGAAGATATAACAATTCTTAATATATATGCACCAAACCAAGGAGCACCAAAATATATAAGACAGCTACTTATTGATCTTAAAACAAAAACTGACAAAAATACAATCATACTTGGAGACCTCAATACACCGCTGATGGCTCTAGATCGGTCATCCAAACAGAGAATCAACAAAGACATAGTGGCCTTAAACAAAACAATAGAGCACCTGGATATGATATACATCTACAGGACATTTCATCCCAAAGTGACTGAGTATACATTTTTCTCCAGTGTATATGGATCATTCTCAAGAATTGACCATCTGTTGGGCCACAAAAACAACATCAGCAAATTCAGAAAAATTGAAGTTGTACCAAGCATATTTTCTGATCATAAAGCCTTGAAACTAGAATTCAACTGCAAAAAAGAGGGAAAAAATCCCACAAAAATGTGGAAACTAAACAACATACTTTTAAAAAATGAGTGGGTCAAAGAAGAAATAAGTGCAGAGATCAAAAGATATATACAGACTAATGAAAATGACAATACGACATATCAGAATCTATGGGATGCAGCAAAAGCAGTGATAAGAGGGAAGTTCATATCACTTCAGGTATATATGAACAAACAAGAGAGAGCCCAAGTGAACCACTTAACTTCCCACCTTAAGGAACTAGAAAAAGAAGAACAAAGACAACCCAAAACCAGCCGAAGAAAGGAGATAATAAAAATCAGAGCAGAAATAAATGAATTAGAGAACAGAAAAACTATAGAAAAAATTAATAGAACAAGGAGCTGGTTCTTTGAAAAGATCAACAAAATTGACAAACCCTTGGTAAGACTTACCAAGGAAAAAAGAGAAAGAACTCATATAAACAAAATCCAAAATGAAAGAGGAGAAATCACCACGGACACCGTAGATATACAAAGAATTATTGTAGAATACTATGAAAAACTTTATGCCACTAAATTCAACAACCTAGAAGAAATGAATAAATTCCTAGAACAATACAACCTTCCTAGACTGAGTCAAGAAGAAGCAGAAAGCCTAAACAGACCTATCAGTAGAGAAGAAATAGAAAAAACCATTAAAAACCTCCCCAAAAATAAAAGTCCAGGCCCTGATGGCTATACCAGCGAATTTTATCAAACATTCAAAGAAGACTTGGTTCCTATTCTACTCAAAGTCTTCCAAAAAATTGAAGAAGAAGCAATACTTCCAAACACATTTTATGAGGCCAACATAACCCTCATACCAAAACCAGACAAGGATGGCACAAAAAAAGAAAACTACAGACCAATATCTCTAATGAATACAGATGCTAAAATACTAAACAAAATACTAGCAAATCGAATACAACATGATCAAGTGGGATTCATCCCAGAATCTGAAGGATGGTTCAACATACGTAAAACGGTTAACGTAATACACCATATCAACAAAACGAAGAACAAAAACCACATGATCTTATCAATAGATGCAGAAAAGGCTTTCAATAAAATACAACACAATTTTATGTTTAAGACTCTCAACAAAATGGGTATAGAAGGAAAATATCTCAACATGATAAAGGCCATATATGATAAACCATCAGCTAACATCATATTAAATGGCACTAAACTGAAGGCTTTCCCCCTTAAATCAGGAACAAGACAGGGTTGTCCACTCTCTCCACTCTTATTTAATGTGGTACTAGAGGTTCTCGACACAGCAATCAGACAAGACAAAGAAATAAAAGGCATCCATATCAGAAAAGAAGAAGTAAAGGTATCACTTTTTGCAGATGATATGATCCTATACATCGAAAACCCCAAAGAATCCACAAAAAGACTACTAGAAACAATAAGCCAATACAGTAAGGTCGCAGGATACAAAATTAACATACAGAAGTCAATAGCCTTTCTATATGCCAACAATGAAACAATTGAGAAGGAACTCAAAAGAATAATCCCCTTCACGATTGCAACAAAAAAAATAAAATACTTAGGAATAAACATAACAAAGAATGTAAAGGACTTATATAATGAAAACTATAAACCATTGTTAAGGGAAATCGAAAAAGATATAATGAGATGGAAGAATATACCTTGTTCTTGGCTAGGAAGAATGAATATAATCAAGATGGCTATATTACCCAAAGCAATATACAAATTTAATGCAATTCCCATCAAACTTCCAATGACGTTTTTTAAAGAAATAGAGCAAAAAATCATCAGATTTATATGGAACTATAAAAAAACCCGAATAGCCAAAGCAATCCTAAAGAAAAAGAATGAAGCTGGGGGCATTACAATACCTGACTTCAAACTCTATTATAGGGCCACGACAATCAAAACAGCATGGTATTGGCAGAAAAATAGACACTCAGACCAATGGAACAGAATAGAAAGTCCAGAAATAAAACCACATATATATTGTCAAATAATTTTTGATAAAGGGGCCAACAACACACAATGGAGAAAAGAAAGCCTCTTCAATAAATGGTGCTGGGAAAACTGGAAAGAATGAAACTGCAAAAGAATGAAACTGGACTACAGTTTGTCCCCCTGTACAAAAATTAACTCAAAATGGATCAATGATCTAAACATAAGACCTGAAACAATTAAGTACATAGAAGAAGACATAGGTACTCAACTCATGGACCTGGGTTTTAAAGAGCATTTTATGAATTTGACTCCACAGGCAAGAGAAGTGAAGGCAAAAATTAATGAATGGGACTACATCAGACTAAGAAGTTTTTGCTCAGCAAGAGAAACTGATAACAAAATAAACAGAAAGCCAACTAAATGGGAAATGATATTTTCAAACAACAGCTCAGATAAGGGCCTAATATCCAAAATATACAAAGAACTCATAAAACTCAACAACAAACAAACAAACAATCCAATAAAAAAATGGGAAGAGGATATGAACAGACATTTCTCCCAGGAAGAAATACAAATGGCCAACAGATATATGAAAAGATGCTCATCTTCTTTAGCTATTAGAGAAATGCAAATCAAAACGACAATGAGATACCACCTCACACCTGTTCGATTAGCTATTATTAGCAAGACAGGTAATAGCAAATGTTGGAGAGGCTGTGGAGAAAAAGGAACACTCATACACTGTTGGTGGGAATGTAAAGTAGTACAACCATTATGGAAGAAAGTATGGTGTTTCCTCAAAAAACTGAAAATAGAACTACCTTATG
The DNA here is from genome assembly GCF_036850765.1 of Saccopteryx bilineata. Taxonomy (NCBI): domain Eukaryota; kingdom Metazoa; phylum Chordata; class Mammalia; order Chiroptera; family Emballonuridae; genus Saccopteryx; species Saccopteryx bilineata. Next base: position 221,614,299 of record NC_089491.1, on the reverse strand, counting down.
ACCCAGCAATCCCTCTACTGGGTATATACCCCCAAAACTCAGAAACATTGATATGTAAAGACACATGCAGCCCCATGTTTATTGCAGCATTGTTCACAGTGGCCAGGACATGGAAACAACAAAAAAGCCCATCAATAGATGACTGGATAAAGAAGATGTGGCACAGATACACTATGGAATACTACTCAGCCATAAGAAATGATGACATCGGAACATTTACAGCAAAATGGTGGGATCTTGATAACATGATACGAAGCGAAATAAGTAAATCAGAAAAAACCAGGAACTGCATTATTCCATACATAGGTGGGACATAAAAGTGAAACTAAGAGACATTGATAAGTGTGGTGGTTACGGGGGGGGAGGGGGGAATGGGAGAGGGAAAGGGGGAGGGGCACAAAGAAAACAAGATAGAAGGTGACAGAGGACAATCTGACTTTGGGTGATGGGTATGCAACATAATTGAACGACAAGATAACCTGGACTTGTTATCTTTGAATATATGTATCCTGATTTATTGATGTCACCCCATTAAAAAAATAAAATTATTATAAAAAAGAAATTTGTATGTTGGGCTGTTCGTATCTCAAGGTACCACTGTATTTGGGTACTTTTCAGTTATCTTTCTGCTGTTGATCTCTGTTAATTTTATTGTGAACAAAAGTAAACCCTAGGCCCTGGCCAGCTGGCTCAGTGGTAGAGCATCAGCCCAGCATGTAGATATCCCGAGTTCGATTCCCAGTCAGGGCACACAGGAGACGCGACCATCTGCTTCTCTACCCCTCCCCCATCTCTCTCTTTTTTCCTCTCTCTCTCTCTCTCTCTCTCTCTCTCTTTCTCTCCCACAGCCATAGCTCGAATGGTTCAAGCAAAGTTGGCCCCAGGTGCTGAGGATGGCTCAATAACCTCACCTTAAGTGCTAAAAACAGCTCGGTTGCCAAGCAATGGAGCAACATCCCCAGATGGGCAGAGCATTGCCTGGTAAGGGGCTTGTCAGGTGGATCCCGGTCGAGGCACATGTGGAAGTCTGTCTCTTCCTCCCTGCCTCTCACTTAATTTTTAAAAAAGCAAAACCTGTATAACTTTAGTCTTTTTAAAAATTTATTGAGGTACATGGCTTATCTTGGTGACTGTTCTAGGTACTCTGGAAAAGAATGTAAATTGTGCTTTTATTGGGTGGACTATTCTAGAAATGTCAGGTCAAGTTTTTAGTTGATCATATAGATCAAGTTTCCTAAACCTTTACTCTTTTTTGTCTGCTTGTTCTACTGATTACTGAAAGATGAGATTGAAATAGCCACTATATGTGGATGTTTATTTCTTTTCTCAGTTCTCTCGGTTTTGGCTTCACACATTTTCAACTTCTGTTATTGGGTACATACTTATTTAGGATTGTTGTGTCTTCTTGATGAAGCTACCCTTTTATCCTTATGAAATGTGCCCTTTATCCTTGGTACTATTCCTTGTTTTAAAGTCTTCTTTATGTCGTGTTAATAGAGCCACTCCAGCTGTCCTATATGTCATTCTCATGTTATATTCCTTTCCATGTTTTTACTTTCAATACATTTGTGTCTTTATATTTTAAGTGGGTTTCTTACAGGTAGAATTCTGTAAATTTCAATTTTTAATTTGAGTTTTCAACCCATTTACATTAAATGTAATTATGCATATGGCTGTGTTCAAATCTACTACCTTGTTACTCATTTTCTACTTGTCCATTCTTTTAAAATATTTTTCTCTCTTTTACTACATCTTTTTGATAGTGTGGGGGTTTTTTGTTTTGTTTTGTTTTTGGGTTTTTTTGTATTTTTCTGAAGCTAGAAACAGGGAGAGACAGTCAGACAGACTCCCGCATGCGCCCGACTGGGATCCACCCAGCACGCCCACCAGGGGCGATGCTCTGCCCACCAGGGGGTGATGCTCTGCCCATCCTGGGCGTCGCTCTGCCGGAACCAGAGCCACTCTAATGCCTGGGGCAGAGGGCCAAGGAGCCATCCCCAGCGCCCGGGCCATCTTTGCTCCAATGGAGCCTTGGCTGCAGGAGGGGAAGAGAGAGACAGAGAGGAAGGAGAGAGGGAGAGGTGGAGAAGCAGATGGGCGCTTCTCCTGTGTGCCCTGGCCGGGAATCGAACCCGGGACTTCTGCACGCCAGGCGGACGCTCTACCACTGAGCCAACCGGCCAGGGCCGATGGTGTGTTTTAATCCCATTTTCTCTCCACTCAGTTTATAGTCTATACTTCTTTACTGTATTTCTTGGTTTTACAATGTGTATCATCAAATTATCAGTCTTTAAATTATAGTACACCACTTCTCAGCAGTGTGAAAATCTCACAGCCCTGTGCTTTCATTTCTCCCACCTCATTTTTTGTGCTACTTGAGAAAAATTTATAATACACTCTTATACACTGTTACCATTTCTTGCTTTCTGCAGTCAGGTGTGTTTTTTCTTTATTTCTTTGTATAGATCCAGGTTTGCATTTTTTATTACAATGTTAATCATCTGGATTATGTTTAAACTCTCATTAAACAGTGTGGGCTCTGTCCTGGCAGGCAGTTAGGTAACTTGCCAGTCAGTCTGATGCCTTGAGACCCATTTTTAAGGTTTGTGAGGACGGTTGGAGAGGACTGTTACTCCAGGCATAGTTCAGTCCTACTGCTAAGGTGTAGTCCCTCTGGGGTCCTCCTGGACTTCTGGCTGACCACCAAGCATTCTCTACTCTGGCTTCTAAGAGTTCAAACATTTGAATATGAGGTTGGGGGCTTTCTGGGTAATTGTGTGTGACCTGGAAGGGCCACATAGAGGCCACGGAAGTAGGAAGGGGGCAGTGGAGGTAGTGAGAAATGGTCAGATCCTGGTATGTTCTGAAGGAAGAGCCAAGGTTATTTCCTGAGTGGTGGTGAGACAGGAAAGGTGGAATGGCACCCCCCCTCCCCACGAGGGTGGAAGCTGAGGTTGGTGCAGGTACAGGGAGGAGAGAGGAGCTCAGTTTGGGGTGTATTAGGCATAGTTAGGCTGTTGGGCATCAATGTTGAAGAGACATGTTGAGAGGAGCCTGGAGCTGCCCCTCAGATGGGGTTGTGACATGTTTGTAGCCATGGGGCTTGATGAGCTCACCAAGGAGGGAGGAGGAAGCAGGAGGAAGTAAGGGCTGAGCCCTGAGACTCCAGGACATTATTACAAAAGAAGGAAGAAGGACATTGACAACTCGACACTATCCAGGACACAGGACCAGAGACAAGGAAGCCCTTGCTTGACAGGTGTATACAACAGAGATGAGCTTTAGGAAAAGAAGACCTGAGGGCATAGCATCCATGCTCAGATGTGTTCACAAGATTGTCACTGGAGGAAGAATGAAAGGGATTTTGTATGACTTTGGAGCCCAACTAGGACCACTGGGAAATAGATTGGAGGCTCCATAAGGGAAAGAACTTACCAAAAGCTAGAGCCTGTGTGAGTAGAACTGGCTGTCTTAAGGACTGAGCTCTGCCTTCTGCAGGACTTGGGGTGAAGGGCTGGGTTTTGACATCCTCATGGGACACCCAGCAGATGGTTGTGGGGGTAAGCAGGCGAGTTTCAATCTTTCTCAAACCTGGAATCTTAGGAGCCACAAAGAAGTTTGAGAACAAACTGTACTGCAAAGCACAAAGAGTCACAGTAGCATCTCAGCATCATGAGGTTTTGAGTGAAGGGACAATAAAGAGCATTTGTTCTAAATGTGCCCGAAGGAATCCTCCGCCTGCCTGTGGGCTTCCTCTGCGAGGACGGAGTACGGAGGGCTTTGCCCAGGACAGTCCTCCTGGTGTGAGAGGGAGCTGATGGACAAATGCTGGCTTCCTTTCCCTGTGGTGGGACAGTTTATTCTCCAGTGTTGTCTATGCAATTGCTCAAAGGGACCCCAGAGCCATGAGAAGCAGCTGTGCCAGCAGTAACCCTCTCATTGACTTCCCCTCTGTGGGCTTGCTTTCTTTTTTGCCTCAATTCCCACATCCTACAGGGGTTTCCTGGGACCTCCTCCAAACACACTCCTGCCACCCAGCTCCTTGTCTCCGGTCTGCTTTTGAGGGACCCAACTTAAGGGCCGTAGACTGGGGGAATGGGAGAATAAGGGCAAAGAGCCACCCATCTGCTCTCACTATCAGTGGGTGAAATGACCTCAGGAAAGCTCCTAACCCCACTGCACTTCAGTCTCCTCCCACCCAGAATAGGAATTAGGACACCCACCTTACATGGTTCTTATGAGGATAAATGAAATCATTTATGCAAAACGCTTAGCATAGTGTCTGCCCCTTAGTAAGAGCTCAATAAATGGTAGCTATAATTTAAAATGACCTAACCCTAGCCAGGTAGCTCAGTTGGTTAGAATGTCATCCTAATATACCAAGGTTACAGGTTTGATCCCCAGTCAGAGCACAGACAAGAATCAACCAATGAATATATGAATGGCGGGAACAATGAATCTCTTTCTCTTTTCCATTCTCTCTCTCTAAAACCAATTTAAAAATTGAAAGAATTTTCTTCAAAATAATAAATAAATAAGACACAATGACCTACAGGGCATTTTTGAATGGTTAAAGTTCTGTGTCTCTGGAACTGCTAGGTTTTAATAGAACAGAAATGCTTCCTAAGGCTAAAACCATCCATGTACTGCTGCTGAAGTTCATGCTTGAAATTTGAACAGAAACATGTTTTTTTGTGAGAAACAGTACAGCTTCTTTTTCTTTTTTTTTTTCTGAAGCTGGAAACAGGGAGAGACAGTCAGACAGACTCCCGCATGCGCCCAACCGGGATCCACCCAGCACGCCCACCATGGGGCGACGCTCTGCCCACCAGGGGGCGATGCTCTGCCCATCCTGGGCGTCGCCATGTTGCGACCAGAGCCACTCTAGCGCCTGAGGCAGAGGCCAAGGAGCCAACCCCAGCGCCCGGGCCATCTTTGCTCCAATGGAGCCCTGGCTGCGGGAGGGAAAGAGAGAGACAGAGAGGAAAGCGCGGCAGAGGGGTGGAGAAGCAAATGGACGCTTCTCCTGTGTTCCCTGGCCGGGAATCGAACCCGGGTTCTCCGCACGCTAGGCCGACGCTCTACCGCTGAGCCAACCAGCCAGGGAACAGTACAGCTTCTTAATAATATTTTCTACTTTTAGTGCCATTGCATTGCAAACAGCTTTATAATCATAGTCTTAGCCATCCTGACTTGCATTATTTTTAAAACAAAAATAGTGCAGTGTATAAAATGAAAACTAACTGCCCTCCGGTGATGCCTGGGTGCTTACTCTACTTCCATCTTCTATAGCTTTGTGGAGTTGTGTGTTCATGCTCCCTTTGGGGTGGCTTAGCCAACAAAGACAGCATCACTTAGAACACCCTCACAGTCATAAGTGTGAGTGGCCAACAATAACACCAGAATCCACTTGTCATGATTCTAGAACCTAGTGTAATAAAAACAATGACATTTGAATGTTACTGCAAGCACCTGAAGGACGCAAGCAAGCAAAGCAGTCCCCTTATCTCTAGGCATTTACAGGGACCAAGCAAAACCCATACACATCCTTGTCCTACATAACTGTACGGTGAGACACACAGACCTGCAATGGATTCTGATAATAGTACACATGCATGTAACCACACCCCAATCAAGACAAAAGACATTTCCATCACCCCGGGAAAGTTCCCTGTGCCTCTTTTCTTTTTTTGTATTTTTCTGAAGTGAGAAGCGGGAAGGCAGAGAGACAGATTCCTGCATGCACCCAACCGGGATCCACCCAGCAAGCCCACCAGGGGGCGATGCTCTGCCCATCTGGGGAGTTGCTCCATTGCAACTGGAACCATTCTAGCACCTGAGGTGAAGACCATGGAGCCATCCTCAACCCCTGGGCCAACTTTGTTCCAATGGAGCCTTGGCTGCTGGAGGGGAAGAGAGAGAGAGAGAGAGAAAGGAGAGGGAGAAGGGTAGGGAAGCAAATGGGCACCTCTCCTGTGTGCCCTGGCTGGATATCTAACCCGGGATTTCTACACACCAGGCTGACGCTCTACCACTGCTCAGTGGCCTCCCTGTGCTTCTTTTAAAGTCAGCCCACATACACCATCACAGATCACTGTCCTGACTTCTGTTAACACAGGTTCCTTCTCCCTCTTCTCAAGTTTCACAAGAAGGAATTGAATGGTATATGCTCCTGCATGAGTAGGATCTTGCACTCAGAGTCAGGTTCTTAAGATTCATGCCTCTAGTTCCTCACTTCCTTGTTGCTGAGTAGCATTCCATTTCGTGAGTATCCACAGCTCATTCTCTAACTCTCTTGGTGATGGACATTTGGGTAATTTCCAGTTTGGGGCTAAGCTGCTGTAAGCATTCCATGAGTCTTCTTGTGGTCATGTCAATTATCTTGGGTGACACATAGGAGGGATGTTGCTGGTTCCTGTGACAAGAACTGTCTTCCTGATGAGTGGCTGTACCATCCCACACTACTGCCAGCAGTGTGTGGGTGATCCAGGTGTCCCACAGCTAGCCCAGCACCAGGCGTGTTCAGTGATTTTAATTTGAGATGTTCAAGTCGACATAAAAGCATAGTTTATTATGTTTTTAATGTGACAATTATTGTTCAACATATTTTAATGGTTACTTTGATATCCCATTTGGGGAAGTGTCTGTTCTAAGTATTTTGTTCATTGTTTAAACTAGCTTGTATTTTTTTTTTACCATTGGTTTATAGAAAATTCTGTATATTTTGGATATATTTCATTGGTCACATATATGTTTGGCAAATGTTGTTTCCCAGTTTGTGACATGCCTTTTTCATTTTCTTAATGAGGACTTTTGACAGAATTTTTGATATGATGAAGTCTAATTTAACAAGTTTCTTTTTTATGTTTTGTATTTTCCATTTTGTATTGCCTTCTTCAAGAGCCCTTTTTCTACCCCAAGGTCATTAAGATCAATTTTTAGGAGATTTAGAGTCATAGCGTTATACTGTAATCTATGATCCATTTTAAATTACTTTTGTATGTGCTGTGAGGAAGGGGTTGACAGCCTTCTTTTCTGCATAGTTATCCACTTGTTAACAGCTCCACTTGTTAAAAAAAAACAAAACTGTACTTTCCCACTGAATCACTTTGGCACCTTTATTGAACATTATTTGTTTCTCTATGGAAGGGGATCTTTGTGGACTCTCTTCTGTTTCACTGAACTATCTGTCACCAGTACCAAACTGGCTTAATTACTAGAGCTTGAAATCAGGTAGTCTTCCACCTTTGTGCTTCATTTTCAGTTGCTTTGGTTACGTGGGTTCTTTCCTTTTTCCTACAAATTTTAGAATAAATTGATAACTTAATTCTTAATGCTAAAATAACTTTTTACTGGAATTGCATATATTTAATTTACTTAATTTTGGAACAATAACATCATTTTTTTTTTAACAATAACATCTTAACACTATGAAGTATTCCAGTCCGTGAACATGGTACATCCCTCCACTCAGCTAAGCTCTATAGCTTTCAGGATGAAGGTCCTGCCTATCTTCTGTTAAATATATTCCTCAGCATTTTCTGTCTTCTGGTCTTATGGTAAATGTGATCTTAATTTAATTTCCCATTTGTTTGCTACTAGTTTATAAAAACACAACAGATTTTTGTGTGCTGGCATAGTTTCTTCTGACATTCATTTGTTAGTTTTGGTATTTATTTTATAGATTCCAGGATTTTCCATAGATGTCATCATATCTTCTGATAATAAAGGCAGTTTTACTTCTTGCATCCTAATCTTTTTTTTTTCTTTTATTAATCTTGCTGAACTAGTTGAACCTCCAAAACAGTTAAATGGAAGGAAGCAGACATTCTGTCATCCCAGCCTCAGGGGAAGTCCACTTAGTATACATTTGTTATAATCAATGAGCCAACATTGACACATCATTATCAACCAAAGTCCGTAGTTTACATTAGAGGTCACACTTTGAATAGTATGTTCTGCATAATGACATCTATCCATATCCGCCACCATAATATCATACAGAGTAGTTTCACTGCCCTAAAAATCCTGTGTTCTACCCGTTCATCCCTCCCCCCACAAATTCCTGACAACACTGATCTTTTCACTGTCTCTATAATTTTGCCTTTTCCAGCATGTCATATATTGGAATTATACAGTATATATTGACTTGATTCACTTAGTAGTACATATTTAAGTTTCCTTAATTCCTTTTCATGGCTTCATAACTCCTTCCCTTTTAGTGTTGAATAATATTCCATTGTCTGGATGGAGCAGTTTCTCTGTTCACCTACTGAAGGACATCTTATTGCTTCAAAGTTTTGGCAGTGATGAATAAAGCTGCTATAAACATCTTTGTGCAGGTTTATGTGTAGAGGTACATTTTCAGCTTCTTTGGGTAAATACCAAGGAACAAAACTGCTGGATAGTATGGTTGGAATATAATTAGTTTTGTAAGAAACTGCCACACTGTCTTCCAAAGTGGCGGCACCATTTTGCATTCCCACCAGCAGTGAAGGAGAGTTCATTGTTGCTCCACATCCTCATCAGTGTTTGGTGTTGTCACTGTTTGGGATTTTCACCATTCTAACAGGTATGCAGTGGTGTCTCATTGTTTTTTAAATTTTCATTTCTCTATTTTTTTTTATTTTTTTTTTAAATTTTATTTATTCATTTTTGGAGAGGAGAGAGAGAGGGAGAGAGAGAAACAGAGAGAGAGAAGGGGGGAGGAGCTGGAAGCATCAACTCCCATATGTGCCTTGACCAGGCAAGCCCAGGGTTTTGAACCGGCGACCTCAGCATTTCCAGGTTGATGCTTTATCCACTGCGCCACCACAGGTCAGGCAAATTTTCATTTCTCTAATGACAGGATGTTAAGCATCTTTTCATACACTTACTTGCCATCTGTGTATCTTCCTTTATTGAAGTGTCCTTTAAGATCTTTTGCCTGTTTTTAAATCATAATTAATTTTGTACCAGTTCACATTAAAAGTAAAGACTTTACAGCAGTATAATTTTACTGAGCCCCCTCCCCACAACCTTTGAGCTATTTCTCCCATACATTTTTACATATATGCTATAGACTGAATGTTTGTTGTCCTCCCAAATTCATCTGTTGAAATCCTAATCCCCAGTGCAATGGTATTGAGGCTGGGCTTCAGAAGGTAGGATTTGAAGGGTTCTACCCTCATGAATGGGATTAGTGCCCTAATAAAGGAGACCCCAGAGAACGCCTTCGCCCGTCATCATATGAGGACACGGTGAAAAGACAGCATCTATGAATCAAGAAGTGGGTCCTCACCAGACACTGAATCTGCAGGCACTTTGCTCTTGGATTTCCAGCATCTAGAACTGAGAAATAATTGTCTGTTGTTCATAAACCAGTCTATGGTTTCTGGTAGAGCAGCTCAAACTGAAAGGAAGTTCAAACTGACCATCTACAGACATTCTAAGCACCATAATACAATATTATGATTTTTGTTTTAAACAGCCAGTTGTCTTTTAAAGAAATTATGAAAACAAACTTCAAGATAATTTTTTATAGTTAATACAAGCTTTCCATTTCTTGGTACTTTTATTTCTTCCTGTAGATCCCAACTTCTAACTGGTGTTATACCCCTTCAGCCTGGAGAATTTCTTTTCTATTTTAACATTTTTTGTCTGCACAACTGCTGATGACTAATTACTTAGCTTTTGCTTCTCTGAGCATGTCTATTTTGCCTTCCTTTTGAAAGATAATTTTTCAGGGTATAAAATTCTGCATTCACCGTTTTGTCTTTTCAAAGATATTTAAAGGTATTGACTCGTTTTTTTTGTTTTGTTTTTGTTTTTTTCTGTCTTGCATGATTTCTGATGAGAAGTCAGCTTTTATTTTATCATTATCTCCTAGCAGGGAATGTGTCCTTTTCCTCTGACTGCTTTCAAGATGTTTTTCCTTTATGATTGGTTTCAGCAGTTTGACCCTGACATTTGTGGCCCTAGTTTTCTTTTTGTTTATTCTGCTTGGTATTGACTGAGCTTCTATGGTCCATGAATTTGGGTTTTCACCAAATTCACAAAATTTTCAGCTATTATTTCTTCAAATATATTTTATGCACCATTCTATCTCACCTCTCCTGAGACTCTAACAGATGTGTTAGAAATTTTGGTAAGGTCCTTTAACTGATTAGCTTTGTTATTTTTTTTTCATCTTTTTTCTTTCTACTGTCTAGATTGGATAGTTTTTATTGATTTGTCCTCAATTTCCCTGACTCTTCTGCTGATGCCAAACAGCTCTAAGCCCCATAATGAATATTTTTATTTCAGATATATTTTTAAATTCTAATTTATTATTTGACTGTTATTCATAGATTTCTCTCTTGAGATTCCCCACTTGTTTACTGTTTACTAGCATCTTTTTTTTTTTAGTCCTTGGACTAAATTGTGGCATTAGAGGCTCAATCTGCTAATTTCAATGTCTTTGTCATTTAGGGTTTGTTTTGTTTTTTGTTTGTTTGTTTTTCATTTATCTTGCTAGAGCCTCTACAATTATGTGTAACACATTAAAGTCCACAGATGGAGTAAGACCTTTGCTCTGCAAAAAAGGCTCAGTCTTTAATAGATTTTAGCAAAAGTCTTGTCATTAGTACCATAATCGATTTGTTTATTGGATCAGAGTTTACCCTGACCAGAATTTTTCTTGAATCTAGTCTTGTGGGGTCACTGGATGTACTGTCAAAGCCCAGACGTGGTGAACCAGAATTGACCCTCTTTGACTTCACAATAATTAAACTTTCCCACGGATGTCTTGTCACAGTGATATACACTGGTTATCACAGAATGGACAAAGTCCTGCCAGCATGTGCAGTCAGCTGCTTGTCCTCAAATGCAAACTCATCTGAGGGCATTCTCAAGAGAATGTCATACCCCGTCCTTCTCCCTCAAAATTGCCTTCATCACACGATAGCGGGGCTTGTTCAGAGGGAGGAGGAGTATGTGCAGACCTTTCCCCAGGGTAATTGTGCTGCTGCCCCATCTTTTCTTTTTTAATTAATTTTTAGAGAGGGAAGGGAAAGAGAGAAAAAAATATCAATCTGTTGTTCCATTTATTTATGCATCTATTGGTTGATTCTTGTATGTGCCCTGACCGGGGATGGAACCTGCAACTTTGGCATGTCAGGATGACACTAACAAACTGAGCTACCCAGCCAGGGCTGCACATCTTTGCAGCCCTAAATGGGAACATGACTTGGCCATGTTGTGACTTGGCCTTGTCTCTAGATCACACAGCCACTTTGGATTATTAGGAGAATTAAATGATCAACGCATACAAACCACTTAGAACAGTACCTGGAACGTAATAAAAGCCCAATAAAGATTGTATGGTTGTCACAATCTGCAAAACAATAAAGGAAAATTGCATTGCCAGCTGTCCCAGAGACTACTCCCCTTTCAGACATTTTTCTGCTTGCAGACTAAGCCTGAGAAGGAGAGGACATGGGGAGAATTATACCCAAACATCTGAAATCAAAGTTTTACTCTCCAAAACTGAAAGGGGAAAACTCCATTCAATTTCATCCCCTGAGGAGCAGCCTAGACAGGTGCAAAACACCCTCCAAAATCGCAGATGTGCTCATCAGGGTCCTTCTTCTACTTTGCTTCCTTTGTCACATAGGAATGGCTGACAGCATCTAGTCAAAGTCACACCAATCATCAGGAACATCTGTCCATTTGGCTGCTGATAAACATGAATGATTTCTCAGTAGGACAGATCATAGAAAGGGATCCTGTGCCTTTAAGAAGCGAGGCGAGGTCACTGTTAACCATATAACTTTATTGTGCTCCTGGGTTATAAAGGAAACGTCTTCATTCTACACATCTATTTTATGACATTCATAAACAGTGAATTGCCGATGACTGTGCCCTGGGCCAGGACATCCTCGACCGGCTGGAGGAGCCGGGAGAGCAAGAATGGAACAGGTGAGTTTGGCCCTTCTTGCTCTCCTGGAAGAGGGTGGTGACACCTCATGAAGGAGCAGAGAGGGGCAAACAGGGAGCCCCCCTCCAAGCCCTCCCTAGGCAGAGCCTTGGAAAGAACAGAAATAAATGCACACACACACACACACACACACACACACACCCCGATCAGGGCCTCGGGAGCCTCTCTCTTTGGGGCCAAGCGGTGTGAGTTATTTTCCGTCATGCAAAGTAAAACACCCTTCCTGAAGGGAGAGCAGTGTTTTGTTTTTCATGCTTTGGGCGAGTATCTGTTAACGTAGTTACTTCTTGGAGGATGCTCAACAGCTCACTCCATCGCTTCATATGAGACTGATGGCTCATTTCATCATATTAACAGCATCAAAACACAACAGTGTGTGAGCCACCATTGCCTACATATCAAGAGGGATGGGACCAATGGTAAATTCCAGGGTGCCTCACATATGCCCATGGGTGTTGTTCATCCCATCCTTAAAGGTCAAAACTGGGGTTCAAATGCCCGTGCTGACATCTGTGCGCTTTCCTCTGTGCAGGTTGATGGCCAGCAGATTGGGCCAGGTTTGCGTTCATTTGCCCAGGGAGAGAAACGTAGGCATCCCCGCCAGCTCAGGTGTTTGGAGGATGAAAGAATGGTGGTCATTGATTGTTCTATGCAGCACAGGATGAAGCGATATGCCAGTTAGCGGGCTGGCCAGCTGAATTAGTGCGTCATGTTAAACTAATCTTTAGACCAGGAATTATAGGTTGTGCTGTTCTGTGGATCATTTAAAGCAGATTTTCATGTCATTCTGTGCTGGGGAGACGGTATTCTCTGAAACAAGTAAACAATTCCTGGAAGGGGTGGGAGAGGCAGAGCCGGGTTTCTTGAACTGTCTGCAGCAGCCCAAGGCGGAGTCTGGGCCTCAGCCTCCAGGCTTCGGGAAGTGCAGGACTCCAGTAGACTCTGCCCTGGGCACTCATGAGAACAGGTGAGTAAATACCACAGGGAAGGGGCCCATCCTGCCCATGAACCTCAAGAACCCCAAGAGCAACTCCGCAGTCATCTCCAGGGGTTAGGTGGCTCCAGTCCCCTTGGTTCTGTTCTGGGGGTCAGGTCCTGAGGTGACTGTGCAGACGCATGGCCTGAAGCTGGGCTGATTCGGCAGCATCCTAAAAACTGGGCCCAGCCTCTGCCAGTTTGCACGATTAGCCTGGAATGAAATTAAACTAAACTCTAATGTGTGAGACACTCTACCAGCCCCAGCATGTGCCTATCGGTGCCTGTCACCTAAGAGGCCAGCCAGACAAGCTAATTTAGGCCAGTCCAGGTGTAAGCAGGCGAACAGCAGCCCAGACTTGAAGAAGCTGACAATGAGCCCATTCAAACTTCTGTTGTTTGGTGGTCTGAATATTTAGCCTTCATGAAGCCATCGGTGCCTACCAGTCCTTCATAGTGAGCTTGCAGCAGTGCCCTTGCAGTCTGCTCTATGCCCAGACTTGGGGACATGTCTGGATAATATGCTAGCTGTTTCCAGGAGCAGTTTCCTCTGGAGAACATGTGAGTGGCCCTCCCTTGGCCTCCAGCTGTGTGGCTCTGCATTAGTCCATGCTGATGTCCCATCTCTCAGAATCTCATTTCCATTCTCCCAGTTTCCCAAAAACTTCCAGGTCCAGATGGACCCCACAGACCCAATTACGTCCAACCCTGAATTGCCGGCACCCCTGGCTTTTGCTGGCTATTCTTAAAGCTATTAAGAAATTCTCAAAGCAAAATTAATTTTTAAAATTACATATATGCCATGCAGCATGGGGAGGGGGGTCCTATATAATGTCAGGATTTTTCTGATAGGACATAGTTTGACCACAGTGGTTGGGAATGACTAACCTTTGCTATTGAAACCTACTCCGAGGGTTCCAGAGGTACGGGGGGGGGGGGGGGGGGCTGAAGGGCACATTCCAGACACTGCAGCAGGGTGCTGTCATTTCTCAACCTGGAGGTGGTGCTCCGGGACTCAGCCTGTCATCCCCAGGGAATGGGAACTCACCCGGGGAAGGCAAGAAAGAGCTATCAGTAACGCTTAGTGATGTAATAACACCTGTGGCTCTCAGCAACCCTTAATGATATAATAAGAGCTGTAGCTGACAGCAACATTTAGTGATTTAATATTAACAACAGCAGCTAATACAAACAGCACTCATCACAGTCCTTGTTTGGCATACTCTACACACATTAAATCACAGTTTGTTTGTAAGTCCTGGAATCCACTGGGAGGAAACAGTGGCCACTGCCGGAATTGCGATGAGCGGGGTGGGAGGGAAGGCCTCCATTTCCTGATTGGGACTCTGTGTATGGATGTGTGGGGGGTGGGGGGTCCCTTGTGCTCAGAGACATTTTTGCTCCTTTCCTGGTGCAAAAGAATGCAGACCGTGCATCGTCTAAAGAGAAGCCCTCACATCTCCAATCAGTGTGAGCACACAACCCGGACCCTTTCTGCAAACAGCTGAGATGTTGGCATGGGGGGACACACCAGCTGAGGTGTAGGTCTTACCTGCACCAGAATATGAATGTCTGCCCTTTAGCCTGTGCCATAAGGAGAGAAGGTATGAGATGAAGTGACAAAAAGCAATATTATTACTTGGAAATGAAATTTAAGCATTAAAATCCTGTAATGCTCAAAGGATCCCACCTCAAAAGTCCAAAGGAAAATATCTCCTTAACTTCTTTCCTCCATTCTCTCTATAAAATGTTTTATTAAACTTTTTATTTTAAAATAAAGATATGCACACACAGTTGTAAGAAAAATACACAGCATGCAGCTTTTACCCACTATCCCACAATGTTAATGTCTTTGCTAGCTGCAGGGAGATGTCCCAGTCAGGCTGTTGATGCTTGTACAGTCCAGATACAGAATGCTCCCTCCCACAAGGGTCCCACACACTGCTCTCTTGCAGCCACACCTAGATCCCTTCCATTCCCCATCAGCTCCTCATCCCCCCTGGCAATCCCTAATTTGTTCTCAATTTCTATCATTTTGTCATTTCAAGAATGTTCTATAAATGCAGCCATTCAATAAATGACTTTGAGATTGGCTTTCTTCACTCAGCACCATTCTCTGGAAATTCATTGAGGTTGTGTGTATCGATAGGCCAGCCCTTTTTACTGCTCAGCTGTGTTCCAGGTAGACTACAGTTTGTTTATTCACCCACTGAAAGGCCTATGGGTTTTCCCTAGTTTGGACCATTACAAAGCTCAGAACATCACATACAGGTCTTTGTGTAAATATAAATCTTCATGTCTCTGCTCCGGGGTGCAGTTGCTAAGTCATATGGTAGTTGTATATTTAGGACTTTTTTATTTTTTTAATTTTTTTTACAGAGACAGAGAGAGTGTCAGAGAGAGGGATAGATGGAGACAGACAGACAGGAACGGAGAGAGATGAGAAGCATCAATCATCAGTTTTTTGTTGCAACACCTTAGTTGTTCATTGATTTCTTTCTCATATGTGCCTTGACCATGGGCCTTCAACAAACCTAGTAACCCTTTGCTTGAGCCAGCAACCTTGGGTCCAAGCTGGTGAGCTTTTGCTCAAACCAGATGAGCCCGCGCTCAAGCTGGTGACCTCGGGGTCTCAAACCTGGGTCCTCCACATCCAGTCCAACACTCTATCCACTGCACCACTGCCTGGTCAGGCGCATCTTTAGGACTTTTAAGAAGCTGACAAACCATTTCCCAGAGTGGCTGTACCATTTTCCATCCCCACAGGCAATGTGTGTGATCCCGTTTCTCCACATCTCAACCAGCATTCGGGGTGGTTACTATTTTTTATGTAAGCCTTTTTTGATAAATGTGCAGTGAATCTCTCTGTGGTTTTGATTTGCATTTCCTAATGGTTAAAGACGCTCAGTATCTTTTCATGACCTTATTCTCCATCTGTATATGCTCTTCAGTAGAATGTATACTGGTGTTTCTTGCCCATTTCACATTGAGTTGTTTTGGTTTTTACTGTTGAATTAGGACTATTGTCTTCATATTCTACATTCAAGTCTTTTTTGGATGTGTAATTTTCAAATATTTTCTCCAAGACCAGTATTTGTTTCCTCATCCTCTGAACACAGTCTTCCTCAGAACACAAGTTTTCATTTTGATGCAGTACAGTTTTCCAATTTTTGTTTTTATGGACTGTGGTTTTTGTGTCAAGTCTAAGAATTCCCTGCATCACCCAAGATCTTGAAGGCTTTTCTCCCGTTTTTTTCTAAAAGTGTTTCAGTTTTATATTTTACACTTGTGGTTCATTTAGCATTAATTTTTATATAAAATGTGAGATTTAGGTGGAGGCTTGCTTTTCTGCCTGTGAATATTCCATTGCTTCAGCACCAGCTATTGAAAAGACTCTCCCTTCCAATGAACTGCTTTTGCACAATGGTCAAAATCAGTTGTGCAGGCCCTGGCCGGTTGGCTCAGCGGTAGAGCGTCGGCCTGGCATGCGGGGAACCCGGGTTCGATTCCCGGCCAGGGCACATAGGAAAAGCGCCCATTTGCTTCTCCACACCCCCCCCCTCCTTCCTCTCTGTCTCTCTCTTCCCCTCCCGCAGCCAAGGCTCCATTGGAGCAAAGATGGCCCGGGCGCTGGGGATGGCTCCTTGGCCTCTGCCCCAGGCGCTAGAGTGGCTCTGGTCGCAGCAGAGTGATGCCCCGGAGGGGCAGAGCATCGCTCCCTGGTGGGCAGAGCGTCGCCCCTGGTGGGCGTGCCGGGTGGATCCCGGTCAGGCGCATGCGGGAGTCTGACTGTCTCTCCCCGTTTCCAGCTTCAGAAAAATACAAAAAAAAAAAAAATCAGTTGTGCAAATTTGTGGGTATGATCCTGGGTCCTTGGTCCTGCTCCGCTGATCTTTGTGTCTATCCCTGAGTATCTTTCCTAATATCACACAATTACTGTAGCTGTATTATAGGTCTTAAAAATAGGTTGGCAATTTCTCCCGTTTTATCTTCTTTTTCAAAATTGTTTTAGCTATTCTACTTCCTTTTTATTTCCATATAAATGTTGGGAAAACTTGTCTATTTCTACAAAAAAGAAATCCTGCTGGGGTTTTGATAGAAATTGTGTTAAACTTGTCTATCAACTTGCAGAGAATTGACACCTTTACTATGTTGAAGCTTCCAGGTAGATCTCCTCATTTATTTATAGCCCCTCTGATTTCTTTCATGGGAATTTTGTGCTTTTAGGCACCCATCTTCTGCATATGCTTAGTTAAATTTGCACCTAAGTTGTTGTTTTTTAAGTGTTCATAAATGGTATTGCAGTTTAAGGTTAGTGCCTGTATGGTCATTGCTAATATAGGTAAATACAACCGATTGTATATGTTCATCTTCTGTCCTGTCACCTTACTGAACTCATTCATCCTCAGAGGCTTTTTTGGCAGATCCCTTAGGCATTTTCTGTGTAGACAGTTATGTCATCAGCAAACAGGGACAAGTGAATCTCTTCCTGTCTGATCTGCATGCCTTTTACTTCTTTTTCTTGCCTTGCTGCACTGGCTGGCCCTGCCAGCACAGCGCGGAATGAGGATCTCAAGAGCACGTCCTTGGGCAAGAATAAATTGATAGTTGTATGAACTTGTTGCAGTTCTTACCTTTGTCACAGTCCCGGGCAAGAAATAGTCAGTTTCACCATCAATGCTCACTGGAGGTTTTTTGTCGGTTCTCTTTATCAGCTTGAAGGAGTTCCCCTCTTTTCCTGTTTTTTTCTAAGGGCTTTATCATGAACAGGTATTGAATTTCTTCAGGTGCTTTTTATGAATTAGTTGATAGAACCATATTTTTTTTCTTCTTTAGCCTGTTAATATAGTCGATGACGTTGATAGATTTTTGAATATTGATCCGGCCTTCTCTCCCTGAAATAAACCTTACTTGGTCTCTATGGATAATTATTTTTATATATTGCTGAAGCCTATTTGCTAATTTTTTTTTTTTTTGTATTTTTCTGAAGCTGGAAACGGGGAGAGACAGTCAGACAGACTCCCGTATGCACCCGACCGGGATCCACCCGGCACGCCGGGTGGCGATGCTCTGCAACCAGAGCCACTCTAGCCCCTGGGGCAGAGGCCAAGGAGCCATCCCCAGCGCCCGGGCCATCTTTGCTCCAATGGAGCCCTAGCTGCGGGAGGGGAAGAGAGAGACAGAGAGGAAGGAGAGGGGGAGGGGTGGAGAGGCAGATGGGCGCCTCTCCTGTGTGCCCTGGCCGGGAATCGAACCCGGGATCTTTGCATGCCAGGCCGACGCTCTACCACTGAGCCAACCGGCCAGGGCCCTATTTGCTAATATTTTTAAGGACTTTTACATCAGTACTCATGAAGGATATTGGTCTGTAGTTATCTTTTTAGTTACCTTTGTCTGGATTTGGTTATCAAATTCATACTAGTTTCATGAAATGAATCTTGTTTTCTGGAAAAAAATTGTTAAGATCTGTGTTACTTCTTCTTCAGAAGTTTGATACAATTCTCTAGTGAAACCATCTGTACCTGGAAATTTCTTGTGGAAGAGTTTTTAAATTCTAAATTTAATTTCATTAATAGTTATAGACTTTTCACATTACCTGTGAACAGTCTATTTTGGGTGAGTGTGGTGGTTCCTGCTTTTCCAGGAACTGGTTCATTTTCATCTTAAATGTCAAATGTATGTACATAAAGCTGTCCGTAATGTTCCCTTCTGATGTCTGGAGGGTCTGTAGTGACCTTCTGGTTTTCATTCTGATTTTGGTGATCTATGTCTTCTCTCTGTGTCCCTCTGTCAGTCTTCCTAGAGATTTGTCAGTTTGTTGGTATTTTTAAATAATCAGCTCTTCCTTTCATTGATTTTCTACATTGCATTTCCGTTTTCTATTTCATTGATTTCTGCTCTTTGTTATTACTTTTCTTCCTTCTGCTATTGTTGTAGATTTATTTTGCTCCTCTTTTTCCGGGGCTTTTAGATTATTGAGTGGAGATTTTTCCTCTCTTTTAATGTAAGTTTTTGGTGCTGTCCATGTCCCTCTTGGCACTGCTTTAAGTATATCTTGTGGCTTAATTTTGATGTGTTGGGTTTTCATTTTCATTTGGCTTAATGCCCTTTTAAATTTCCCTAGACTTCCTCTTTGATCCATGGATTTCTTAGATATGTACTGTTTCTTTTTCAAGTGCTTGAAGGTTTTCCTGCTATCATTTCGGTCATTGATTTCTAGTTTGATTTCTTATGGTCAAAGAACATACTTTATATGGTTTCAGTTCTTTTAAATTAATTGAAGTTTTCTTTACGGTCCAGGATGTGGTCTATCTTGGCACATGCTTTGTAGGCACCTGAAAAGTGTATGTGTGTGATCCACTATTGTTAGGTGGAGTAGTCTATAAATGTCGATTGTTTGATGACCTTCTAAATTTATCTCAAGACTTTGAGATCATTAACTCTGGAAGATTATGTGATGTATTACTTCTGCCAAAGATTTTAGAATAAGTGATCTGAAATCCTGCTGATTCATCAAGGAGGCTTGTGAAGCCTTCTCATGGGTGGTTCTCATCATTGGACTCACCAATTTTCTTCCCTGGTTAGGTGTGAGTATCTCAGAAGCCTAGGGGCTTGGATCAGCCAGCAGCTCCACAGATGGCTCTATGAAAGTTTTCTAGCTGACATGTTTACTTTTAGAGTCTGAACAGATACAACAAAATGTAATTTTTCTTCTCAAGTCATAGAATACTTAAGCCATAGGGAGCCTTGAGTCATCTGGTACACCCTTTTATCCAGAGTTCAATTTGATTGATTTTTTAGTTTTTTAATAAAATTAAAAAATTTATTATAGAAATATATGATATAGAAATAAGATATAAAAATAAGAAATAAAATTTGTGTGTAATCTAATAACCAAACTATAGCCATTATTATTGTTTTAGAATGTATCCTCCCAATGTCTTCAAAAATAGGATCACACTGTTCTACAATATTTTGTTGTTGTTTTAGCGATAGGTGTGAATGAGAAGCAGTCAATGAACAACTAAGGTGCCATAACTATAAGTTAATGCTTCTCATCTCTCTCCCTTCCTGTTTCTCTCTCTCAAAAAAAAAAAAAATAGACTTGAATATTTTCCAAGATGTTATTTCTAATAGCAGAATATGATTACACAGTACAGCTATGTCATCATTTACTTAATGTCCAGTCCAGTCGATGGATATACAGGTTGCCACATTTTTCGTTATGTGAAATAACACTGATGGATATCTCTGTGCACATACATGATGATTTCCTAGAAACAGAAATGGAGACACTACATCAGAGCGTATGAACATTATTAACTTTTGAGCCCCCTTGCCCAATTGGATTATTAGGATTTGTTTGTTTGTTTGGACAGGTTTCTTTTGTTTTTAGTGAAAAGTTAGGCATAGAGTCAACACAATGAATTCGGGACTAAGCTTCATGTAGGCTGTCAGTGATTTAGGACATGAACTGATGGCGAGCTGGAGCCAAGGAACGATCACTCCTTCCCAGGAGCATAGACTTGCTAGAAAAGACAGGTCTGTGAGCATCTACAACTTCCGGTGAAGTATCTGGCATTGGGCCAGTCAGGAAACAGGAAACCAAGCAGGTTATATTCAGCTTGGGACCTGAGCCTTGTAAAACCAATCACCCAGCCTGCTTTTGCAGGCCAAGTAACAAAGGGACAGACTTTCTCCTGCTTCCGCTCTCAGGATCCTCCACAAGAACACCGTGTGTTGCACTGGAAATATGCCTTGAGCTTGCTTTGTCATAGTAATTGCCCTCATAAAATGAATCAGGGCACCAAGTGAAAACATCCCCTATTTGAGACTCAGTCCTGCCTGCATTTGATAGCTGGTGCCGACGATGGGAGGGTCACAGCCCTGGCCACTCTGCTAAGAGGCCATTAAAAGACAGGTTTGTGGCCCAGAGCAGTCCAAGAAGGAAAGAGCATTTGGAGGTAGACAGGAGAAGTCTTGGGGTGCTGGCAGGGTGCCAGAGCTTCTGTCCAAGTAAGGCAGGCAGCTCCTCCTCATGCCAGCAGTTCGGGCCATGCTGGTACACAGACCCTATCCTTTGTCCATCTGTCTTTCTTTTTTGGTCTGTAGAAAAAGAAGAGTTAATCCAGAGCGTGCTGACCCAGGCTGCAGAACAGTTCTCAAGGTACAGACTCTTTAAATCCGTAATCTCCAAAGATGTATGCTTGTTCTTTTAATGGTGTCTGTGGCCTTTCCTGAGGCTGTCTCAGCCAGCAGACACTTACCTGGAGGAGCTGCCTTCCAAGTTCAATTCTTCTGTGATTTCTACAACTAAGCCAGTTGGGTGGGATCCAGGAAGCATGCGCCTTATAGCAAAGACCGTGTGAGATGGGCACTTTGAGAATGAGAGCTCAGGTTGGCAAGAATTTTCTCGACTGGTTCTTCTGAGACTTGAAGTTCAGCCTACAAGAATGAACAATGTTTTTAAAATAGGTTTTCTCATGGAGATTCTGCATAGACATGGGTCCTTCTCATTCTGGGTTATCCCGCCAGTGGTAGACTCACGACTTGCTGACTTGCCGTTTCTCAGTTATTTCATGATGGCCTCCCACTGCCCCAGGGGAATGCAAACGGAAAAGGGCATATGGGTGGTAGTTTCTTAAAGCCCAAGAACTGTTTGACTGACTGGGTTGGAGCCTGGAAGGGACACACCAGGTCCCCTGAAGGTTGTCTGTGCCCGGGGGAAAGGAGCAGGGTGAGGCCATCCATCCCAGCTGAAAGCAGAGCACCCCCTTCCCAGAGCATGTGCTCACTCCCAGGTATAGGAAGGGAACATCCCCACCAGCATGGTACTGCTGTGTGTTCCCACCTGGGGAATATACCCTCCAGATAGTCTGAGGGTGTCTCTCTTTCCTCCCCTCTACCCTCAAACAGCACAACAAGTCCCTTAAAAGCAACTCCTAGTATCTTTGTGCCCACCCTTCACCTGTGTACCTGCACGCCTCCCCCCTGGCAGTGTTCAACAGCTGTTTGATAACCCATTTTAACGCCAAGAGTCTTATGTCTTGTCTTCTCTTTTTTTTTTTCATGTCTAGAGCATTTAAAATCAACGAACTCAAAGCTGAAGTTGCAAATCACTTGGCAGTGCTAGAGAAACGAGTGGAATGTGAGTGGGGCTTTTGTTTCCTTTTCACTTATCTGTCTTTTAACCTCTTATTTAAATTAACCTCGTAAACCAGTGGGGAGAGGTCAAGGAAATTGTGATGTCTATTCTTTCTGATGCTTAAAAATTAATGTTAACAAAGGCTTGTCCAGTGACTAATCCAAGCATTTTAAAAGTAGAAAGTACAGCCCTAGCTCAGTTGGTTAGAGCGTTGTCCCTATGCACCAGGGTTGTGGGTTTGATCCCCAATTGGGACGCATGCAGGAATCAAACAATGAGTGCATGAACAGGTGGAGCAATGAATCAATGTTTCTTTCTCTCTCTCCCCCTTCCTCTCTATAAAATCAAACTAATTTTTAAAACAAAAGTAACAAGTACAGGGTAGCCTGTTACATGTTACAGTAACAACTTATAAACAAAGCACTCCTTCCATGCAGAATAGAACAGCATGAAAACAGGAAGCCCTTCATTTAGACTTCTCTGGAGAGGAGCTTCACAGGATTATCTTGTGTCTCTTTTTACAAGACTGAGGACACGCCCACACACTCTCTCTGGTTGCCAGTTCTGGAGGAATATATCTACTATCATTACCTCTCCGTTCCTTGTCACCATAAAAGAAAGCAGAAAACCTGCTAGTACGCAAGGAGAGTCAATTCAAGTCTTGATTCAGTGACCAAACAGCTAAAATTCTGGAAGGAAAACAGCCTCAAGTCACATATCCTCTGTGTCTTAATCCATAAATAAGGAGCTGTACTCGAATCTCACGACTCCCTATCCAACTCCCAACACAGAAGGCTCTTTGTCAATGTCAGGGCAAAGGGTAACAGTTTAAGGCACTGTATTTATTAACTTCGGGGAGAACCAAACAAAATTCAGACCTGAGGCCATTAGGGTTGTGGCGGCATCAGACACTGTGCGGCTGATTCATATTCATAAGACTTGGCTGAATGTCACTTCTCATTATCTTGTATGAATTGCTTGGGGTGTTTTTCAAGAAAAGAAATTCAGGATAGTGCAAAAACCAGTTCATCTAAGTAACCTGTAACATGTCACAGTCACACTTTACAAAGTGCATTGACATTTTCTAAATATTTTTTGCCATTCAAACTTCAAAACAGTTTTATTTTCTCCATTGATGATGGAGAAGCCACATATAAGTGATTTGCTCAAGTTCACTCAGCAAATAAGAAAAGTAAATAAACCTGGGACCAGCACCAGGGTCCAGGCAGGGCTGCTCTAGCTGCCTGTTGCTTGTCCTTCAGTGATATGTCTCTTTCCTCCACTCCTAGCTGGGGTCCCCCACAAGGAGGCCTGGGAAGTTAGGTTAGGAAGCAGGCTGCAGGCAGCCGGGCCTTGCAGCTGCAGCCACCAACCAGCCACCAACACTGGTTGTGGCTGCTTTGAACAGAAAAGGGTTTTTTTTCAAAAGGATTTTGGGGAGTTCTCATGGTCACCAGGAGGGCCCAAGAACAGGGTTGGGCTATGCAGCAGGAAGGATGCCCCAAATCCCAGCAGAGCTGACCCTGTGGGAATGCTGAGATGCTGGATCTGAGCCCCTGTGTATGAGGCCTACCCCAGCACCACACTCTGTTCTCAGCCACCCACGGCCCCCATGGCCCCTGCTATAGATGTCAGGCTGCTTCTCCATGTACTATCTATAGCAGGGGTCCCCAAACTTTTTACACAGGGGGCCAGTTCACTGCCCCTCAGACCGTTGGAGGGCCGGACTATAAAAAAACTATGAACAAACCCCTATGCACACTGCACATATCTTATTTTAAAGTAAAAAAAAGCAAAACGGGAAAAATACAATATTTAAAATAAAGAACAAGTAAATTTAATCAACAAACTGACCAGTATTTCAATGGGAACTATGGGCCTGCTTTTGGCTAATGAGATGGTCAATGTCCGGTTCCATATTTGTCACTGCTAGCTGTAACAAGTGATATGACGCGCTTCCAGAGCCCTGACCTGTGCATCCCACGTCACCAGAAGTAGTACTGTACGTGAGTGACACTGTGCTTTGCTCCTCTCACTGACCACCAGTGAAAGAGGTGCCCCTTCCGGAAGTGCAGCGGGGGCTGGATAAATGGCCTCAGGGGGCTGTAGTTTGGGGACCCCTGGTCTACAGACTCTAAATCAGGACAGAGGGGGACTGTGTGCCCACAACCTACCTGAAAGAGAAGCCAGAGAAAGTGCATTAGTGTTCTGGGGCTGTCATGACAAAGTACCACAAACTGGGAGGCTTAAAACAACAGCAATGGATTCCCCAATAGTTCTGGGGGCCAGAAGTCCAAATCAGGGAGTCTTCAGGGTTGGTTTTTTCTGGAGGTTCTGTTCCAGGCCTCATCTAGCTTCTAGTGGCTGCCAGCTACCTTGGCTTATGGCCAAATCACTCTAAACTCTTTCTGTAGGGCCTCTCTTCCCTGCGTCTCTGTGTCTGAAGTCCCTTCTGCTTGTCTCTTATAAAGACACCTGTCTTTGGATTTACAATAGGAACCATCTGAATCCAGGATGATCTTATCTTGACAAATCTGCCAAGAACCTTTTTCTAAATAAGGGCCCATTCACAGGTTTTGGGATTTAGGGTGTGAGCACATCTTTGGCAGGAGGACACAGTACAAGTCACTAGAGTGGCGGTTGGCATTTCCACGTTCTGAAATGGGAAGTGAGCTCACCAAGCCCCACAGAGCAGGGAGCTCTCCAGACGTGGGAAAGGATTCAGCCAAAGAACGGGAAATGAAAAACATTTGCTGCTAAGTCCCCGTCTACAGAAGGGAAAGTCACAGTCACCACCAGGCATGCAAATGTCCAGGAGCAGCAGGTATTACCCGCTTTGCCTTCTCTCCTCCAGCTCCATCCGATTCCCCCTGCCCTCTGCCCATCTCCCATGCACCACAAAGAAGCCAGCTCCAAACCCCACTGTTACTTGAAAACAGACAAGTTGAAAAGGCCATGAAGGAATTTTTAAAACTTCTACAGAGAGCTGCTATGTTAACATCAATTTGGGTGGCTTCCAACATCTGGCCGTGGAGATAATGATCAGGCCAAGGAGAGTTTTTATTTTGCCTTCAAATGTCACATAAATTAAGGACCATTAAAGGGCACAGCCTATAGGACCTTCTCCCCTGGCCTGTCTGAGCCCCTGAATTCTCCAGGACTGGCTTATTCATCTGCAGGAAGGCATCTCCCTGCAGGGCCATTGGGTAAACCACAGAAATCCTGCAAATTCACATGATTACCTAGAGGAGGCACCACTTCTCTGAACTCAGGCTCGCCTTGTAGGTGGAAATTACTGCTGTTTCTAGCACCAAGACCCAGGATGAGGGAATGAGATGGAGGGAGCTGGCCTCTCTCAAGAGTAGAGAGGAGGAGGGGATGGTCTAGGAACTGTGAGGCTGGCCATAGCTCCCCTACAGCCCCACTTTGGAGCCTCTGCTTCTGCTACCCAGTGGCTTCCACACCTCCTCCTGGCTGCCCACCTCTCATCAGGCACATGGCCTGAAGGTTCACACCCCCAGGAGATAGCCACCAATTCCGAAGGGCTGTCAACCTCCTTGAATTCCACCTGCCTTTGGGCTGGTCTTCTCGTGCTTCTGGCTGCCACCTCCCGGGCTCCAAGAGCCTGCACACTAGCCCAGAGGTGGCAGGGTTGTCTCGTCTGTGCTAAGCCCCAGAGGATATGAGTTCCATGGAGCCTCCCAGGAAAGCAGGGCCTTACCCCAAGGATGTGGCTGACTGGGCCATGGCAGATAGCCCAGAAGGGGAAAAAGGAGTCCTTTTGAAGGGAGGGTTCTATAGCTAGACCTTCATGCAGATCACTTGGGGAAAAGGTCATCCTTTGCCCAAAGCTACTCAGAAGATCACTCCTGCCCCTGCACAGAGCATGCTGGCCTGGGCCGCTGGCCTGAGATGACTGCCCGTAACATGCCTGTTCCAGCTCCACTGGGCCCAAGCCAGATATAGACTCTCTCACACACATATGAACATCTAAACACACAGAGAGACACTGGCACATGCACTCATATGCATATACACCCCCACATGCACACACATGTAAACACACAGGCACATATTCTTGCACACCCCCACATACATACACATATAAACACACACACTTCATCTGGTATGTAAGAGCCCTTGTTAGCTGTACTGCCTCTCAAGTTCGAAGAGGCATCCAGCTAGCATGGGCCTTGTATAGGCCACATTACATTGTTTGACTTGTTTTAAATGGAATTTTCTGCTTTTTCTCCCACCTTCTCAACATATAAATCTCCTGAATCACATGTAAATTTCTCCATGGCCTTAATTCATGTTAAAAAGGTTTTCTTCTCGCCTGACCAAGCAGTGATGCAGTGGATAGAGTGTCGGACTGGGACATGGAGGACCCAGGTTCGAGACCCCAAGGTCACCAGCTTGAGCACGGGCTCATCTGGTTTCAGCAAGGCTCACCAGCTTGAGCCTAAGGTCGCTGGCTTGAGCAAGGGCTTACTCGGTCTGCTGTGGTCCCACAGTCAAGGCACATATGAGAAAGCAATCAATGAACACCTAAGGAGTTGCAACGAGGAATTTATGTTTCTCATCTCTCTCCCTTCCTGTCTGTCCCTCTCTCTGACTCTCTCTGTCTCTGTAAAATGTTTGCCTTTTTCAAGGAGTCTGGGGTCCTACTTAGCTTAGAGAATATTTTGTAAACAGAGGACACTCATGTCCTCACCTTGCTTCCTGGTTCATCACAGGGACTTCACTTCCTTCCTTGTTTGCTGGACACGGGCCTCTGTGCCGGGGTCCCTGCAGATGTGCACAGGGCAGCCCTGTGCCCAGGGCCTGGACCAAAATCTAACCATGGGCCATGCAGATCGTGCCAACAGTCCAAGAGACTCAAAGTCAAAACCAGATCTTGCTTTTCTCATCACTTGGGAAATGTGCTTTATGTGAATTCTTTAGTAAAAGTCTTTGGAGGAAATGTTGAAACATGGCTCACGTGGCTTTAAACAGCTTTCACTAGCCCTGCAGCTGAAGGAGGGCTTTGCCGCCCCCAGGGGCCTCTTCTCCGAGCCCAGTGAGGCCAATGGAGACCAGCGTAGAACAGAGCCGCCTCCGTGGCCTGTTCTGCTTCTCCTGCCTGCTGAGTTCCTGTCCCGAAAGCCAGCATTTCTCTTAGAAACATCCTTAAAGGTTCCCCCACCACGATGGCAGCCTCTGACTTGCCCAGGGAACCACCTTTAAAGTCCGCATGAGGACAGCCGGGTTTCCAGGTATACTCATCCTGCCAGCCTGCCTGGGCCTGATGGGGGAGAAAGAAGTGCAGCCTCCAGTGCTGGAAGAGGCTGGGGTGCCTCTGCTTTAGTTTGGGTTTCTGGTCTGTGCTCACCTCTGTTTAAGGTTTGAGTTTAATGGATGAGTGGGGCCACATGTATGAAACTGACATAGAGTCTCAACTCAAGTCTCACACGAGTCTATACAGGACTCTTCAGGGGGGAAGCCCAGCTCCTCTGGTGGGCCTTCTCTCTCCGCTGGGCAGGGGACAAGCAAGGCTGGATTGGGTCCAGGAGATAGGCTGTGCAATCCTCCAAGGACAGCCTGGTATCTGGGAAAGGACTGGGAGGCAAGAGCCTGATCAGCAGTGTCTGGCCAGTCAGGAGCTGTGGAAGCATCTCAGCCCACTCCCCCCCTGTTCCGCTCTTTAATCCCATGACTAGTTGTTTTTCTCTTGCATTGATTAATGCACGACTTTTGCTATCTGGTTACTCACTATTAATTTCCTTGGCAACTAGGCTCTTAAATGCTGGATCTGTGGAATTCAAAGTAGTGATACTATACTGTGTGGCCCACAAGGCTTAATTTTAACATCATCCCCAACAAATGTCCAGGGAATCTGATCAACATCCACTCTAGTCAAACATCACGCACCCACCAAACGCCATGGGCTGGGAGGCAGCTGCTAACACCTGGAGTACCCTTGACTTACTGATAATGGGAAAAAGAAAATGAGAAAGCAGAACAAATAGCATGACCCCAATCTTGTAGTTTTAAAAGTAAGAGTAGATAGACAGATAGCTAATTAGAATACATGAGTCAGGGCGGTGGGGAGAAATTCTTAGAAAGATACATGTCAATATGTATATTATTAAATGGGCTGTGTTTTGCCCAGTAAGATCATAAATAAATTTTAAAATACTTTTTGAGATGTTCTGTATGTCCCGTTTTCTACAATCACCACACTTTTTATAAAATTTTTTTCTACAATCACCACATTATTTTATAAAATAATGTTTGAAATATAATATAAACATGGACCTTGACTGGCAGGGCGCAGCTGCCCCCAGGCTCTACACGGCCAGCCTCATTTCTTTTCCATATCCGTTCATGTCCCGGATCAAAGTCTACACCCCCATGCCAGGTCTCTTCTCCAAATCTATTCACTTCCTGGAGTTTTCTGCCCTCTCTGTGTCAGTAAGACCAAGGCCCTTCTTGCCACTGACATTGAATCTACCATTTGCTGACGTCAGTGTCCTCCTGGTGCACCCACAGACACAGCTCCATTGTGGTTCTCTCCTCTGCGGGGTGATCATCCTACAGTGTGGTCCAAGGTCTGGAAGTGCCACCCACAGCGCCCCCCCTGTCCAAACGCAAACCAGGAAAGGTGTGTGTTGTGTCTTTTCTTGCAAGAGGACCCGTGGCTTTCATTGACTTCCTAACCAGGTCTGTGGTGCAGAAGAGCTAAGAACAATCCCACTCCAAAGGGAGGTTGTGTGCTTAGTGAGTGAACAGAGACATACCCAACGCCAAGTTCCCTACGTTTGCTCTGTGGCAACATGTCCGGCATAGGCCGCCAAGGCAGTCACCTCACTGGTTTGAACCACTTGCATTTATAGCCCCAGGCTGTGGTCCCATGTCCTGGTAGAGGAGGGACAGTGTCCCAGGTGTGGCACAGAAGCAAGGCACCAGGACCAGATTTGAGTATCAGATCCTCCAGATTCTGGTCACTTTAAGCAGAAAGAAGCAATGTTTTCACATTGCCTTGCTCTCACTTGGCCCCTGCCCCTGGGAATGTTTAGAAAACCTGCTTGAGAGCCTGTGATTCCAGCTCTAGGGCTAAAGTGCTTCCTTGGGGGTAGGAGGAACTGCTGAAGTCACTTTGTTTTCCTTCTAAATCAGTGTTTTATTTTTAGCCATATTCAGAGCCACACTTGATGAAAAGGGGAATAGAGTAGCAGCGTGGTTCATGTCTTTTTGCATAAAAATTGAGGTATGATTACAAAGTAACAAAGCCAATCTTTTCTGTTTCTTGCCAATCTAATCTAAAAAGCCTTTCCAAAGCAGCCTGCCTCCCGGCAGCATTTCCAGCTCCTGAGCAGCCCCGCAAAGTGAATGTCTGGAAATTGAACACAGGCTTGGAGGCCCAACCCCCAGCTTATTCTTTGATGAAAACTCCGTCCAGGCTTTTCAGACACACCTCTGCCATGCAATTCCAGGGATGCCATCCAGCCCAGGGTCTGCTCCTCCTTGTTAACATGGCATGTTAATTCCTCAGCCATTTTAAGTTCTGATTAACTGCTTCCAGTGAGGACCTTCCATTGCAGAGTTTTAATCTTCATGAAATAGTAATCCTTGCTGGGATACCTATGGTCTTGCTCATTGAGCCCTCATGACATTTTACTGCCAGGGAGCCACATTACCCCCCTTTTCTTCTCTTTTGGATAAGAAACTTCTTTGTCAGGGTCCTCAGCTCATGCTTTAGGGCTATGGAGAGAGAAAGCTAGACGTGGGTACACGAAAAGTCAAGATTCTGAGAGTGGGAAGGAAGGACTTCCGTCCTATGGAAACCCACAGATGAAAGTGACAGCCCACACTTGGCCATGGAACAGGCCCACGATATCACAGTCAGTTGTAGCTGAGCTGACTGGGGAGGGAGGTGTGTGGGGAGACGAGACCCAAATGTATTAGCAGTGGGGCAGGAGTGGAAACCACTGCACTGAGTCAGCTTTCTTCCCAGGGACACAGGCAGGCAGCCCCCACTTACCAGCCTTGCAAGAGCCTCCCTGTGTATCCATGGTAACCCCCTTGTTTCTCTTTGTCTCCAGTGGAAGGTCTAAAAGTGGTGGAGATTGAGAAATGCAAGAGTGATATTAAGAAGATGAGGGAGGAGCTGGCAGCCCGAAACAACAGGTAAGGTCTGCGCTGGGCAGAGGGTTGGGGGGTGAGGGAAGGGCTCTGTGTGGATTGGGGGTGGGGATAGGGGGGCTCTGCTCTTTGCTTTCCCAAAAGCATGCTGGGCTGGAGCATCTGATCCAGCTCTGGCTGGGGGAGCACCCTGCTCCTCTAGGGATTTGCTTTTCAATTACAGAGCTTTCTTATCCTAAAAGAGAATTCATGGGGTGGAGGCTGGGAGGCTGACTGCATGTAGAGGGGAATAATCCTCTGGATCAAAGTGTTAGGATTAATTTAACCCAGATTGAAAGAAATTGACACCAATTTTTAAAGAAAGGGAACAACAGAAAGAAAAGGCTCTTGGCTTACAGGGGACAAGTGTTCTGGTGCCCCGGAAGTCCCACTTACAGAGCAGCCAGCCAGGCAAGAAAGGTCACTAACTGTTCTGGACACAGAAGTCACTTGTCCTGCAAAACCAGGGGTCCACCCACACGTGTCCCTAGGGAGCCAAAATTCATTAGAAAAAGACCCAAGTCTTCATTACACCACCCTCGAAAGTGGGTTGTTTTGTACAGTAGAACCCTCTACCAGAACCAGAGTCACCCCAGATGCACACCAGAGATGCTCAACAGTGAGTGCTGAGGGCTGTGCTCTCCAGGACCAGCCTGTCCTGCAGGATTCCCCTCACACCCAGTTCCCAGCCAGCAGACCGCAAGGTTATAACGTGGCCCATCACCCCCAGAACACCACGCCACTGCCGCCAGGTACTGCTGAGGTTATACAGGGCCTCTACAGGATTTAATGGAAACTAATTAACCCAAGAACAGCCCTGCAAATGCACCCAGCTGTCTTACAAAGAATCGCCTAACAGTTTGGAGAGCTTTCCCTGGTTTTATTTTATTTTATTTAAAGATGCTCATTGTTCTTTCTTTTAAAAAAAAATTCCATTGATTTGAGAGAGTGAAAGGAAGGGAGATAGAGGAGCTTGAAAGGATGGAAAGAGAGAGCGAAACATCAACTCATTGTTCCACTTAGTTCCATTTAGTTGTGCACTCATTGGTTGCTTCTCGCATATGCCCTGACTGGGGCTTGAAACCGCAACTTACGTGTACCAGGATAATTCTCTATCCACCAAACCACCTGGTCAGGGCCTCTCCCTGGTTTTAAAACATTGAGTGCAGCCTGCTTAGTGAGGGAGTGTGAGTGTGTTGAAGGGTTTCCAGGGACCAGAAGTGAAGGAATACCGGATAGCCGCAGCTTGGTCCCATCATAGTCTGGCAAGGCTGGCCAGCCTCAGTCTGGGCTCAGGAGTAGCCTGATGGCTCAGAGCCCTCTTGGTATGTGTCCTACAGGGACCAAGTCACATTTATATCACACGCACTTGGCAGCTAATTTGAATTTCAGGCTGCCTCATTTCATTTGGTTTGAAGGAAGTCGAGGCAGAGGAATCTGTGACTACAGAAAACTGTGCATGAATAATTCATCCTAACCATCCCGCAGTGGAAGTTTCTTTAGGAGATGGGAAACAGAACTTCATATGACCTAGTGAGAGCCCTGGAGTTGCTCAGGGAACCTCAAGCTGAGCCCCTGGGGCTGGAACCCGGCTTGGCAGCTGGAAGGACACTCAGACCTGACATGTCACCCTTGGCTCAGGACTCACATGGCTCAGCTTAGCCTTCTGGCTGCCCATGTGCCCCAATTGCCACATGCCAGACCTCCATACTGTGGTCAGTCCTATTGCCCAATTAGCCAGACCCTGTCGGCCATGCTTAGCCCCAACCCCTCTCTGGTGGGACTCAGACTAGCTGCCATGGCCAAGTGCCGCATCTACTGTGGCAAAAAGGCAGTGACTCTCTGCTGCCCATTAGGAGGAGCCACCTGGCACAGCTGTCCTCTGCCCAGGACCAGGTAGGGTAGGTTGCCTCAAAAGGGAATGTGTGTCCAACACAGGTGGCTTTTCCAGTTTTGTCTGGCAGCACTGGAAAAAAGAGGATTAAAACTTGAGTTCTGGCCATCAGCCTGACACTAAAGGCTCCCTGAGCACGGCCTCCTGGCTTCAGCCCCTTGTCTGTACAATGGGCTAACAAACCTCCTGTCCAGAGGGTATGTCTCTTGAGCTGTAATGGTGTCCCCTTGTGATTCTTCCTACCTCCGTAAGCATCACCTCCCCCACAGACAGGCTTTGTCCACAGAGCCCACAGAGCACTAGATGTTCTGCAGCCTCATCCCATCTCAAATGACTAAATGTCACCAGCTCTAAGCAGCCAGAGCGAGTCCTGAGCCCCAGCCTTGTTGGTCTTGCCCTTGCCATGTCCCAGGCACCCTCCCCTCTGTAGAAGCAGGGTGGGATCAGGGAGGGTATGCTGCTCCTGGGGGGTCTTCTGTGCTTCCCCCTCCCAAGAGCCACATTCCAGAGCTCACAGCTCCGTAATCTAAAGAGAAGGCCTCCAGT
The DNA here is from genome assembly GCF_036850765.1 of Saccopteryx bilineata. Taxonomy (NCBI): domain Eukaryota; kingdom Metazoa; phylum Chordata; class Mammalia; order Chiroptera; family Emballonuridae; genus Saccopteryx; species Saccopteryx bilineata. Next base: position 221,581,620 of record NC_089491.1, on the reverse strand, counting down.
ATTCTAACCTTTTCCAAAGGCGACATTCTGAGCAGACAGTTTTCACAGCATCCCACATAAGTGAGACACAGAGATGGATAAATGTGACCTCTCGGTCTAGAACAGAATGGGGGCGGTGGGGGGGAGGTGATCTCAAACATCACTGACATGTTTAGAACAAAGAGATCCAGTGTCCTGGGCTCAGGTCGAGTCCACAGCAGCAGTACCCACTCCAGGCCCTGGGCCAGGAGCCCCGCAGCCTCTACCATGCCAGAAAACAGCCCTTTCCTTTTCTTCACAGGGAAACAAACTTAGAAGCAAAACAACATGGAGTTTGCACTCTCTCTTCTGTCTTTGTTGATGGCAGGGCTCCATTTTAATCATGCAGGGGTTCCGTGTAGCATTTCAGCATCCCTTGGACCAGGTTTGTTAAATGTGACTTCCCCTACAGCACTGGGGAGAAATGGAACCTCTGAGAAGCTCTTTCCCGCGATGTCAACCCAGCCCTGCCTCACTAGGAGGGCAGAGAGAACATGGCACCCAACCATTAGAGCCCCACCCTGTACCCATGTACCAGTGCCTAATGAGCTTGAAGTGCTGACCTACACCCACCTACCCACACACAGCACCTCTGCCAGGGCCTCAGGGCCAGGAGCTGTATGCACCAGACCTGCTTTTCCTCTCGGGGGGTAGCAGATAGCAGTCAGGTGGTGGGCAAGCTCACAGACACCCCCAGAACAGGCTGCACTCCCTGGAGACACACACCTGGGGGGTTCCCTTGTTTTTTTCCCCCACAAGGAAAGAGGTCCAATTGTCTGCTTGAATTTAGGACACAGAGTGGAGTTTGATGGTTGACCCCTGGCAGGAACATGGAGGCATCTGCAGGCTCTGGAGGTCTATAATCTCCACTTCATCCCTAACAAATGGCCTTGACTAATGGACTGATCCCCGGGAGAGAGGAGGCTGAAAGCCCAGAAAATGAAAGTAAAAATATGCCCCAAATAGGATGAAAAGAAAAGGCACCATGCCAGCTGCTCTGTCAACTGGAGGATGCTGGTTCCCAAGGCAACAGGGTGCAGAGGGAGCAGGCAGGGCCTCCTGGCAAGGTGAGGAGGCCATGGCACAAGTTGCCTGGCACCCAGAAGACACTTCCTATGCTGAGATTTTCGAAGAAGCAACTGGATTCCAGCAGTTCAGGCACCTTGCTTGGTGAAGCATCCACAGCCCTCCTGGGAAATGCACACGACTTACCTAGGTGCACATGTGTGGATATTTATACAAAAGAGTTGTTAAAAGCAAAACAAACAGAACAGAACAGTGATGCTATCTGGTTTCTTAACTGCACAGACCAAGTTCATCACCACTCAAAAATGTGTAAATGGTATTCCTCCTTTATAGAGTGACAATGGAAATCATTTGATTAGTACCTTTTATTGGTTCATTTTATTACTCTTTTATTAAATCCCCTCTACACAGGAAGCTGTCACAGCAACCCTGACAGCTTTTGTGAGGGGAGGAATAGCATCATGCCAAAAAAATAATACCTAAGGCTCTTTTTTTTAAAAAGAAAATAGATTTATATTCTGAGTTTACAAGCAGCATAGCCTCCTTGTAAAACCATCAGACTATACTGATTGGGGGGGATGTCACCAAAATGGCAGCAGCCACAATGTCCCCAATTGAAATCCAGACACTGATTTCTCAGATTTTTTTGTGTATATGTATAGACATCTAGTTTTGAAAAACAAGAATATAATGTCACAATCTTTTTTCACTTACAACATTGTGAGCAATAAATAGGTCAAATTTTAACCCACATCCAGCTCATGCACTCTTCCAGAAGTACAGTGCAGACTTACTGTCCACTCACTCACCACTGTGTTCTAGCCTCCTCGTACCTTGGTGAATATTTCGGCATGCCCATCCAGTACATACTATATACAGTGTTTCTTTTTCCCTTTTCACCCCAAATTCCCTCACTTGACGTCATTTTCTTAATTGTCTTAAAGATCACACAACAACCCATCTTGTTGTTGTATCATAATGGTTTAAGTTAGTTTCCATTTGGGGCCATTTAGGTAGCTTCTCCTTTGGTTCAGTGTTTTTGTAACAACAGATAACATGGTGATGAAAACCTTTGTGCACAGAGATGTTTGCTTTCGTCTTATTCTTCTCTGAAGAGAGATTCCCCAGAGTAAACTACAGCTTAAAGGATGTGAATGTCTTCATTGCTCTTACTGTACAGCATTAAATGGCTCTCCCAGAAGGTGGAACTTTATTTACAAACTGCACAAGCTGCTGCTATTTTACATTGATGTGCTGCCCTCTGCCCACCAGCCTGGGAATCTCAAACCAGGGGGTGTGAACCCTCCCCCATGCTCCCCATCAGCAAGAAGATGGAGAACATGTTCACATCCAAAAAAGTTAGGGTTCCTGTAGGGGGCACAGAGCAGCCAGATCTTCTGGGCTCACCTCCACATCCAGCCCCTGGTGTGACCCCACAGGCCAGCACACTCTTCCCAATATCAGAGGGTGACCTTCTGCCCAAAATACACCTGGCTCCTTTTGTTCTATTCTTATGTGGGATGCCTTGACATTGAGTAATGAAGGAAATAGAGCCAGATAGCAGAGGCATCTGTCAACATGTATATAATGGGAAATATTGGAGACGTCCTGGAAATTCGTCACGGGGGCTGGATTGATAACATGTAGTAAGTATGGCCACACCTGGAGGCACCAGAGAAGGGTTTGCTTTTAATGAAGTTGAGCTCTGTGAGGCGACACCCAATCAATTTGCCGTGTGTTCAGTGAGCAAAAAACTAGTTGACAAAGAGTAAATTTGTACAATTCTTTGTTTAAAAAACACAAGGGGATGTCTGTGTGTATCCATGTCTGGGTATTCCGGAAGGATGCCCCCAGACAACAGGAGGGATTTCCAGGATATGAGATAGAAGAGGAAAGAAGTTGGTGAAGTGGGCACTTAGATTTTTACTTTTTTTACTTTATCTACTTCTGTTTATTTGAATTTTTTGTGTTTTGCTTTCATCCTCTAAAAAAAATTTTAGAAGCTTATCAGGATTGAAGATGGCATGTTTCCAAAAGCCCAACATTACCTGTGAGGGTCCAGCATGGTCCCACGGGGTCAGCAATGAGACGTCACTATAGTGATGACTTATTCTCCCACAACAAATAAGACCACAGGGGGTTGTGGGGCTTGCTTTTGGTTTGGGGGGGGGGTTGTTTTTGCTCTGAAGAAGTCCTCGCTGTCCATTGCTCATGTGAACAGCATGACTAAAGCGACTGTGCTGAAACTAATCTTCGCGTTTCCCCTGTAGGACCAGCTGTCCCTGTAAGTATAGTTTTTTGGATAACAACAAGAAGTTGACACCTCAGCGAGATGTCCCTGCTTATCCCAAGGTAAGAAGAAACACGCTCTGTGTCCTCAGCCCCAAGGCACAGGGCCCCCCACCCTCAGCCACCCTGGCTTCCTGACTGTGCCTCTGATGTCTGCATATTTACAAAAACAGCCACTGCCCCAGCCCTGAGCTGCAGAACACACCTATTATTCTTAGGCAGAGTTATTTTTCTCAGTGACATTTGCTTAGCAAAAGTGGCCCCAGACCATGGCTTACTGTTCCAGGAGGTAAAGCTAAATTTTTAAGTAAATGTTTAAACATCTGCCTTATTGGATCTCCTGTCCCTGAACAATAAATACATTGTTATTTTGAGAAGTTTTGCTTTTCTGTCACAAAAGATTTCTTCGTTAAAAGAGACCCCGGGCCCTTGTTAAAGTAGCAATGCCCTGGGAATAAGGGAGATAGTTCTGCAAACAAGGACAGGAGAGGGGTCTCAGGATATTTCCCCCACCCCAGCATTGCCGTACGCTGAGTGAACAGGCCTCGGGCCCTGCTGATTGTCAGCACCTTCTTGAGCTAATATTCTGGCTCCTACTTGCTTGTAGGGGCCGAGTTACTATAGGTCATCTGTGGTTTTTCAGATGGACATTAGTGTCTTTCCCATAGGAAAATGTGACCCAAATATCTCATGTGCCAGCCCCAGGGAGTCATGTGGCCCATCCTGGGTCAAAAATAAAGTGCTCTATTGCAGTTCCTTAATGATAGATAGATAGATAGATAGATAGATAGATAGATAGATAGATAGATAGATAGATAGAAAATCCCCCAAACCTGGGAGACCACACTATCTAATCCCAAAACACCATGACTGTCTTATATCTAAAATCACAGTTTCTGTTTCCTGTGACGATTGAACCCCAATTCTGGTGTCGCATAGAACCTGCTTTAGCCCACAGCTAAACTAGGGACAGGCTTCCCCAGAAAAGAAACTTTAAATAGCTTCTTTGCCAGTATTTGAACTTATGCCAAATAATTTGTTTTTCCCTTGATTTCACTTTATTGTATTTTTCAAGTTAGCGTTATTGAGCTGTAGCTTCAGTGCAGTGAGTTTATCTTCTGTAGGTGCAGAGTATTGTGAATTTTGACAAACTTGTGTCATCACGTATCGTCCATTACAGTCAAGGGGTGGTCACCGTAGACAGTCTTTCCTGCTCGTGTGGTTGTGCCTGGCGTTCTGGCCCTGCCTCGGAAGCCACTGATAGGATTCCTGTCCCTCGAGTTTGCCTGTCCCAGAATTCTTGTACAATATAGCCTTTAAGTCTATATGCAGATGTCCTTGAGAGGGGCACAGGGCAAATTATCCACTGTCCACCAGAGGTGGCCGGCCTTTGTCTCAGCCCAGGCTGATGCTCTCTCCTGCCCTTCCCAGTACCTGCTTTCCCCAGAGACCATAGATGCCCTGCGCAAGCCGACCTTCGACGTCTGGCTTTGGGAGCCCAACGAGGTGAGTGAGAGAGCCTTCCAGGGCTGGATGGGAACATCACTGTCACTCCTCCCCCTTGCCTCCCCTTTGCCATTCTCCTCTCTCTTCTTTTCAGTGTTTTTAACTTGATTCGCCAGGTTTTAGTTAAACTGATGCTTGGTAGGCTCATGGGGTCCTGGAGACAGAACTCAGGAAAGGGGAGTCAGACAGAGGGGCAGGCGGTCAAGTGAAGAGGCCTAAAACCCCAGGGTACTGACTGCAGGTGCTAACCCCCCCATGGTATTAGCATTTTTGTGGCATCGTTGTCAGTCCCCAGAGGCTATCTTCTGACCCCACAAACACCCTGTCGGCTGGCCGGCTGCTGCCCACAGAGCTCCCACGCCGTGGGGAAATACCTCCCCAAGAACGGGCTTCCGTGGGAGGAGTGTGCGGGGGAGGTGTTGACGCAGGCAGCTGTGGCGCCCAGACATGCATGAGTGCAGGAACTGGGAAGGAGAGGCACTTCTTGAAGCAAGGTATATCTGTAAATTTTCCTTTTGTTGAAAAAACACCAAAAATGGAGATTTTCCTTGTTTGGTCTAGTTACCTAATCCTGTCAATCATACCCTTTCCTAACCTCAAAAACACAAACAGTCCCTCATTATGGACATCTGGCCACCAAAACCTATGGACTCTTTCCAGCTTTCTCTCAACAAAGACATGCAAAAGGGCTGCCCCCAGCAAACTGCCCACTGGACCAGAGCAGCAGTGGCCACAGCCCTGCAGATCACAGGGAAAGGGGACTATGCGCCCAAGCCTCTCCTGAGTGGGCCGCATTCATTTCTGCTCTCACTCCTCTTCCAGCAAAGAGGAAGCAAGCCTCAGCGTCCCAGCCAGATACCCACAGATGCTGCCCTAGCCATTCTACCCACCCTGAGAAAAACCAACCTGGGTTTAAGGGATTGTCCCATAGCAAACACTGAGCCAGATGACACATGTGCTCTAAAACATCTAAACACCAAGTAGCGTGCAGGATGGTAGGTGTGGATTAAAGAGTAGGAGGCATTTTAAGTGTGTGCATCACCTGCCTTATCAGCATGCCATCAGAAATGGGCTGGGTATGAGAGGCCACAGGACCTGAGAAGATGGGAGAAATATGAGGATCTCTTGTTTCAATGGCTCCCACTGAACAGGGGACCCAGGCTGGCTGGTCCTTGGGCAAGTGGACACAACAAATAGCCTAGAACCCTTGTCAGCAAACTGCGGCTCGTGAGCTTCATGCGGCTCTTTGGCCCCTTGAGTGTGGCTCTTCCACAAAACACCACGTATGGGCACATTGATAAGGAATGTACCTACCTATATAGTTTAAGTTTAAAAAATTTGGCTCTCAAAAGAAATTTCAATCATTGTACTGTGATATTTGTCTCTGTTGACTAATGAGTTTTCCGACCACTGGCCTAGAACATGCAGATGCCTGCTTCCAGCAGGTCACAAGCACCACTACTAGACACATCTAGGACAATCACAGTCCCCAAAGTCATTTTGGCTGCAGCCCGCCAGAAGCAAGGGTGAAGCCTGGGCCCCGGTAGCAAAGCACCGGTGAGGGCCCTCGCCGCCGTTTCTCTCTCCTCTGCGCACAGGGCTGTGTGACCAGAAAGGGGACTCACCCTCACATTGAGAGGTTGAAGGACTCACACATCCATGATGGGACGGCCATCTCCCTGTCCTCTGAAGCACAGGGTGTTTGTATAGCAGCCATCAGGGCTGGGGTGAGAGGTGCCAGGCAGCTCCCAGCAGGTGGGCTCAGCCTTGACCTGGGGCTTCCACCGGCACACTTAAACGGCACTGGGAGACTGGTGAGGGGTTCTAGTGCTTCCAGAAAGTATACATCTGCCTGCAGTGACAAACTAGAGATGCCCAAAGACAGGACCCCCCACCTCTGGCAAATCTGGGGACACAATAAATTTTGGACCGTGGGCGGCAAAGATGAACACCTGAAGGGTCACACCTGTAAACTTCAACAACCCACCTGGCACCCTAAAACTGCACCTAGCCAGCCACAAAGGAGCTCACTCCCTGAGAATGTCAGCGCCCACAACAGCAGTGGTTCACTCTCCCTTCAAAGGAGAAGCAACGCCATGCTCAGCATCACATGGGCCCAGCCCAGCATTCCCCTGTCACAAACCAGGAGTCCATGACTTCACACGCTGCTGTCAGAACTGCCCAGGGCTAGGGAGAGCAGCGTGGCTGCCTCTACTGAGTGCTGGGCTTACAGGCTGGGCCCCCTGGTCATCTCCTGAGTCCTCTACACTCCCCATCGTACAGCTGTCTGACCACAGAACCCACTGCAGTGGCCCAGCTACCAGCTTGGTCACAGATGCGCAACCATGTCACTCCCGCTCCAGACCCATCACAGACACCACAGAAGTAACGCCAGACAGTTTTGTCTGCCTGTCATCTCCAGCTCTTGACTCTGATTTCACGGCAAACATTTCATCCAGCTCCTCAGGGTTGCCTGGAGCAGCACACGGGCAGGGGTGGGGAGGCGAGGGGTATCGTTCTACAGCCCTCAGTCCTGTGCAGGCACCGTAGCAGCTGACAGATGTGGCGGAGACAGGGCACAGGTGTGTGACCCTGGGCAGAAGCGCACTCACTGGTGTCATGTTCTGACCCCCCACCTCCCCGGGTGACATCCTAATTGCCTGTGGTTTGCAGCTCTCTATCTCACTGGGTTCTCCATCCAAGACTTGCTTTCCCAGAAGGCAAAGCCCAGTTTGTCAAACTTTCACTTATTAAAAATAATTTAATCTGTCTTCCCTCGCTTAATTAGCTCCAAAACTCTGAGCAATATTTAAATAGGATATAACAGTGACAATAAATCCTCTTTGGGACTAAAAGCAAAATCTATTTCAACTTGAATAAGGATTTCTTTAGAAGACAGTCAGTGAAGTAAGGCTTGGGAGGGAACACTTACAGAACAGGCTCACCTTCCAGACCCTACAATTAACACATGAAAAAAATGACTTTGGTCCCAGCAGGCCCCAGGGGGGAACAGTGAGGCGTGGTTGGGATGTAAGTATCAGCCCCCAACTCCTCACCCCACTCAGGCAGGTGAAGGGCCCTTCTGTCTGTGAGGCACCGCTTTCAGGTCTGCGTTAGAGGGAGCCGTGTCCCAGATCCTCAGACTGTGATGGTGACCCACTGAGATTGTGTCTCGTGTGTGTGGAAATAAATAAAAGTACCTCTGATGCAGTCCTTTGCAGGTAGCATGCTCCCTCTCATCCAATCACTGCTGTTCCTTCTTGCATAGAATTTTGCTGACCGATGAACCCTGACTTCTCTTTCAAATCCCACATCCCTTCTGGGGTATTCTGAACCCTGTAATCAACAGGGTTCACTCTCAGGGCACCTGGAGAAGGGAGGGTTCACCCCTGGGACAGGACTGGAGAAACTTCCTGCTTGCCCTGCAGACGTCTCCCGAGAGGATGGGAGCCAGGTGGCCTGCGGGCTGTTGACTGTCCTCTGCTCCTCCTGTGCCCGTAGATGCTGAGCTGCTTAGAGCACATGTACCATGACCTCGGCCTGGTTAGAGACTTCAGCATCAACCCCATTACACTCAAGAGGTGGCTGGTAAGTGGCAACTCCCTCCAGCCCCTCTTGAACACAGATTCATCAAGTTACACGGGATTGACCATCTGGGCACCTTCCTGATGGCACGGGGCGGGGCACCCATGAGAGTTGTCAGAACATTTAGCCAGGCTCTGTGTCCTCGCTGCACACTCTTCCCTGAGCTTCTGCTCCAGTGAGCAAGAAAACAGTGAGGACCGGGCGGACAAGTGCAGCAGTGTGTTCTAAAGCAGGGGCGTGTGGAGTACATTTGTGTGTACAAGTGTGTGTGACTGTGTGAAAATGTCTAACTGAGTGCATGTTTGTGGGAAAGTGGATGTGTGAATGTGCACATGTGCAAGTGTTTGCATGTGTGTCTGGAAGTGTGTGTATGAGAATGTGTGTGTTATGAGTGCCTATGGGTAGAGCATGTGTGAGTGTGCATGTGTAAATGTGTCTGAGTATGTGCGTGTATGTGTGAGTGTGCCTTTGTGTTATGAGTGTGCGTATGTATGTGTGTGAGTGTTCATATATGAATGTGTTAGCCACAGACCTTTTATAAAGAAAATATTGCCAGAACGAAGTATGAAAGGCTTGATAGAGGTCTCGTGGTGACTGGGGAGCCAGGGCCCTTCACCCTTAGCCTCATGCCCCATGGGGCTCCTCAGACCCCCTCTGTGACACCGAGTCCTCGAGCCCAGGGTGAAAACTTAGGGGAGATCCATTTCCCAGCTGTCCTCTGTGGGCTGCCTCGTCCTGACCTTGTAAACATAGGAAAACTGGTGGCCTCAGGTTTAGATGAGGATTGGGCAAGGAGTGACAAAAATAGCCTACAAAGGCCCTTAGGGAGGAGGGTGGGCAGCAGGCGCAGGGTGATCAGGACACCCCCCCCCCCTCGCAGCTCTGCGTGCATGACAACTACAGGAACAACCCTTTCCACAACTTCCGACACTGCTTCTGCGTGGCTCAGATGATGTACAGCATGATCTGTCTCTGCGGGCTCCAGGTGGGTCTCTAGGGGGAGCCCCTTTCAAGGGGGGCTGCGCTCTGCTCAGGGACCAGGCCCCCACTCAAAGGGAACAGCCTTGGGGCTCCCCAGAGGCTTCTCCACCCTCTCAGGAAAACCACCCGGCCCATCGATGTCAGTGCCCTCCTAAGCAAGGCTCCTCCAATTCAGTGAACAAGTCAGTCCTCCTCCCCACCAACACCAGAGAGTAGGCAGGTCCTCTTCCACCGGCTAGCAGCAGAGGGGGGCTGCATCCTGCCCATAGCACTCGTTTCCCACCCCGTTCTACCCCTCCTACGTCTCTCTAATCCAGGAGAAGTTTTCCCAAATGGATATCTTAATCCTGATGACCGCAGCCATCTGCCATGATCTGGACCACCCAGGATACAACAACACGTATGTGCAGGGTGCCTTTCCTTTAAAAGGGTACTCGGTGGCCTGACCTGTGGTGGCGCAGTGGATAAAGCGTCGACCTGGAAATGCTGAGGTCACCGGTTCGAAACCCTGGGCTTGCCTGGTCAAGGCACATATGGGAGTTGATGCTTCCAGCTCCTCCCCCCCTTCTCTCTCTCTCTCTCTCTCTCTCTCTCTCTCTCTCTCCCTCCCTCTCCTCTCTAAAATGAATAAATAAAAAAAAATAAAATTTATAAGGGTACTCGGTTCAGCTCAATACTCAGACCAGTCCCAAGTTGGAGATGTCAGTGGAGGCCTCCGAGGCCCCAGTGCCAGTTCCATAGGACACAGCTCCAACTTTGGCACTTTTCCCAAGACCCTGGGCTTCCCTGGGACAGGAGGACCTTTCAAGGTTACCAAAGCCTAAAAGGTTGCCACACCCTTTTGCTGTCCAGGCTACACTCCTGCATGGACCTAGAGCCTAGGGCAGTACCAGAACCTCTGGCAGTACCAGAACCTCCTTCCCCTGAAGCAGGGCATGATGCCCACAAATGGACAGAATACCCTGTTCTCTGGACCTTACTCCCCCCAAAGCAGCCTCCCAGCCTGTTTCCACAGGGACAGGGATGAGGACGAGGGCGAGGACTGAGCTGAGGAGTGCGGACGAGCGAGGGGTGGGAGGAGTCCACAGCTAGACCTGAGGGTTTGCTAAAACATTGATCCACTGCTGGCTCTGCGAGGTGAAGGCAGAATTCCTCCCCATCTAACTACCAAAGTCCAGACCACAGTGTCATAGTGACACATCACTCCTTTCTATCAAATTGCTGTGTTTGTATATTGAGTTCTATCGTATGCATGATAACCTCAAATGTGTCCAAGAGCCTTGCCACCATCTCTCAGGGCCAGAGTGGATTCCAAGGTGTGGAACTCCATGGGCATTCCCTCCCTCATTGCCCACTCCCAGTGATAGGCCAGCATAGGGCCTGGTCCACAGCACTGGTTGCTTCTTCCAAATGTCTGCCTTTTGCACGATGGAAATATGGTGCCCCTGGTCACCTTCGGGGTACCATAACAGAGAAATTGGGATTTCTGGGGGTGTCTACCTGTTAAGACTATAAAAATTTGGGGATATCCCTACCCAGGTAGCTCAGTTGGTTAGAGTATTGTCCCAATACACCAAGGTTATAGGTTTGATCCCTGGTCAAGGCACATACAGGAAACAACTAATGAATGCATAAATAAGTGGAACAACAAATCAGTGTTTCTCTCTCTCTCTCTCAAAAACAAAAAACAAAAAACTTGGGGTTATCTCACTAAAGGGGCAGCAGAGAGTCAGGGGATCCAAGAGAAGGGAATTTCTGGCATGTGCTGAAGGCAATTCACTTCATCAGCCCCTTTGAAAGTGTCTTTCAGCCCCTACAGGCACAGTTTATACTCCTTGGCATGTTGCCCTGACTTAGAGGTGCCTCCAAATGCAGGCTCCTTTCCCCTCACCCCCAACTCTAGGTACCAGATCAATGCCCGCACAGAGTTGGCCGTCCGCTACAATGACATCTCACCCCTGGAGAACCACCACTGTGCCGTGGCCTTCCAGATCCTTGCCCAGCCCGAGTGCAACATCTTCTCCAACGTGCAGGCGGACGGATTCAAGCAGATCCGACAGGTGCACGGGGTGGGGAGGGCACTCTGACTGCAGGGTGAAGGGTAGTTTGGGAGGAGAGAAAGAATGCCAGCTGTCTGGAGACAGACACTTCCAACTCACCACAAATAATACCCCCTTCACATAGGATTTCCCACTGACCACACCTCTGTGTTCCACCCTCTGATGCTTGTAGGAGAGGGAATTGTGCAGGGTGATTCTCTTGGATGAATATAGTGGGTTGAGTGGTAGCCAGACCCCTGCCACATAAACACTATGTTCACCTCCTGATTTTCGGACCTTGTGAATGTAACCCTATTTGGGAAAAGGATCTTCACTGTTATAATTTACATTAGGATCTCTAGATAAGATTAGCTTGGACTATCCATGTGGGCCCTAAATCCAATGACAAGTGTCATTGAGACAGAAGACACAGGTACATGAACGAAAAGGCTATGAGGTGACAGAGACAGAGGCTGGAGTGATGTGGACACAAGCCAAGGAACATCTGTGTCTGCCAGGAGCTGGAAGACGCAGGAAGGGTCTTCTCCTTGAGCCCTCAAAAGGAGGAGAACCCTGCTGACACCTTGGTTTCAGACTTCTAGCTTCCATAGCTGTGAAAGAACACTTATTTTTCTTCTCAGTCACCTGATCTGTGTACATGGCAGCCTCGGGACACTCACTGTACAGGAGCCATCATCAGTGTCTGGAGGAGCCGTACTCTAACATTCCACAGACGAAAACCCCAGCCATTTGATGTCCCTGTGGCCTTCTTGAAGGAGCACCTGATAAATAATCTAGAATCCAGTGCTAAGAAAACACTCACCTCCCTTCTGGAGAACTGACAAGGTTCACTCCATCAGAAAACAGCTTCATAAACCATTGTTTCCCCACTTGTCCCCGCTTCCAGAAAGTTCAGAGCTAACTACAGTGCTTAATCACAGTCGTCATTGCCTCACGGATTCCCAGTGCAATTCGCTCCCTATCTCTGGGCATTCTGGCCTCTATTCTATGTTTGTGGAACCACCTAGCAAGTTATGTGCCACCATTACCAAACCCTGGGAAAGCCTTCTCTGAAGCAGGTAGAAGAGCAAATCCTGGAGACAGCACTACCTTGGCTGCCGCCCCCATGGCTGCCCAGCAACCTGGAACACACACGGCCTGGAGAATCAAAGCACCTGAACACCCTGTTTGTGCGAGACTCAGCATACCCCCCCACCCTGGGAAGACGGTGCTTGACTGGAGGAAGCGTGTACCCCACAGCCGGGATATTTCTTATGCTGTCTGCCTTGGGGACACACACACAGGGTAGTCCCATCTCAAACACTCTACTGATGTTCCAACCAGACTTTTTCTGAGATTTGTTTCAATTTTTTTTTTTCCGAAGCTGGAAATGGGGAGAGACAGTCAGACAGACTCCTGCATGCGCCCGACCGGGATCCACCCAACATGCCCACCAGGGGGCGACGCTCTGCCCACCAGGGGGCGATGCTCTGCCCCTCCGAGGTGTCGCTCTGTCGCGACCAGAGCCACTCCAGCGCCTGGGGCAGAGGCCAAGGAGCCATCCCCAGCACCCGGGCCATCCTTGCTCCAATGGAGCCTCGCTGCAGGAGGGGAAGAGAGAGACAGAGAGGAAGGAGAGGGGGAGGGGTGGAGAAGCAGATGGGTGCCTCTCCTGTGTGCCCTGGCCGGGAATCGAACCCGGGACCTCTGCACGCCAGGCCGACGCTCTGCCACTGAGCCAACCAGCCAGGGCCTGTTTCAATTTTTAATGACATTTTGTCATTGTATATTTTGAGGGCTAACTCCTCACAGATGTAGATCTTTTAGTCTTGCACAATTAAATCTTTACAGGGAAATTGCAACATTCAAAATGCCAGTGGTGCCCCCCTTCCTCCAAAACACATCTGAGATCATATATATTGGCTGATTTGATTTCTGCATTTGATGCTTGTGGTTTTATTTTCTTGAAAAAGTAGCACACCGTACTCAGTACAGGGTTGTACTTGTACATACTGTGGGATGAGTAGGTGGTGGGTGGGTGGATGGATGGATGGATGAATGGATGGATGGACGAACCAACCGACAAATTAGGTGGATAAATTGATCAATGGATGAGTGGATTGGATGGATGGATTAATGGATGGTCAGATGGTCATGGTTTTTAATTATGTTGTTTCTAAACCAATATTTGATTAACAGGGCAGGATAATAAAATATTTATATTAAAAACTCATTCCATCCTCATTTACAAACTTGTTTCTAAGAGAACACCATTCTGTACAATCAGACTATGATCTTTCCCAAGCAATAAGCATACAAATAATCACATACAGATTAGATTATAGGAAAAAAAACACCCTTGGGAAATCGGTCATTGACCTCTAACAAGATCTGAAAGGGACAAGATTACTAAACCGAGTGATAAGCATTTGTCCTTGGCTAAGCCTGCCATCCAAAACTGACTCGTCCTGGGAGGCGTGGCTGCTGATAGCTCGCAGATGCAGCACCAGAGACGTCAGCTCTCTCTTTGGCTTGAACCCCAGCCTTTCATCTCCAGCTGCTGCCTGGGCAGGTGCCTCAGTCTCTCCAAGGCTCAGTTTCCAAATTTAAAAGTGAGGACAGGAATTCTTAGACACACTCGTAGAGTTGGCATGAGGACATAATGGCTTCATGTGTGCAGGGGCTTCAGTCCACAGTCAGCACTCGTTGAGGACACGCTGGGGTCACGCCTGGTGTTAACGCTCTGCTCTCACTATTCAGGGGATGATCACGTTAATCTTGGCCACTGACATGGCAAGGCATGCGGAGATCATGGACTCTTTCAAAGAAAAAATGGAGAATTTTGACTACAGCAATGAGGAGCACATGACCCTTGTAAGTAGGCTTGTTTTACCTCTTTTAGAGGTGGCTGGTGAATGAGTCCTCTCCTCCAGCTCACACTGAAAACCAAAACACCAAAATTCTTAACCTCCTCTTGGAGTGAGGTGTCAATAAAGCTGGCTTTCAAAGGCCCTCGTCTTACCAGGGAAAGCTGCCTGGCGGGAACCTCTCCCGGGAAAGCTCTCCAGTGAAAAGGGACATTTTTACATCCCTCATCTCATCCTGATTTGAAGTGGGTGAAGGCAATTCATCTAGTCTGATGTTTGAGAACAAAGTTGGCTCTCCCACAAAGGCACAGCCCAGAAAACATGCTGAATACCAGCCTCTGGGAGGCCAACTTGGAGACCCAGTGGCCAAGCCTGAGGCCTTGATTCAGCTCCCTCCGGGACGGCCCTGCCCGGGCTGGCCCAGGCCTGGTGTCAAGGTCAGCATCTCCCCAGAGGCCTGCTGAGCAGGGCCCTGAATTGCCTGCGGCCTGCGGCCTGTCTTCTCACAGGGGAAACAAGAAAGGCCTGGATCAGTTTCCAGGAAGCCATAGGGCCGGGCTACGGAGGTACGAGAGAAGGGCTAAGGGGTGGTGCTCACCTCCAGGTTCAGCTGAAATTTCACCAACCAGTGAGCTAAAGGCAGCCGTCCTTTGCCAAGTTCCCCAGGTGCCCCTCCTGGAAGACCAGCCAGGCAGATTCAGGGCCCACAGCCCAGGTGAACATTTATGCTAAATCAGCCTCAGACCCTGAGTGGCACCCAACACTTTAACCCCAAACACTGGCAATTCCAGGTGACAGTCATCTGGGCCTGGAGCAAATCCTTTATGCTGCAGCCCATCCTGAAGGCACTCATCTAGCTGGTTCAGGTAGAAACACTCTGACTGAAGCCTTCGGCCTGACAACGTCTCCCTCTGAGGGACCCACTGCGGGAGCAGACCTCACCAGGCTCAGAGGGAACTGGTCTCCTGGAAGGGCCAGAAACATACCCACCTGGAGAACAGCACAAACAAGATATGGCTGGACACCAGGCTGTGCTGCAGGGGCCACAATCAGGGGCTGGAGAGTAGGGCCAGAGCAGGACCTGGAAGGATGCAGCAGGGGAGAGGAGGCATCTGCAGGACAGCAGCCTGGGCCAGGGCTCCCGGGCGGGCAGAGAGCCCAGGCTGACACAAGGAAGGCACCGGGCTTGGGAGCAGAGGGCAGAAGCTAATGCTACCTCTGACATTTGTACCATTTTCCTAACTCTGGGCTGGAGGGAGCAGGAGGAATCAGGTTCTGCCTGGTGGATGTCCATGGGGTCAACAGGCAGCACTGAAGTTGCTGCTCCAATTCAGGGGTTGGGGAGCCGAAGCCCTCCTTCTTTTACATGAAAGTCCCCTTCACCCTATATTTCTAATGTGCCACTTTGTCACTCAGGGGTCCCAGCACTATCCACTTTTATTATTCCTTTACCCTCTGCTTCTTATTGTCAAATGAATTCAAAAAGCATCTGGAAGCTCTAGCTAGAAATAAATGATCAAAATTTATTCAAGGGTCTTAGGATTTGCAAACCATAAACACAGCTAGGCAAAAACCCAGAAGTCTCCTGAAGAAGAAAGAAAAGCTAAGTTCTTATAGCAAAAAGTACATTCTTGAGAAGAATCAGTCCTGCACTCTTAGCCCTAGGATTAGTCCAGAATGGTTATCAGTTGGATATCAGGTTGTCTGGAAGGATGGACCCCAGAAGGTCTGGTCATGTCCAGTGGTCTGGATACATGAACATTCTTTCCTTAGTCCTTCAGAAGTAATCAGGGGGTTATCTGGAGGTCTCGTGTATGTTCAGGCATTGACAGGGGACTGGAGAGTTCAAGTGTAAGTTCCAAGGCTGGTTAGAACAAGAACAGAATTATCTCCTTATGCCTTAGGCAATGTGAGTTTAATAATGTAGCAGCTTGACTGCAGCAGCTCCATTAATCATCACTAATGATGCCACTCTGCACTTTTTCTGTATCCTCAATAATCAAGAAGACACTTTTGTACTTTACAATGTATATTCATAAACACAGCATCCTTGTATGAAATGGGCTATTCTGCCCCTCAAGGTCCCTCAGGAATACATGCTGATCTTGTGAGGGTGCATTGATGCCCCCATTCTCCCCAGTTGAGGCTGAGAGTCTAGATGCAGACCTCCAGGTCACCCACTGCAGGTGACCTGGCCGAGCCCTCAAGGGGGCACAAAGCTTGGCCCCCTCAGCCAGCACCGCCTGCCTGCTGGCTTCTCTCCTGGGGCGAGTCCAGCCCAAACAGTGCTGGGTTCTGGTCTGTGTGCCATTACCTAACACCAACTCTCTCCTTCCAGCTGAAGATGATTTTGATAAAATGCTGTGATATTTCGAACGAGGTGCGTCCAATAGAAGTTGCAGAGCCTTGGGTGGACTGCCTATTAGAAGAATATTTTATGCAGGTAAAAGTATTTTCTGTGAATATTTTATGCATAGTAGTCAAGCCTCCTATCACTTCTTTTAGGCCCATAAACAGGGTCCATGTTTGAACTGTGATGGATGTGCCACAGTGGATTAGTGGAGGGGGCAGGGCAGAGGACATTTCTCCAGCCTCCAGAAAGCCTTCCCAGCAGGCACACATTAACTAGGAAATAGATTGTAATTTGACACATGAAAGACAGTGACAGCCTGGAAAAAGCTCATGTAAAACTGCCACCTATTACCACTAATTGAGCTGCTTTTAGGGTGAGCATGTCCAAGAGCCGGAAGGTCAGGGAGACCTGAACCAGGAAGAACTGCAAAGGCAGGAGTGCCCCCCCCGGGTGTGTGTGGGGTGGTGCCTAGGGAAACTCTGACACAGAAAGCCAGGCCACCCCAACATGGAAAATGCTGGAAAGGATAAGCCACTGACTGCAATAGCTTGATGAACCCCAAGAGAATACGGGGAGGGGTGGTCTACCTCTGCCACTGAGCATTCTTGTGACCTACTTAATTAGCCTCTGACTGTCCTCTCCCCTCAGTCCTCATAGCACAGCTCTACATGCCCAGGAATGCCCTATTAGCACTCAGGATTTTATCATCTTTTCTATAGTTAGTCATTGTTATTACTAATTCAACAATGCAGAGAGGTTGGATTGGTTGTGGCATACTAACTCATTGTTCTCTTCCTCGGAGAGCATGATCCATGGATACTTCTTTCTTTAATGTTACTGTCTATTGCACTCCCCAGAGTGACCGTGAGAAGTCAGAAGGCCTTCCCGTGGCCCCTTTCATGGACCGGGACAAAGTGACAAAAGCCACGGCCCAAATTGGGTTCATCAAGTTTGTCCTAATCCCAATGTTTGAAACAGTAACCAAGGTGAGCGACTATCACCACGTGCTAGATGACACAACAGTAAGAAGCACATGCGTGCACAGCCATGCATGGACATACTGCACACACACCTGCATACACACCTGCACACACACACTGTGCAATGCCTGCATACACACCCACACACACCTGCATACACACTGCACACACACACTGTGCACATGCCTGCATACACACCTGCACACACACTGCACACACCTGCACACACAAACTGTGCACATGCCTACATACAGACCCGCATACACACTGCACACACCTGCATACACACCTGCGCACACACATAGTGCACATGCCTGCATACACACCCGCACACACACTGCACACACATGCATACACACCTGCGCGCACACACACTGTGCACATGCCTGCATACACACCCACACTCACAGATGCACGCACACGTGCACGCACACGTGCACAAATGCATGTAAGCTGTAACTGCCTGCCTAACACCCCACCTGGCGTTTCCCCCAACCTTAACAACAGCATGCCCAAAACTCATCCTCTCACATCCTCATTCGTCTCTCCTGCCTTCTGCTCCCCCGACCTGTCACCCAGCAGCAAAACCACAGCCTCCTGGCTTCCCCTTTCTCAGCCACCATGGCCCGCCTGCCAGCTCCCATGGAGACTTTCTCCACAGTGTCTCTCGGAGCCACCCATGCCCTCCACTCCCAGGACACCAGCCTGTGTCAGCTTCTCTCACCTTCACCCTCAGAAGAACCTCCTAACCAGTCCCCACCTCCATCTCACCCCACTCCACCCAACCCACAGCTGTCCCCAGGAAGGAGACTACCTCCACCTCTCTCCTGAACCTTCCATGGCTCCCCACTGCCCCAATACCAGACCATGGTTACCTGCCCTCCCTAGCACTTCTGTCTTGCAGGATGGCCCACAGCTCCCAGACCTCACCTTTCTTCCAGCCTTTACCTCTAAGTCCATCCTTCCTTCACATGGGGCTCCCCAGCCTCAACCCCATGCTGTTCCTGCCAACCTTTCAGAACTTCCTCAGTGCGTCCTTCCTTAAACCCCATAGCACTGTCACTTCTCTAGGAGCTGCCTTCTTATATATGGTATTCTCTCCACAAGCTGGCGCCTCCTCGGCAGGCCAGCAGAGGTAGTCCCCGGGCTGCAGTGGTGTGACAGTTAAGCAGCGGTGTGACTGGTGAAGCACAGAAGCATCCAGGCAGAGAGCTGTGTCCCCAGGCTCTGGGGGGTGGGGCTACTCTGCACTGAGTCTCAGAAAATAATGACTGTCCACCAGGTGGACAAACAGGAGGACAGAGCTGCTTAGTCCGGCTGGAGGGTGGATGCAAGCAGTCTGCTCCAGGCCCTGGGGCTGTCAGGGCCTAGTAGGTAAGGTTGGCATTGGAAGCTGGGAAACCGCAGCATGGACAGTCAGGAGGGTGGGGGAGGCAGAGGGAAGGGAGTGGCTTCTAGCAGGTCCCCATGAAGAAGAGCAGAAGACAGCAAGAACCCTGGAAATAGGTGGGCAGGTGGCAGGCACGAGAGGCTCCAGGGCCATTGACTGAACCTCAGTCACCTTGGATTCTGTAGCAGGCCTCACCCCCTGGGGGCTCCAGAAGTGCCACTTGGTTGGAGGCAGATTTTCTGTGTGATCCACTGAAACACAGGACCTGCCACTTGTTTTTCCCAAACGTTTTCTGCACCTTCGCAGTGGACAGCTGATTGAGTCTGTCTCCCTCCAGCTCTTCCCCGTTGTGGAGGACAGCATGCTGCAGCCCCTGTGGGAATCCAGAGACCGGTATGAGGCGCTGAAGCAAATAGACGATGCCAGGACAGAGGTAAACATGGCTTCCCCGGGCTGGCACATAACTCGGGTTCGGGCCATGCCCTTGGGGCGGCCCTCTGGACAGGCACTCCCACCCAAAGGAAAGCTGGGTCCGTCAAACCAGGGAATTACTTACGTGTTAGTGCTGCGCATCCAGGATGCGGCTGAGGGTCAGCATCCACAGCGTCTTCGCCCTCTACACAGTGCCCAGTCCCCCTCCTCCCCTCCAACCCTGTCCTCCTACTCTCCTCCTGCCCCAGGGCTGACCTTGTTCAGTGAGAGGACGGTAGAAAGAGACACTTCTCCTGGCACAGAAAAAACCACCACCCATGTCCCGGCTCTAGGCCATGGACTCTCACATGGGGCAGCTCAGCCTCTCCCAGGGGTCAGGGAGACAGGGCCTGGCTTTAGGGAGCTGTGGGGATTGATACTGTTTTCAGGGAAAGTCCAGTTCACAGGCTGGGTTAAAGGTTCTCGACAAAACCCCACGAGCTGGTCTGGCCAAGTAGGTCCCTAAGGTGTGCAAATCTCTGTGTCAGGGCCCCCTGCCTTTTGGGACCATTCAAGGACCTCCTCACCTGACCTCCAGCCACCAAAATGTGGCCTGCCCTCTCCCCAGGGGCCCCAATGCAGCTGGAATAGTCTCCCTGCTGCCTCATGCCTTGTCTCCCACTGGCCTCGCCCCACACCACTTTGCCAGTGCCCCCAACCCTGGCTCGGTACCAATTCTTCTCCAGTGCTCACCTTAGCCAGGGCCTCCCCAATTAGGCTTCCTCCACCTACCTTAGCCTCTGGGAACTCCCACCACGTCCTGCTGAGGCTCGTCCTGTGTTGCTCTTGTCTCTCTCCGCCTGCTTGGTGCAATGCTGGGCATGAGGTCAGTGCCCAGGAAGTGCTTACAGGCCCACTGACAGACCAGCCATCTTGGTCTCTCTGGTTGGATTCTAACAGAAGGTCACAGGCAGGCACCCCTGCAACTTCAGAAACTTAAGAGCAAATGATGCAGAGAACAAATGTAAGAAGAGGTGTCACCTTGCCCAGGCCCCCTGCAGGGGAGCTACAGGCTCCTGACTCTCCTGGGTTATCCTCAAGCCATCTCGATGAAGGCCTTGAGTTTCCAAGTCTCGGCCCCAGCTGCCCCATGGGGACCACTGGGACTGTCTGAGGTGCCTTTCTGCCTCCATAAAGGACAGACCTGCAAAGGAGGTGAAAGGGCCATGGACTCCGCACTCACCACGACCAGTCCGTGAAGCTGTGTATATTGCAGCCAGTGTGAGCTTGTCCACAAGCCAGACAGTGGTTCGTGCACAGACCTCTGTCTGAAAAGCTCATCCATGCATGTTTGTGGCAGAATGAGGTTATAGACGCTAGTCTCCATTTCACATTTTAGTATCTTTGGTCAACAGGGAGCTCTCAAGCAGACAAGTGCTCACTAACTGTTTCCCAGAGCCTGACTTGTGCCTTCTCTGTGCTCTGTCCTGGTTACAGAAGAAGACAGACAGCGCAACAGGTGGGCACACCAACAAGTCAAGAGAGAAGAGCAGAGATGTGAAAAAAAGTGAAGGTAATGCCCTCCCACGTTGTTTCTCCGTAATTCCCACAAAAATGCAACCAGGGTTGGAACCTGGGGTAGGAAGGAGCGAGGGAAGAAGGGATGGAGGGAGGCCATCATGAATACCAAATATTTTTCAATAAGTGAAACATTCATTCCTTGCTTGTAGTAATTAGAATTAAGCTTTGAAGGAAGGAGGCATGCTTTAGTTAACAGGAAAAGGCCAGTAATTAGCATGTGTACCCCTTCTAAGGGAAAACACTTTCTTTAGAACTTTCCACACAGCAAGTACTTGCCAGCATTACTATGATCATTCCCCATGCACTTGTGGACATTAGCCATTCATTTGGTCCATGCAGAATGCACACCAGCCTACTCGGCCTGAATAATCAGGTTACACCACAAATGTATCTTAAAAAATCATTTAAGAGTCTCTGTTATAAAGCATTCAAGGTGCTGGGCCTGGGTTTGGGTTTTTATTTTGTTTTCTTGTTTTTTAAGTGAGAAGAGGAGAGACAGAGAGACAGACTCCTGCATGCACCCCCACCGGGATCTACTCAGCAACCCCCATTTGGGAGTGATGCTCAAATCAACCGAGTTATCCTCAGCTCCCAAGGCTGACGCTTGAACCAATCAAGCCACTGGCTGCAAGAAGGGAAGAGGGAGAGAAAGGGGAGAGGGAGGGGAAGAAAAGCAAATGATTGCATCTCATGTGTGCCCTGACTGGTGATTGAACCCAGGACCTCCGCAGGCCAGGCCAATACTCTATCCACTGAGCCAACCAGCTAAGGCCTGGGTTTGGTTTTTATGAGGAATAGAGGCCATGGCTTTGGATCCAGGTTTTGCTCATTACAAGCTGAGTGGTGTGTGCAGGCATCTCAAACACTCTGAGTCTCAGAGCCCACATCTCTAAAGTAAAGGGGATAATACCATAACTATTGTTTGAGCAATTAACCAAGCAGATTGCTGGCAACTAAGAAGTTTCCGGTAAATGCTGGCTTTTCATTTTGAAGTTAGATCACATTTCTGAATGGCTCAGGATAGGGATCGAAACTGTTTTATTTTGCCTAAACATGTTCAACAAATATGTCCGATGCCCTCATTTTTTCAAACATACTCTGTGTCTCATCTTGTGACATTTGCAATATCGCCTGCACATTTCAATCCCAACAAAAACAAACTGGTAGTCATTTTCTGTCCCGAGCAGACTGTGCCTGAAAGAAGCAGGAGCCTCCACGGGTATTCTGGACCAGGCCAACTGGGCAGGAGAGTCCTCCATGCACGGATCTGCTGATCCTGACCACCTGGCACCACACGACCACGTTTTCTAAGAACCGTTTTGTCCACTGATAGAAAAAAAAGAAGGAATTCATGATGCTGTACAAAATTTTTATTTTTAAACTGTCTTTTAAATAATATATTCTTATACAGAAATGGGTACTGTACTTTTTCTTTGGTGGAGTAGTGTGTCTGATAAACCCCAGAAATCTTCCCTCATTCTCATCATTCTCATGTGGAGGCAAGGACACTGTGCTTTATATATATATATATATATATATATTACTTGTTTCTATTGATTTGAGAGAGAGAAGGGAAGGAAGAGAAGAGGGGAAGGGAGAGAAAGAGAGAAACATCAACTCATTGTTTCACATTGTTGTTCCATTTACTTGTACACTCATTTGTTGCTTCTCACATGTGACCTGACCCAGGATGTAACTCCTGGCCTCGTCACACTAGGACGACACTCTATCCACTGAGCCACCCAGCCAAGGGGCAAAGACATGTGCTTTTTCACAGCTGAATCCAGAGCACTTGCCCAGTGTGATGTGATGCGTTCCTCCATGTAAATTCAGCATTAAATGTCAAGCCACTGCTGGGAGCGCAAGGCACTTGCGTGTCCTATGTTTGTGAGCTATAAGGGGACGCTGGTGCTGTGCGGGGAGGCAAGGACCTGAGGCAGCTCAGTCACATTGTAGACAACACGAAGTCCACACGGGACACAAACATACCTCAGCCTGCTGCCCATTTACAGAGAAGTGGGAATTGAGCTTTTAACTCACAGATGAGAAAAGGAGCTGAGTTGACTCAGCGCGTTTGAGGGTGTCTCTTGCAAGAGAGAGAGCTGTACTTTTCTTCCTGCCTGTTTTAGAGACAAGCATTGGGGACTTTCTGGGTGGCATGGAACCCACAAAGAGAGACCCAACCCCAGCTTGTTCATGGTCAAGATTTGAGGGGCACACCTACTAAACTGTCGCTCAGAGCCCCCCACCTGTGTTTAGACTCCGACTCCTCAGTGCTTCCCAGGGCTATGGGCTCCATCCATCTCCCCTCTAGGGATAAAATGGCCTGCCAAAGAGCCTCCACTCTTAAGAACTGACCTTAAAGGGCGTTGCATAATCTGATTATTTCTTTTTCTCAGAGTGTTCACACACTCTTGGTGAGTCCCAGCACATTACTCCCTATCCTTGCAGAATCCATTTTTGAGCTGTGAGATGTTCCATTTCTTCTGAGAGCTGCATTTCCCAAACTTTCACACCCTTAAGTAGGAAAAAAATTCTCTCCCACATGTGCCTACTTTTTCTTTTAAAAGCACCTGGTGGGCCCTGGCCGGTTGGCTCAGTGGTAGAATGTAGGCCTGGTGTGCAGGAGTCCCGGGTTTGATTCCCGGCCAGGGCACACAGGAGAAGCGCCCATCTGCTTCTCCACCCTCTCCTTCCTCTCTGTCTCTTTCTTCCCCTCCCACAGCCAAGGCTCCACTGGAGCAAAGTTGGCCCGGGTGCTGAGGATGGCTCCATGGCCTCTGCCTCAGGCGCTAGAATGGCTCTGGTTGCAACAGAGCAACGCCCCAGAGGGGCAGAGCATCGCCCCCTGGTGGGCATGCCAGGTGGATCCTGGTCGGGCGTATCCGGGAGTCTGTCTCCGTTTCCAACTTCAGAAAAATAAAAAAATAAATAAAAATTAAAAAATAAATAAGTAAATAAATAAAAGCGCCTGGTGGTGCCTGACCAGGCGGTGGCACAGTGGCCAGGCGGTGGCACAGTGGATAGAGCGTCGGACTGGGACGCAGAGGACCCAAGTTCGAAACCCCAAAGTCGCCGGCTTGAGCATGGGCTCTTCCGGCTTGAGTGTGGGCTCATAGATATGACCCCATGGTCACTGGCTTGAGCCCAAAGGTTGCTGGCTGGAAGCCCAAGATTGCTGGCTTGAGCCCAGGGTCGCTGGCTTGAGCAAGGGGTCACTAGATTTGCTGGAGCCCCCCAATCAAGGCACATATGAGAATGCAATCAATGAACAACTAAGGAGACTAAGGAGCCACAACAAAGAACTGATACTTCTCATCTCTCTCCCTTCCTGTCTTTCTGTCCCTATCTGTCCCTCTCTCTGCTTCTCTCCCTGTCTCTGTCACACACAAAAAATAAAAATAAAAACACCTGGTACCCTCCCACATGTGCTGGTCCCTTGGGCTACCCTTCTCTGCCAAAGCCAGGCCTTCCTCATGGCCTCAGGGTCAAATGACAGCAGGGCCTGGCCTTTGCAGTAGGACCACCCTGACCCCTGCCCTCCTGCCCTGCCCTCCTCCCTTGTTCCTTCAATGTGACTCGGAAAGTCAGGAGCCTTGCTGCTTATCCCCTTGGAGGTCATGTCAGTGGGAAAACCAGTGAATAAAGGATTATTGTGATGTGTGCTCCTGCTTTGCTTAAGGTAACACAAGGCATCTGGGAACCTGCAACAAGAGAGCCTGAGGCCAGCTCCAGAGTCACCTCTAAAAGACCAGTGGGCATCAGGAGGAGGTGAAATGAGCACCCTCCAGAAAGTTGGGAGCCACAGCCTTTGTGACTTGCTTTCTGGAGGAGGCATCTCCGAGTCCCATTGGTTGCTCAATGCATTGAACCAGGCAGCATCCATACCAGAGGACAGTGTGACAAAGGCTCCATGGCCAGGACGAGCAGGTTGGCGTGAGAGCTCAGGGTGTGTGGAAAGAGGGTTGGCAGGTGCAGTGGCGAGGCAGGCCTGGGCTGCAGGCGCTCTGGGGTATCTGGGGCAGAACAGTGGGGCTCAGCCACACTAGAGCCTGGAGGCTGGAGCGGGATACAACCCTCATTGTCGGGGAGAGATGGCAGAGGTACCCACCATCTGGATTCAGTTCTGGACAAGTTCTGAGGACTGGTCTTAGTGGTCAGTTGTGAGAACAATGGGGAGATATCCACCTGCAGTCATCACAAGTGGACTTGCAGGCTGACCAGGCCCTTCTGTGTCGTGCGCCTTCCCTGGCTCTGACACCCACAGGAGGAGTCTGGCAACCAGGCCTGCCCCGTGGCCCTGCTACTCCCACTGAAGACCCAATAGCCCTGATTTGGGGTGACTCACATTGTTTCTGTAGATAGGCACCCTGCAAAAATACTTTCCCATGCACCTTGGGTCCAACCCTAGTGGTACATATTAGGAGCTCAGACATTTGCCAAATGAATAAATGAATTTGAGTTTTTGGTTACTACCCCAAAGAATCATATAAGAGAAAAGTCATCCTGCAGAATGTATGTGCATGTGTGGTAAGGACAGAGGGACAGGAACACTTGTGTATATCTGTTTGAGAGTGTGCGTTTGTGTGTGTGCGCACACACATTTTTTTAAGTGAGAGTAGCGGGGATAGATTTCAGCATGCATCCTGACCAGGACCCACCCAGCAACCCCCATCTTGGGCCGATGCTCTGCCCACCTGGGGTCATGCTAACAACTGAGCTATTTTTAGTGCCTTACATAGAGGCTCCACAGAGCCATCCTTAGTGCCCGAGTCCAATGTGCTCAAATTAATCGAGCCATGGCTATGGGAGGGGCATAGAGAGAGAGAAAAGGGGGAGGTAGAGAGAAAGAGAAGCAGATGGTCACCTCTTCCACACCCTGACCTGGAATCGAACCCAGGACTTCCACACACAGGGTCAACACTCTACCTCTGAGCCAACCGGCCAGGGCTAACATACGCACATTTATGCACACACATGCACTTATTACAGACCGAGCCTCCCTCCCCACTGAGAAAAAGAAAGTTAAAATAATGACAAGATGGCAGGAATCTGTCCTTGGCACAGTTTCTTAGATCTGGCAGTGAACAGGGTGAAAACAAGGAACATTTGGATGTCACTAAGGAACAAAGGGACAGGAGTGAGGGAGAGGAGGTGGTGGAGACCGACAGTGGGTTCCTCGTGGAGCAGTGAGACAGACCAAGCCTCCTTGGCATCTGACAATTATTCGTGGCAGTGAGATCTCTGGAGTAATTTGTGCTGTTTTCTTTAAAAATAATTTTACAAAAAATTGAAAATGCATTGGACATGCCAGTTGAATGTTTCAGAAGGAAATGCTAAGCGGCATGGCTGGCTGATGACCTGCCTGTTCTCACTGCTGCTGGCGGGTGCCCAGAGATGCCTATTAAATAGCTGATGTGTGTCCCACAGGTGCTAACCAACCCAGAGGAAGTGACTGGCAGTGTGGCACATAGCTCCCAGCCCTGTGGAAACTTCCGCTGGCTCCATGAGCCAAGGCTGCCTGCCAGCCTGATATATGTGGTGTGCTGACCACAGTTTACCGGTTGGGAAGGAACCACGCAGAAATGTTCTTTCTGTTTATATATCGCCTGCTTGCCTCAGACAGGCCCATCCATCCTGAACGGGAACCCTGGGAAGTGTCCAGAGGTCCCAGCCAGACTCCTGTGCCACCTGGCTCCTGCCAGCAGGGTGGAGGGTCATCCAGAGGCCATTCTGAAAAGAGCCTTGTAGGACTGGGTTTAAACTCTTCTGATCAGTCTCTACTCACTGATTTTGTGGGCTACACACCTCCTGTATTAGTGTCCTATGGCTGCCAGAACAAAGTACCCCAAGCTTGGTGGCTTCAAACAACAGGATTTTATTCTCTTTCACATCTGGAGGCCAGAAGTCCAAAGTCAGCGTGTCAGCAGGGCTTATAGAATCTAAAGGAGAGTCCTCCGCCACCTCTTCCCAATCCTGGTGGCTGGCGGCAGTCCTTGGGGTTCCTTGGCTTATGGCAGCATCACCCCAATCTCTGCCTCCCCTGTCAAATGGCCTCCTCCCCTGGGTGTCTGTGTTCAAATCACCTTCTCATAAGGACACCAGTCATTGGATCAGGGCCCAGCCTAATCTGTATGACCTCATCCTAACTTGATTATCTCCACAAAGAACCTATTTCCGAATAAGGTTACATACATAGATGCCAAGGGTTATGTCATCTTGGGGGTGGGAGGCACAGTTCAAAACCCTATAACCTCATAGTACTAGTTTTCTGATCTGTTGGTTCCTACCTCTCTGGGTGGTGGTGAGGATTAAATAAAACAATGTGCAAAGTGTTTGGAATAATGTCTGGCATTCAGCTCTCCATCAGCATCAGGTGCCCCACAGGAGCCCACCCCCATCTCTCCATGGGTAAAGGCATCATTGCATGAGGCCATCACCGACATCTATCTCCCGCTGGGTCACAGTGAGAGCTGTTTGGGGATGTTTTCTATTGATCAGGCTTCCCCAAACGAGCCAGGATCTGAGGAAGACAGAAGGCAGGCATCTGTGGGAAAGTAGAACAGCAGACTCCGAGGATAAGGCAGATGCAGGGAAGGACCCGTGCACAGGGTGCAGAATGACTCAAAGGGAAGAACTGGTCCTGGTCAGTTGGCTCAGCAGTAGAGCATTGGCCTGGCGTGTGGAAGTCCCGGGTTCGATTTGCGGTCAGGGCACACAGGAGAAGCTCCATCTGCTTCTCCACCCTTCCTTCTCTCCTTCATCTTTGTCTCTCTCTTCCCCTCCCGCAGCCAAGGCTCCATTGGAGCAAAGTTGGCTGAGGCACAGAGGATGGCTCCATGGCCTCCGCCTCAGGCGCTAGAATGGCTCTGGTTGCAGTGGAATAATGCATCGCCCCCTGGTGGACATGCCGGGTGGATCCCAGTTGGGCACATGCAGGAGTCTGTCTGCTTCCCCCTTGCTTCTCACTTCGGAAAAATACAAAAAAAAAGGGGGAGAAGAACTGATAGAAGTGGGTCAGAAGGAACAGGTTGGTAGAAAGCTGAGAATCCAGGAAGACAAAGTATGACCATAGGCTTGGTCAAGCTCAACTGAAGTGTGTGTTGCCTTCAACCATATGGGTATGAAATGGAGTATATCCCCTTAGCCCCGTTGGGCAACAAACTGCCCTAAAGCTTAGTGACCTGGAAAAACAATGTTTAGTATTTCTCCTGCTTTGTGGGTTTACTGGGCAAGATTGTTGCTGTGGCCCAGCTCAGCAGGAGCTGCTTGCTCTGAGGCCTCACCCATGTGTCTGGCCATTGCTTGATGTCAGCTGGGGTTTCAGCCATGCGTGTGTCTGTCATCATGTGGCTGGGTGACATGGTTCATTCACATGGTGGTTAAGTGGCCCCAGCAGCAGGAGAGCATAACCCCAGTGCTCGATGTGCGCATTCAAGTCTCGGAATGCACATTTATTACATTGGTCGCCACAGCAAGTCACTTGGTCAATCCCAGATTTTGAAAGAAGGAGCTGCAAAGAATTTATGGCCATTTTTTGCTATCTATCAGAGTAAGGAAGACCATGGTTTTAAAAACACTGTTGTCATCCTTTAGCCTCAGCCTGTTTCTTTGTTTAAGATTTTATTTATTGATTTTAGAATGAGGAAGAGAGAAAAGGGGGGAAGTTATTTCTTGTATGTGCCTTGGCCTGGCAAGCCCAGGGATTTGAACCAGAAACCTCAGCATTGCAGGTTGATGCTTTATCCACTGTACCACCACAGGTCAGGCAGCCTCAGCCTGTTTTAACCTCCCCTATCACCAAGGTGTCCATGCCCACTTTTTTTCTAAGCCTTCCGAGAGTTACCTGATTTCAGGTGTGCAGGCATACTGCCAACCCTATAAAAACCAGCTGAAACCTTACCTTGACATTCTGATGCTGTGATCCTGGAATTCCCATTGAAGAAGTGACCACTCCAGGCCTGCTGCCGACTGCATTATCGGCCATCCCACTAGCACTGATGGGATCTGTTCATCTGACCACAGGAAGGTGGGGAAAGTATTGCAGTAAAACAACACCACTGGCCTAAGACTGAGGTCAGATCTAGTCTCAGGTGAGAGGCTGTGAATATTGCGTATGGTGCCCAGGCCAGTGGAACAAGACACATTTCTAACGTACAAGCAGACAGTATTATTTTTTTTATATATTTATGCTCAGACAACCCCCACCCCATAAAGGAAACAGCAGCCACACTCTGAGACATCCTGTAGTACAGCCTGAGGGCATTCTGCGCAGCCCCATGTGGAGACCCAAGGGTGTCCTAAAGTCCTGATGGTCCCCACAGACCTCTGAGCCCCCTCAGAGCTCACTTGAATGAGACTGTGATTATGGGGCCAGTGTTTGGGGCTTAATTAGATCTGCTATTGATGGTCATAATAGTTTAATTAACCAGAATCAAATCATGCAACTTGAACTGAATGAGATAAGTGTGGAGTTTGTGGAAAAAACCGTGGTGGTTGAACTTGTTTATTAAATACTGCCTGATCTCTTCATTCTGTGGGGCACCTTCAAAAGCTAACCTTGCCCATGAACTTGTGAGCCTCCCCTGCACCTACCTGATTTGAGTAAATGTGTCAGACCAGACATTCCACCAGGGTCACGTCAGCACATGAGTTATAACTCAAAAAAATCCATAAGGATTAGGCAGCTTTAAAAAAAAAGGTCTTGTTCTCTTAAATAACTAATGTCTGACAAATGAGCTGCCTCCATTGGTATCTCAAGAAAAGACACAAGCAGGCCTTGGCAGGCTAGCTCAGTTGGTTAGAACACCAAGTTTGTGGGTTTGATCCCCTGGTAAGAGCACATACAGGAAGAGACCAATAAATGCACAACTAAGTGGAACTACAAATGAATGCTTCCCCTCCCTTCCTCTCTCTGTCTCTCTCTAAAATATATATATATTTTTTTTTTTTAAAGATTCATATATATATGGTATCTTTATAAAAAAGAAAAGACCAGAGGAAATGGGTTGGTGAGTATGGGCCCCAATAAACTCAAGGGAAATAAATTCTCTGATTTCTTACTGGTGCCCAGTCTGATGTGGGCAAAATGCTCAAGGATGCTTGATGAACACAACAGTGAAAGAATGAATGAATGAACCAACAGTTAAATGGCAGATACATGGACTGTTATTTATACAGCTAACCTAGTAAAATTACAGAGGTTCCTCAGGTTGTGACATAGTTCTGTTCCTACGAAAATGACATAACCCAAATTTTGGTGTAAGTCGAAACACGCCCTAGCCTAACACAGATGGAACACTTGCACTTTTAACAGTCCAAAATGGCATAAATAAGCGTACTGGGGAACACCATCTCCCTCACTCATTCGCTGCATTATTGCGCATTCTTCCATCACATGCAACCAAACTAGTTCACCCATGTAGTCCATAAGTACAATGCTAACAGCGTAAGCTGAAACACATCTCAATGGGCTCACCAAGGCAAACCTGACTCTCCTGGATCCCAGCCACTCAAGTTCTTCTGCTCCACACAGGCCAGCATGCCTGCATAATTGTCACCAGCCACCACTGATGAATGAGAGGCAAGAAGTCCCTGGGAAGAGGTGTGTGGTAATGCAAACCCATGAGGTTCATACATCTTTATTTTTCAGCTGTGTCATCTGCCTGACCACAGCTTGGTTGGTGAGTCACCATCATCACCTCTGTGCCCACAAGGAGGATGAGGAAAGACTCCTTGCTCCCAGTAGAACTGATCATTTCTAACAACCAAAACTTCGTGAGCCCCAGAGTCCAGGTGGCAGTCCTGGGACTGGTCCTGCCTGGGACATTTCCTGATGTGACTCTAGGCACAGCACCAGAGCCTCTAAGGACCTCCACAGTCCCCTCCAGCAGGATCTTCTGTGGTTCTCACAAGGAGAGTCAATACAGACTCTGGAGCAGGAGACCTTTTGAATCAAGGCTGGGGGCCCAGTAGCCAACCAGTCCATAGGCTGCATCCAATACCCCCAGGACACCCTCCCAGCCCACAGGCTGACCCCAACAAGCCCACATCTGGGAAGCACCACTCAAAGACAAGAAGACAGTTTTCTCTGAGTCGTCCTTGTCGGGCTCTTGTTTTCTTGCCCATGTCTGGTCCCTGAGGTGTCCAGAGCTGGGCTGGCTCAGCAGGTATCTGGGAGACAAAGGGGATTCAGAAGTAGTTTGTACAGCCAGAGTCCTCAGAGCACAGGTTGCTCAGGAAACCGGAGCAAGTCTAAGAAAATAACCTCTCGGCCCTGGCCGGTTGGCTCAGTGGTAGAGCGTCGGCCTGGCATGCGGGGAACCCGGGTTCGATTCCCGGCCAGGGCACATAGGAGAAGCACCCATTTGCTTCTCCACCCCCCCTCCTTCCTCTCTGTCTCTCTCTTCCCCTCCCGCAGCCAAGGCTCCATTGGAGCAAAGATGGCCCGGGCGCTGGGGATGGCTCCTTGGCCTCTGCCCCAGGCGCTAGAGTGGCTCTGGTCTCAGCAGAGCGACGCCCCGGAGGGGCAGAGCATAGCTCCCTGGTGGGCAGAGCCGTCGCCCCATGGTGGGCGTGCCAGGTGGATCCCGGTCGGGCGCATGCGGGAGTCTGTCTGACTGTCTCTCCCCGTTTCCAGCTTCAGAAAAATACAAAAAAAAAAAAAAGAAAAAGAAAGAAAAAAAAAAAAGAAAATAACCTCTCTTTGATGGGTTTCATAACCAAGAAAATGATCATTTTTTTAAATTAAACTATTTTCTTTTGAAAAATTGTACAGTTCCATGTTGTTGTAAGAAAGAATACAACAGAGGGACACTTCACTTCTCCCAGGGGTGGCATCTTGCACAGCTCTAGTTTAGTATCACATCCAGGACACTGACACTGATACACCTCTTTCCATCGCCACAGGATCACTCAAGCCGCCCTCTAAAGCCAACTGCCTTTCCAGTCACTACTCTTGTCTCCATTTCATCATTTTGTCATTTCAAGACTATAATATAAATGGGATCACACACTCTGTGATCTTTTAGGGTTGGCTTTTTCTGCTCAGTATCATTCTTTGGAAATTCACCAGGTTGTCGTATGGATCATGAATCTGTTCCTTTTTATTGCTGAATAGTGCTCCATTCTGTGCATGGACCACAGTCTGTTTAACCATTTACCAGTTGAAGGACATCTGGGCTGATTCCAGTTGCTCGCTCTGCCAAATAAAGGTGCTATCATTGTTGACTAAGAGGTCTTGTATGAATATGACCTTTCATCTCTCTGGGACGAACACCAAGGAGTGTGATCGCTAGGTAATATGGTAACTGTTTGTTTACCTTTTTAAGAAACTGTCATTCCAGAGTGGCTGCCCCATTTTACTTTCCCGTCAGCAATATATGAGTGATCCAGTTTCTCCACACTTTCTTTAGTTTTCTTTGTGTTTTCACTATTTTACTTTAGCCATTTTGATAGGTGTGCCATACTGGCCCCTGTGGCTTTAATCTGCATGTCCACGAAGGTTAAGATGTTGAACATTTGAAAATCTGTATTCAATGTATCTTCATTGGCAAAATGTGTGTTCATGTCTTATTTGGGGAGGAGAGGGTTGTTATTGCTTTTGCACTTTTTTCTTTTTTTACTGCTGCACTGCAGAAGTTCTTTGTGTATTGCAGATACCAGTCCTCTGTCAGAGGTGTGGTTTGCAAATATTTTCTCCCAGTCTGTAACTTAATTTGATTCTATTAACATCCTTCACTGAGCAAATATTTTTAATTTTTATAAAGTCCAATTAACCAACTTTCCTTTTACCAGTCTTACTTTTGGTATCAGGTCTAAGAACTAGCTGCCTAGCCCTATATCTTGAAGATTTACTTCCATATTGTTTTTCTAAAAGTCCTATAATTTTGTATTTTAACCCATGATCTATTTTGAGTTAACTTTTATACAAAGCACAAGATCTAGGTCAAGGCTCACTTTTCTGCCTGTGAATGTTCAATTGCTTCAGCTCCATTTGTTGAAAAGACTCTTCCCTCCACTAGACTGCTTTTGTACATTGGTCAAATCAGTTGTGTGCATTTGTGTGGGTTTGATCCTGGGTTCTCTGTTATGTTCCATTGATCTCTCTGTCTATTCTTCAGTGTCTATCCTGATGTCACATGGTCTTGATTATTGTAGCAATATAATAGGTCCTAAAATCATATAGACTGTGGCCTGACCTATGGTGGTGCAGTGGATAAAGCGTCAATCTGGAATGCTGAGGTCACTGGTTCAAAACCCTACACTTGTCCAGTAAAGGCACATATGGGATGCTTCCTGTTCCTCCCCCCTTTTCTCTCTCTCTCTCATTTTCTCTCCTCTCTAAAACAAATAAATAAATATTTTTTTAAATGAGCTTTAAAGGCCCTGGCCGGTTGGCTCAGCGGTAGAGCGTTGGCCTGGTGTGCGGGGGACCCGGGTTCAATTCCCGGCCAGGGCACATAGGAGAAGCGCCCATTTGCTTCTCCACTCCACCCCCTCCTTCCTCTCTGTCTCTTTCTTCCCCTCCCGCAGCCAAGGCTCCATTGGAGCAAAGATGGCCAGGGCACTGGGGATGGCTCCTTGGCCTCTGCCCCAGGCGCTAGAGTGGCTCTGGTCACGGCAGAGCAACGCCCAGAGGGGCAGAGCATCGCCCCCTGGTGGGCAGAGCATCGCCCCTGGTGGGCGTGCCGGGTGGATCCCGGTCGGGCGCATGCAGGAGTCTGTCTGACTCTCTCTCCCCGTTTCCAGCTTCAGAAAAATACAAAAAAAAATGAGCTTTAAAAAAGATCATATACACTGAGTCCTCTTATCTTTTTTTTCAAAAATATTTAAGGCCCTGGCCGGTTGGCTCAGTGGTAGAGCATCGGCCTGGCGTGCAGAAGTCCTGGGTTCGATTCCCAGCCAGGGCACACAGGAGAAGCACCCATCTGCTTCTCCACCCCTCCCCCTCTCCTTCCTCTCTGTCTCTCTCTTCCCCTCCCGCAGCTAGGGCTCCATTGGAGCAAAGATGGCCCAGGCGCTGGGGATGGCTCCTCGGCCTCTGCCCCAGGCGCTAGAGTGGCTCTGGTCAACGCCCCGGAGGGGCAGAGCATCGCCCCCTGGTGGGCAGAGCGTCGCCCCCTGGTGGGTGTGCCGGGTGGATCCCGGTGGGGTGCATGTGGGAGTCTGTCTGACTGTCTCTCCCCGTTTCCGGCTTCAGAAAAATACAGAAAAAAAATATATATTTAACTATTCTAGTATCATTTACCTTTCCATATACATTTTAGAATAATCTTTTCTGTATCTATAAAGTCCTTCTGGGGTTTTGAGAGGAATTATATTAAATTTATATTTTAATTTGAGGAGAATTGACATCTTTACTATGTTGAATCTTCTAATCTATAAACATTGTTTAGTTCTTTAATCAGTATTTTTGTAGTTTCTAGCATACAAGTCCTATTCTGTTAGATTTGCAAATTGTATTGTATTTTTTATTTTAGTGTCCATGTGATCATTGCTAGTCTATAAAAATACAATTGATTTTTGTATAGTGATTCTGTATCCTGTGATCTTGATTAACTCACTAGTTCTAGGAGGGTGTTTTTTATAGATTCCTTGGGATTTTTTTATATAGACAGTCATGTCATCAGCAAATGGGGACAGTTTTATTCCTTCCACCTTGCTTTCTATTTCCTTTTCTTGCCTTATTGCACTGGCTAGCACCATGTCAAATAAGAGTAGTGAGAGAAGACATCCTGCCTTAGGGGGAAATCATTCGATCTTTTACCATTAAGTATAATTTTGTAGGTGCTCTTTATCAACTTGAGGAAATTCCCTTCTATTACTTTTTTCTAAAATATTTTACATTGAATGGGTGATATATTTTGTCAATTGCTTTTCTTTTTCTTCCTTATCCTGTTAAAGTGATAGATTACATTGATCAATTTTTGCATATTAAACCAACCTTGCATCCCTGAAATAAACTCCACTTGGTCATAGTGATTAATTTTTATAGATTGCTGAATTCTATTTGCTAATATTTTGTCAAGAATTTTGCATCTAGCCCTGGCCAGTTGGCTCAGTGGTAGAGAGTTGGCCTGGCGTGCAGGAGTCCCGGGTTCAATTCCCGGCCAGGGTACACAGGAGAAGTGCCCATCTGCTTCTCCCTCCCCTTCTCCTTCCTCTCTGTCTCTCTCTTCCCCTCCCACAGCCAGGGCTCCATTGGAGCAAAAAGTTGGCCCGGGTGCTGAGGATGGCTCCATGGCCTCTGCCTCAGGTGCTAGAATGGCTCTGGTTGCAACAGAGCAATGCCCCAGATGGGCAGAGCATCGCCCCCTGGTGGGCATGCTGGGTGGATCCCGGTCAGGTGCATGTGGGAGTCTGTCTGACTGCCTCCCCATTTCCAACTTCAGAAAAATACAAAAAAAAAAAAAAAAAAGAATTTTGCATCTATATTCAAAAGGGATATTGTCTGTAATTTTCCTTTTTGTACTATCTTTGCCTGGTTTTGGTAAATGAATTTGGAAGTGCTCCCTTCTCTTCTATTTTCTGCAAAGGTTGTGTAAAATTGGTGTTAATTTTTTTTTACCTGGAAGAATTCTCCAGTGAAAACATCTAGTCTAGGAATTTCTTTTGGAGGGAGTATTTTAATTACTGATTCAATTTCCTTAATAGTTTAGAGCTATTCAAATGATCTATTTCATAAACTTACCTACATTTGCTAGTTTGTGCTTTTCAAAGAATTGGTCCATTTCATCTAAGTTGTAAAATTTATGTACATGGAGTTCTTTGAAGTGTTTCCTTATTATCCTTTTGATGTCTGCAGGATTTGTAGTGATGTTCCCTCTTTTGTTCCTGATTTTGGCAATTTTTATATCTGTCTTTGCATCTTTGTTGGTCTTGCTAAAGGTTTATTACTTTTTTTTTCAAAGAGTCATCTCTTTGTTTCATTGACATGCTCTATTATATTTTCTGTTTTCAATTTTATTGATATTTTCTCTTATCTTTATTATTTTCTTTCTTTGATTAGTTTTGGGTTAATTTTACTCTTTTTTTGTGACAGAGACAGAGAGACAGAGAGAGGGACAGACAGACAGGAAGGGAGAGAGATGAGAAGCATCAATTCTTCATTGTGGATTCTTAGTCTCCTTAGTTGTTCAATGATTGCTTTCTCATATGTACCTTGACTGAGGGGCTCCAGCATAATGAGTGACCCCTTGCTCAAGCCAGCAACCTTGGGCTCAAGCCAGTGACCATGGGGTCATGTCTATGATCCCATGCTCAAACCAGCGACCTCACACTCAAGCTGATGAGCCCACGCTCAAGCTGGATGAGCCTGCGCTCAAGCTGGCGACCTCAGGGTTTCAAACCTGGGTCCTCCATGTCCAATCTGACACTCTATCCACTATGCCACAGCGTGGTCAGGCTAATTTTACTCTTTTTTGACAGCAGAGCCCAAATTATTGACTTGAGGTTTTTCCTCTTCTTTTATTTATTTATTTATTTATTTATCTATTTATTTATTTATTTTACAGAAGGCAGAGAAAGAGAGAGAGAGAGAGAGATGAGGGGAAGGATCAGGAAGCATCCACTCCCAAATGTACCTTGACCAAGCAAGCCCAGTATTTTGAACCTGTGACCTCAGCTTCTAGGTCAAAGCTTTATCCACTGTGCCACCACAGGTCAGGCCTTTTCCTCTCTTCTAATGTAAGCATTGATTGCCATAATTTTCTTCTTGATTCTGCACAGTTAAATTTAATATGTTGTATTCAATATGTTTCATTTTTATTCAGTCCAACGTTGGTTTTTTTTTATTTTCTTGAGACTTCCTCTTTGAGCCATGGATTATTTGGAAGTGTGTTGCTTAGTTCAGATTCTTGGGAGATTTTCCTATTAGCTTTGTTATCAGTATATAGTTTGATTACACTGTAGTCAAGGAACACACTTTGCATAATCTCAATTCTGTTTAGTGTTGAGAAGTGTTTTATGGTCTGTGATGCCATTTATCTTAGTATGTGATCCATGAACATTTGAAAAGCATGAGTACTATGCTGTGGTTGGGTGGTATGGTCTATGAATGTTGATTCAATCCTGTTGGTTGGTGATAATGCTGAGTTCTTCTATATCCTTGCTTGTTTTATTCCTAGCCACAGATTGGCTGAGATCTTTCACTGAAGGCCAAAGCACCTACCAGTCTTCTCCATGCAGACACCCTCTCTCGACTCTTGAAACAGTTTACCCCCTAACCCTTCCACACCAAAGGGATGCCACAGCCACCTGTTCTTGCTAGCACTAGGATATTGGTTCGCTAACTCTGCTTCAGAACTGTAACTTTCTCCAATGACCCAGTTTTCTGTGCCATCAATTTCCTGCTGTGGCCTCATCAAATGATATATAACCCAAAGGGTTACTGCCATTACCCAGGGCACCTACCACAGAAATTCCCACTGAAAAGGATCTCTCAGAGTGAGTTAGTCTCTAAAAAAAAAGCCTAACAGATTTCCATCTCCACTTAGAACGCAGAAAGCTGCAAAGAACATCACTCCCACACTAACAACAAGTCAGATGATCCTCAAAACCCTCAGATGAGCCACAAAGGAACACAGTGAACTGAATTCCAAAAAGAAACAAGCCCCTCTAAGGAGAGAGGTGGAGAGATGGAGAAAGAGAGGGAGAGAGAGAGAGACTGTTTCATCTCTGACAGAGCACAAAACAAAGAGGTAGCCACTTTGCAAATAGATAAGAAAGATTAAGCTAAATTTTAAGAAATTCTTAAAGACTGTTAGTATGAGAATTGGGAAAAGCTGCTGATCCCATAAATAAGGGGAGTTTGCACCCATTTTCAAGTTCTCTGCAATGGGCCTCCACCAACTACTTCCAAGAAAGATTGGGAACAGGGCAGAGACCTGAGAGAGCCCTGGGTGACACAGATGGGCATGAAGTGATCGGCAGCTCCTGGGCTGGAACAAGCTCCACATGCTTCCTGGACTCTTACAAGCAAAAGACTGAGGCTATTTAAGGAGGAGGCATAAGCAAAGACCCAGTGGTTCTCATGAAAGAGAAACAGCATGGAGAGCCCCCCTCTGTGGGACAAACAAGCAGGGACAGCTAATAGCTGAGGGGACCCAGGAACCCTAAGAAGAACCCTCCAGCTTGCCAGCCCCCACTTTCATGAGGCCGCTTCAGCCTGTACCTGGAGGGATCTGAAGTCTGTGGCACTGAGATAACCATGGCAACAATCAACCCAAACCAGCCAGCGCCTGACCAGATGGTCCAGCCCCCGCGCTAGGCCTGCAGAAGACTAGAGGCACTGATTTCTGTGTCTCTGTCTACAGATTCTGTCTACATGTCCCATTGGTTACTGAGAAACAGCATGGGTGTCTCCAGCTATCACTGTGGTTTGTTTATTTCGATGGTTCTTTCAGGTTTTTCTTCATGTATTTTGAAGTTCTGTTGTCAGGCTGTACACTTTTAGGACTGTGATGTCTTCTTTATGACTTGATCCCTTCGTGTTTATGAATGTCCCTCTTTATCCCTGGTAGTAGGGATCATCATTTGGCTTCCTGAAATGGTCACTAGAGCTAACTGTCTGACTTCCTACCCATCTGACATCTGACATACAGCAGCTGACTCCCTGGGCTGGTTACTGGAGATAATAGGTTGGTTTCCCAGGTAACTTGTTGTAGCCTGTGGGTCAGAGTCTTATTTTTATATATAGTCTGGCCATTGTCCATTTGAATATTCAATCTCTCAACATTCATCATCAAGGTTGCCTCATGGTCCTAATATGGCCACTACAGATCCAGACATTGTGACCACAGTCCAGGCAGAAAGAAGATAAGCAGAAGGGCAAAGAGCTTGCCTCCCAGGTGAGTCTCTTCATAGGACTCTTGTAATGAGGCTCCCCTAGACACATTTGTTTACATCTCTCTAGGTATGATTTCTATTGGACAAAATAATGTCCCACTTCTGTTAAAGAGAAAAGGGAGAATGGATACTGGATGGGCAACTGGCAACCTCTTTCACACCTTCAGATTGGAAAAGTGGAAGAATAAATCTACAAGGGAAAACACCACATTTATGCAAAATACATCACTATCATTTTGAATATATTCTTCAATATGAAATATTTGCTTTATGACAATTACTTTAATAAAGAACTAGTTGATCAGAAACCTTTATAGTCAAGGTTATATTCATAAAATGTCCTCTCCAGTGCCTTCCCAGCCCCCTTCTCTATATCCCTCCATCTCCAGGGCACTGAGGCAGAGATGAAAGAGCAGTCTGAATATACTGATAGGAACACAAATTGAAAACTGCTCAACTGAAACAAATTAGTGCAAAGAAAGTCAATACAGGGAATTGGTCACTTGGCAAATTACTAGCTCTTCAGAGAATTGACTTTTAGTGATTTCAGGAGAGCAGGGCGTGAGTTTAAGCGAAAGCTCATTGGAAGGGTGGGCCCTCCACCAAGCTCACAGAGATCCCCAGGGCTGGAGCATTGACTTCAACACATGGTAATCACTCCCTTTGAAGTGGATATGTTTTGTCCTCTGGAAAGGAAGAAATGGAACAAGCTGAAAAATCACTGAATTCAAGAGAGACTACTGTCTGAAGACATGCATAGGAATAGAAGCTCTGCACATTTGAAACCCAGTGTGCTTTCTAGACAGGGCCAGAGGCAGGCAGGAACAGAAGGAGCATGCTCAGGGGAGGGGAGGGAGGACGGGGCTTCTGAGCCCTCCCAGCAGCTCTCCAGGGCAGGCCTCTTTCCATCCCCAGCATCTAAAGTGCTTAGGAAATGAGAGCGACTATTATGCGATTTCCTTTTCTGACAAAGGTTCCAAATAGGCACACACATGTGCACACACATGCATGCATATATACGTGTATGCTTACCCCACTTGCCTTTTCTTCCCTGGGGTTTGCAGTTTTCTCAGTTGGTGGGAGTGGGTTAGGAGATACTTTGTGTCTTTACTCTGCCTGCTGTGCTCTGCAAGGACCCTTGCCCAGCAGCCCCATCTACACAGCTTGTCCCCGGTGAGGAGCCATTCCCTGCCTGACTGGCTGAACACATGCATGGACCTCTGCCACCAAGTTCCCCACGAAAATTCTTCCATCAGAAATTCATCTCTTTCCATTAAGTGTCCATTATGAAAATGCAAAACGAGAACGGCAGATGCTGCCAGCGAAGCCTTGGAGTCCTTGTGGGAGAGGGAGATTGACAACTCCAGGAAAGAAGGCAAGTTTGCCTGGTCCTGCTCTGATTGCAGAGTCAGAAGCAAGAATAGTTAGAAAAAGAATAAGACATTGTTGGATCAGAAGCTTTCAAACAGTGGGAAAAAAACTTGACGAGTTAATACATTACTGACAATGTAATGAGAATTAGTCCTCTGATCACGTCTAACCACCACGGACAGGCAAGTCTTCAGTTCCAGAGGAAGCAATACAAGTGTCATGCCAGACCGTGTTTCTCCACTGCCCTTGAGATGAGTCAATGGAGACTGCTGACTAGAGTGAGAAGGGGACCCACACGGAGGTCACTTGAGTGACGATAGCCCCCATAGCACCAGCCACAGGCTATTCCGAGGTTCCTATGTTGTTTCCTCACTTTCTGGATTAAGATTTTCTATTTCCTTTTTTTCTCTCCTGTTTTAGACTTGTATACTTACCCTATTTCTAGC
Source organism: Saccopteryx bilineata (assembly GCF_036850765.1). NCBI lineage: Eukaryota > Metazoa > Chordata > Mammalia > Chiroptera > Emballonuridae > Saccopteryx > Saccopteryx bilineata. The sequence goes on along the minus strand of NC_089491.1, from coordinate 221,540,930 downwards.
CTTTTTACTGGTCCCAGTCACATTCTCAACTGTATCCTTAGATATTAACACAGTAAAGTAACTGACTCTGCCCTCTGGAGAAACGCAGATATCTATGGATGTTTCACCTTCATTTGTGCATTATTGTTGTCCAGCATTTGTGGTCTGCGCTTGCATTTTCATGGCCCAAGTTAAATTCTTTTACCATTGTTATTATTTACGCAGTCAATACTTGTCTATATTCACCCACATTTTCCAATCCCTTTGTCCACCACCCCTTCTGCATCTCAGCTTTCTTCCTCTGGCTGTAAGAATGTCCCTTTAGTGGTAAACTCCCTTGGTTATTGCTTGTTGGAAAATGTATTTATTTCATCCTAGTTTAGGAAAGATAATTTAGCCAAGGTTACCAGTTCTCGCTGGCAGTTATATTTTCCCCCAGCACTTTGATTTTTCTACTGCCTTCCATCTGCCTTCATTGTTATTGAAGTGTCAGCTGGTAGTCCATAGTTGTCACATGAGTCACCTAACATTTCTCTCTGCACGCTTGTAAAATTTTGATTTTTGTCTTCTAACAGTAAATGGTTCAAGTGGGAAAGCCATGAACAGGGGAATAAGATAGAGATCAAGCAACAGAAAAAATTTAAGATGAGCTTAAATATAAAATGAACTTAAATTGTCGCTTCTGAAGATGGGCAGGAGCAGAAAAGATGAAGACAGAGAGAGTAAGGGGAGAGACAGCATGGCAGAGGGGCAGTATGCAGTGAATCATGCATCACTTCTGCAAACGTTCCTCTTACCTGTGGCTTGATGAGCTGCTTTGGGGCTGAGAAGGGAACATGAGAACAGCAGAGGTTGCTATGAGGATGACATCTGTTAATATTTGTAAAACATTTAGAGTAAGACCTGACACACAACAAGTTTTTATATTGTTTATTTTCTATTGTTTTTTTATATATAGAGAAAAATATTTATTTGTTTTTCCACTTATTTATGCATTCATTGATTGTTTCTTCCATGTACCTGACTGGGTATTGAACCTGTATCTTTGGCATATTGGTAAAACGCTCTAATCAACTGAGCTACCCAGCCAGGGCCTATATGTTTTTATTAAATAAGCATTTTCCTGCTTCACCATCCTTGGAACAATGCCTCATGGGCCAATATGACTGCTGGAGCATCAGCCATATGACTGCATTCCAGGAAGGATAGGACACATTTCCTCTAATGTTTGAGAAACACTGTCTTAAGGCTGAGCAACAATGTGCCCAGAAACATTAGGATTCCATTACTGAGGAGAAACATCCATTTTCCTACATGCTGTTGTACATTCATCTTACTAAATAATGCCATCTCTTTTTAAAGATCAATTCCTGTTAACAGGATTTTGCCACCTGAGCCATTTGTCCTCTCCCCCAGGGAGATAATGCCAGAGAAACCAGCACCAAATGTGTTCATCCACATCCATGAGCTGCCACAGGCTCTGCAGGCTGACCCATCCCACCTGCCTCAGCTCAGAGACTGGTGCTGACTTTAGGGGAAGCAGGAGAAACACTTCCAGAGTGCCAGCCATGTGAAACATGCGCACCTGGCAGAACAGGCTCTGTGCTCAGCCTGGCCAGAAGGCTGTCCTCCCTCCACATCTAAGTGCAAACCTGGCTCAGTGTGATCAAGCAATCACTCATCAGCAGAAACCACCACGGTTTGCTCCTGTAACAAATGTCCTCAGTTTTATCAGATTGCAGCCCTGAAAGAGGAGAAATAGCAAAGCAGTGGAGTGAGGAAAAGTGGAGAGGGGGGTGGGTAAGATACTCAACTGATTCAAAGGTGAGGAGGCACCGTAAATAGAGATATACTTAAATATAAGGTGACCAATCGTCCTCCTTTAGGGAGGACAGTCCTTCTTTTGTAAGTTCCATACTCCCTAGAAAAGTGTCCTCCTACATGTCCTTCTTTTTGATATTGAAAGACTAATCTGTAAATGTCTGTATTCGATCGATGCAGAGTCAATCTATTGCATGTGATGTGACGTATTTGTATCTGAGTATTTTTTCTTACAATTATTATTAAAAATTAATAGGCATGTAAGCATAATCACAATATAAAATATTACAAATGTTTTTATTATGCATTTATCATATTATAATGTATTATTGTTGCAATATTGTTTTTTTCTATTTATTTTTGTCCTTTTCATTGTAAAAAGTTGGTCACCTTACTAAATATAATGGAGCAAGGATTAAGGAAAGGATTTGAGGAACTATACCAAGAAAGTGTTCATCAAAAGAATGCTGATGTTACCTGACCAGGCAGTGGTGCAGTGGATAAAGTGTCGGACTAGGATGTAGAGGACCCAGGTTCGAGACTCCGAGGTCGCCAGCTTGCGCGCAGGCTCACCTGGTTTGAGAAAAGCTCACCAGTTTGGACCCAAGGTTGCTGGCTCAAGTAGGGGTTCACTCGGTCTGCTGTAGCCCCACGGTCAAGGCTCATATGAGAAAGCAATCAATGAACAACTAAGGAGACTAAGAAGCAGCAATGAAGAATTGATGTTTCTCATCTCTCTCCCTTCCTGTCTGTCTGTCCCTATCTGTTCCTCTCTCTGACTCTCTCTGCCACCAAAAAAGAAAAAAAAGAAAGAAAGAAAGAAGAAAGAAAGAAAGAAAGAAAGAAAGAAAGAAAGAAAGAAAGAAGAAAGAAAGAAGAAAGAAAGGAAGGAAGGAAGGAAGGAAGGAAGGAAGGAAGGAAGGAAGGAAGGAAGGAAGGAAGGAAAGAAGGAAGAAAGAAGAAAGAAAGAAGAAAGAAAGAAAGGAAGGAAGGAAGGAAGGAAGGAAGGAAGGAAGGAAGGAAGGAAGGAAGAAAGAAAGAAAGAAAGAAAGAAAGAAAGAAAGAAAGAAAGAAAGAAAGAAAGAAAGAAAGAAAGAAAGAAAGAAAGAAAAGAGAAAAGAAAGCTGATGTTGCAATTGTGATACCAAGAGCCTTTGAGGCAAAGAGCATTACTAGGCCTGACCTGTGGTGGTGCAGTGGATAAAGCGTTGGCCTGGAACACTGAGGTCGCCAGTTGAAAACCCTGGGCTTGGCCCTGGCCGGTTGGCTCAGCGGTAGAGCGTCGGCCTGGTGTGCGGGGGACCCGGGTTCGATTCCCGGCCAGGGCACATAGGAGAAGCGCCCATTTGCTTCTCCACCCCCCCCCCTCCTTCCTCTCTGTCTCTCTCTTCCCTTCCCGCAGCCAAGGCTCCATTGGAGCAAAGATGGCCCGGGCGCTGGGGTTGGCTCCCTGGCCTCTGCCCCAGGCGCTAGAGTGGCTCTGATCGTGGCAGAGCGACGCCCCGGAGCAGCAGAGCATCGCCCCCTGGTGGGCAGAGCGTCGCCCCTGGTGGGCGTGCCGGGTGGATCCCGGCCGGGCGCATGTGGGAGTCTGTCTGTCTCTCCCCGTTTCCAGCTTCAGAAAAATACAAAAAAAAAAAACAAAAAAACCCTGGGCTTGCCTGGTCAAGACACACATGGGAGTTGATGCTTCCTGCTCCTCCCCTTTCTCTGTTTGTCTCTCTCTCCTCTCTAAAATGAATAAATAAAATCTTTTAAAAACTATTTTAAGCCTGACCTGTGGTGGCGCTGGTTTGAAACCCTGCACTTGTCTGGTCAAGGCACATATGGGAGTTGATGCTTCCTGCTCCTCCCCCCCATTCTCTCTCTTCTCTAAAATGAATTTTTAAAAAAACTTTAAAAAAATGTTAATGTATTTTAAAAAAGAACATTGATGGGGACACTGAGTGTCTAGTAGTAAAGGAATAATTTCTTAGGGCCTGACCAGACGGTGGCGCAGTGGATAGAGCATCTGACTGGGATGCGGAAGGACCGAGGTTCGAGACCCTGAGATCGCCAGCTTGAGCGCGGGCTCATCTGGTTTGAGCAAAAGCTCAGCAGCTTGGGCCCAAGGTCTCTGGCTCGAGCAAGGGGTTACTCGGTCTGCTGAAGACCCGCCCTCAGGACACATATGGGAGGGCAATCAATGAACAACTAAGGTGTCGCAACAAAAAACTGATGATTGATGCTTCTCATCTCTCTCCGTTTCTGTCTGTCTGTCCCTATCTATCCCTCTCTCTGACTCTCTCTGTAAAAAAAAAAAAAAATCTTAGGAACAATAGAGAAACTGTGATCCTCTGCATTGGCTGGCCAAGGCAGTGGTGGGGGCCGTGTGTGAGGGGCTGCTGGGTGCTTCCTGCCTCACAGTCTTCCCAGGAGCCTCCCACATAGCTCTGAGTGCCTGCTACCTGTGGGGGACTGCACAGGTTCAGGGACATAAACACAAAGGAAACAATGCCTCATTGCAGGGGTTCCCAAACTATGGCCCCCGGGGCCGCATGTGGTCCCGAGGCCATTTATCCGGCCCCTGATACACTTCCAGAAGGGGCACCTCTTTCATTGGTGGTCAGTGAGAGGAGCATAGTTCCCATTGAAATACTGGTCAGTTTCTTGATTTAAATTTACTTGTTCTTTATTTTAAATATTGTATTTGTTCCTGTTTTGTTTTATTACTTTAAAATAAGATATGTGCAGTGTGCATAGGGATTTGTTCATAGTTTTTTTTTATAGTCTGGCCCTCCAATGGTCTGAGGGACAGTGAACTGGCCCCCTGTGTAAAAAGTTTGGGGACCCCTGCCTTATTACAAGGAGACCACAATCAAGCATGGGAAGGGCTGGACTTGGGAGGCAGACAAACCGGTTCAACCTGTAGCTCCAGCACCTGCAGCCCAGTGCACAAGCCCCAGGCTCCTGATCTGCAAAGTGTGATAACAACTGTTGTGAAAATTCAGCAATATGGACCGTGGAAACTCCTTCCATGGTGGTAGGCAGGTCAGCAGTACTCAGGAACTATTGCTTTCCTTCCTATCTCAATGGAAACAGTCCTCAAAGTCACTCTTCCCAAAATCTGAAGATCTCAGAGAGAAGACTGTATCCAAAGAGTTCCCTCTCACAACTAATTACTCTGGCCCACTGTGGTCCTCCTGCTGAGAACCACAGTGTCCACGAATAAATAGGTGTACCCTGTGCCAGTCAGAGGAACAAGCCAAATTTGCCCAACATTAAGTGAAACTTATGGAGTTCCAAAAAATGTAAACTTGAAGTTCTAATCCCAGAGCATTCCTTCACTCATTCATTCATGCTGTGACTGAACTCACACTTGTGAAGACACACATAAGCATCCATCAAGCATGACAGACACAAGAATGGTCATAACAGCACAGATGCAGTGGCCCAAAGCTCAAAATAACACAACAACGTGGGTGGCTCTCACACCATGACGTAAAGTGGAAAGGCCAGACACAAAGAAAACATACTGATTCCACACACATCAAGTGCAAAAACAGGCAAAGCCAATAAATATATAGTGTTAGAGATCAGGGCTGTGGTCCTGGGGAGTGGAGGGAATGGGCACAAGGAGTCTGGAAGGAAAGGGGCTTCCTAGCTCTGCTGACCCTGATTTGGCAACACAGTGGTCAGGACTATGAGAAATCAAGTTGAGGTGGCTGCTCACAAAGGCATATGCTGTACACTAGTGCTGTGTACACACTGGCTGACAGACAGTCTCCCCAACAGAGTGGTAAACTTATTTTTAGGTTAACAAATAAAAATAGAAAGAGTTGCCTGACCAGGCGGTGGCACAGTGGATAGAGCATCGGACTGGGATGCAGGGAGGACCCAGGTTCGAGACCCCAAGGTCACTAGCTTGAGTGCAGGCTCATCTGGTTTGAGCAAAGCTCACCAGCTTGGACCCAAGGTCACTGGCTTGAGCAAGGGGTCACTCAGTCTGCTGTAGCCCCCAGTCAAGGCACATATGAGAAAGCAATCAATGAACAACTAAGGTGTCACAATGAAAAACTGATGATTGATGCTTCTCATCTCTTTTTGTTCCTGTCTGTCCCCATCTATTCCTTTTTCTGATTCTCTGTCTCTGTAAAAAAAAAAAAAAAAAGAAAAGAAAGAGTTGGTGGGCAGGATTTGATGGGCACAGGTTGTCAGTTCTGTGCTAGAAGCCAAGAGCACTTTGCCCAGCGTGCGGTGCCTGAGTCCCAGCACAAGCACCCTGACCAGCACCTGAAGAGGCAGTGTTATAAAATAGTGTACTTTAATCCGCGGGTTACATAGAGACACCAAGGGAGGTTACAAAAAAAATTTTAGGAAGAGCTTTATTAATTAGCCGGCTAGCTACACAGGGCACAATCCCAAATCATGTAGCCAAGAATACAGCTCTGAGGCTGGTTATATAGACATGATCACATACTGATTGGGGGGGGGGGGGGGGAGCATGGAGCATGGTACAGAAGTCATTTACTGATAAGCTTACAACATTTATCTATAGGATCTATTAAAAGGAAAAACATTCCTACACATCAAGACCACAAGATAACACAGTAGTGATAAATGTTTTACATACCCAACAAAGACATTCCCAAATCTTCTAGGGTCTACTACCTATCCTTGTCGCCACAATAGTGGGAAATATTTAGTTTAGGATAAGGAGATAAGCTAAATGAAATTACCTTTGCTAAAAGTGTTGGGGCTAGCTTATTAGGAAACCTAATAATCTAGTCCCCACTTGCTTAGTTTCCAAGTTTTATATATATAAAGAATTTCAAAAGGAACAATTATTAGAAAGCATACAGAATGTTACAGAATGCAGGTTTTTCAAGCAAGGGGAGTTGGCTCATGATCGCTTTGTCTACAGCAGTGGTAGTCAACCTGGTCCCTACCGCCCACTAGTGGGTGTTCCAGCTTTCATGGTGGGTGGTAGTGGAGCAATCAAAGTATAAATAAAAAGATAGATTTAACTATAGTAAGTTGTTTTATAAAGATTTATTCTGCCAAACTTAGCGAAAATCGGACATAAAGTACTTGGTAAGTATTTATTATTTTATGCTTTAACTTGCTGTAACTCTGTGTTATAAATTTTATAAAGTAAAGTTACTTCTCTACCTTATAAATCACCATTACTGCAGAACTGGTGGGCAGTTAGAAAATTTTACAACTAACAAAGATACAAAAGTGGACGGTAGGTATAAAAAGGTTGACTACCCCTAGTCTAGAGGTATGTCACTCTCAGAACTCCAGGAAGGGAGGAAGAATTAGGATCAGTGTAGGAATTTTTAATTAAGATATATGTAAACATTGTCTCCTAAAGGCTCATAAGGGAGGGGAAGAGGAAGTTTTCAGATAAGCTCTATCTTCTTCTTGTTTTTCCTTCCTCAGAAAGGAAGGGTAAGGGGGCCTGACTCTTCCTTTTAAAATACTAATGTTAACAATTTTTGCAATTCCTTGGCACCTTATCACAGCAGCAAGAGCAAACCTGCTGCCCACAGCCGGTTCCCGGGGACTCTGCCGTGAGAGGGGGACAGGCAGAGGGCACACATAGATGTGGGAAGTACCAAGGGCTTATGTGGCAGATATGGATACAAATCATATGGGGCAGAATAAGCTCTAAAACAGACGCAGAACAACCAGTTCTTTAAGGGGCTCTCTCCTCCATTTCAGACTGCCACACAGTCTAAATAAATAACACGATGTCCGGAGCTCTGCACCACCACCCTCCCCACCCCTTTTCAGGTTATCCGCATTCCCCCCACCCTGGCTCAGCAGTTAGAACTGTTTTAAAGTATGTTACTTTAATTGCAGGTTACATAGAGACACCAAGGCAGGATACACAAGAAATTTTAGGAGGAGATTTATTAATAAGCCAGCTACATATGATTTACACAGTGTATAGCTAACCCAAATTGTGCAGCCTTGATTATAGTCCTGAGGTTGGTTATATAAACATGATCACATACTAGTTGGGGGGAAAAGGAGGGGGAGCATGATACAAAAGTCATTTACTGATAAGCTTACAACGTTTATAGCAGGGGTTGGGAAACTTTTTGGCTGAGAGAGCCATGAACGCCACATATTTTAAAATGTAATTCCATGAGAGCCATACAATGACCTGTGTACATTACGCATTATCCAATAAAAATTTGGTGTTGTCCCGGAGGACAGCTGTGATTGGCTCCAGCCACCCACAACAATGAACATGAGCGGTAGGAAATGAATGGATGTTTCATGAGAATGTTTTATATTTTTAACGTTATTATTTTTTTCATTAAAGATTTGTCTGCGAGCCAGATGCAGCCATCAAAAGAGCCACATCTGGCTCGTGAGCCATAGGTTCCCAACCCCTGATCTATAGGATCTATTAAAAGGAAAAACATTCCTACACATTAAGACTACAAGATAACACAGTAGTGATAAAATGTTTTACATACCTGACATAGACACAGTAAATGTTGTTTTACATTTCAACACAGTAGCCATAAATGTCGTTTTACATATCAAAGACATTTCCAAATCTTCCAGGTTTTACACTTATCTTTGTTGACACAACAGTGGGAAATGAAATGTTTTAGCTTAGGATAAGGAGATAAGCTAAATGAAATTACCTTTGCTAAAAGTGTTGGGGCTAGTTTATTAGGCTAGTCCCTGCTTGTTTAGTTTACAAGTTTTATACAGATAAAGAATTTCAAAAGGGATAATTATAAGAAAGCATATAAAATGTTAAAGAATGCAGGGTTTTCAAGCAAGGGGAGTGGGCTCGTGATTGCTTTGTCTAGAAGTGTATGTCACTCTCAGGACTCTGGGAGGGGAGGAAGAGTTAGGATCAGTGTAGGAATTTTTAATTAAGATATGTAAACATTGTCTCCTAAAGGTTCTTAGGAAGGAGAAGAGGAAGTTTTCAGATAAGTTTTACCTTCTTTGCTGTCTAGCAAGTGGCCTCAGTCCTTGCAGAGAACTATAGTTAAATTATGATTAGTTACTAACTTTTGCCCCTTGAATCTCTCTCTTTAGGGTTCTTTTCTCTTCAGAAAGGAGGGGGGAGGGGGCCGGACTCTTCCTTTTATAATACTAATGTTGCCTGACCAGGCAGTGGCGCAGGGGATAGAGCAGTATTTCCCAACCTTTTTTGTGCCATGTCCCACCTTAACCTTTCTAAAATTTTTATGTCCCCCCCCTATGTAACATACATAATTTTTAACATTAAAAAATTGATTTGTTCACTTAATAAACATAAATGATAGGTTCTAGGAAGAAATCACTATGAAATTGTTAACAAAACACAGTAAGTAAAATTTCAAAACATATCATGAAAAACAGAAATTTAAATTCCAAATAATTTTAATACAGATTTTTCTATATTTTTTTTATGAGTTTCTTTTTAATATTTTATTTATTGATTTTTTTTTTTTTTTTTTTTTTTTAGAGAGAGAGAGACAGAGAGAGAGAGAGAAGGGGGAGGAGCAGGAAGCATCAACTCCCATATGTGCCCTGACCAGGCAAGCCCAAGGTTTCGAACCGGCGACCTCAGTGTTCCAGGTCGACGCTTTATCCCACTGCGCCACCACAGGTCAGGCCAGATTTTTCTATATTAATTTATTATTTTAATTTAGTGTGATCCTTGCGCTTGATGCTTGCTGCACAGAGATTTTATATTAGGTTCCAATTTGGTTAGCTTTAGTCTCAAGTCTCCACGTTGTGTTATATCCAGCCGATTTCTTTTTTTACCAGTAAATAATTTACAGCACTAAATCCACATTCAGCTAAAAATGAAGATGGAAACAGTAGCAATAGTTTTCTTGCACATTTGGTTGAATTTGGGTATTTGATTTCTGTTTCCTCACAAAGCCATGCCATCGCTCCTTTGATATTAAATAAAGCTTTAACTGACTCATCATTTTGCAATTCTGCGAATTCTTCATGATACTGCATAGTTGATAGATCAGACAAATCCACTAACATTGGCTGCATCATCCATGTTGGGAAATCAATTTGTTTTAAATCAGAAAATCTTTCTTTTAAACCAGCCGATAGAATATGCAAATGATTGACAATAACAAGTAAAGCAGTATCAGTTACTTCACATTTTTGGAGCCAATGAAACTGTTTAAAGTTTTTGTTGTTAATATGTTTCTGACATAACTCAATATTGGTAATGAAAATGTAGCACTCGCCGGGTAAAACAGACACTGGAGACGTTTGGAGAGTTTAAGACAAATCTTTATGGCCAAAAGAAATAGAGAACAAAACAGAAAAATAAAACCTGCGCAGGGGTGGACTCAAGCGGTAGTACCACGAGCCACACCTAGCGCCTACAGTCTAGGGGTTTTTATAGCGTAGCAAGCAAGCAGTTCATACAGAAGCGGATTTGGCATTCAGCAATTGGCTCTTCTAAATTAATTTTTTAGTCATGTGCCTTAGTAACCAGTCATGCAGTTGAAAACCTCCAGCTGGAAAATGTCCCTATCTAACCCCCAGGATGCGGTCACATTAACTATCTTAGGAGTTTTTATGACTTCCTTATCTCTGGGACTCATCTGTCCTAGTCATCCTGGGAGTCTAACGACTTCCTTATCTCTAGGACTCATCTGTCTTATTCATCCTGGGAGTCTGGTCTCATCTATTCTAAGAATGTGCTGTACTTACTGGACTAGTTCCTTTTAAGTTATTTTCCTCAAGCCTATTAATGTATTCTATAGTTTTTATTCGACTGTCACATTTCCTCCTCTTCTTTGTCCTAGTTAAATCCTTAACTATAAAGAAGATTCATCAGCTGTACTGAGGCGTTGGTATGGCTGAGATAAAACCATTATTTTAACTGTTTCTATTCTTTCTTTGATAAAAGCAAATAATTTGTTAAGGATTACGGGTCCAATAATGAGGGCCAACAACAGTATTAACAATGGTCCCGCTAGTGTAGTTATCAATGTGGTTAGCCAAGGTGACAGTTTGAATATAGAGGTGAACCAATCTAAATTGTCATTATTTTGCTGTATATGCTCTGCTAATTGCTTTATTTTATCTATTTTATCCTGGATTTCATTGCTGTTGTCAGTTAAATTAAAACAACACATTCCTTTTACTTTTTCACAACCCTGGTGGTGAAATAATAATAGATAATCAATAGCTGCCCGATTATCTAATATAGCTTGACGTAATTGCTGCTGTTCATTATTTAACAGAGTTAATGCTTGAGACGTTTCGTTGATGCTTTTAGCTAAGTTACAAGCTAAATGCTGGATTTGTCTATGATTGTAAGCACCCCATACTAAATTCCCTACAACACTTAAAATTATGGCATATCCTTCAGCTTCTGACAATAATCGCACTTCATCATGACATTTAGGTCCTACAGGGAGGGAGGCAGCACGCCTGCTGCGAAGAGTAGTATTGTGCTCAAGAAGTAACAAATCATTCTTGTTAGGTAAGAAAGTAGCAATTCTAGATAAACAACAAGTGGCGTCAGTAAGATTAGGGGGAATATAATTATACGTCATAGAGTTACAGGTAAAGAACCATCCAGTAGGCAGGGTTACATAGCCATAAATGGAAGGGTATTTGATAGTGTTATTACAGGGCAAATAACCAGGGATTGTCTTACAATTTTTACTGCAATTAACAAAAAGAACACAAGTATCATTGGGTACAATAATGCTATGGGGAGTATGAATCCGTAATGCATGGCTTGGCAACTGATAAGAAGCTTTTCCCCAGTTTGCTAAATCTAGATAAGTTACAGTCTTATTAGGGATACTGGAGAAGAAAGTTAAATTCCTTATGTCAGCTGCCGGTTTACATACCGGGCGTAGACATTTTCCTAGCATGAAATGAGTATGACTATCCTGTTCAAGGCAGAATGATGAGACATTTAGGGTGCGTGCTAAAGCTACCCACAAATTCTCTGGATGATTCAGGGTCTCCTGGAAAGCAGGTACTGGGTTAATAATCAACATACAAAAGAAAACTATTGCTATAATTCGGGTAAGAACCGCACTTTTAAGGGATTGTGGGGATCCGCTTCGACTCTCCATTTTGCTTCCTTTAAGCTCGGTTCTCGAGCTAACTTTACATGTGATAGATGAATCCAGTAAGGTTTTTCAGCTATTCTCACAGCCGAGGGCGTGCTGAACAGTACCTGGAACGGTCCTTGCCACCGAGCGTCAAGGTTCCCGCGACGGTGGTTAAGAATCCATACCCATTGTCCTGGCTCCGGTGGAGTTGGCAGTGGAAGTCCTTTGAGTTGGTCCTTCTGCTGGTCTCTGAGCGCCCGTACTTCTGCACGTATCAGTTGTAATGCCTGTAAGGACTTTAGAAAACTTTGATTAGAACCCTCAATTTCTTCCCTTGTTATTTGTGGAACCAAAGGGGTTGGTTGCCCATACATTAACTCATAAGGAGTCCATTTTCCTGTATAGGGTGTGTTTCGAACCCTATATAATGCAAAAGGGAGTAGCTCTACCCAGTTTTCGCCAGTCTCCTCTCTTAACTTAATTATAGTTTCTTTAAGGGTCCTATTCATCCTCTCGACTTGCCCTGAACTTTGAGGCCGATAAATGCAGTGTAATTTCCAATTGATCCCTAATCTTTTTGCTAATTCCTGTGATATTTTGGACACAAAAGCAGGTCCATTATCTGACCCTACAGCAATGGGAATGCCATATCGTGGAATAATTTCTCTTAAAAGTATTTTACACACTGTTGAAGCAGTCTCTCCTTTTGTAGGAAAAGCCTCAGTCCATCCAGTAAAGGTGTCTACCAGAACAAGCAAATATTTGTAGCCTAATTTCCCTGGAGTCATTTCGGTAAAATCTACTTCCCACAGTTCTCCAGGAGCTTTTCCTCGGTGCCTGATGAGAGGAGGTAATTTCTTATTGACAGCATTTACTTTGGCACAGGCTTGACACCTAGACACAACAGAGTGTATGATATCTCTGATTTCTGCTCCCTCATAATATTTTCTTACTAGATGTTCTAGTTTTTGTTGTCCCAAATGGGAGCTGCTATGTATTTCTTGAATTATTTGTCTTAACACTCCTTGTGGTAGGTATATTCTGTTGTCTGGCAATTCTATCCATCCCTGTTTACTTTTCTTACCCCCTAGTTGCTTACCTTTCTCTTCTTCTTTAGGCTCATACCTTGGTTCTATTTGCAAAGTAGGGGGTGGGATGAGTAGCAATTGGTTAACGTGTTCCTCCTCTTCTGCTGCATTCCGTGCAGCCTGATCAGCAAAGTGGTTTCCTTTCACTATAGGGGAATCCCCCTTTTGATGTCCTTTGCAATGTATTATTGCCACCTTTTTAGGCAACCAAATGGCTTCTAATAAAGCCACAATTTCATTCTTATTTTTAATTTCTTTTCCCGCAGTAGTCAACAATCCACGCTCCCGGTAGATGGCGCCATGTACATGGGCAGTGGCAAAGGCATATCTACTGTCTGTATAAATGTTGGCACTTTTCCCTTCAGCAATTCTAAGGGCCTGTGTGAGTCCGATAAGCTCAGCCCGTTGTGCAGATGTGCCCTTAGGCAACGCCTTTTTCCATAATACAGTATCTTGAGTGGTCACTGCGGTTCCAGCATACCTTTGCCCATCCCGAACATAGCTACTTCCATCTGTGAACAGAGTCAAATCTGCCTTCTCATAGGCCTGATCCCGCAGATCTGGTCTGGCTCCTGTAATGGTATCTAATACTTGTCTACAGTCATGGATTACTGATGAGTCTGGCAACGGGAGCAATGTAGCGGGATTCAAGGCCGTTGTTTTCAAAAATTGTATTGCAGGGAGGTTCAGCAACTGTGCCTGATACTGTGTTAGTCGGGCGTTCGAGATCCACCTATCCGGTGGAGCCCGCAGTACTTGTTCTAAATAGTGCTCTCCAATGACCTGAAGGTCTTGACCCAGAGTCAGTTTACTAGCTTCCTTGACAAGGATGGAGGTAGCAGCGAGCGCTCTCAAACAATTGGGCCACCCTGACGACACAGGATCTAGTCTTCTGGACAGATAGGCTACTGGTCTTTTCCAAGGTCCCAATTCTTGACAGAGGACCCCTAGAGCACTGCCCTTTTTCTCAGTCACAAATAGTTGAAAAGGCTTAGACAAGTCTGGCAGGGTTAATGCCGGGGCTGCAACTAGGGCCTCCTTAAGTTTCTGAAAAGACTCTTGTGCCTCCTTTGTCCATACAAATTGTTCCTCTTTTCCCCGTGTTAGCTCATGCAAAGGTTTGGCTAGTTCTGCAAATCCCAGTATCCAAAGTCTGCAATATCCCACAGCACCTAAAAATTCTCGCACTTGTCTTTTACTGACAGGCTCAGGAATCTGTAATATGGTCTGAATTCTTTGGCTAGACAAACTACGTTGTCCTCCCCTCAAGTCATACCCCAAATAACTCACGGTTTGGGTGACAATCTGGGCCTTCTTAGCAGATACTCGATACCCCATCCGTTGCAATTCTTGGAGTAATTCTAACGTAGCTTCCTGGCAACTCTCCTGGTTTGGGGCCGCGATAAGGAGATCGTCCACATACTGCAGCAGCACAATTGAAGAGTGGCCGGCTCGAAACTCCTGTAAGTCTTTGCACAAGGCCTCATTAAATATGGTTGGGGAGTTCTTGAAACCCTGAGGGAGCCTGGTCCAAGTGTATTGGCCTGAAAGTCCATTCTCGGGATCATTCCACTCAAAGGCAAACATTTCCTGACTTTGCTTTGCTAATGGAATGCAAAAGAAGGCATCTTTTAAATCTAATACTGAATAGAAAACATGAGTCGGTGGCAATGAACTTAATAGGGTATAGGGGTTTGGCACAGTAGGATGTATGGTCTCTACCCGAGCATTCACTTCACGCAGGTCCTGCACTGGGCGATAGTCTTGAGTTCCAGGCTTTTGTACTGGTAGCAAAGGAGTGTTCCAGGCAGATTGGCATTCCCGGAGAATCCCGGCTTCTAATAAGCGCCTCAAGTGCTGTGCTATACCCTGTTTAGCCCGAGCAGGCACAGGATACTGTCTGATGCGTACTGGGCTAGCATCGCTTCGCAACAGCACTACTACAGGCGGCTGATGTATTGCCAATCCCGGAGGATTGTTCTCTGCCCAAACTCCAGGAACCTGCTGCTTTACTTCCTCGGGGACGCCCTTAAACCCGCTCTTACCTTCCGGGAGGGAGGCAATCAGGTATTCTTCTGATATTGGCACAGTCACTAATACCTTGCCTTCTGCATCCTTCTCCTGGTTGAAGGTTATTGTTGCTTGAAATTTTTGCAACAGATCTCGTCCCAACAGCGGGTAAGGGCAGTCTGGAATAATCAGGAAGGAATGAGTAATAGTCCCTCGCGCCAGGTCCGTAATCCGTGCAGTGGCTCGAGGATATGTGACAGCTTTGCCAGTGACCCCTATTACCTTTGTGGATTCCTTTTGTAATGTCCCAAGTGGTCTCTTTAGGACGGAATAAGTGGCCCCCGTGTCAACTAGAAAGGTAGTTGGTTTCCCTTCGATTGACAGTGTGACCATAGGCTCCTGGGGGCCGACGGTAATGGAGCCTTGGCCCCGTCAATCTAATTGGAGCAAAACTTGCGAGCCTTGTTCCTGATTTACGGCCTGTAGCTTAGGGCAATCCTTCTTCCAATGACCCTTCTCCTTGCAATAAGCACACTGATCTCTGTCTAATTGCTTCTGCGGGAAAGTTCCCTTCTTTCCCTTTAAAGGCTGCTGCTTCCCTTTCTTTCCTTTTGATTGCTGTGCTAAGAGTAGTTTTACAGCTGCTCTCCCTATCTCAGGGTCATCGCGATTGACAAAAACTTTCTGTGCTATTTCTAACAACTCACTCTTATTCTTTCCCTCAAATCCTTCTATTTTCTGGAGCTTCTTCTTAATATCTGGGGCTGCCTGAGTGACAAAGGTTATGTTTATTAGCTTGCGATTTTCCTCTGCCTCAGGATCAATAGGGGTATAAACCCGGTAGGCCTCCATTAGCCGCTCTAAATATGCAGCAGGGGACTCATCCCTCCCCTGAGTTACCTCACCTACCTTACTAAAGTTGGTTGGTTTCTTAGCAGCTGCCCTTATTCCCCTTAATAGAGCCTGGCGATATTGGGTAAGCGATTCCCTATCCCTGTCATTGTTTGGATCCCAACTGGGGGGGCTCCTGGGGAGAGTCCTCTCTAGGTCCCTTTCAGTACCCCCCTCGTCCCTGAATACTTTCTTAGCTTCTTGGCTGATGCGGGTTCTTTCTTCTGTTGTGAACAAAGTGTGCAAAAGCTGCTGACAATCATCCCAAGTTGGTTGATGGGTCCTGAAAACAGTCTCAAGCAAAGAAATTAACCCCTGAGGTTTCTCTGAGAATGGTGGGTTCTGATGTTTCCAATTATAAAGGTCACTAGTAGAAAAAGGAATATAAATCATTCGGGACGGTGCATGTGATCCTTCATCTAGTGGGGGCAACACCTCCCTAAGAGGTAACATTGGGGCACCTCCAGCAAAGGAAGGTTGAGCATAAGGAGTTCCCCCACGAGTGTGGGGAGGACTCTGGACATTCTCGGGCACAGTTGAATCTGGCTCCCTGGGCTTCTGATAAGGAGGAGGATGATTTACAGGGTCTGCTATATCCTCAGTAGCCTCAGAAAGGACCGG
This sequence comes from Saccopteryx bilineata, assembly GCF_036850765.1. NCBI lineage: Eukaryota > Metazoa > Chordata > Mammalia > Chiroptera > Emballonuridae > Saccopteryx > Saccopteryx bilineata. The sequence continues at coordinate 221,524,471 of NC_089491.1, read as the reverse complement.
ATACGATTTAGGAGGCTCTTTTTCAGGTGCAGGTGGAGCGGAGGGAGGGCGAGGCTTAATGTCCGCAGCGCTCACACAAATAGCTCTTTTAACCTTTTGATTTGCTTTTATGCACCTCTTAATGTACCCAGGTTTATCTGTAGCTATATCTATCCAAACATCTATATACACATATTGGTCTGGGTGAGGTACCTGATATATAATGGCTCTTACTGCAAAAACTATGGGCAGATCAAAAGTTCCTTCAGATGGCCATCCAACCTTAAGAGATGGCCACTCTACTTGGCTTAAGGTCCGGAGAGTTTCTCGATCGGGTGGAGGTCCCCCATAACCCTGAGCTCTCTTCTGAAAATCAGAGAAGTTACTTAAAATGCAATCAAGAGGGGACTTAAGAATAGATTCTTGCTGTCCCATCTCGCGGTGCTTGTTCTTCTCAGCCAGGTGCGCTTCTAGTCCTACAAAGACAACACACAGGATTCCCCACCCTATAAGTAGGGTAATCTAAATAGGTGAGCGCTGATCACACTGTACCGGCAAACAAATTAACACTAAACACAACAATGCAGCAAATCCCAGGAGGGCAATACACAAAATTTCCCACACAGTCATTCAGGCTAAACAGACAACCAGACAGCAGCGCGGCGCAGCGCGAGTGAGCTCACTACTTTGAAACGATCGATCGATTTCAGACAGAAACAGAAACCTCGGCCGGCAGCGTCCTGCCCTTTGGCCCGAGTGTCTGGGCGGGTCACTGACAGCGTCCTGTCTGCCACCACAGACTGTAAGTGCTCCGGAGCCAGAATACAAAACCAAGAAATTCTACAACAAAATACTCACCAGCTTAAACAGCTGTTCCGCCTGTCCCCAGTCAAGATACCCGTAATGGGCGATCCCGGGCGAGCCCCCATAAAATGTAGCACTCGCCGGGTAAAACAGACACTGGAGACGTTTGGAGAGTTTAAGACAAATCTTTATGGCCAAAAGAAATAGAGAACAAAACAGAAAAATAAAACCTGCGCAGGGGTGGACTCAAGCGGTAGTACCAAGAGCCACACCTAGCGCCTACAGTCTAGGGGTTTTTATAGCGTAGCAAGCAAGCAGTTCATACAGAAGCGGATTTGGCATTCAGCAATTGGCTCTTCTAAATTAATTTTTTAGTCATGTGCCTTAGTAACCAGTCATGCAGTTGAAAACCTCCAGCTGGAAAATGTCCCTATCTAACCCCCAGGATGCGGTCACATTAACTATCTTAGGAGTTTTTATGACTTCCTTATCTCTGGGACTCATCTGTCCTAGTCATCCTGGGAGTCTAACGACTTCCTTATCTCTAGGACTCATCTGTCTTATTCATCCTGGGAGTCTGGTCTCATCTATTCTAAGAATGTGCTGTACTTACTGGACTAGTTCCTTTTAAGTTATTTTCCTCAAGCCTATTAATGTATTCTATAGTTTTTATTCGACTGTCACAAAACCAAATATCTTTGCTTTTGCATCGACAAGAGTTTTATTTGTTCCTTGAAGTTGCTTATTTAATATATTTAGTTTTTCAAAGATATCAGCTAAATAACTCACAAATGCTTTACCATCTATTGTTAACAGATACTTCATTTCAGGTTTGTCGCTTAAAAAATCACTAAGAGTATCAAACAGTTCCATAAATCTTTTCAAACACTTTCCTTTAGATAGCCATCTTACTTCAGTATGAAGTAAAAGTCTCACATGGTCTTCATTTTGTTCTTCACAAAATAGCTCGAAAAGACGCTCACATTTGCCATTAGCTTTAATAGCATTAACACACTTTATTACTGTATGTAATACTTCATTCAGAACAGACGAGATGTTTTTAGCTACCAAGTTTTCCCTATGAATAACACAATGCACAAGAATCATTTCTGGATTCGCATCTTTCATCAATTTTAAGCAGCCATTTTTCTTGCCCATCATATTGGGAGCACCATCTGCAGCACAAGATGTTATATTTTTCATTGGTATATCATTGACATCTAAGTAGTTTTTTAGCTTATTATATATATCTTTGGAGGTAGTGGTGTGTCGGGAGCCGATCCACAACTGCTGGCTGACAAGGTCACAGCAGGAGAAGACCCACAACTGCTGGCTGACAAGGTCACAGCAGAAGAAGATCAAAAACTGCTGATTAACAAAGTCACAGCAGAGAAGACCAATGGCTACGGGGTGACAAAGTCACTGCAGTGAAGACCAATGGCTGTGGGGTGACAAAGTCACTACAAAGGATAGGCACAACGATACTCCCCCCTTTTGACTTTTTGAATTAATCTGGCCTTATATCCCCCCTTTTTCTGGGTGTGTGCTATTATTTGTAGCACAGGGATAATAGTACCGTGCTTTCCCTGTAGATTTGTAGTGATTTCTTTGGAAATGAGACAGAGGGTGTGAGTTCCACAGAAAAGCCTGTAAGCCCCTTAAACTGGGCTCATAGACATAAGAGGCTGGCTATGATATCCCTCGTAAAGGGTTAAGTTTGTAGGAGAATTCCTTCTTAATCATGATAAAAAGAATAAATTGTGACTTGTGAATGGTTAGGAGGCAGTGGCTGTGCACAGAGCACCCTTAGGCCTTCACTTAACATTTTCCTCCCTAGCCTTTTCATGTGATAAGTAGAGAAACATTCCTTTCTTCTTTGACCTGCAAATAGTGGTATATTCTGAGAAGAATAGAGTCAGAACTTAACTAGTGTTTAAATATAATAAATAAGTAATATTTGACTAGACAATAGTATCTTAGGTAAGGTATAGTAGAATGGCCCATTGTGTGGCCTAGGATGAGAGCGTAGTCAGCAAGGTAAGAAGGTTTTACTAAGAGAATTGTCTTTTGACTAAAGGCAATTGCTAGGCTTTCTCAATGAGATGTACTCATGAGATTTAAAAATGTAGGGAAATCCATGGAATGTCTTGTGTTGCTGCTGGGCTATCTTGCAAGTACACTCTGCATATCTTTGGATGAAAGCTATTCTTGATGTTATGTTAATTTCTTTAGAGGCAAGCCTTTTAGAATCTTGTGAGAAAAAGTGGGACACTGCATAAACCCAAGGCCATTTACCTGAGCAAGCGGTGGTCCATTGTGGTCCATTGTTGTCCTCTGCTAATCTCTCTCTGCCCCTTAACTCACTTTATAGTTAACTTTTAGAACTAATACTCTAAATATAGTTAACTTTTAGAACTAATACTCTAAAAGCTTTTACTAATGTTGTTATCGCTATTCAAGTTATTTTGTATTTTGAATGATTTGCTACCTGATTTGTGACTGAGATGTAAATTAACTGTTATCCGGAAACATGAAAACATAGTGAAACAAAAGTAATAATTAACACCATGTGATTGTAACTCGGTGTGTGTGTATAAAAAGGGGGCTATACTATCATTTGGTAGAGATGCCTGGCAGTAAATGCTAACCGGAGAATAAAGAGAAAGAAAAGAATTCGGCTCTCTCACTACGTTTTCGCCGACGCCGTCTCCTCCTGTGGGACCCCTGGATCACCTCCGGGGCTGGACCCCGGCAGTGGTGCTTTCTAATCTTTTACAGAACAACATTTCTTCAGCAAAATGTCCTTTATCAATATATCTTACGTAAGTTATCAATACTGCCTCACTGTCTCTCGAAGTTGATTCATCCATTTGCAAGGAGAATTTTCTTGTTTTCAGCTTTTCAATAAGTTGTTTTTCAATATTCTCACTCATTTTGTCTATTCTTCTGCTAACAATATTGTCACTGAGTGGCATAGCTTTTACATCTTTGTCATCTTTTTCAAGAACCGTTTTAAGAAATGCTGATATTGACGGTTTTATTAATTCTCTCCTATAGTGTGATTTTCTCCAGTTTTAGCGATGAATAAAGAAATTTTATAACTAGCCTCAAGAACACGATTATTAGTTGAAGTATGAGCAGTAAATAGAGACTTTAATGTTGTTCTTTTTTCAAAATTTTTCTTTAAAGTTTTAAAGTAACTCAAATCTGAATTATGATATGAGCACTATGTTTCGCCTTCAAATGCGCCTCAAGACGACCTTGTTTCATTGATTCGTTGGTCAAGCATTGCTGGCATAAAAGACAAAAAGGAATCCGCTTATCGTGAACAGCGAGTATGAACCCAAATTTTAAATATTCCTCCGAATATTGATGAGTTTTTTTCTTGCTTGCACCACTCATTTTACTATGGGCTATAAGAAATAAAAATAAGATCAATTAAAAACTAATATTAAAATATGTGTTAAAATATATTCAATGTGACATAGAGTAAACGTATACTAAAAATTTATATTTATTTAAATGTATATAACACATTTACTACACTACCACCGCAAATCAAAAGGTATCTATATTTTTTCCACTTGACAAAATTTTCTGGAAAGTTATGCTTCTAAAATTAAAATAGTCGTGCATGCGCTATTATAGCCCCAATAATATTTATAAAATATTATTGCTTTCTAGCCCCAATGCAAGAAGTACTTAATAGTTTAATATTGATAAAAATAAAATCAAATACTTACCAATTATATCTATACAATATATATATGTATATTTATTAAATCAACGAGCTTTTACAACAGTTTTGACTGACACTTATTTCAAATTAACACCAACTGAATGATGTGAAACACTACAGAAGTTGCGATGGGCCAATTAGATGAGAATAACTGCGTTGTTTAGCAAGTTTTTAAAACGTCCGGGGTTCCCCGTGGCAGACAGCACGCTCCACGGTGAACCCAGGATGAAGTTTACTTGACGCCAATCACCCAGTTGATATTTTGGTCTTGTCAAACGAAATTATACTTAATAATTATTTACCACAATTATTTAAGAATTGCATTTTTTGTTAAATTTGGCACCGATATCTAGCATTGCATTTAAATGGCCCGGGGCAAAAGAGTTAAAGTCGTGTCGAGTCCATTTTCAAATTGCCCCCCTTAACTATCGAATTGCCTCCCTGTGGGGCATGGGCCCCACGTTGGGAAACACCGGGATAGAGTGTCAGACTGGGATGCAGAGAACCCAGGTTCAAGACCCTGAAGTCGCCAGCTTGAGCACGGGTTCATCTGGTTTGAGCAAAAGCTCACCAGCTTGGACCCAAGGTCGCTGGCTTGAGCAAGGGGTTACTCGGTCTGCTGAAGGCCTGCGGTCAAGGCACATATGAGAAAGCAATTAATGAACAACTAAGGTCTTGCAATGAAATACTGACGATTGATACTTCTCATCTCTATCCATTCCTGTCTATCCCTCTCTCTGACTCTCTCTGTCCCGGTAGAAAAATAAAATAAATATATAAAATAAAATACTAATGTTAACAATTTTTGCAATTCTTTGGCACCTTATCACAGAACATGGAAGTGCAAGCAGAAGCTAGACACACGTGTGTACACACACACATACACAGCTGAAGCCCATTAGTGAGGGATGGAATGGTTGATCCCAGGAAGTGGGAGTACAGAGGGTCAGAGAGTGGCCCAAAAGGGAACAAACAATGGGGTCAGCTATTTCCAACTCCCAGGAGGACTTAGAAAATTTCAAAGAAGGCACTTCAAAGTGTGGGGTCCTTAAGGAGGGTTGCTAAAGCTTTTTTATTTTATTTTTTGCTAAACCTGTCAACCTACCCCTGAGGCGTGGTGTCCTGCTTGCCCTGGTCCAAGTGTGGTACTGGGGAGGCATTGTAAGGAGTGGAAGGAAAGTTTCTGAGAAGGGCAACACTACATCTTGTCCGTGATGGCAAACCTTTCTCTAAAAACTGCTCACTTTTGCAGTGCTGGTCAACCTGGTCCCTCCCGCCCACTAGTGGGTGTTCCAGCTTGCATGGTGGGTGTAGCAGAGCAACCAAACAGCGCTGCAATTGGCCCACCATGAAAGCTGGAACACCTACTAGTGGACGGGAGGGACCAGGTTGGCCAGCACTGCAAAAGTGGGCAGCTTTTTTTTTTTAATATATATATATTTTTTTCACAGAGACAGAGAGTCAGAGAGAGGTACATATAGGGACAGACAGCCAGGAACAAAGAGAGATGAGAAGCATCAATCATCAGTTTTTCGTTGCAACACCTTAGTTGTTCATTGATTGCTTTCTCATATGTGCCTTGACCGTGGGCCTTCAGCAAACCGAGTAACCCCTTGCTCAAGCCAGCGACCTTGGGTCCAAGTTGATGAGCTTTGCTCAAGCCAGATGAGCCAGTGCTCAAACTGGCAACCTCAAGTTCTTGAACCTGGGTCCTCCTCATCCCAGGTCGACGCTCTATCCACTGCACCACTGACCGGTCAGGCAAAAAGTGGGCAACTTTTATAAAAAGGTTCGCCATCACAGATTCTTGCTAGAATGATGGTATATGATACCTGTCAGTGCCCACCCAGCGCATCTTGGATCTCTCCATCCTACTGTATGTACATGAACCCCCACCCCAAAATGCAAACAACCACACAAAGGCAAGAAAGGCAGCTGTGGGTCCCACCCCACCTCACCTTCCCATGGACTTTCCTCCTGAGATCCTCTCCTCTCTCCTACTCTGCCAGTTCATTTCCGCTAAAGCACAGACAGCCCAGGTATTACCCACATTTAAAAAAGGTGTTCCCACCAACTTCCTCTTTCTGTTCCAGAATCTACTCCAGGCTCCCACACTACACCAAGCTGCTGGGTCCCCAGTCTCCTTCCACAGAGACTGTCCCTCAGTCTGCCTTTCTTAGTGGCATGATGCCTTTGAAGGGTAAGTAACAACAAACTGCCCCGCTGTTTGGGTACTGTATGTTGGCAGAAGTTCCATAATAGAGACAAGCTCATGTTGGGGTACGTGGTGTCTGCATGCTTGTAAAGCCAGTAGCCGTGGTCACCATCACAGTCGCCTAGCCTGTGCAGGTTCGCATTAGATTCAGACAGACAGTAATGAAACAACGGAGCCAAGAACTGGTGGGCCATTAGCTTTAATCCTATCTTGCACCCAGTGGGCAGGTAAAAACACACACTGGACTCCAAAACCCACTCACATTCAGTGTTCACAAAGCTACTGACTTATCTGAATTTCCTAGAATCAAAGGTTTCTAGCTCACCAGCCTTATTCACCTCTGTTCCCCATCTCCTTCTCTCTGTACAAACTGGTTTCTCCTTCAGTGTTCTGCCATCTTGGCTGCTTCTCCTCTCCTCCACGTGGCCTTTCTCTGCTCTCCTCTCTGCTCTCCTCCTAGAACGTAATCCCTCTTCCCTGGAACAACGTGATCTCTCTTTCTTTTAAAACCTTTTGGTGCAAAAGCCCTCCCCCAACACACATTATTATAATCACGCCCATCCCAAGCAAGAAGGGCAACTAATATTATCACCTGGACGACGGGCTTCCCCGGGGGCAGCACCATCTTTAACAAAATGAGCATAATATATTTTATCTGCCCAATAATGCTTGATTACTGGGAGGCTGACCTTGATCTCTAGGCTAGGGTAGAGCCTGCAGGTTTTCTTATTATAAAGGCTTGGTTTTCCCTTTGTAACTATTAAATATTTTCGAGGAGGTACTTTGAAACTGTGTAGATATCCTGTTGCTCCCCAAACAGGGCCTTGCCGGCAACAATTATTACTGTGGCATTTGAGTTTTGTATTTCATGCCTTCCTTTTACATTAATTGGGATTCTTCTGTGAGGAAGAGCCATCCCTTCTCTATTTTACTTACTCGTTCAATGATTTATTTACAGCAGGCTGGATTCACAGATGTTTATGTTATGCTATGGGTTATCATCTAGGTCTATCCTCATTTATTTTCTTGTTAAAATTGTTCCACCCTTTTCATTCAGGAACTTCTTCAGGCTGGTTCCTGCCTTCTTTATACAAGTACTTCATCTTTTTAAAGCATGTCTTTGTTTTCTGGTTCCACAAAATGTTCCAGGTTCATCTTGTATTCTTCTTGACCCAGTCCTGGAATCAACTATTTTTTCAAAGACCCCTGGCTTCTTAAGCAGGCAGACTGGGGAGAGAGTGTGGGTTCAGTTCCAGACACTGCAATAAAGAGAATCTCACAATAAAGCAAGAATCACAATGAAAGGAGCTATGTATGATCTTGTTGTTGGTGGAGGGTCTTGCCTTCCATCTGTAAAAAACATTGAAAAAGATTTTTTTTAAAAATTTTAATACAACATCTGTGAAATAAAATGAGGTATGCCTGCAAAGACGGTCTACTTCCTTGGCTATTGTTATGCTCAGTTGGTTCCTATGTGTGGCCACACTGGCTCACACCTCTGGTGCCTGTGGGTGAGTAGCAGAGGCTGGGGCATTCATGCATTGTTCCTGATCTTGGTGGGAATGCCTTAGTCCAGCGGTTCTCAACCTGTGGGTCGCGCTGGGGTCGCGACCCACAGGTTGAGAACCGCTGCCTTAGTCTCTCATCAAGTGAGATACTGACTTTAGCACCAGGATATAGATTTTATCAGGTCAAGAATGTATCCCTCAGATGATTGCAAACAATGTGAATGTACTTAACACCACTGAGCTATACACTTAAAAATGGCTAAAAATAGCCTGACCAGGCAGTGGCTCAGTGGGTAGAGCATCGGACTGAGATGCAGAGGACCCAGGTTTGAAACCCCAAGGTTGCCATCTTAAGCGCGATTTCACCAGCTTGAGCACAGGGTTGCTGGCTTGAGCATGGGATTATAGATATGACCCCATGGTCACTGGTATGAAGCCCAAGGTCATTGGCTTGAGCCCAAGGTCGCTGGATTGAGCAAGGGGTCATTTGCTCTGGTACAGCCCCCCAGTCAAGGCACATATGAGAAAGCAATCAATGGACAATTAAGGAGCCACAACAAAGAATTGGTGCTTCTCATCTCTCTCCCTTTCTGACTGTCCTTATCTGTCCCTCTCTCTGTCTCCCTCTCTGTCTCTGTCACAAAAAAAAGGCTAAAATGGGCCCCTGGCCAGGTGGCTCAGTGGATAAAGCATCATCTTGGAGTGCTGAGGTCGCAGGTTCAATCCCTGGTCAAGACACATATGAGAAGCAAACAATGAGTGTACAACTAAATGGAACAACTAGTGGAACAAGTTGATGCTTCTCTCTTCCTTTCTCCCCTCCCTCCCTTCCTCCATCCCTCCCTCCCTCTCTCTCTCTCCTCTCTCTCAAATCAATGGAGGGGGGAGATTTTAATGGCTAAAACAGTAAATTTTATATTTTACAATATTTTTTGAAAAACAAAATATCCCTTATTTCCCATTTTCTTTGATATTTTTTATCATAGATATTGAATTTTGTAAAGAAAGACTGGTATCTAGAGATAACTATGAATTTTTTCATTAAATGCTTTACTGTATACTAATACATTTCCCAATATGGAGCAAACCTCATATTTTAGGATAAATCCATTCAGTCATGGTGTACTATTTTTGTAACTTGGTATTGGATTCAGCTGCTGATATTTAGTATGTTGACAGTGATATTAATGAGTGACTGGTATACAGGCTTCTTCTGGGCACTGTCTTTACCTGGTGTAAGCATCTATACTTGTTGTAAGGTTGGTGGATAATAGGGGATAGTCATGTAGGAACCCAGGCCCGCGTACTTTGGCTAGGATCACCCACAACCAAGCGCCAAAAGAAACTTCCTAGGGCCCTGGCCGGTTGGCTCAGTGGTAGAGCGTCGGCCTGGCGTGCAGGGGTCCTGGGTTCGATTCCCGGCCAGGGCACACAGGAGAAGTGTCCATCTGCTTCTCCACCCCTCCCCCTCTCCTTCCTCTCTGTCTCTCTCTTCCCCTCCTGCAGCCGAGGCTCCATTGGAGCAAAGATGGCCCGGGCGCTGGGGATGGCTCCTTGGCCTCTGCCCCAGGCGCTAGAGTGGCTCTGGTGGTGACAGAGCGACGCCCCGGAGGGGCAAAGCATTGCCCCCTGGTGGGCAGAGCGTGGCCCCCTGGTGGGCGTGCCGGGTGGATCCCGGTCGGGCGCATGCGGGAGTCTAACTGTCTTTCCCCATTTCCAGCTTCGGAAAAATACAAAAAAAAGAAAAAAGAAAAAAAAAAAAAACTTCCTAGGAGTCCTTGGGGAAAAAGCGACTGTCAGCCAGTGAGATTTTGCTACGTCATATTACCCCGACTTCCCTAGAAGAACCCTTTAAATTTGCCCTCGCAGTCTCTCCATGTGCGATTTTCCTGACCTCCATCTCCCAGGCCAGTGAATCTCGTCTGAGAAACGCTCTGTACTGAATAAAAGCCTTTGCTATTCCACACCTTGTGGCTCTGCCCCCCTTCCTTCCTTCTCGGCGGGGAAAATACCTTACACTTGTCTCATGGAGGAACCCGGAAGCTTTCCATCCTTTCCAACACCAGCAACACTCTATGGCGTTGGGACTACCTGCTCTTTGAAGTTGGATAGAACTCCCCGTGAACACGTGGCCCTGGAGTTTCTGGGGTAGTTCCTCGATGACTTTCTCCATCAGAGTGTACTGATCTTTAACATATTGTCCCCATTTAACCACAGGTTCTGAGTGGCTTTCCAATAAGCACCTTCCATCTGTGGCGGTGGCTTTCAGGACTTTTTGAATATATTTAACTTTGTTCAAGTTCAAAGCAGGTTTCACCCCAGGGATCAGCAACAGAGGGACTTTGACCATGACTGGATCTGGTAGGTTGACCAGGGCTCGGGCAGCATGCAGAGGGCCTGCTATCTCTGCTCCTGGAGTAATATTAAGAAAGCTGGAGAACTGAGGCAAATAATTACATGATCTTAAGTCAAGGACAATGTCTGCTTTGTTTGCTTTGTGGAACAAGCCACTTCAGCCAAAAAGTATGAAGCAGGATGTCTGTGATATCCTAAAAGCCACTCTTCACTGTCTTTCATCAGAATATTTTGTAAAAGGAAGAGATACGCTGAGCCCAGGTGACTTATGACAGATGTACCATCCTTTTGATTTCTCTGGCTAATGGTCATATGAGCCGTCACCTCCAAGGATGCTGACCTCAGATAGGCCCAGGCCCTGAACTGCAGACTACAGGAACTCTATTTCCTCAGTCATAGTTCCTGCCTATCTTGACCTGCTAGTGCTCCTTAGCAGACTTTTCTCTCCACATATTTTCCCTCTCCTCCAGCCAGCAAAAAACAGCCCAGAGGAGCCATGGAAACAGCTTTATTATTCTGGTTCTTTCATGTCTTTGTCATGAAATTAGAACCAGTGAAACATAATACCCAAAGTAGGGCTTGTAGTTTTCTGCTTCAAAAGGGGGCAAATCCCACTATGTATCGTGCAATGCCCCTTTGCTTTCATTTTACAGATAAAAAGCCAGGCTTGGGGTGGGGGTGTGGGACTAAATGGCTTTTGATGTGGAGATTAGGCTTCCCAGGGGTTTGCTTCCCACCAGCCTCTGATCCCCATGCCATCTCAGGTGTTCCTGTCCTCAGTCCCACACACTGTCTCCCCTTCTTAAACAGACCATTTTAAAGGTGGAGAGAATGGAGAGAAACCTTTCTGAATACAATACAGTATCCAGAGACCATAAACAAAAAGACAAATTTGACTATGAAAAAGTCTGCATTAAAAAGAAATATTTAAAAAGCCATGAGTTGGCCCTGACCGGTTAGCTCAGCAGTTGAGTGTCAGCCCAGCCTATGGAAGTCACAGGTTCAGTTCCCACACAGGAGAAGTAACCACCTACTTCTCCACCCCTTCTCCTTTGCTCTTTCTCTCTCTCTTCCCCTCCTGCAGCCATGGCTCAGTTTGAGCAAGTTGGTCCCAGGCAGTGAGGATGGCTCCATGACTTCACCTCAGGTGCTAAAAATAGCTTGGTTGCCAAGCAACAGAGCAGCAGCCCCAGATGGGCAAAGCATCACCTGGTAGGGGGCTTGCCAGGTAGATCCTGGTCAGGGTGCATGCATGAGTCTGTCTCTGCCTCCCCACCTCTCACTTAATAAAGAAAAAAAAAAAAAGCCAAGTGTTGCCTTGGCAGGATAGCTCAGTTGGTTAGAGCATCTTTCCAAAGTGCAGAGGTTGCTGGTTCAATCCCTGGTCAGGGCACATACAGGAAAAGCTTGATCTCCTGTATCTCTTCCTCTCTCTCTCTCCCTCCCTCCCTCTCTTGCTAAAATCAATTCATAAAAATTTTGAAAAGCAGCCCTGGCTGGTTGGCTCAGCGGTAGAGTGTCGGCCTGGCGTGCAGAAGTCCTGGGTTCGATTCCCGGCCAGGACACACAGAAGAAGCGCCCATCTGCTTCTCCACCCCTCCCCCTCTCCTTCCTCTTTGTCTCTCTTCCCCTCCCGCAGCCAAGGCTCCATTGGAGCAAAGATGGCCCGGGCGCTGGGGATGGCTCCTTGGCCTCTGCCCCAGGCGCTAGAGTGGCTCTGGTCGCAACAGAGCGTCGCCCCGGAGGGGCAGAGCGTCACCCCCTGGTGGGCGTGCGGGGTGGATCCCAGTCGGCCGCATGCAGGAGTCTGTCTGACTGTCTCTCCCCATTTCCAGCTTCAGAAAAATACAATACAAAAAAAAAAATTTTTTTTTTGAAAAGCAAACAAACCCTGACCTGCGGTGGCACAGTGGATAAAGCATCAACCTGGAATGTGAGGTCACCAGTATAAAACCCCAGGCTTCCCTGGTCAAAGTACATATGGGAGTTGATGCTTCCTGTTCCTTCCCCCACCCCACCCCCAATCTCTCTCTCTCTCTCTCTCTCCTCATTAAAAAAAATAGCCAAGGGTCAAACTGGAAAGAAAATTTGCAAATCATATAGCAGATGAAGAGCTAGAAAGACCACCCTGCTGCCCCAAAACACACAGAAGCAACTGGGCAAAAGAGACTCCACAGATGTCCGGGCTCACTCATCACAAGATAAATGTAAATTCAAATTGCAACAAGAACTCTACTTCAGACCACAGGAGACAAAGATTAGGAATCATCCTCCTGACAAAAACCAACTGAAAACCTAGCAACACAGGTCACGAGTCCCTAAAGAAGGTAGATACACCCTGGAGGATCTGTGCCTGGAAGTGGTTCTGACTGCAGCCTAGGGAGGACAAGCCCAAATGGAGCCTGACGGCCCCTCCAGGGGAAACAGACACAGGAACTCACAAGCCCAGGCAGCTCAAATTTGGGACAGGAAGCCTATAAAGGGGGGGAGGGTACTGCACAGATAAGTCAAGTCTGCAAACAATGAGGATTAAAAATAGAACATAAGCCCTGGCCGGTTGGCGCAGTGGTAGAGCGTGGGCCTGGCGTGCGGAAGTCCTGGGTTCGATTCCCAGCCAGGGCACACAGGAGAAGTGCCCATCTGCTTCTCCACCCCTCCCCCTCTCCTTCCTCTCTGTCTCTCTCTTCCCCTCCCACAGCCGAAGCTCCATTGGAGCAAAAGATGGCCCGGGCACTGGGGATGGCTCCATGGCCTCTGCCTCAGGCACTAGAGTGGCTCTGGTGGCAACAGAGCGATGCCCCGGATGGGCAGAGCATTGCCCCCTGGTGGGCATGCCGGGTGGATCCCAGTCGGGTGCATGTGGGAGTCTGTCTGACTGCCTCCCCATTTCCAGCTTCGGAAGAATATCAAAAAAAAAAAAAAATAGAACATAAAGTAGCTCGTGAATAACTTTATATAGATTATGTGTTGAGACACTATTTTTGCTGTATTAGGTCTAATAAACTACTGTATTTTTCGTTCCATTAGACATACGGGCATTTTCTCCTCCACTTTTGGGGTTAAAAAGTGCGTCTTATGGAGCAAAAACTATGGTATATTCTCAAATTTATTTCATTTTCTTTTAAAAACTTTTCAGAGTGACTACTGGGACACTTTTTTTTTTAATTCAGTGAGAGGAAGGGAGGCAGAGACAGACTCCCGAATGCACCCAGATCGGGATCCACCCAGCAAGCCCACTAGGAGGTGATGCTCTGCCCAGCCTGGCTTTCACTGGAGAGACTGGAGAGGTGGGAAAGGAAGCATAATGGACTGGAAGGACCTTAGAGGACTTCTCAGCTGTTGGTAAATGTCCCGTTTCTGGGGGAAAAGTCACACGTGTGTGTTCATTTGGTGAAATTCCAGTTCATGCATTCTAGGTACACTTCCTAGCTGAATACTGCCCTTGAATCAAAATGAATAAAGAACCCAGAAACCTCTGAATTAAGAAATATGATACAGCCTGACCAGGCGGTGGCGTAGTGGATAGCGGGTTGGACTGGGATGCAGAGGACCCAGGTTCAAAACCCCAAAGTCGCTGGCTTGAGCACAGGCTCAAATGGTTTGAGCAGGACTCACCAGCTTAGGCCCAAGAACACTGGCTTGAGCAAGGAGTTACTCGGTCTGCTGTAGCTCCCTGGTCAAGGCACGTATGAGAAAGCAATCAATGAACAACTAAGGTGGCCCAACGAAGAACTGATGATTGATGCTTCTCATCTCTCTCCCTTCCTGTCTGTCCCTATCTGTCCCTCTGTCTCTGTCTTTCTCTGTCGCACACACAAAAAAGAAATATGATATAACCAGGTATTTAAAAATTAATAAATGAGTTGGAACAAAGCCCAAGGGGTCTCCCCAAAGTAAAAAAATATACAGAAACCAAAAAAAAGATTTTAAAAAAGGAGGAAAATTAGGGGTGTGTGAGAAAACCAAACCCTTGGCTCCCATAGTAGGTCAACAAGCAAAACTGACAAATCAAGACACTGCTTTGCAAATTGGGAGATGGCATTGGACCTATCTACTCAAAAAGCCAGTCATGGAAGGAAGGGGGACACTATTGTTCTAGGTGAAGAGCTAAGAGGTGTAAAACCATTTAATACAACATGTGGGGCATCATAAGTCTGGGTTTACCAACAGGAAAAGAAATTTCTGGGACAACTGGGGACATATAAAGGACTTGTTCATCCATCAAAGTCCCCCCAAGAATACAGCTCATGTCACCTGAGATTTGTAAGGGCCTTCCATGGAAGGACTAATCCAAAGGGCATGAACAGGGTTTCAGAACCAAGAAGGAAGCCATCTCTGCCCCTGGGGCCAGTGGAGCCAGAGTCCCAAAAGATTGCTGTTGTGACAGGATGCAGCCCAGCAGGAAGGACACTGGCAAAGAAGGCTGCTATGCCCTCCTCTCTCTCCCAACACACCTGCAGCCTGGCTTCCCCCCGCCACACCCACTGGAGCCTGCAGTCAAGTGTACCTACGTGGGCCAACTGTGGAGAAGGAAGGGGGTGTGGGGGGAAAAGGCGGAGTGGCTCATTATCACAGTCAAAACTGGTGAATATAATCTGGTTTTGTGTCAAATCACATATGACTTTGCTAAAAATGAAAGCAACTTAAAAGCAACTGCTAGAAAAGATGACTGTGGTCCCTCCCAGCTCCACTCTGCTCTCATCTCCTGATTCTTGCTCTGGGCACCACCTTGCACTATCAGGTATGTGTGAGCAAGAAGAAGGATCTGCCTTAGAGAACACCCCCACCCCAACCCGCAGCCCAACCCAGGGCTCCCTCCCAGCCAGCAACCAGATGGGATGATCAGAACAAAAGGGATGATCAGAACGAGACCTGTGTTTCAGACACGTGATCTGCATGCCCACAAGGAACACTACGAATGTTTGGTGAGAAAGCCCAACGTGAACACTGGAGCTTTTTATTTGTTTTTTTTTCCCAAATAAATGAACCAGTTCATTTTTAAAACTACACAAACTCAAAATGGATCATAAAGAGGTCGACAAGCTTTTCTGTAAAGGGCTAGAAATAGCCGAGACACTGCAGGCCTCACAGTCCTCCCGCCAGTTACCCACCCACTCTGCTGTTGTAGCACAGAGCAGACACAAACCACATACATGTAAAATTTTATTTATGGACACAGGAATTTGATTTGCATATGATTTTTCACATATCATGAAGTCTTTTTTTTTTTTTTTTTTTTTAATAACCATTTAAAAATGTGAAAACCATCCTTAGCTCACAGGTCATCCAAAACCAGGCAGTGAACAGGATCTGGTCTGCAGGCCAGATCGCTGACCAGGCTTGAGGCATGATATCAACAATATCACACCTAAATTTCTCCTAAACCCAAGAATTTCAAAGCAAATTATTGATGAGAACACTCCCTGGACCCAATGCAGTGCGAACAAAATCAGGCATCTCCTTATAGGAGGATGGGCCACCCAGCACCCCCTCTGCTTGAGTACCCTCCCCCTTTGCTCTTGAACTAGTTTTGCCCCCGACCCCTAGTTTGGGGTCGTGCCCCGTGGGAAGCAATCTTGAGCACATCACAAACAGCAGTTTCAGATCAATGCTCACAGTAAAACAAGGCACTTAGGAAAAATGTGAAGCATTCTGGCTTTTGATACACAGATTTGTTTCCAAGTACCCTGTGGAACTCCACAACAAAAAGCTGTTTTCTTCAAATCAAAAAGTGAACTGTTCAGTCACAAACAGTATACTTATCACAAATACTTATCACAAATTAGTTCTTCACGGTGCTACTAAACATTTCCAGAAGCTGCAAAAAGCTCATCTTTATTGTTGATTAGAATTCAGCAGACACTCTGCTCTTTGTGACGTGCACAAAACCGAAATCAAAAATAATAAACACACATCACTGACCATGTCCCTGTAAAACTGTCTGGCTTGGCTCCTGTGTTCTCACATCCAGAAACAAGTCATTCCTTTGCCAGCACATCCACCAAGCTCTCCATGTTTGCAGCTGAGCGGGAGCCCCTCACCATGAGGGGACGGAGCACGGGCCAGGCTGAGGGAGGAACTGAGGCCTCAATTCTGCTTAGGCTGCAATGGCCCCGCGTGGCGAGCAGCTGCCACAGTGGACAGTGCAGTAGACCATCCAGGATGAAACACCAACAGAATCAAAATGAAAACACCCATCATGCCGGTATAAAAACCGTCCCTCTGGAGGAAAGGGCACCAGTATTGGTGGCATCACAAGAAGGACAGAAAAACCAGCAAGTGCCATGAACACAGGCTCCAGTGCCTCCAACATGAAGATGAAGTGCTCCCAGGCCCCACACGGCTTGCCTGTAGTGTCTCTGGTTAAGCTAACACACATCTGGCTTCCCTGCCACCAGCAGAGTGCTCAAGACACCTTTGGCAGAGCCTCTGCTCAGCGACAGAATATTTTGGGGCCCAGGATAACATTCAGTTACTGGGACAGCCCCGGTATCCAGGGAGCTGTATGGACCTCACTGCCACCAAGCACGAGTAGGCAGCAATGCCCCTCTTTTCCTTAAAGGGAGCTGCCAGCAAGAAGGGATGATAAAGGCCCTGGCCGGTTGGCTCAGTGGTAGAGCGTCGGCCTGGCGTGCAGGAGTCCCGGGTTCAATTCCCGGCCAGGGCACACAGGAGAAGCGCCCATCTGCTTCTCCACCCCTCCCTCTCTCCCTCCTCTCTGTCTCTCTCTTCCCCTCCCGCAGCCAGGGCTCCATTGGAGCAAAGTTTGCCCGGGCGCTGGGGGTGGCTCTGTGGCCTCTGTCTCAGGCGCTGGGATGGCTCTGATTGCAACAGAGCGATGCCCCACATGGGCAGAGCATCGGCCCCCGGTGGGCGTGCCAGGTGGATCCTAGTCAGGCACATGCAGGAGTCTGTCTGACTGCCTCCCCGTTTCCAACTTCAGAAAAATACCAAAAAAACAAAACAAAACAAAGTGACCTTAGGTTAAGAGCAGTAAAACTCCCACTCATGTTTAAGGCCTCATTTTTCAGCTTCATATGGTCCCAGATCAGTCTTTCGTTTTCTTGTTCCCCCTCAAGACTGTTGTACTTTAGAGCTGACTCTTCCAGACAATCTTGATAGATCTGCAGTCTTATTTCTGCTGCTATTTCTCTTGTCCCCACATCTACCAACTTCCTACTCCTGATGCCTTTCTGATTTCATTTTAATAAAAGCAGCTGTAGAAAGAAGGGATGATAAAATCTCTCCTTTCCGGGGCTAGGAGAGCCACTGCTATGGCTAGGACGAGCAACTCCAGGACGCCTCCCCAGACCTGGCCTTCTTGGTCTGCCCGTTGGGCCCTGGGGCCGGGTTCTTATGCCGCTTCTTCCGCTGCTGCTGCTGTAGCCGCTCCTCCTTCTTTTTCAGGTAGGTGGTCACATTGTCAAAGGTGGCCTTGTACAGACTACTGAAGCCACTGTCCTGGACAGCAGAGCCTATGTGGGAGGAACAAGAGCAGGTGCCCATGGGACAGTGACTTGGGATGCCACCTTCTGCAGCGGGACTTGGTGGGCCTGCAGGGCCCTCCTGCAACAGGGTATCAACACAGTGACCACCCACAGTCCCCTGGTACCTTCTCCAAGGTGGCCCCAGGATGCCCACCCTCTGGTAGCCACACTGGCTGGACCTTAGACTCCTTTCTAACAGAACACAGAAGTCGGCCGTTCTTGACAGAACCTCACCTGCTGGAAAACTCAACTCCACAGGGCCCATCAGTGAAGCACTACACACGTGGCTCCCAGCTCCCTGAGCTCTCCCACCCTTCTGTGATTTTCAAGGTAAACTCTCCTCCCCTCAGTGGCCCCATGGATTGTCCTCACACCTGACCCCTGGCCAGGAAACTGCCGTTTAAGGGCACTAGCTGGGGACTTTGAGTGGCTCCCACTCCATGTGGGAGTCATGCCAGGTACTGGCCCTGCCCTGGGGACTTCCAACACCCAGCCTTTTTTTTTTTTAATTTTTTTAAAATTTTTTAAAATTTTTTTATTTATTCATTTTAGAGAGGAGAGGGAGAGACAGAGAGAGAGAGAGGAGAGACAGAGAGAGATGAGGGGAGGAGCTGGAAGCATCAACTCCCATATGTGCCTTGACTAGGCAAGCCCAGGGTTTCGAACCGGCAACCTCAGCATTTCCAAGTGGACGCTTTATCCACTGTGCCACCACAGGTCAGGCCAACACCCAGCCTTAAAGACATAAAGGCAGATACTGCTCCAGCTCTGACTCCAGTTCACATGCAGCTCAACTGTCCTGACACAGGGCCACACCTAACAGGGACACATGTACACCCCACACCCACCATATTCTCAAAGCTCCCTACTGTGCACTGTGTCCTACAATCTGCATCTGTCCATGGCCACGCCGGGTGTTACCCTGAAGCACAGACCACACACACTCACCTTCCAGCATGGCCCAGTTCCTGCAAAGGAGAGCGCAGACCTTCGTCACCACGGCGTTCTCAGGAACAGACTGGGAGGCAGAAGAGGAACGTGCATCAGAAGGTGCTGTCAGCACAACGCTGGGCAGACCTGCGGGTCCCAGATGGCAGGGCCTGGGAGGGGACCCCGTAAACTTCTATGTGAGGACCAGGAAAGCCAAACCACCAAACACGGCAGCCATCACAGCTTGTCAGGATAGAAACACATGACAGGAGGGTGGCTGGCATTTCAGGCACTGGCTTATCACATGTGACTATCTATGAAGCCTGGCAGACCTGAAAGGTACCAGCTGGTGGCATTCTGTTCACTGCCACTTTACAGATAAAAATACCTGAAAGCACTCATTCAAGTGAGCGTCTGTGAAGACTGTGACAGCCTACCGAGAGCCCTGGCATGCTTTATCCCAAGTTTCCAACTGCTAGACTGCCAGAAACTTCATGCCATCCTCCTGATGTTGTGTGAGGACTATAGACCCAGTGATCTAAGTCATATTGTTTATATTCAGGATGAGTTCTGCCTTAGAGCTCCTGAAAATAATTCTATTTTCACCAGTCCCCAAGTGTAAAAAAGCTGAAACCACTGCTTTACTCAATTCTTCCCCATGGCAGCCCTGCTTGGTGTGGGACAGGAAGGAGAGGACATTCCCACTGTATGGATGGGAGGAGACAACTCAGAGAAGGTTGGGGGCTTGCTCCGCCCACAATCCACATGCCTCTTCCACACCGGGGTTCTTCTAACCAGCTGAATGAAAACATTGCCGCAGGCGCTAGGTCATGCTAGGCTGCCAACATTAAGGACACATACCAAGTATCAGCTTCTCTCCTTAAAATGAAACCACAGCATGACCAGGACAGGCACAGAGAAAATGATTCTCCCAAAAGTCTACCACAGGCTTCACGACACTGGACAAGCTGGCCAAGTAGCCCAGCTCCCTTCTCGCAGGTAACAAGCCCTACAACTCCCCACTCAAGACACACCCTCTGGTGCCACCAAGGCATGATCAAGTGGAAAGATATGACAGCTGTGGCCCTACCCCCACCCAGGCACAGGGAACAGCAGGGGCGCAGCACCACTCACCTGCCACTGGCTATCCACTGGCCTGCAGAGGACGAGGGGGGCTTCCTGGCAGTCTTGTAGCACCCACAGCCCCTGACTCTCCTCAAAGGCAATGTCCCACACTCTGTGTTGGAAAGACAGTTGCTGTTTGTAAGCCAGCTGCTGTCTGGGGGCATCAAGCTGGAAGATGTAGACCACAGGAACACTGCCCACGAGACAAAGGAAAATTGTTACAGCCCCCGCAACCCAACACCGAGAGCAGCCCAGCTCCCAGCACAGGCCTGCCCGGGCAGAAGAAGTGCCCCTGCCAACGTCTTGGCTGCAACCACACAAGACCCTGAGCTAGAAGTAAGGAACATCGAAGTCACTAAGTCCTGGGGTAGCTTGTTATGCAGCAAGGATGACCAACACAAGACACAAGGAAAAATGTAGAGAAGAGAGCTGACCCACCTGCAGGGCAGCAGGCGGGACAGGACACTTCCTGGCCAGCACTTGTGCCCTCGCTAAACCTTCGTCCTTATTTCTAAGACAAGCTGAGATGCCCCCTCTAAGACTTGTCATGAGAAGTGAGGGGTTAGAGAGCACAGAGAAGATGCTCAGGAGGAAAGAGCTGATTGGCATGTGCTACCGAAGTCCATCTCATCAACCCCTGGACCTCAGGTAAGTCTACCATGACCAACCCTTGGGAGGGACTGACAGAAATAGATTCGACAACAACCGACCCTTAGGTGAGATGCGACCACACACAAAAGACTGGTGGCCTTGCTGTGCATTAAGCCAGTGGATTTAAAGGGCACAGAGAAGAACGCCAGCACAGAGGAACCTGCACCCACACACCACAGCCGCCTGAGAAAGGGAGACCCCTGCAGGGAGCTGCAGCACCAACACACCACCTGAAACCTCCCGATGGAGGAGACAGACTACGGAGCCACTGGAACAATCTGTGTGTTCCCTCCCTTACAGGCTGGAGAGAACCAGTCGCAGTGAGCTCACCAGTCACACAGCAGCGCCACACAGCTGTTCCGGCTCCAGTAAGTTATCCTGGACGCAGCAAACCTCTGAAAGGAAAACAGCAGCTTAAGACACATCAGGGACGTGACACTGGACTGTCCGTTCCCACTGAGAGTACACACTGCAAGAATGACAGTTTCCCACATGGTCCAGGGAAAGGAAGACAGTGCTAGAACTTTCTGCTGACTGCTGGAGTTTCACATGGCAAAATCCTCTCTGTGGCTCTAGCCTTCCCTCCAGACTGTGGAATGGCTCCAAAGCCAACAGAATTGGTCAAAAAGCAAGGAGAGCAGGGACCAGAGAACACAAGTGGAAAAGAAGGAGACTGTTCAGTAGAGACACAGCAGGGGTGAACACTGGACATCAGTCAACAGAAACGAAGAGGAAAGGGCCTGGCACTCACCCACAAAGCAGGGCAGCTGCCCCCAGAGGCAGGGCTGCCCCATGGCTCCTGCAGGCTGGGTGCATCAGGACGGGGTCCTCTCTGCCACCCACTCTCCTCACCCTTAGAAAGGACTCACATCAACCTCGCTGCTGGAGCATCAAGTTAAGTGAGGGCACAAAGATGAGAAGTCATCAGAACAATCAGGCCTCTCTCTGTTACACCTTCCATAACTGCGGAAGCCTAAGCAGAGGTGCCCATTGGGCAGCCAGGGCAGCAGGAACCACTGACCTGGTGGCCCCTACAAGCATTTGGCTGGGGGTCCCAGGAACCCTGGCCTGATTCGGGCCCAGCCTGCTTGCCCTGAGGCCTTGTGAGAGCAGCTGCCATAGAATGGTCTCAGAGCAGACAATGGAAACAAGAAGCCAAGCCGAGGACCAGGCAGACAGGCCCCTTAGGTCACACCTGGTCGTCAGACAATGAGGGAGAGCGAGCTCCTGAGGGCTGGAAAAGTGCCACATGGAGACTGGAGGGGAAAGTGCACAGCACCCCTAGGGACAGGCAGCTCTGCAGGGCTGAGTAGATATAATAGCAGACCTTTCCCCCCACCCCCACCACGCCCAGGTGGGCCTCTAGGAAGCAGGCAGCTCTACCCACGTGTAACCAACCCAGACCCTGGCTGCACAGGACTAGCTCAGGAGCATCAAAGCTGGGTGCCCATGAACATGTAGACTCCTGGAGACCCCAGTAGGCAGCCCATACCTCCCTCCCCCTGAAAATCTCCTTGGCAACTGAGGCCCAGATGACCTGACCTGGGGTGTAATGAGATTAATCCATGACAGACAACAAAGAATGCTGGGTGGGTGCTCAGCCTGCTACCGGGGTATCAAACCCACAGCAAAGCTCTCTGCCCCTGGCCTACTATTCTTCCCATTTCCAAGTGGGTTAGTGGTTTCCCCATATATTAGATGTTTGAATGCAAACATGGCAAGATAAAAACTATTTCCAACTTGCTTAACTAGCTGCTTTCAGAATCTGAAATACACAATTTCCCCAAAGCTGGAAGAATTCCAGCTGCACTAACAGCAAAGAAGTATTTCCAATGTGAAACATTTTCCCCCCACAAGATCTGAGTGACTAGAGAGGCGCCCTGCCAGCCCCCACAAGCCAGAGACAAAGTTGGCTACCTTGTTGCCCCCGGGGCCTGCTGGATCCTGCAGGCCAGTCAGGTGACAGCAGTGCAGCTCTCGGCCATGTCTGTAGTCCCAGAGCCTCAGGGTACAGTCCTGCACATAAGGATGGGTCAACGCACTGCTCAGGAGCATGGCACCCTGCCCCCAACACCCAAGCTCTCACCAACTTTGTGAGGACTGTAACTCTGGGACAACCAGAGCGCCTTTCCCAACCAGCAGCTCTTTGCTTCAAAGAGCTCACATAAGTCATTAAGGAAAATGGATGACCCAACAAAGTAAAACAAGCAGAGGACACATGACAACCTGATGTCACATGCCAGGCTATATTCAGGCCAACTATGCACACACACATACACATGCACACACATGCATGCGTGCACATGGACACATAATAATCAGGCATTTACACAAGGGGAAGCACACCAAAGTACTGAGCATATCAGCAGTGACGGAATACAGGTCCCTCTAAGACACAGAAAGGGTTCCTCTGTCAAATATTTAAACTGAGATCACAATGTTATTATAGATGAAACAACAGCACTTAGAACGGACCCCCTACACACCCACTTTAGCTCTACACACAGATGTATACACACACACACACACCCCGAGTGTACAGACACAAGCAAGGAGCAAGGCCTAGCCAGCTCTACAATTCAGAAAACAAGCACCACCTAGTGGACAGACACCAGTAAAAAAGGAACACACTGATTTACAAACCACAACTGGGAACAAAAGACAAGCTCTTGGCCCCAAGCATGGCTCCTGCTCGGTCCCTACTGAAAGGAAATGAGAGGGGCACGTGGCCGAGTGACACACTTACCCCAGACGAGGATAACAGCAACTCAGGATGGTCAGGCACAACAAAGATGCGGCTCACGAACCTGCAGCATAAGAGAAGCAGAATGAGCCAGGGTTCCAGTGCTGCTGTGACCTCCGCACAGCTCCTGAGACCTCAGTGCCAATAAGAAAACCTCTCTGCATCCGCATGAATGGAGATCCTGAAGGCTGCACTGCAATAGAGCTAGAAATTGCACAAAGGCCAGTCCCCTCCTTTCCAGAGGCCTACTGGCTCATGCCAGTGCCTCCACCTGGGCACCAGCTTCCTAACTGAAAGGCCCATT
This sequence comes from Saccopteryx bilineata, assembly GCF_036850765.1. NCBI lineage: Eukaryota > Metazoa > Chordata > Mammalia > Chiroptera > Emballonuridae > Saccopteryx > Saccopteryx bilineata. The sequence continues at coordinate 221,500,631 of NC_089491.1, read as the reverse complement.
CTGTTTTAAACCCTAGCTTCCTCCCTGGGAGGCCAGAGGGCAGGATGGTGCGGAGGGCAACTCACTCAGTGTGCCCCAGACAGAAGGACTCGATGTTGTGCGGCGCCAGGGCCCAGCTCACCCGGATCTTCTCGTCCCGGTCGGCGGTGAGGATGAAGTAGTCATCAGGACTCACGGCCTGCATATAAAGGGTGAGAAAGGGCAGACTCACTCACAGGACAGTCAGAGCCACTCCCTCCTCCTACCCTCAGTCCCCCTTGTCTCCAGTCCCCAGTCCGTGTCCATGCAGATGTCATCTCAATACAATCCTTACTTCCACCCTTGCCTTCCTGCCTCTAGCACCAGTCACCTTCCTCTAGTTCACATGTCCCCATGTCTAACCAGTCACCAAGTCCTTACTTCTCCCATTATGCTTGTGTCCCTGTAGGAACCACCTCAACTCTACCATCTATGGCCATAGTTCAGCCCTCACCCGGCCTCTGGGTGCCTCCAGTAGGACAGCTCCTGGCTCCAGAGTAGGGAGGGCACTCAGGTGATGCCCGTGAAGAATAAAGGACAAACTCTGACCTCATGACTGCGCCTGCTCTTCCCACGCCCCTCCACCTCATCACTGTGACCTAGGCCAACCCTCACATCCAGAACCACCCTGCCCCTCCCCCCTCACTCACCCTGCAGTCAGCTTCACTTTCTTAGATTCCAATCCTCCTGCTCACAAGTCTGCAGAGGGCTGTCCCTGCTACAGGAGAACCCAAACCCATCCAAATGCTCAAGGCAGACCCTCTTGTGCCACCCCACCTGAGCTGATCACAGTGGAGGTAATAAGCACTTTGCTCACATACCACATCCAGCAGCATGGACAGGTGCCCAAGTTCAAGTCTGCCACATCCGTGAGGCTCCAGCACTGAAAAGGAGTAAACATCCCCAGACTTATCAGCCACCAAAACCTTCTCCTCAGAAGCTGTGAACGTCAGGGCCGTGCACCTCCTCACCACGATCCTAGGCCAGAGAGATGCCCAAGGTTGGCTTGCATAGGTTGACACAGGTTGGCACAAGATCCTGCAACAAACCTGTGGGCCCCCAAACTTTTTACACAGGGGGCCAGTTCACTGTCCCTCAGACCATTGGAGGGCCACCACATACAGTGCTCCTCTCACTGACCACCAATGAAAGAGGTGCCCCTTCCGGAAGTGCGGCAGGGAGCTGGATAAATGGCCTCAGGGGGCCGCATGCGGCCCGTGGGCCGTAGTTTGGGGATGCCTGCTGTAAGCCATGTGTTCTGAGGCAGCACCAGCCCAACATGTGGAAGTCCAGATGTTAGCTTGGGAAGCTCAATTCCAGGTGTTAGCTTATAATGGAAACTGAAGCCTAAAGGAATTATGCCCCTAACATACCACCTAAACAGGACCCTGTACTTCTCAGGAGCAGAGGGACCCAAATACAGAAAAGGCTAAGAGGAGGCCTCCTAGACAGGGTCTTGCAGGCCTCAGGTTGAACTTCCTCCTGGAATGGCAAGAGGAAGCACAATGCAGAAATGAGGAACAATTAGGTTCAGGGCAAGATTCATCAAAATTCTCCCAGCTCTATGATTTCACAATGGCTCGTGCACATTGTAATGGGCCAATTAAGCAGCTGTGATGGCCTAGCCACAGCACTCTGGAGGAGCAGCTAGTCCAAGGAGCGCACCCACCTGAGGGGAACCCAGTCCTCCCCTCCACCCTATCCCCTATACCAGTGGTCCCCAACTGTTTTTGGGCCACAGACCAGTTTAGTGTCAGAAAATATTTTCACAGACTGGTCTTTAGGGTGGGCCAGATAAATGTACAAAATAAAATTATGCGACCGGCATAAAAACTGTAGTATTTTTAAATATAATTGTCAAACTTACGAGACAAGCGTCAAGAGCAGGGGTCCCCAAACTTTTTACACAGGGGGCCAGTTCACTGTCCCTCAGACCATTGGAGGGCCGGACTATAAAAAAAACTATGGACAAATCCCTAGGCACACTGCACATATCTTATGTAAAAAACAAAACGGGAACAAATACAATATTTAAAATAAAGAACAAGTAAATTTAAATCAACAAATTGACCAGTATTTCCATGGGAACTAGGCTTCTCTCACTGACCACCAATGAAAGAGGTGCCCCTTCCAGAAGTGCGGCGGGGGCCAGATAAATGGCCTCAGGGGGCCGCATGTGGCCCGCGGGCCGTAGTTTGGGGACCCCTGGTCAAGAGTGAGTCTTAGATGTAACAGAGGGAATCTGGTCATTTTTAAAAAATAAAACATCGTTCAAACTTAAATATAAATAAAACGGAAATAATGTAAGTTATTTATTGTTTCTCTGCGGACTGGTGCCAAATGGCCCACGGACCGGTACCAGTCGGTGGCCCAGGGTTGTTTCGGACCAATGCCCTATACCATCCCCCACCCAGCTTCCACCCAACTCTGTATCTCATCCCTTTGTTTTTTTGTTTTTTGTTTGTTTGTTTTTGTATTTTTCTGAAGCTGGAAACGGGGAGAGACAGACAGACTCCCGCATGCGCCCAACCGGGATGCGCCCAACCGGGATCCACCCGGCACGCCCACCAGGGGGCAACAACGCTCTGCCCACCAGGGGGCGTTGCTCTGTTGCAACCAGAGCCACTCCAGTGCCTGGGGCAGAGGCCAAGGAGCCATCCCCAGCTCCCAGGCCATCCCTGCTTCAATGGAGCCTCGCTCTGGGAGGGGAAGAGAGAGACAGAGAGGAAGGAGAGGGGGAGGGGTGGCGAAGCAGATGGGCGCTTCTCCTGTGTGCCCTGGCCAGGAATCAAACCCGGGACTTCTGCACACCAGGCCGACGCTCTACCACTGAGCCAACCGGCCAGGGCCTCATCCCTTTGTTTTATACCAGGATGCTTTCAGCTGCTCAAACTAAACTGGGCCTGGCAATGTTTCCATGATGCAGCCCAGCTCTGCAGAGTGGGTTTGGGTCTGGGGAGTCAGGTAGCAGAAGGGAGGGGAAGGGCAGGGCATAGGACAGGACAATTGGCAGGCCTCTGGGGTGCCCCAAGGAAAGGCACCCTGTGGAAGGCAAATGCCACTTGACAGCAATCTTCGCCCTCTACAGTGTGTTGGCATTCTCTCCACCCTCCCTGAATGACTGGGTTCACAGCCCAGTGCCCTCAGGCCCCAGGGCCTATCTGCTCAATCTGCCTGATCTGCCCCTCCCCTCTGTGAGTGAGCTGGATACCCCTGGTCCTGCAAGTGAGCCCTGAACCTCCCTCTCCCACACACACATGCACACGCATACACTCACACGCACAGAACTGTGCCCCCACGCCCACCTGCAGAGAGCCATACTGTTCAACAAGACTGAGCATGAGTGGGTCTTGCTGGCCGCCAGGGGACACCAAGCTCCCCCACACCACATTCCAGCAGCAAGACTCTCCCATCTCTAGATCCCTGCAAGTAGAACAACCCAGATCGGATTTCCAGGAGCACCGCCTTCTCCACAGGCTTTTATTATTTTAACACAGGTACTTTATAAAATGGTGTGATTTCGTGCCTAAGATTTCTCATTAGTAAATATACACATTAAAATAGAAAGCATCATATCAGCCCAGTGTCCTCATTTCTGGTTTTAAAAAACACCTCAGTTTTCTGCTTCAGTTCTGGGCCTGAAGCCTCCCTGACCTGCCCAACTCATAGGTTCTGTGCCCTTTTGTCACTCTAAGCTGTTACCCTGAAAAGAATAGTTGCTACCCACAATTTCCTCCTCAGCTTTTCCTCAAAACCCTGCAAGGTGAAGTTTTAAAGTAGTGACAGTAACGAAGTGCCCGTCAGCTGTTAATTATCACAGTAGGACACTGTACTCCAGGCGTCCCCAAACTACTGCCCGTCCCCAAACTACTGCCCGCGGGCCGCATGCGGCCCCCTGAGGCCATTTATCAGGCTCCCCGCCGCACTTCTGGAAGGGGCGCCTCTTTCATTGGTGGTCAGTGAGAGGAGCACTGTATGTGGCAGCCCTCCAAAAGTCTGAGGGACAGTGAACTGGCCCCCTGTGTAAAAAGTTTGGGGACCCCTGCTACTCCCTGATCTCATCCACCATCCCTCGCACACAGCATTAGGTCTAGTCCTGCCCAGGGCCTACCCATCATGTTGCAGAAACCAGACCTGCAGCAGTCATGATGACATGCCTTTGAAAAGTTTGCCAGCAACACAAGTGCCCAGGAAAAGGCTCACCCAGCTTCCATGGCCCTAGACAGCTCTCAACCTACATGCTGTGCTACCACCAGGCCAAGGCCCTGGGAAAGTAACTGGTGCAGATGGACTCCACAACAAATGGGAAAACCTAAGCTCCCTAATATGTAATTAAACAGAAAGGGAACAAAACAGTAGGAAAGCAAAGCTCATACCTGAGAAGTCAGCACACAAGACAGTGGTTCTTAAGGATAAAATCTGCTCTCTCACCCTCATTATTCAGTATATAGGACACCATCTCCTTCTATCAGGTGGAGTCATCAGATTTGATACCAGCCTGTGCCATCCAGGGTAGGAAAGGGGCACCTTACTACTTAGGAGGCAGAGGGAGAGAGTACCTTGGGAAGGCAGTTTGGGATTCTCTATAGACTACAAATGTACCTATCTTTTTTTTTTTTACAGCAACAGAGAGAGAGTCAGAGAGAGGGATAGATGGGGACAGACAGACAGGAATGGAGAGAGATGAGAAGCATCAATCATCAGTTCCTCGTTGCGACACCCTAGTTGTTCATTGATTGCTTTGTCATATGTGCCTTGACCGCGGACCTTCAGCAGACCAAGTAACCCCTTGCTCGAGCCAGCAAAGCCAGGCTCAAGCTGGTGAGCTTTTTGCTTAAGCCAGATGAGCCCGTGCTCAAGCTGGCGACCTCGGGGTCTCGAACCTGGGTCCTCCGCATCCCAGTCCGACGCTCTATCCACTGCGCCACCACCTGGTCAGGCAAATGTACCTATCTTTTGACCTGGCAACTCATTTTTGGAACTTCTCCTACAGATAAACGAGATTTATTATGTTTGGGGACGTCAAGAGACACCAGGGACAGGGCACAGAGGGACAACCATGTGAAAAGGCAGCAAGAGGATAGCCATCTATAAGTCAAGGAGAAAGGCCTCTAGGCAAACTAGCTCTCCTGAAACGTTGATCTTGGAATCCCAGCTCCAAAACTGTATAAAAGAAGTTATCTGTTTCTTATGCTACAGTATTTGTCATAGAGGCCCAAGCTGACTGAGACAGCCACCTCCTGTCACTGTTGTCACTGGTTTCCTTCCCATACTCATATCCCTCCCTCCTTCCTACAGGTTGTGGAAGCAACTCAAAACCAAGGCCAAGTGCACAGATCCCTGTGGGAGATGCTCAGGGTCAGAGCCCACAGAGCGCCTTGTAGTAGCTACCCCAAATCCTGAAAACACTTAACATCTTCCATATTCTAAATATTTGCTAATGTTCAGGCTATTTTGGCAAAAATATGCCACCTAATAGGCCTGCCAAGTTAAGGATGATGTGAATTCACAGCAGTCGGCCAGAAAAAGCGATTCATTTTCAATTATAACCTGCATACACAGCAACATACTTTTAAGTTATTCTTCTCCTGGGAAACTCTCTGTGGGGAGAGAACTGGAGAGTAGAAGTGAAGTTTTACACTCCACTGTATAGCCTTCTGTTTAACTTGTCTTTTAAAGCTTTTTAAACCATCTACTGCCTAATCAATAAAAACACACATAAGGCCTGACCTGTGGTGGTGCAGTGGGATAAAATGTCGACCTGGAACACTGAGGTCGCTGGTTCAAAACTCCTGGCTTGCCATTTATCAGTCAAGGCACATATGGGATTTGATGCTTCCTCTCCTTCCTAGTCTCTCTTTTTATCTCTCTCTCTCTCCCTCTCTCCTCTCTAAAATGAATTAAAAGTTCAAAAACCCTGGGCTTGCCTGGTCAAGGCACATATGGGAGTTGATGCTTCCAGCTCCTCCCCCCTTCTCTCTCTCTCTGTCTCTCTCTCCTCTCTCTCTCTCTCCTCTCTAAAAATAAAATAAAATAAAAAATTAAAATGAACTAAAAAAAATAAAAAAAGAACCCTCTCCAACTAAAAAACAAACAAGCATAAGATAAAAACGAAGTAATGTAACCAGACTTTATTTTTAATCTGAATGGAATACAGGACAGAATGGGTGGGTACTCCTTGCTTGTGATGTCAACTGGAATTCGGCTTTTTATCCTCTTAGGAAATAAAATAAAATAAATCAAATGAACACGGCTGTCCCAACACAAAAGGAAATTCCTTAACCTTTGTTATTTAGTAGTTCAAACATTATAGCCTGCATGTTTTCTCTTATTATCTAAGGACAGTTAAAACATACACCTCAGAGAAGAGAGAATTAGAGGACAGGGTTGACTCTGCTCCATGTGGGTATTTCCATCAGTGTCACAGAACAATTAGAAAAATTCCAGCCTTCAGCCTCTTAAGGAAAGAGAACTCACACACAGGAGACTGTGAGAGCCCAAAGAAACTGACATCTGCCCAGCACCATGTGTGAGCATCCCCCTCCTCCTCTCCTAGCACATGACCATGGTAAGACAAGGAAGCTCTCAGGAAACAGGGCTTCACAAAACTGCAGCACTCCCTCCCTTTTCGGACATGACAGAGAGGTGTAGAGCAGGAATAAGTAAGACCAAGGAACACTTACACGACTTGTGGCTAACAGGAACTGCTTTGGCCCTGTGACATCTATGCTCTTGCTGAGTTACTATGGTCCTCCCCCATCAGCACTGAGCTCCATCTGATCTCAAATACTTTGAAATAAGTGCTCTTTGCCTGACCTGTGGTGGCGCAGTGGATCAAGCATCGACCTGGAATGCTGAGGTCGCCGGTTCAAAACCCCGGGCTTGCCTGGTCAAGGCACATATGGGAGTTGATGCTTCCTGCTCCTCCCCCCTTCTCTTTCTATTTCTCTCTGTGTCTCTCTTCTCTAAAATGAATAAAAAAATGAAAAAATTTAAAAAAAGAAATAAGTGCTCTAACCCAAAAACCGCTGAGTTAAAATAGTAGCGCAGATGCCTTAACTTACACAAAACCCTGACACTCTATGGGCATGCTAACCTTTATTTCTGCCACCACACGGCTGGAGAAATAGTTTGGAAAACAAGATGGCACAGTGGCTGGGCCACCAACTCTGGAACCAGAGTGGTCAAGTACAGGGTCTGGCTCTGCCCTTCTAAGTGGACTGAGATCGGCTTTGCTTTCTCCCACCTCCCTAATCTTTCACCAATGAATTTCATGTAACCCTCTTATGTCTTCCCCTTTGATTCTGATCAAGTGGTGAAACTGCCATTTTTCAGAGTATTTTCTTGATCTGCTGAGATTTTGCTTCCTAGTAATTGTCAATAGTTTGGCTCAAAAAAACTCATAAAAATTCTTTTTAAAAATTAATAACAATAAATAAATAAAGTGATTGGGATCAGCTTCTAGACTCCTGGCCAGTAGATAAGGGTGAGGAAAATGCTCCCAGCCCCATCACAGGTCCTGGGCACACAAATGGCCCTATGTGTTAGTTGTGTATTGTAATTGTTACTGTCACTATATTATTGGCATGCAAGTGTAAGTTGTGTGTTCAACACTGTAATTATTCAACATTAGCGTTTCATACCTGATACTCAGACATTGCCATGGTTTTGTATGGAAAAGAATCAGACGCTTACTATCATCAGTTAAAGCAAAATAGCTTCCAGACTTGGAGAAGGTGGACGCTAGGATGGTGTCACTCCCCTTCTCCACAGGCTGTCCGTCCTCCCTGCGGAAGAAAAGAGGAGAACGGTGAGGCCTTACCTGAGTAAATAAGGCTGCGTTTCTACAGGCCAATCTCATTCATTTATAATGTGGGAAGAGATAGAAAAGGCTATAATGTTCATGTAGCCAAAATATCACACCTATTAAGGAGATATGTGGAGGTTCAAAGAGTTCTAATGTTTAAGGAGTAAAATCTAACTAAATAAGGGACAAATATACGGTGACAGAAAATGATTTGACTTTGGGTAACAGGCACACAACACAATCAACAGTTCAATTGCTATAGAAATGTTTACCTGAAACCTATGTACTCTTATTGATCAATATCACCTCATTAAATTTAATTTCTAAATTAAAAAAAAATCTAACTAAACAAAAAAAATCTCTCAGTATACAAACCAAAATCCAAAGAACTGAGCTGGAAGGACCCTCAGTGACCATATGGCCCATTCCCTCATGGACATGAATTAATTCAAGACTAGAGGAAGGGATTAATTAAATCAATTAAAAAAAAAAAGGAGCCTGGATGGTTAGCTCAGTTGATTAAGAGCATCATCCCAAACAAGGTTACAGGTTCAATCCCGGTTCAGGGCACACACAGGAAGCAACCAAAGAACGCACAACTGAGTGGGAAAACAAATGGGTGCTTCCCTTCCCCCTCCCCTCTTTCTCCTTTCCTCTGTCTCTCTAAAAATTAAAAAAATTAAGCCCTGGCCAGATAGCTCAGTTGGCTGGAGTGTTGTTCCAGAGCACGGAGGTTGCCAGTTTGATTCCCCAGTCAGGGCACACAAAGGAGCAGCGTGCTGTTCCTGTCTTTCTCTCTCCCTGCCTCTCTCAAAAAAAAAGAGGCACAAGACTAATTCTACTAAAGAAAGTCACCATATAAAATCGCCACACTTTGCTTTTTTTTCCTTTCAATTAGCTAAAGTTAATTTCACACACTGTACACGATGCACTTAAAACCAATTGCTAGCCTGGCCTTTGGTGGCGCAGTGGACAGAACACTGACCTGGAACACTGAGGTCTCTGGTTCGAAACCCTAGGCTTGCCTGGTTAAAGCACAGGACAAGCAAGCAATAAACAACAAAAATGAAGCAACTCTGAGTTGATACTTCTTGCTCCCTGCCCCCGTTCTCTCTCTGTAAAATCAATAAATAAAATTTTAAAAATAAGTAAATAAAACCAATTGCTATTTCAAGGTGCCACTAATATCATTACTGGCCTGACCAGGCGGTGGCGCAGTGGATAGAGCGTCAGACTAGGATATGGAAGGACCGAGGTTTGAGACCCCGAGGTCGCCAGCTTGAGCACGGGTTCATCTGGTTTGAGCAAAAGCTCACCAGCTTGGACCCAAGGTCGCTGGCTTGAGCGAGGGGGTTACTTGGTCTGCTGAAGGCCCACGGTCAAGGCACATATGGGAGAGCAATCAATGAACAACAAAGGTGTCGCAACGAAAAACTGATAATTGATGCTTCTCATCTCCCTACGTTCCTGTCTGTCCCTGTCTATCCTTCTCTCTGACTCTCTCTCTATCTCTGTAAAAACCCTGGGCTTGCACAGTCAAGGCACACATGACAAACAGTCAAGCAGTCAATGAACAACTAAAGTGAAACAACTGTGATTTGATACTTCTCATTCTTCACCCCCCCACACCGTAAAAAACAATAAATAAAATCTTTTTAAAAAATTCATTACTGACAGTAATTAAAAGCACTTAGAAAAGTCTTAATATTCTTTTTTTTAAATTTATTTTTAATTATTTTTTACAGAGTCAGAGAGAGATGAGAAGCATCAATCATCAGTTTTTCATTGCGACACCTTAGTTGTTCATTGATTGCTTTCTCATATGTGCCTTGACAGTGGGCCTTCAGCAGACCGAGTAACCCCTTGCTCAAGCCAGCGACCTTGGGTCCAAGCTGGTGAGCTTTACTCAAACCAGATGAGCCCGCACTCAAGCTGGCGACCTCGGGGTCTCAAACCTGGGTCCTCCACATCCCAGTCCGACGCTCTATCCACTGCACCACCGCCTGGTCAGGCAAGTCTTAATATTCTTAATGCCTAATTTAAGAATTAGTCCCACAGTTCTTTCCTGAGGTGGTACCTGGTTTTTCTATAGAGCAAGGTAAAAAGAAATGAATAATTCAGCAAAAAGACAACAATCTCCTTCTTAGGCTATTAGGCCCCATTCCCCAAACCATAAATCAAGTCTTGAATGTACTTCCCCAATATCTCACCCTTTATTTTCTTGTGACTTCTTTTCTGCAATACAGCAATCATATGTGAAGAAGCTGTCATCATCACTAAAGAAAAATGATAAAGATTTTAAAAGAAGCACTTTGTTAATAAAAATGCTCTTTCCTTTTATCTCCCTGGAAAAGAATATATTTGCATACTCATAAATTAAGGGTCTTAGCCACAACAGGACACCATCCAGGTATGCTACTTCACAAAATAGTGATGGAGCTTTATTTGCCTAATCTCTGTTTAGATTTGCCACACACAACAGGCATAGTTCTTTTTTTTTTTTTTTTTTTGTATTTTTCTGAAGCTGGAAACAGGGAAGCAGTCAGACAGACTCCCGCATGCGCCTGACCGGGATCCACCCGGCACGCCCACCAGGGGGCGATGCTCTGCCCATCTGGGGGCGACCAGAGCCACTCTAGCGCCTGAGGCAGAGGCCATGGAGCCATCCTCAGCGCCCAGGGCCAATTTTGCTCCAATGGAGCCTTGGCTATGGGAGGGGAAGAGAGAGACAGGGAGGAAGGAGAGGGGTAGGGGTGGATAAGCAGATGGGTGCCTCTCCTGTGTGCCCTGGCCGGGAATCGAACCTGGAACATCCACACGCCAGGCCGACGCTCTACCACTGAGCCAACCGGCCAGGACCTTGCATAGTTCTGTACAAAAAATATTTAGTAAAGAGAGAACAAAAGCTCAACAGGAAGTAATATACTATTATTTCAGGCACTAGGATATCAATGCACAATGGTTATGTTAGGAGAAATTGTATTCTGGTATTTTCAGTGGGTTTTTTGAACCTAAATTTAAAATTCCCATTTCTTGTATAGAAAAATGTTTCGCTTACCCCAAATCAACTCCCATGGCTGCCAAGCACTGATCAATACAGGAGCCACCTATCTTCCCCATCGGACTCTAAGTTCTCTATGGCTTACTCTACCCACGCACCCCTAGTGCCTGGCATGGGGAAGGCATCTTGTACAAATTTAGAGCTTTTAAAGTGGCTGCACTTTAAACTCTTTTTGCATGGAGCACTATACCTATAGAAAAGAGTAGTACTCATCCAAGTCAGAAACTGCTGGCCATTAGGGAAGCAAGTAGTGGATGATGTCTCCCTGTGGCAGTATTTTAGATACTGGGAGCCTCTAAAAAAAACAATCAGGGATACATGACATGAGTCAATTTTTTGTGAAATCTAAATTTAACACTCTGTTGGATTTCTGAAACCAAACGCTTTAACAGTGAGCACTGATAGTGCATTTGTTAGGCAGTAATCTGTTTCAAGTATGATCATCAAAACCCTGAAAAAAGAAACAGCCACTGCCAATATCCATGAAGCTCCTGATTCCTGATTTAAAAATTCCGGGCGGTGTGTACACACTGGAAAACGATGAGGAAGGAGTGTTAAATTACGGAAAGCAAAAACAGAACTGTGTGAAGGGCCACCAGCGAGGTGAGCCGTGCGGAGTCTGAGTACACCCTCGAGTAAGGAGTTGTCGCATAAGACCCTCGGAATCCTGAAAAGCAAGTAGGGCAGGGGTCGAAAGACGCAGAAGAGTATGAGGGTGCAGAAACCACCACCTTAAAGAGAAGCGAAAGAGAATGCGCCCGGAGATCACAGTCCGAACACGTTCCCGGATATTAAACCTCTCCAACCAGGCAGGCCAGGGCCGCCTATTTCCCCACGTTCGGGTCCGGCGGGCGTTTCCGGGACCCTGCATTGGCTCTAGCCTGGACCACCACGCTTCACAGAGCGAGGCCCCGCCTGGCCCCCGCGGAGACTTGCTAGCGAGGGGGCGGGGCCCTGGGCCGGCGATGGGGGCGCTACCCGGGCAGTTTTTGGGAGAAGGGCTGAGAGAGCTGACGCTCCACGGAGCAGGCACTTGGCCGGGCCTATGAGACGTTGGAGGTCCAGAAAACAGTGGCGGGACTCCCGCGGGGCACCCCAGCTCGGGCGCAGCCCGGCGGCGCAGGGAAATCGGAGTCTCCAGGTCCCGACACGCGCCCGTAGTGGGCTTCCTCCTCTAAGTCCAGACCCCTCACCTGCTCTCAGTGGTGGTGGCCAGGAACCGGCTGCCTCCCCGTACCACCAGCGCCTGCCCACATAGCGCCAACCCAACAGAACTCGCCATGAGCCCGGCCGTCGCGCCAATACTCACTTGCGTCACCCGGCGCGGGAAAGTGATCTAACACGCAGACGCTACGAGGTGACGTAGTCCGGGTCTGCCGCCGAGGAAGCGCTAGCCGGGCCGTGCTAAAATAGCCCCTTTCGCCATCCAAGGTGTGTTTGATCTCTTTGGGCGACTCAGGGTCTGTCCCTAATCAAATCTGTCAAGATGGAATACATGCCACACGTGATAACGTTTGCTTAATATTGGTCCTTCCTCCAGTCTAAGGCTCGCTCTGGACCTTTCTTGCGCTGTTGCTAGGCCACTTGGCCTGACTGGTACCTATTCAGTTCTCAGCAGGTAGTCCTTAAAAAAAAAAAAACAAAAAAAAAAACAAAACAGCCCTGGCCGGTTGGCTCAGTGGTAGAGCGTCGGCCTGGCGTGCAGAAGTCCCGGGTTTGATTCCCGACCAGGGCACACAGGAGAATCACCTGTCTGCTTCTCCACCCCTCCTCCTCTTCTTCCTCTCTGTCTCTCTCTTCCCCTCCCGCAGTGGGGGCTCCATTGGAGCAAGGTTGGCCCGGGCGCTTAGGATGGCTCTGGCCTCTGCCTCAGGTGCTAGAATGGCTCCTGTTGAAATGGAGCAATGCCCCAGATGGGCAGAGCATCGCCCCCTGGTGGGCATGCCGGGTGGATCCTGGTTGGGCGTATGCGGGAGTGTGTCTGACTGCCTCCCCGTTTACAACTTCAGAAAAATACAAAAAACAAAACAAAACGAAAAAAAACGAGAAGCTTTGAGTTCAAATGCAGGTATAAGATGTGATGCGGGTGTGCGTGTCTGAGGTGGGTGTTGGGCAAACAAGTTTGTAATAAGTGTTTTTTAGGTTTGCTTGCTTCTATTGGGGCAGCACCATATGTGTATAGCCAAAGGAAGGCTGCAGGTGCTTGTCTTCTGGCCGGCAGATTGCAATTTGCGGATTGCCTACCTCCTTGGGGAAGGGCGATTGTTTGCTAGAGAGGGAGGGAGAGAGAAAGAGAGTGCTGAGGGTCTTGGGAGCCCTGGGATTTTGGCCCAGCCTGTTTGGCTGGGGCGCTGAAGCCAGTGGGAGGCCTAGGAGATGAAGGGAGAGTATAGAGAATGAGTTAGGGCTTTGGGAGCCCTGAGTGAGAGGGAAGCAGTCTTCCCTGCCTGTTTGCTCATCTGCTGTAAGAGACTTTAATAAACAGAATGGCCCACAATTTTCTGGCTCCCCAGTTCCTTTACCATCGCCCAAATCCAATGAGAACCTGCATGGCCATAGCAGCAGCCCCTGGCCTAAACGCTAAGGTTGCCGGAAGTGAACACTTGTAGACAAGCCAGAGGCGCCCCGGGTGGTTGTTTTCAACCCAAGATATGGCTCAATCAGTATTTGCTAAGTTAATAAATGGAACAAGTAATTGACAGTTCTTTTGCTCATAGAGTGGCTTCGCCATTCACCAGTTGCACAGATGACTTCTTGGGACTAGTGGCCCACATATTCCATACTCTTTTTTTTATTTTTTTATTTTACAGAGACAGAGAGTCAGAGAGAGGGATAGATAGGGACAGACAGGCAGGAACAGAGAGATGAGAAGCATCAATTATTAGTTTTTTCGTTGCGACACCTTAGTTGTTCATTGATTGCTTTCTCATATGTGCCTTGACCGTGGGCCTTCAGCAGACCGAGCAACTCACTGCTTGAGCCAGCGACCTAGGGTCCAAGCTGGTGAGCTTTGCTCAAACCAGATGAGCCTGCGCTCAAGCTGGAGACCTCAGGGTCTCGAACCTGGGTCCTTCCACATCCCAGTCCGATGCTTTACCCACTGCGCCACCGCCTGGTCAGGCTATTCCATACTCTTTATCTACTCATTTAAATTTCTTTCCTGGACATTCCTTTCCATTTTTATGGGCTCCACCATTTCCCAAATTGCAACAATCCTGCTGTTGGTCTTCATTCACATCTCTGTTCCCTACAGATCCACACTAGAGCCAGAGAAATCTTTTTGGAACATAAATCCCATCATTTCACTCCCCTGCTTAAATCATAAAGTGGTTTCTCATTGCTCTAAGGATAAAGACCAAACCGTAATTACACAGTATGGAACTACATGGGGTCTGGCCCAGACCTACTTTGCAGCCTCATTCCCTACCAGGACCGGTTCATAGTGTTCTAGCTGTGCCTGCCCTTCCAGTTTGTTGGCACAATGCTGTCGCTGGCTTGCTTCCCATACTCTCATCCCTCCTTCTCCCCATAGATTGTGGAAGCAACTCAAAACCAAAGCCAAGTGCAAAGGTCCCTGTGGAAGATTCTCAGGGTCAGAGAGATGACTACCTTAAGCTGACTGATTGTGCCCTGCTGTTGCTGGAGAGGATCTGGAAGTTCCAGATCCTAAGAAAGAGGGTGACTGTGGGCTACTGAATTCTAGATCAGGCTCCCTAAGTGGCAGCTGTGGCTTATCAACTTCAATTTTGTTAGTCACCTGTAAAACAAGCACACTTCACAAAGACTAGCATAAACTTTTCCCTGGGACAACAAAGTTCATTTGATTTGAGCAAAGGATAATTCTACCACCATGTTTTGTTTCCTTTTCCCTATAAGGATGTTAATAGAATAAGCCTATCAATGTTATTACTAAATGTTATTCTTGCTGTTAAAATGTAACAGTATTTTGTAGACCACCTGTAAACAGGATGAGCTTGACAGGCACGCAATCATAAATGTAGCCTACTGCAAAAAAGAAGTCAATGTATAATTAACCAAAAAAAGTATATAAACAATGGCTAAGCCTCCTTTCTGAAGAGACAGAACTTTGGATATGAACCTTATCTCCTTTACCTTGGGGCAACCAAATCCTGTTCATGACTACAGCACTGCAGCAAAGGCCTTGAGTTTGTTTGCAGGGACAAATGACTCCTTTCTCATTGTTACTCTAAGAGGGAAAGAAGGTTGTTGTCTTTGCCTCCCAGGGTGGATGGTGATAGATTTCATTGCATTTGCTTGATCCCTTTTGGTAAGGTTGTGGGGGACCTATTTCTTTTGGGTTTTTTAAAATTTATGTATTTGTATTTATTGATTTTAGAATGAGGAAGGGAGAGACAGGAACATCAATCTGTTTCTTTCTGTCCCCTGACCAGGGATCAAACTGATAACCTCTGTGCTTTGGGAGGATGCTCTAAACAACCGAGCTATCCGGCCAGGGCTCTGTTTATTTTGCCACCTGAATGACTCTCCAGGCGTTAGCCCGGTGAAGTTGGAAATGCAGGTACATTCAACTTGGATGTAATACTTGAGGGCACTGGGTATGGCAGTAGCCAGGGCAGGGAGACATGATCAATAGGGGAGAAGGAAGCCAATTACTAAATATATCTACCCCACGATTATGCGGAACTTTGCTGAAAATCTGCATTGAAAGCTATAAACATTCAAGTAAAATAAACTTGCATTTCTGGCCTGACCAGGCGGTGGCGCAGTGGATAGAGCATTGGACTGGGATGCCTAGGACCCAGGCTCGAGATCCCGAGGTCACCAGCTTGAGCGCAGGCTCATCTGGTTTGAGCAAAAAGCTCACCAGCTTGGACCCAGGGACGCTGGCTCAAGCAAGGGGTTGCTCGGTCTGCTGAAGGCCTGCGGTCAAGGTACATATGAGAAAGCAATCAATAAACAACTAAGGCCTGACCTGTGGTGGCACAGTGGATAAAACGTCGACCTGGAAATGCTGAGGTCGCCGGTTCGAAACCCTGGGCTTGCCTGGTCAAGGCACATATGGGAGTTGATGCTTCCAGTCTCTGTCTCTCCCTCTCCTCTTTAAAATGAATAAATAAAAAAAACAAAACAAAACAAAAAAAAACAACTAAGGTGTTTTGCGGAACGAAAAACTAATGATTGATGCTTCTCATCTCTCCATTCCTGTCTGTCCCTGTCTATCCCTCTCTCTCTGACTCTGTTTCTGTAAGAAAAAAAAAAAAAAATTATAAAGATATTCAGCACGTTTAAAAAAAAATCCAAAAACTTGCATTTCTGATCTGCCTGGCTCCAGTGTTAGTGTTGTCACAGGCCAAAAATGCGTCCACGGTACCACCTGAGGTTGTTCTATTCGAGAAGCAGTGAACAGGGATGACCCCAAAAGACTACGCCGATGGAACAATGGTGTCTCACTTGACACTGCAGGGTGCCGGCGGAGGGAGACCGGGAATGTGGTCGGACAGAAGTTAACATGCAAGGGGGCCTGAAGCCCCACCAAGCATTACAGGACTGTCGGCCAAGGTCAGAAAAGCTCCGGGCACGGTTTGAAGTGCGTGCAGCTGGCGAGAGGGCACCAGAAGACCTCAGGCCCGCCCTCCGCACACAATAACAGGAGGCGTCCCTCTCAATGACCACGGTGGTGTCCCTGTGCCCAAGCCGCCGCGACACCCGAGGCACAAGAAATACCAGTCTGTTACTGGCGACTGCTACGGGAAACCGCCTCCAGATATTCCGCGGAGGCTGGAATGCGCAAGGTCACGCCTCCACCCCGCCCTATCCCCTTCTGTGATTGGTGCCTTCCGTCCTTGGTGCTTGCGTATTCGCTGCTTCCGGTCCGTCCCTGCCTGTGATTGGCGTTCTAGGTTAAAGAAGCGGAGGCGGCGGTACAGCAGTCATGTCAGTAAGGAAGCGACCGCCTCCCGGCCCGCCCCTTGCCTGGCCTTCTTCGGAGTTACCGCAATGGCGGCCTTCTTTTTGCTCCGGCAAGGACGAGCCGGGTCTCTGAAGGTAAAAGAGAACCGGGCCGGTGATGGGAAACGTCGTAAACCCGGGAAGAGGGGCGCGGCCCTAACGGGCACCTCAAGCCATCATGACGAGATGCGGGTCCGGCTCCCCGGAAGAGGAGAGTGCACCTGGCTGGGGCAGGCAGCCGGGATGGGGGCCGGCGACTGGACCCCCGACCTCTACCGGCTCCCGAGGGACCTGAATCCCCTGAGGAGCTTGCGGTGTGCGGGGTCCCCAGGTGGCGTGCTTCGCCGGGCTCTGTCAAAACCGTTCAGGACTGCGTCTTATAATTGAACCGGGAGAGAACTAGTGCGTACCTGGGGGACCCGATACCTTATTTCGCAGCTAAGAAGTCAGCTTACATTATTACCTCGTTTGTGAAAAGAATGAAGGGCTTTCTTTAAACTAAGTTCACTTCACTATATTTAAGTTTTTTAAAGGCTACTATTACATAAGCAACAACTGTTAATCGCAAAATAAAGTGTAGATGGGGAATCTGTTGTCAGAGAATCAACTCTTTTCTCCCTAAGACATAGATGCAAACAAGTTTTTTTTGCATTTGTATGTACATATATACACGTGCGTACAGTCATAATAAAAATACTGTCTCCCTCATATGTGCACTCTAGGTACCTCGGCTCTATGTGGGCCTTGGTAAATATATGCTGAGTGAATTAACAGTTTATAAAATGCTTGCCACTTATGTATTACAAACAATTTGAAGCAATTATTATTAATCTACATCGTTTTTTAAATGCTATTTTAAACAGTATTCTAATTTACTTTGTGAGTGTAGAGAAACATTTTACAAAGAAAGCCATATTTGTAGGTTAATAGTCAGTAGGTAATTGGAGACTGCAGAAAGGTAATGCACAGGAGAAAGTGGTTGGAAAAGTACCCAGATGTTCTTGAACCTGCATGTGTGTGTGTGTGTGTGTGTGTGTGCGTGTGTATGTGAGAGAGAGAGAGAGGCAGAGAGAGGGACACAGAAAGGGGGAGAGATGAGAAGCATCAATTCTTTGTTGCGACATCTTAGTTCAGCGGTTCTCAACCTGTGGGTCGCGACCCTGGCGGGGGTCGAACGACCAAAACACAGGAGTCGCCGAAAGCCAATATGTATTGTATTTCCGATGGCTTTCGGCGACCCCTGTGTTTTGGACGTTCCACCCCCGCCAGGGTCGCGACCCACAGGTTGAGAACTGCTGCCTTAGTTGTTCATTGATTGCTTTCTCATATGTGTCTTGACTGGGGGGGCTACAGCAGAGCGAGTGACCCCTTGCTCGAGCCAGCGACCTTGAGCTCAAGCTGGTGAGCCTTGCTCAAACCAGATGAGCCCGCACTCAAAGCTGGCGACCTCGGGGTCCTCCGCCTCCCAGTCCGACACTCCATTCACTGTGCCACCGCCTGGTCAGGTGAACCTGCATGTTCTTGAACTCAGGTGTTTTTTTCTTTATGTGTGTGGGATTTTTTTCCCCAAAATTTCCATAATATACATATATTATGAAAATTTTAATAATAGAAATATGCCATGTGAATGCAAACCATTGTTATGTAGTAATACATAATCTTCATATATGATAATAGCTGTTGTAAATGATATTACGCTAAAAATTTTTTATTTTTCGATTACATTTTACTTTAAATATTATTTTGTATTGGTTTTAGGTATACAGCATAGTGCTTACACAATCATGTACTTTACAAAGTGTTCTGCTTGATATTTCCAGAACCCACTGGCACCATACATAGTTATTACAATGTTATTGACTTTATTCCCTGTGCTGTACTTTACATCCCGTGACTGTTTCGTAACTACTAATTTGTACTTCTCAGTCCTTTCACCCAGTTCCCCAACCCTTCTCTCCTCTGGCAACTACCAGTCCGCTCTGTATTATTCCATTTCAATTTGTTGATTCATTATCGATTCCTAAAATATGCTTATTTTCAATTCTTTTGTCAGACTGTGCTCCTAGAAGGACGAGTGTTTCAAGGACTGACTTCTACAGCTTCTCTGTCTGCAGAATCAGGAAAGAGTGACAAGGGACTGCCACCGAATTCCAAGAAGCAGAGTCCACCAAAAAGTAAGATTTTAATGATTGTCATAAGGGAAAAGAATGCAGATAAATCACTCAGCTTCCCAGGAAGCATCCAGATTATAATCAGACATAAGATCTGTAACAGATTTTAAATCAAACAATTCAGTAATATAACAGTATTTTTTTTTTTGTATTTTTCTGAAGCTGGAAACGGGGAGAGACAGACAGACTCCCGCATGCGCCCGACCTGGATCCACCCGGCACGCCCACCAGGGGCGATGCTCTGCCCACCAGGGGGCGACACTTTGCCCCTCTGGGGCGTCGCTCTGCCCGACCAGAGCCACTCTAGCGCCTGGGGCAGAGGCCAAGGAGCCATCCCCAGCGCCCGGGCCATCTTTGCTCCAATGGAGCCTTGGCTGCGGGAGGGGAAGAGAGAGACAGAGAGGAAGGAGGGGGGGTGTGGAGAAGCAAATGGGCACCTCTCCTATGTGCCCTGGCCGGGAATCGAACCGGGGTCCCCCGCACGCCAGGCTGACGCTCTACCGCTGAGCCAACCGGCCAGGGCCAATATAACAGTATTTTACTCAACATTTAGCCCTGAACTGATTCTGTCTGTATTTTCTAAATGCCAGACTCTGATGTATAGCAACAGAATGCAGAATTAAAGGCTCTGAGTGTTTGTTTGTTCATTCGTTCGTTTGTTCATTCATTCATTCATGAGAGACAGACAGGGAGGGAGAGAGATGAGCAGTATCAGTTCTTTGTTGTGGCACCTTAGTTGTGCATTGATTACTTTCTCATACATGCCTTGACCAGGTAGCTCCAGCCAAGCCTGTGACCCCTTGCTGAAGCCAGCGACCATGGAGTCATGTCTATGATTTCATGCTCAAGTCAGTGACCAGTGACCCCTGCACTCAAGCCGGATGAACCCATGCTCAAGCCAGCGATCTCAGGGTTTCAAACCTGGGTCCTCTGGGTTCCAGGCTGGTGCTCTATCCACTGTGCTGCCGCCTGGTCAGGCAAGGCTCTGGGTATATATAGCCCTAATACAGACCCTGTACTTCCATGAGGTGGCCATAGACCCCGCTTTAGTTTTCTTTCCCTGATTGTGACTTTTTCAGTGTTTTGAAACTCAACTTTGTTCACCCACAGTCTAAGATTGCAGGCGTTTTATTGTGACTGTGAAAAGAGACTGAAGAGCAGGCACCATTTTTCATTATAATTCATCTTGATGGAGCATGATGTCTGCTTTGTTTCCAGCTCTTTCCACAGTCATTTTGACTCTTAGCACCAGTTTTTACTGTGCTTTTCCCCTGAATGCCAATGTAGCATATCCTCACTGAAGAAAAATAGCAAATGTAGCAGAATGTTTTAAATACTACTTCTAGGAATTTTATATTCTATTCCCCACTAACTATTAATTGATTATAATCCAGGTCTGTTGCATTTGGTCTTAACTAATGAAACCTTAGTTAGCTCTTTTAAATATATATATAGTATCTGTAGTCTCTCAGGGTGACATTGGTTAATAAAATTATATTGGTTTCAAGTGCACAACTCTAATACATCATTTGTGGATTGTATTGTGTGTTCACAACCCCAAAACAAGTTTCCTGCCATCACCATTTATCCCCCTTTACCCCCCTTTACCTCCCTTCACCCCCCTTTCCCTCTGGTAACCACCATACTGTTGTCTGTGTCTGAGTTTTGGCTGTGAGTGGGTGTGTGCATGTTTAGGATTTTGTTTGTTTGTTTGCTTGCTTAATCCCTTCACCTTTTTTACACAATCCACAACTCCCTCCTCTCTGACAGCCATCAGACTGTTCTCTGTCTGAGTCTGTTTCTATGTTGCTTGTTAGTTTTCTTGGCAAATATTTAATCTTCATGGGGGGGGTAGAATATTAATTTCATTTTCTCTTATTTTCATGATAATATTATTTTCTCAGTTCAAAAGTGTTTAGGCCCTGGCCGGTTGGCTCAGTGGTAGAGCATTGGCCTGGTGTGCAGGAGTCCCAGGTTTGATTCCCGGCCAGGGCACACAGGAGAAGTGCCCATCTGCTTCTCCACCCCTTCCCCTCTCCTTTCTCTCTGTCTCTCTCTTCCCCTCCCACAGCCAAGGCTCCACTGGAATAAAGTTGGCCCGGGTGCTGAGGATGGCTCTGTGGCCTCTGCCTCAGGCACTAGAATGGCTCTGGATGCAACAGCGACGCCCCAGATGGGCAGAGCATCACCCCTTGGTGGGCATGCCGGGTGGATCCCGGTCAGGCGCATGTGGGAGGCTGTCTGACTGCCTCCCCGTTTCCAGCTTTGGAAAAATACAAAAAAAAAAAAAAAAGTGTTTAGATTCTTTTGTCCCTCCTTAGTCTGCACAAAAACATGAGTAGGTTATACGATACTGGCACTCAGTTGAGAGTGCCAGCCTGCCAGCTGCCTTTCACACATTGTTGAACTCCTCTGAGGAGACACCTTCCCTGGTGGCGTCCTTGGCCCTGTCAACTGGAAGCCTGATGTTGACAGATACATTATTGAATTGTCCTGTACCAGCTTCATTTTTAATTTTTCTTTTTACCTGCTTCATTTTTAAATCCAGTGTGTTCTCTCTCTTTCTCTCTCTTTCTTTTTTTATCCATAAGTTTTTAAATGTCTTAAACAAAAAGAAGTTTATGTTTGTTTTTCGTGGACATAACCATAATACTATCACCACACTTAAAACACGTCTGTAAGAATGTCAGTTAAGCCTGACCTGTGGTGGCGCAGTGGATAAAGCGTCGACCTGGAAATGCTGAGGTCGCCGGTTCAAAACTCTGGGCTTGCCTGGTCAAGGCACATATGGGAGTTGATGCTTCCAGCTCCTCCCCCTGTCTCTCTCTCCTCTCTCTGTCTCTCTCTCTCCTCTCTAAAAATAAATAAATAAAATAAAAAGCCCTTAATATTTGAAGAAGAAAAAAAAAAAAAAAAAAAAGAATGTCAGTTAAGTCTGACCAGGTGGTGGTACAGTAGATAGAGCATTGGCCTGAGACATTGAGGACCCAGGTTCAAAACTCTGAGGTTGCCTAGCCAGGCAGTGGCACAATGGATGGAGCGTTGGACTGGGGTGCAGAGGGCCCAGGTTCAAAGCCCCCAGGTCGCCAGCTTGAGCATGGGCTCATCTGGTTTGAGCAAGGCTCACCAGCTTGGACCCAAGGTCGCTGGCTTGAGCAAGGGGTCACTCGGTCGCTGTAGCCTGGTCTGCTGTAGCCCCCGCGTCAAGGCATGTGTGGGAACACAGTCTATGAGCGACTGGGGTGCCGCAGCAAGGGGTAGGTGCTTCTCATCTCTCTCCCTGTCTGTCTGTCCCTCTGTCTCTCTCTGTCTGTGTCACCAAAAAAACCCCCCAAAAAACCCGAGGTCACTGACTTGAACCTGGGCTCATCCGGCTTGCACATAGACTCACCAGTGAGGTCACTGGCTTAAGTGTAGCATCACAGACATGACCGCATGGTTGCTGGCTTGAGCCACGGATCACTGGCTCAGCTGCAACTCCCCAGTGAAGGCTCATATGAGAAAGCAATCAATGAGCAACTAAGGTGCCGCAAGTATGAGTTCATGCTTCTCATGTGTGTATGTATCTCTCTCTCTCTCTGACTTGCTTGTTAATTTTTAAAAAAATATCATATCTGGCCTGACCAGGTGGTGGTGCAGTGGATAGAGTGTTAAACTGGGATGTAGAAGGACCCAGGTTCGAGACCCCGAGGTTGCTAGCTTGAGCGCGGGCTCATCTGGCTTGAGCAAAAAGTTCACCAGCTTAGACCCAGGGTCGCTGGCTCCAGCAAGGGGTTACTCAGTCTGCTGAAGGCCCACAGTCAAGGCACATATGAGAAAGCAATCAATGAACAACTAAGGAGTCGCAACGCGCGATGAAAAACTAATGATTGATGCTTCTCATCTCTCTGTTCCTGTCTGTCTATCCCTATCTATCCCTCTCTCTGACTCTCTCTGTCTCTGGGAAAAAAAAAAAAAAAAAAAAATCATATCTGAATATGTGCCTGTCATTCTTTCATTATTTACTGATGAATGAATAGTTGAGTTTTTGGGGGGTTTTGTTTTGTTTCTTTTTTTAGTGAGAGACAGGAAGGGATGTAGAAGAGAAGCATAAACTTGTAGTTGTATCACTTTAGTTGTTCATTGACTGCTTCTCATATGTGCTTGGATGGGGGAGCCAGTGACACGCTTACTCAAGACATTGACCTTGAGCTTCAGGTCATCGGCCTTTGGGCTCAAGCCCCCAACCATGGTATCATTTCAGCGATCCTACACTCAGGCTAGCGACCTCAGGATTTGAACCTGGGACCTCAGCATCCCAGTTCAGTGGTCTATCCACTGTGCCACCGCTGGTCAGGCAAGTAGTTGAATTTTATTACTAATATTATATTTGACTGTTTGTTTGCTTGCTTATTTTGCTGTTTGGTCAGTAAGTAATGTCTTTATCTGAAAAATCTTCATAGAAAATTGTGGTTTGGTTTATTAGCTCTTAGCAGCCTGTTCCTGAGCACTGAAGAAGCTTTTCTTCTGAGCTACCCAATCTTTTGGGCAAGAGACATTTTGGGATGGTTCCCCCTCTTCTGTTTAACTTCTTTCTTAGGCTTCTTCTCATATAAACTATATTCCCTCAAATAGCATCATAAGGCCCTGGCCAGTTGGCTCAGTAGTAGAGCGTTGGCCTGGCATGCAGAAGTCCCGGGTTCGATTCCCGGCCAGGGCACACAGGAGAAGTGCCCATCTGCTTCTCCACCCCTCCCCCTCTCCTTCCTCTCTGTCTCTCTCTTCCCCTCCTGCAGTCGAGGCTCCATTGGAGCAGAGATGGCCCGGGCGCTGGGGATGGCTCCTTGGCCTCTGCCTCAGGCGCTAGAGTGGCTCTGGTGGCGGCAGAGTGAGGCCCCGGAGGGGCAGAGCATCACCCCCTGGTGGGCGTGCTGGGTGGATCCCGGTCGGGCGCATGCGGGAGTCTGTCTGACTGTCTCTCCCCGTTTCTAGCTTCGGAAAAATACAAAAAAATATATATATATATAGCATCATGAGCTGTCTTATATACCTCCATCCTGTCTGGAGTTATGCTGTTCTTTATGTACTGAGAGAATTGGTTCTTGTAAGCATCTTCATCTTCCATTAGGTAAGACATGTAATCTGCAGTGTTCTGACCCATGATGTGTTTCTGATGTACTTCTGCATTGAATTCCTTGCTTTCTGAATCAACCAGGAATTCACTTCATACTGTGAAAGATAGACAAGCCCCAATCCGCAACTCCCTTCAGGGCCCCAAAAACTTTTATTTTCAGTAGTAGTTCTTGCAAGCTTTGTATCCAGTTACAAGTGAAGGCACCAGGTTGACCATCACTGCTTTCCACATTTAGTTCTCCAGCCACCTCCACTTGGCTTTCATAGATCTTTCCCAGGCCAAACCTGTTGAGAAGCCTGCGTGCCAGCAGCAGACCAGTACAATGTGTGCGGCTTAATTTGTCAGACCAACCTTCACACCATACTTTGGGAGTTCATGAGTGTAAACCACATAAACTATCATATTTCACCCTGGCCTGTTGGTAGAGCATCAACCCAGTGTGTGGGTGTCCTGGGTTCAATTCCTGGTCAAGGCACACAGGAGAGGCACCCGTTTCTCTACCCCTCCCCCTCTCGTTTTTCTCTCTTTCTCACTGTCTGTCTCCAGTCTCCTCCTGCAGCCATGGCTCAATTGGAGCGAGTTGGCCCCAGGCCCTGAAGATGACTCCATGGCCTCTGCCTCAAGTGCTAAGAAGAGCTTGGTTGCTGAGCAACAGAGCAATGCCCCAAATGGGCAGAGCATCTCCCCCTAGTGGGCTTGCTAGGTGGATCCCAGTCAGGGCACATGCAAGGGTCTGTCTCTGCCTCCCCTCCTCCCACTGAATTAAAGAAAAAGTTTCCTCTCTACGAGCATATCTATTGGTTCAAAGAACTGTCATCCTGTACTTGGATATGTTGTGTTTATTTTTATCCTGGATTACCTGGCATTTCCAGGCCTAGTAATCACTTTACCATCTTGTCGTCTTCTAAGTTTCACTTGGTAGCTCTTAAAGTAGGCCTTATTTTTGACAACATTAGCAAGCCCCATCTTATGGAAGAGAGACCTCATCTATTGCTCTGAAGCTGTATATCTGCAATCTTGCTTCATAGATTTATGAAATTAGACTAGTGAATTTTAAAACATCATGGTAGGGTCAAAGATGCCCCTTTTTAGAAACAGGCTTCTGTATATAAATGGAAATCAGGTACTTTGTCCTGTGACAGTTTGGGGGTACAGTTATGAGATGGGAACACTGAGCTGGGAGTTGTTCTTGGGTTCATAGCTTCTGCCTCAGGACACAGCAGGCCCTGCAGACCCCTGAGCCTTAGTCCCTTTGTGCCTGAGTGGGGTCAGCAAGCATGCCCCATGTAAGATGGGGCCAGCAGTGATCAGAGATGTGGTATGCGCGTGGGCACAGTTTTCAAGGCTGTACTGTCTTTAACACACATTACATTTGTATCTCAAAATTTAAAAAATAGTAATCTCAGTATGGAGAAAAAGAAGGAGTGCTCCTAAATTAATGTGGGCAGGCATCAGTGTTTCCCCAGAGTGTCAGTGATTGGTAAGGGTAAGACTTAAACAAGTACTTTTCGCCCACAGGTGGCACTTTGCCAGATTAAACCCCTGCCAGTGGAGGGTGTGTTTATTCTATTTGTCTTTCAAGGAAAGTCACTACCAAACTAAAACTCTGTCAAGTGTATGGCATCCCATCTCCAGACAAATGTAGAGATTTCATGAAAGCACACAGGCAATGTCATACTTATTCAAAGTGAAAGCCATTGTTCCTCTAGTGACAGTGCTGTTTCAAGGGACATCATTCTGTACTACTGAATGCAGATATGGTGTGGGTGCTGACATGTAGGTACAGCAGTTACTTGTGGCATCTACCGGTCATAGCAGTAAGCTTCCTTCAGAGTCACAAAGAGGATCCTGGACTGAGCTACAGCAGGTCAGAGTAACTCAATACAAAGCAGAATGCTACAGTTTAATAAATGACAAGTTGGTATATGATGAAATGTCTGTCACTTTGATAAATTTAGGTTGTTTTATTAAAAATAATATTCCTCTTTATGCCATTTCCTAGATGTAGTGGACCCAAAGGAGAGGGGCAAGCTACTAACCACCCCAACAGCAGCTGAAGTGTCTAAAAACTTAACTTCATCCAGTTCTTACTCATCAGTGGTGAATCAAGGTGGGACAGGAGCTAGCCCTAACCCTGATGACAACGTGCTAGTCATAGATGAAAGGGTTTCAGAGCTTTTGTCAAGAAAGACTTTGATAGAGTTTCCTCAGAAAGTTCCATCTTCATTCAGAAAACAGGGCTCCAGTCCAGAAGTTCTTCAGAAAAAGAGAGTGACAGATGCTTCCTCTTCCTCTTCATCCAGCTCTTCTGATTCCGAGTCTGACGGGGAGGGAGGTGGCTCCGAAGCTGATTCTCCAGCAGTGAGCAGAGGAAAGGTTCCAAAACCAGAGGCCTCCCATGCCTTTGAAAATGGAGCCCCCAAAATTTTAGTATCTGCAAAAGAGAAGATGTGGTCACCACAGCCACATCTGGACCTCACTTCTGCAGTGAAGCCCCATCAGGCAAAGAAGAAAGGGACCTCCAGTAAGCCATTAAAGGAAAGAAAAGACCAGCCAAAAGCCACAGTATCCAAGTCACAGGGAAATGAAGAGTTTATGAAGCAAAATGTAAAGGAAAAAAAACTTCAGGAAATATTTAAATCAACTAAAATAGATAAAGAAAGCCAAAAGCCATTTGAAGTAAAAAAAATTTCATCTGACTATACAAAGTCAGGATTATCTATACAACTGGGTGGTGGCCCAGTGCCCACTCCATTGACAGAAAAGACCACCACAGAAGGACAGCTGCCAGCAACTCCTCCTGAAAGAAAAGGAAGACATTTAGGAAAACAAGTACCAGAGCCTGATGGGGAGGTGGCTTTTTCCCCATTCAGAAAGGGAAATTTGGGGAAGCAAGTAATAGAAGAAATTTCAAAGGCTAAAGAAGAGAATTTGGAAGACCAGTTGCCAATAAAAAATTTGAAGTCAGTTCCTGTCTATAATAAAGGTGTTTTTGATGAAAAGATAGCAGTACTAAAGCTTGAGGCAAAGGGTGAAATCACTGAAGACTCAGCAACCCAAGTAGGAGACCAGGACGACACACAGGGTATACCTTGACTGTTGAGAATTCTTGTCCTTTGGGGGTGGTTAGACTGAAGAACTAGGATATAAAGAAGTACTACTACTAATCAGATTCTGTAGTTAGAAATACAGCCTGTGACACTGTCTCAGATAAGTGGAGAAGTCTATCTGAATTGTGAATAATATACATCTTATATACAAAAATCCCTAAAACATTTTTAAAAAGACCTTCCTGCCTTTATTTTATTTTATTATTATTTTTTTTTTTTGAGAGAGAGGAACAGAGAGAGAGAGAGAGAGAAGCATCACCCGTAGTTGCTTTCACTTTAGTTAAACATCGATTGCTTCTCATACGTGCCTTGACTGGGGCCAAGCCGGTGTCCCTTTGCTGAATCTAGTGACCTTGGGCTTTTCATGCCCAAGACCCCACGCTGAAGTGCCTAGACTCAGAACCAGTGACTTCAGGGTTTTGAGCTGATGGCCTCAGCATTCCAGGTCGATGCTCTACCCATGGCACCACCACCAGTTAGGCTAAAACATTTTAAATTTATTTTATAATGAAAGAATAGGCCCTTGGCACTCTTGACTGTTCTTTAAGCAGTATAATTTTGAAACTGGCAGTTTAACTTACCAGTTTTCAGAGGTGAGCCAGTGTCCACTTTATGAAATTGCAGAACAGCTCATTGAATGGAAAGGGGGAGCCCTGTTTAAATGAAGGGCAATAGTTACACTTGGTCTGATGGTCTTCAGGAGCATCTTTGTGCCTAAGGGAAAACCTGCATTTTAAGAATTCTAGTAGTGACTCGAAGGCAGTGATGGACCGCATAAATCTTTTCACTGGACATTTCCTTTTCTGCTTTATCTGAAAAACATCAGGCTGCTTTATTTTTCTATAAAGAATTTTTGTGAATGGCCTTTTTGCTACCACAGATTATTTTGTTTTAGTTTACAGTTTCATTTTAGAGAGAGAGGGAAGCATTCATTTGTTGTTTCACTTAATTGTGCATCTGTTGGTCCCATATGGGCCCTGACCATGGATCCAACCCACAACCTTGGTGTTTGGGGATGACTCTTTAACTGACTGAGCTAACTGGCCAGGGCCACTACCACAGATTTTTATTTTTTATTTTATTTTATTTTATTTTTTGTATTTTTCTGAAGTTGGAAACGGGGAGGCAGTCAGACACTCCCGCATGCGCCTGACCGGGATCCACCCAGCATGCCCATCTGGGGCGTCGCTCTGTTGCAACCAGAGCCATTCTAGCGCCTGAGGCAGAGGCCATAGAGCCATCCTCAGCACCCGGGTCAACTTTGCTCCAATGGAGCCTTGGCTGCGGGAGGGGAAGAGAGACAGAAAGGAAGGAGAGGGGGAGGGGTGGAGAAGCAGATGGGTGCTTCTCTGTGCCCTGGCAGGGAATCGAACTCAGGACTCCTGCACACCAGGCCGACGCTCTACCACTGAGCCAACCAGCCAGGGCCTACCACAGATTTTTAAAGGGAAACTGGATTTCTATAATCTTACCATTTTCTTGTGCATTGAACTTTATAAAATACAGTGTGCTTTAGGTAGGTTATTGTAAGACAGTAAAGGGGGTTTCCAATTTTAGGATCTGTGTTTCTTCAACGTACTATTCTGTATCTTTGAAATGCATTACTAACAAACTCAATTCCTTCCTGACTGCTCTTTGTTTTTTTTAAAGTCTTTCTTTTGCCTAATTTGTTGCCTGGTCATTATTGTTATGTTGATATAATTTACATGTATTCTTTCCTTTTTCTCTATTTGTCATTAACATGCAAAGTGCCAGCACTTACCAGACTGTTCAAGACCTCAAGAACGGCATAGCCTGCCACTCTTATTTCAGTCATTCTGTAAATTGGAGAGGAATACCAAAACCTTCAGGAGGAAAACAGAAATTGGGGTTTTCAGATTGCAAATCTTTTTTGAAAAATCTTTCTAATTTTTCATGGACAAGTGAATTTTCCAATATTCTCTTTGCCCTTTGGAGGAGAATAATGCTGGTCAGGACTGCAGGGAGCTCTGTCTGTGCAGTGGACTAAATGTCACCACATCCACTTGGCTCCTTAAGTTTTCTATACCCACACTTACCTCACTTTGAAGATACCCCTACACCACATTGAAGATACTCTACTCATGCAGATGGAAAGATGTCAGCTTTTTAAATAACATCATTTTTGTTTCATGCAACTAAAAAAAAATGAAGCTGTTGGTATGAATTCAAATAGTGAGAAAATGTATTTAAGTTATATTTTGTGCAGCCTGAGTAGAAGTGGAGAGAGCCACAGTGACCAAGTTTGGGATCAGTAAGAGCTTAACCCAGACCTTTGCCAACACCCTGCAAGCTCTGTCCCGCCGCCATTTTATCTTGCGCTCCATGTTACCAGAGAGCAATTTTTCTTTTGCTCTAACCTCACACTTTTAGCTTTAAGATTACCAAATATCTAAGTGTATGGGTTTTAACTTTTTTCCACTTAAGGAAGCTGAATTAGTATTTTTTAGTCTGGATCTAAAGTATCAGCAACTTCTTAAAAAAAAAGTCAAAACGAAACCTACACATCCCGTTTCCATACCCTTTGTGTAGTTATTAAAACAGTTGGAATTTATCTAATTCTTTTATATTCAGAGGCTCAGTCTCTGCTTTTGAAGTTTTCTTCTCTAAATGTTTATTTGTCACAGACACATTTCTAATAGATCTCATTTTCTTTTCCTGCATCTTTAGGTGACCTCAAAGTCCTCCATAATTGTTTTAGGCATTTTCAAAGTTCTGGGAAGTCTAGGATCTAGAAATACATAAAGATGTTAAGACACATCATAATAACTATTCCATTTCCGTAGTTAAGGCCGTATGTTTTAGAATACATTTTCAGCTAATCTCTTGATTTTGGTTTTGAAGACACTTGCTTTCATTGGCTTTTTTGGTGAGAGACTTCATAACAGGGTTATTAAGAAGCTCCTTATCCAATGTGTTCACTGAGTGTGTTTCCCCCACAGAGCCCGTGCAAGCTGCCCCTCCCGAGCCATTTGACAACACCACCTACAAGAATCTCCAGCATCATGACTATACCACGTACACCTTCTTAGACCTGAACCTGGACCTCTCGAAATTAAGGTTGCCCCAGCCCTCTTCCGGACGAGAATCACCTCGCCACTGAGAGCTGTTTTGTAATTCCAGTTATGTTGTCTGCTGCATTCTTGCCTGTAAAATAAAATCTGCTCAAGTCATGAGGCCTGGCGTTTGTAATTGGTTTTCCTTTTATACCTTCACAGTGACTGGTGAATTAGCACGACTGCTGACCATTTATTCAGCATGTGTTTTGAAACATCTGTATACAAGGAATTTTTCTTTAGAGCTATGGCTGCCTGGACATCCATAAAACTAGACAAATGTGGGTGCTCTCTAGTATTGTGAGTGTATATTGAGTCCCTTAGCTAGGTATTGACAGGAGGAATGGTTCCAGCCTCTTAATTTTATAGACCTAGTTCTTAATAAATTAAGAGTTTGCAAATTTTAACTACTGCACTGCAAAGAAATATCAAATGAAAGCATTTTATTATTAGAAAAGGAACAGAATCCTGTTCACTTGGATTAGGTATTTGCTGTCAACTCAGAAGCTTTTGGTGGTAGGATTAAGGAGAGGTTTCCAAGTGGCCGTAGCCTACTCTGCTGAATTAGCAACAGTGGCTAAATACTTCACATTACTCAAAATGTTGCATGCGTGGGGGGTGAGTCATGCTGTGTCTGCCCCAAGCACCCTGCAGGAATGAAATAAGCAGACTGCTCTGAGAAAGGAACAAATCTAAATAAAAGTGCTGCTGATTCAGAGCTGAGATAAAAACAAAACAAAAAAAACAGTATCCATCCCTTTGGGCAACACTTCATGGCCTGAGGTGGCAAGTTGTCTGCACATATGTGACAGTTTCATGTTTGGCCTTGTTCACATGCTTGTTTATGGGCCTCGCTTCATTTCATCTGAATTCTAGTCATTGGTCTCCAGTCAATTTACAGCAAACAATATAGTGGATTTGTAATTTATGATTCACATTCCTGTAATCCTACATTTCTTAAAAATTAATCCAAGTAAGAATACCAAAATTGAAAACAGCTTTGGAAAGTAATACTGTGATTGTGTCAGATTTTCTTACCACCCAAGAGGCTTAGCAACTCAGCAAGTCTTCGAAGCACATTTTTTTTATTATCAAATTACTAAAACCACATTACCAAAGAGAAAGTGGAAAATAGTAAGATTACCTAAAATCCACAGTTCCAACCCAGCCACTGTTAACATTTTACATGTTTCCTCAGTGGTGGTGGTCTTAGATGTAATCATATAATGTACATAGAGTTCTCTATCCAAGTCTTTTTTCCATCTAACAGCCTGCTTGTCTAACTGGCCCGCACACAGCCCTTGTAATGTGTGGGGGTGCACTGGGTGGCAGGGGAAGTAGAATATGAAGCTACTTACTGAGTGTGTTTCCCATAACTGTTAATGCCACAGACTTGAAAGCCTTTTTACATAAAAATGAGTATGAAGATATTTTAATTTCCAGGAAGTTTTCCCTTGGAACCTGTCCTGTGGGATTGTCAGTCTCCTTGGGACTTTGGTCCCCTCTCTGCCACTGATAAGGCTTGAAAAGCGACAATAGGCAGCAGAACTGCCTGCACCCTACTGGAGGACACGAGAGATACACATGCCACAGAATCAATCTGTCCTATGAAAGCAGGGAGTGGCAACCGTTTTCTATAAGGGGCCAGATAGTAAATATTTTAGGCTTTGCCACACATATATAGTGTTGCACAAACTTCCTTTTATTTTATTTTATTTTTATTTATTTTTTTCATTTTTCTGAAGCTAGAAACAGGGAGAGACAGTCAGACAGACTCCCGCATGCGCCCGACCGGGATCCACCCGGCAGGCCCACCAGGGGTTACGCTCTGCCCACCAGGGGGCGATGCTCTGGGCGTCGCCATGTTGCGACCAGAGCCACTCTAGCGCCTGAGGCAGAGGCCACAGAGCCATCCCCAGCGCCCGGGCCATCTTTGCTCCAATGGAGCCTTGGCTGTGGGAGGGGAAGAGAGAGACAGAGAGGAAAGCACGGTGGAGGGGTGGAGAAGCAAATGGGCGCTTCTCCTGTGTGCCCTGGCTGGAAATCGAACCCGGGTCCTCCGCACGCTAGGCCGACGCTCTACCGCTGAGCCAACTGGCCAGGGCCCAAACTTCCTTTTAAATGCTTTAAAAATGTTATAATCATTCTTAGCTTGTGGGCCTTACACAGAAACAGAGAGCAGGGTTTCTCTAAGGGACCAAAGTTTGTTGACCTTGTGGACACCAGGATTAAAGGGCTCACCGTAGATCACTGAATTGAATAAAAGGGCTGGCCAGAGAGAAGACTAAGACTAAATAAGTGGTGTGTTCTAGGTGCCCGGTTCCTCAGGTTCTATCTCTTCCTCTCCCTGACCTTCAGTTCCTTTTCCTTCCTCCTGCCATAATTCTAGAAGGGGTCTGAAACAACACCAGAATATAAACAACCAACAGCTAAAGTGCTGTTTGTTCCAGAATAATTTTCATTCTTACGGCCCTGTAATAAGATCACTGTAAATGCCTCCTAAATGCCAGGCCTAGGCTGGGACCGTGGGTTCAGAACAATGATGACAATCAGTCTCCCGAGGAAGGATGAGAGACAGGCGAAAAGCACCTGAAGGTAACATGCCGCATTTAATGACAGCAGGGTGATAACAGAAGTGAGATGTCTGGGGAAGAGGTGAAAGTGGGTGTTCATCAGAGAAGGCTGTGCAGGACATGGTGTCTCACAGGAACATTGAAAGGTGGAACTTTGTGGAGTGAATCTGGAGGGTCTTCAAGGCATCAAGATGAGTATATGCAAAGGCCTGGACATTGAGACAGCAGTTGGTTTTCAGGAAAATCAGCCCTTTGGCATCACTTGAAGCTATGCTTGAAAGGAGACACACATAAACTGAATGAGTAACGAGGGCTGAGTCATGAAGCTTGGGCTCTGCGTTAGTCAGCCTCAGCTTCCCTATCACAATGCCACAGTGAATGGCTTAACCCAGTGGTCCTCAACCTTTTTGAGCCACGGATCGGATTAATGTCAGAAAATATTTTCACAGACCGGCCTTTAGGGTGGGACAAATAAATGTATCACATGACCGAGACAAGCGTCAAGAGTGAGTCTTAGACGAATGTAACAGAGGGAATCTGGTCATTTTTTAAAAATAAAACATCGTTCAGACTTAAATATAAATAAAACAGAAATAATGTAAGTTATTTGTTCTTTCTCTGCGGACCGGTACCAAATGGCCCACGGACCGGTACCGGTCTGTGGCCCGGGGGTTGAGGACCACTGGCTTAACTGACACATTTATCGTCTCACATGTCTAGAACTAAAAGGGCTGGTGGCAGAGGAGATAAAAAAAATGGTAACACGCCTGACCAGGCGATGGCACAGTGGATAGAGCGTTGGACTGGGATGCGGAGGACCCAGGTTTGAGACCCCGAGGTTGCCAGCTTGAGCACGGGCTCATCTGGTTTGAGCAAAGCTCACCAGCTTGGACCCAAGGTCGCTGGCTTGAGCAAGGGGTTACTCGGTCTGCTGAAGGCCCATCATCAAGGCACATATGAGAAAGCAATCAATGAACAACTAAGGTGTCGCAATGAAAAACTGATGATTGAAGCTTCTCATCTCTCTCCGTTCCTGTCTGTCTGTCCCTTTCTATCCCTCTCTCTGACTCTGTCTCTGTAAATAAATAAATAAATAAATAAAATTTAAAATAAATAAATAAATAAAAGAATGATAACACATTGATGAGGTTTAAGACAGGAAGACCTGGAAGTTCATGATTTCACTCTAACTTTTCAAGAGCTGAAGAACTTTCATAATAAAATGAATTTTTAAAATCCTACTGGTAATTCAGAAAATAAAATTGGAAAGGATGAAACTTGAGAAAAGAGAGAGAAAACGGTCACTTTGCAATTCCTCCAGGCAGAGTGACGACATGTTGTGCTCAAATGTGACTCCTCGGCTGGGTGGCCAGGTAACTTGGAGGTTTGGTAGACATGGCTAAACTGTCATCCTGGAAAGTTGGTCCAGTTTATAATCTTTCCAACAGTTTATGGATGCACCAGTCCACTTACACCCTTGCCAGCAGCAGGTGTCACAGTCTCTGATATTTGCTAATGTGATAAATAACTTTTATCTCAAGTATGGGTGAGTTTATATTTCCTTCAGGCTCAGAGGCATAGAAAGCGAGCTGTTCATATATGATAAACCATCAGCTAACATCATATTAAATGGCACAAAACTGAAGGCTTTTCCCCTTAAATCAGGAACAAGACAGGGTTGTCCACTCTCTCCACTCTTATTTAATGTGGTGCTAGAAGTTCTGGCCAGAGCAATCAGACAAGACAAAGAAATAAAAGGCATCCATATTGGAAAAGAAGAAGTAAAGGTATCACTTTTTGCTGATGATATGATCCTATACATCGAAAACCTGAAGGACTCCACAAAAAGATTACTAGAAACAATAAACCAATACAGTAAGGTCGCAGGATACAAAATTAACATACAAAAGTCCATAGCCTTTCTATATGCCAACAATAAAATATTAGAAAACGAACTCAAAAAAATAATCCCCTTCACGATTGCAACAAAAAAAATAAAATACCTAGGAATAAACATAATAAAGAATGTAAAGGACTTATATAATGAAAACTACAAACCATTGTTAAGGGAAATTGAAAAAGATATAATGAGATGAAAGAATATTCTTTGTTCTTGGTTAGGAAGAATAAATATAATCAAGATGGCCATATTACCCAAAGCAATATACAAATTTAATGCAATTCCCATCAAAATTCCAATGACATTTTTTAAAGAAATGGAGCAAAAACTCATCAGATTTATATGGAACTATAAAAAACCCCGAATCGCCAAAGCAATCCTAAAGAAAAAGAATGAAGCTGGGGGCATTACAATACCTGACTTCAAACTATATTATAGGGCCATGACAATCAAAACAGCATGGTATTGGCAGAAAAATAGACACTCAGACCAATGGAAAAGAATAGAAAGCTCAGAAATAAAACCACATATATATAGTCAAATAATCTTTGATAAAGGGGCCAACAACACACAATGGAGAAAAGAAAGCCTCTTCAACAAATGGTGCTGGGAAAACTGGAAAGCCACATGCAAAAGAATGAAACTGGACTACAGTTTGTCCCCTTGTACTAAAATTAACTCAAAATGGATCAAAGATCTAAACATAAGACCTGAAACAATAAAGTACATAGAAGAAGACATAGGTACTAAACTCATGGACCTGGGTTTTAAAGAGCATTTTATGAATTTGACTCCAAAGGCAAGAGAAGTGAAGGCAAAAATTAATAAGTGGGACTACATCAGACTGAGAAGTTTTTGCTCAGCAAGAGAAACTGATAACAAAATAAACAGACAGCCAACTAAATGGGAAATGATATTTTCAAACAACTGCTCAGATAAGGGCCTAATATCCAAAATATACAAAGAACTCATAAAACTCAACAACAAACAAACAAACAATCCAATAAAAAAAATGGGAAGAGGACATGAACAGATACTTCTCCCAGGAAGAAATACAAATGGCCAGCAGATATATGAAAAGATGCTCATCTTCTTTAGTTATTAGAGAAATGCATATCAAAACTGCAATGAGATACCACCTCACACCTGTTAGATTAGCTATTATTAACAAGACAGGTAATAGCAAATGTTGGAGAGGCTGTGGAGAAAAAGGAACCCTCATTCACTGTTGGTGGGAATGTAAAGTAGTACAACCATTATGGAAGAAAGTATGGTGGTTCCTCAAAAAACTGAAAATAGAACTACCTTATGACCCAGCAATCCCTCTACTGGGTATATACCCCCAAAACTCAGAAACATTGATACGTAAAGACACATGCAGCCTGACCAGGCGGTGGCGCAGTAGATAGAGCGTCAGACTGGAATGCGGAAGGACCCAGGTTCGAGACCCCAAAGTCGCCAGCTTGAGCGCGGGCTCATCTGGCCTGAGCAAAAAGCTCACCAGCTTGGACCCAAGGTCGCTGGCTTGAGCAAGGGGTTGCTTGGTCTGCTGAAGGCCCATGGTCAAGGCACATATGAGAAAGCAATCAATGAACAGCTAAG
Source organism: Saccopteryx bilineata (assembly GCF_036850765.1). Lineage (NCBI taxonomy): Eukaryota > Metazoa > Chordata > Mammalia > Chiroptera > Emballonuridae > Saccopteryx > Saccopteryx bilineata. The sequence goes on along the minus strand of NC_089491.1, from coordinate 221,464,271 downwards.
GTGTCGCTATGAAAAACTGATGATTGATGCTTCTCCTCTCTCTCTGTTCCCGTCCGTCTGTCCCTATCTATCCCTCTCTCTATAAATAAAAAATAAAATAAATTTTTTTAAAAAATTAAAAAAAAAAAAAGACACATGCAGCCCCATGTTCATTGCAGTATTTGTTCACAGTGGCCAGGACATGGAAACAACCAAAAAACCCGTCAATAGATGACTGGATAAAGAAGATGTGGCACATGTACACTATGGAATACTACTCAGCCATAAGAAATGATGACATCGGATCATTTACAGCAAAATGGTGGGATCTTGATAACATTACACAAAGTGAAATAAGTAAATCAGAAAAAACCAGGAACTGCATTATTCCATACGTAGGTGGGATATAAAAGCGAGACTAAGAGACATTGATAAGAGTGTGGTGGTTACGGGGGGGTGGGAGGAGAGGGAGAGGAGAAGGGGGAGGGGGAGGGGCACAAAGAAAACTAGATAGAAGGTGACAGAGGACAATCTGACTTTGAGTGATGGGTATGCAACATAATTGAATGACAAGATAACCTGGACATGTTTTCTTTGAATATATGTACCCTGATTTATTAATGTCACCCCATTAAAAAAATAAAATTAAAAAAAAAAGAAAAAGCTCCCATGCCAAAAAAAAGAGAAAGCGAGCTGCTTTGATAATAACCATGTGTCTCTGTCCCTTGTAATATCAGCTCTGTCCATTATTTTATACAGTTTTCATTTTCAGCTGATTTTCCTGTAGTGTATCTAAGTATATTTTCTATTTCTTTTCTGTGTGTTTGGACATCTAATCATTGGTGATATTACTGTTGCTTGTCTTCTAACTGCCTTAGAGAATGTATCAACTATGAGCCCTTCGTGGGAGAAATACTAGGCAATGAAACCCAGCCAACTAAGAGATGATTAACATGAAAACTCAGGAACTGAGAACTCATGATGAGAGGACTGGGTGGCCATAGAATTCATGTGCACATAGCACAAGGATGAAACAAGTAGAAGATCATAGTTGCAAGACAGGACAAAACAGTTACATACCCTGACAAAGTAAAAATCATAGAAACCAAAGACTCTGGCCTGACCAGGTGGTGGTGCAGTGGATAGAGCGTTGGAGGTTTAAAACCCTGAGGTTGCTGGCTTGAGCATGGGCTCATCTGGTTTGACCAAGGCTCACCAACTGGAGCCCAAAGTCGCTGGCTTGAGCAAGGGGTCACTCAGTCTGCTGTAGCCCCCAGTCAAGGCTCATATGAGAAAGCAATCAATGAACAACTAAGGAGACTAAGAAGCAGCAATGAAGAATTGATGCTTCTCATCTCTTTCCCTTCCTGCCTGTCTGTCCCTCTCTCTATCTCTCTGTCTCTCCCTGTCTCTGTCACACACACACAGAGAGAGAGAGAGAGAGAGAGAGAGAGAGAGAGAGAGAGAGAGAAACCAAATACTCTGGAGGCAAAAGCCAGGCACTGGGAGGCTGCCCATGAGGGACCCAGATCATCTTTCAGAGCCAGTGGGCCTGTCTAAAATAGAAACGGGGCTCAGAAGGCAGTGACGATGTGCTTGCCATGGCTCCATAGTCTGCGACTTCATTTTAGTAGGATGTATTTGGAACCAGTATCTGATGGAAAAACAAACAAACAAACATTTATTTATCTGAAGTTAAAAAATCTCTATTTTTACTTCAATTTCTTTTTATCAATTAAATTTAATAATTTAATACTTTGTATTTCTAAGAAAGTCCAAATGAGTTCTTTTATGTCTGACAGGTTCTTGTACAGAAAATACTTTTTAAAGTTGATATTAAATTTTTTAAATTATTGTAAAATTTAAACAAAATTCGAAATTAAAGTTTTAAAATATTTTAATATGTCTTATTAATCTATTTAATAGTCATATTTTAACAGTCACATCTAAATATAAGAAGTAAAATTTTATTGGACATGTATTTCTTAGTGATATGTATTGGAACTATTCTTTTCAACTAGTTTTTATATCCATAAATGAATATTATTTAAGTCTAGAACAGTTTAATGATAGTTAACAGCCAAACAAAGAGAGAAAGTATAGATCACTATCAGGGACAGATTTGGATTTTGTGAGGCCTAAAGCTCATAGAATTAGGAGAGCTCTTTTTAATAAAAAATAATGCCGCCTGACCTGTGGTGGCGCAGTGGATAAGGCATGGACCTGGAACGCTGAGGTTGCCCGTTCAAGACCCTGGGCTTGCCTGATCAAGGCACATTCAGAAAGCAACTGTGACTTGATGCGTCCCACTCCTCTTTATGTCTCTCTCTTTCTCTTTCTTCTCTCTCTAAAAATCAGTAAATAAAAACAATCTTAAAAAGTGCAGAGTTATGAATTCAAAGTAAAATATAAAAAAGTGAACATTATTTAGAATGAGGAGGAAAAACTTACAAAATTTAAAAGATGGTAGATACCATGAACCTCACAAAGTCCAGAAAAAATAACATTTTTATTAACTGCTTGACCTACCTCTGTATGTGTCAGGCAATTAATTAAAAAAAAAAAAAAAAAAAAAAAAAAAAGACTTTTGGTCCTGGCCAGGTAGCTAAGTTGGTTGAAACATTGTCGCGATATGCCAAGGTTGCAGGTTCAATCTTTGGTCAGAGCACATAGAAAAATCAAGCAATGCCCTGGCCAGATAGCCCAGTTGGTTGGAATGCCATCCTGAACTGTGGAGGTTGCCAGTTCAATCCCCAGTCAGGGCATACACAGGAACATATTGATGTTCCTGTCTCTCCCTCTCTCTCCATTCCTCTTTCTAAAATCAATACAATAAACATTTTTTTAAATGAATCAACCAATAAATGCACAACTAATTGAACTCTCTCTCCCTCTCTCCCTACTTCTTTCTTTCAAAAACCAATAGATTAAAAATTGTTTTTAAATCTAAAACTTCTATTTCCTTAAAAAAAAACCAATTTTTGGCTGCATACCTTTGAAGCCTGGGCTAGACCACCGCCCCACCCCTGGGGAGGAGTCTGAAGCTTGTCTCCTGGGCTACATGGGGCGCCCAACTCCACGGTAAGTATTAGGTGATGGCCAAGTGCATCTTTACACTAAAATCCACAGCACTTCTCCAGTAAGTTCACCTATAAATCTATCCTGTATATGTAGAAGAAATGAGTGACATGGTTGACAAGCGACAGCAAGCAAGATTGTGAAAATAGAGTATAGATTTATAGTATTCCAATATAGTAGCAAAAATCAATGACATTTTTCCCCCATAAACAGAAGAATTTATAAACATTCAATTATCTAAAATACTGTTTCTTATAATTTGCAGATATTACATTAGTCTGTTGGAAGTAAGTGTGCATTTTCCCCGTCTCTGTGAATTCAATGTCATATCTGCAGCTGAGCCCCGTTAGTGAGAGCACTGGCCACAGTTACTTCATGGGGACAGAAGATGCACCATAGCTGGTGTTCCCAGCATGCTTTCTGTAAATATCAAGTATTGAGTTCTGTGACAGAGAGGTGAGGTCTCACATTCACCACAAGTTGTCGCCTGGATGAAACGGTGTCTCTACTCTGTTGTCTGAGGACCCCTCCTTCTTCCCTCACCAGAGGTGGGAGAGGCATAGCTGCAGGTGACCATGGTCCTTCCTTGATTACACAACATGGAAACACAGGCCAAGTCATCCGTAACTGCCCTACAGTTTTAAACTCTAAACCAGGGATAGTCAACTTTTTTTTTTTTTTTTTTGTATTTTTCTGAAGCTGGAAACGGGGAGAGACAGTCAGACTCCCGCATGCGCCCGACCGGGATCCACCCAGCACGCCCACCAGGGGCGACGCTCTGCCCACCAGGGGGCCACTCTAGCGCCTGGGGCAGAGGCCAAGGAGCCATCCCCAGCGCCCGGGCCATCTCTGCTCCAATGGAGCCTTGGCTGCGGGAGGGGAAGAGAGAGACAGAGAGGAAGGGGGGGGGGGGTGGAGAAGCAAATGGGTGCTTCTCCTATGTGCCCTGGCCGGGAATCGAACCCGGGTGCCCCGCATGCCAGGCCGATGCTCTACCGCTGAGCCAACTGGCCAGGGCCAGGGATAGTCAACTTTTTTATACCTACCGCTCACTTTTGTATCTCTGTTAGTAGTAAAATTTTCTAACTGCCCACCAGTTCCACAGTAATGATGATTTATAAAGTAGAGAAGTAACTTAATTTATAAAGCAGAGTTACAGCAAGTTAAAGCATATAATAATAATTACTTACGGAGTACTTTATGTCAGATTTTCGCTAAGTTTGGCAGAATAAATCTTTATAAAACAACTTACTATAGTTAAATCTATCTTTTTATTTATACTTTGGTTGCTCCACTACCGCCCACCGTGAAAGCTGGAATGCCCACTAGTGGGCGATAGGGACCAGGTTGACTACCACTGCTCTAAACAGAGATACAGATGTATGAATAGGGAAGACGAAAGCCCACTGTGGGGTCCCGGTGCCTGGACTAGTGGGGCTTCCTTTGGCATGGTGAGGGGTCTTTTCTCAGGGTTCATCCTTCGGATGATGCACTCAGGGAGGCCTCCAAATGGGTGAGAGGCAGCCTTCCTTTGTAGAGGGGGAGCAGAGTGTTGGTAAGGAGGAGTGGGCCAGGCAGCCATGACCACCGGCTTCTGCAGAGCATTGACTACGTGGTAAGAACACAGGAAGATGCAGGGTCCATGCTGTGGGTTCCAGGCACTATCTGCTGCTCCACAGCCTACATAGAACACTTTCCCTACGCAGTCTTGGACAATTACAAATCAAGTACTTAAAACCGAATCACCCTCCTTGGTTACTGTGGGTGGAGAGAGACTGCTGGCCAGTGGAGGGCGAGGACTGTGAAACGGGTGTCTCAGAAAGTGGGCTGTTTGGGCTCCAGTTAAGAAGCAACTATTCTTAGCAGATGAGGTTGAAAATGTCCCTTCTGTTGTCCCTGCCTGATGAACCCCCTGCCTAGCAATCAGAGGACAGAACATCATCACCAGGGACAGCCATGCCAGTCTAATGTCTAAAACACACAACCAGAGGCTTGTAAATGCACAAAAGGGGTGAATTTGGAAAGAAAGGAGGGCAGCTTCTTTGCACTTTCCTAGGTAATGTAAATCTAACGGACCTGGAAGCCCTTGGTGAAATCTACCCAGAGGCTCCCTGGGCCGTTCTGTCCTAGGAGGCGGCCCCACCCAGCAGTGAGACCCACGCTCAGGGATCAGAGCCAACCTCTCCACCTTGGCACCCGCAAGCCTATTTTCTCTTCCTTTCTTGTAAACACTGGCTTTGAAATCTTACGGATTGAAGCCCAGGCTCCAAGCATATCTTGATGTTTTTAGTTCATCACAAGCCTTGCCAAGGTTTTTATTTTTAAATGTGGGGTTTAAAATATATCGTCCTCAGCTCTGAGCCAGCCAGGGGAAGCCAAAGTAAAGCACTGTCTTCTTTGGAACATATGGCTGCTGCCGAAATTAGAGTGTGTTCAGAAGAGAAAGGATGTTCTGATACGAAATAAAAATAAAGGTTTATTGCATTGGAAATAGGCAAAGCCTCATTCCACCAAAAGCTGTTTTCAGAGAGAGAATTTTTAAACTATAGAGTCTATGGAAAAGAGGAGGGGAAAAGGAAAGGGGTGGAGAAGACATTCCCCAAACTGACCTAGACACTGGGGACCTGAACGTTCTACCTGAGAATGGACATAGGACACAGGAAGAGAGAGAGAAGCGTTGCCTACAAATTTAGGATGTCATCTAGGACGTAGTTGAACATGTACACACTTCTCCTAGCGAGGTTCATTGTAGGATGAGCCCTCGCTTTGGCCTGAGTGGTATTTAGCTCAGTTCCTTTTCTTTCTCTGGCTTTTAGTTTCCACCATTCTCCCTTTTCATTGTGCCACTGGGTCCTTTAAAGCATCCTGATTGTACTGCCAGATATATAATCGCAAACTAAGGTCATCTACACACAGGGGACAGCTTCAAACACTTATGGCACTTGAACTAGTTTTAAAAGTTTATTTTTCAGCATCTTTTGATGTTCTCTGTATTTTGTTTGTTTGTTTCAACCTTATAGTTATTTAGTTTAAACCTGTAATTCTCTCTTCATTTTTTTTTTTTTTTACCATGCTGTGGGTTTCCAGGTCTTTCTTCTGCTTTCAGTGAAGGGTACATTTCTAATTCTTCTTATTAAGGATCTGACCATGTCGAGAGTAGAGACTTTTAAGTAGTGTTACTGGATAGTTGATGTTTTAGGTAACTGACTATATTGTTGGAGTTAGAGTGTCATTAGAAAAAAATGTATACAACAAAAGGGGACTGTCAGTAGTGTAATTGTAGAGGCATTAGGTTAATATATAATGTATAAGTCTGTGTAATGGATAGTTTTTATTCATCATAAATTTTTTAAATGACTCGCAGATGTGCAGCCCTTGCAGCTGTTTCTCCCTTGCTAATGGCCTTAGGCTCTGACTCAGAGAGATATTTTGTGCCAATGGATTCTGGCAAGGACTACAGTTTTTGTGATACTCCCTGGGAGGAAATCATTCATTGTCAGCGGGGGTGATGATGACAAACCAATAAAAGGCTGAACGGGGAGAGGTTGGTGAAGGAAGAAGGCTGGACACTGCATGTTAAGCAGGCTGTTTTGGAGCTGATTTCAAAAAGAAATGTATTGACCTCAAAATTCTTACCTTTGATTTATTGACCTCAAAATTCTTACTGTTGATCACTAATCTGTTTCTATTTTACAAAGTCTGCTTTTTCCTCCCCTGGACAAAGCAGAGCTGCCTGAACACCAGCTGAAAGCTAGAACTGCAGTTTGGACAGTGAATTCCCCGCCAGGGGCCCACCGCGCCCTCACCTGCTTGTGCAGGAAGTATCTGAGTTCCACTGTACAGACCTTGTGATGTTCTCTTCCCAGATCACTCCTGCCTTCAGAGCAGAACTGCTCAAACTTAACCCGGTAGGAAGCACCCAAGGGTGCTAGCAAAAACACAAGATTCCTGACTTGGTGGGACCAGGTGGGAGCTGTCAGGACCAAGCAAGCAAGTAAGGAGGCTGATTTTATTTAGGCTACTGCAGGAAGGAGAGACCCCTTCCTGTCCAAAAGATCAGAGTCTCACCACAGTGTCTCGCCTTAAACTTATACAGGGAAGGCCAGACTAGTCACAGGCAGAACAATTTACAGTGTCAGTGTCAGCAAGAGGAAAGTCTCTGTCAGATGACCGGGAAATGTTTCTCTCTGTGTCTAGCTGGTTTCATGGGACAATGCTAATCTTAGCTAAGCATTCATGAGACAAAGAGGAAATTGAAGGTGTGTGTCTGGGGGATTCTATGCGTAAAAGGCATCTTCTGTGAGTCCTATGGGAGTCATGAGAAAGAGCAGAGAGCAAGTCTTATATAAATTGCACAGGGAAGTGGGAGAGGGGTCTCTCAAGGTTGCTGTTTCCTGAGGGTTCAGCTAAGATTAATTCTTTTCAGCACCAATAATCTGCATTTTGGATAAATGCCCAGTGACTCGAGACAGGTGGAAATGAATCAAACTTTGAGAAACTCTGATTTGGGGCACTGGAGTGATGTAAGTGCTGCCTACATCACCCCAGTATCACTTTATCATTTTTTGGTTGGTGTTGCCCATCCTGTGATAACCTGAGATATTGAGGCATGGCAAGTCACCCAAGTCCTCTCCAGTGTTCACCGTCACTTCTGCTCATGCTTTTCCAGGTCTTAAACTTTGGAGATCTCAGGCCTATATGCTACCCATGAGGAATGAAGGGCCTTACCATTCCCATCGCACAGCCAGTCAGTAGCATGAATGGCTGGGCTGAGGGGCCAAGGCCCCAGGCCTATGCCTTCTCTCCTCAGGAACCTTCACTGGCCCGTTCCCTCTCACCTGAACTTGGTCTGACCAGAACCACTGTGGGTGTTAGGTGCTGGGTAGGTGACAGCTGCTCCCAAAGAGCACAGGCTGCTCCTGCTGTCCCATCCCAATTCCTGTGCCTAGCCAGGGCCAACATGATACAAAAAGCACACAGACCAGGCAATCTGAGAACACTCTCTGGGCACTGGCTCCAAGTTCTGACCAAGGGATGCTGCCGTGCTAATTCCTAAGGCCTGGTTACCAAGAGCTGAGTGCCCATCAAGGAAAGTCCAAGGGAGGGAGCAGTTCACAGAATCTGGGAAGCAGGCAACAAGCTGCAACAGTGTGTGTATGGGGGAACCTGACTCATGGTGACCCAGCATAACCCCCTCACATACATACACACACTTTCCTCCTACCTTGTGAATTCTGATAGTGCCTCCCATTGGCCAGCCCACCTGGAAGCCAGGAGGGAGACCTCAAAGCAGCTGTGCAGGTGGCCATCAGGGCACAGAGCAAGTGAAAGCTGATTGTAACAATGTGTGTTATTCAATAATTAAAATCTAATCTGGGCCCTGGCTGGTTGGCTCAGCGGTAGAGTGTCGGCCTGGCAGGCGGGGGACCCGGGTTCGATTCCCGGCCAGGGCACATAGGAGAAGCACCCATTTGCTTCTCCACGCCCCCCCCTCCTTCCTCTCTGTCTCTCTCTTCCCCTCCCGCAGCCAAGGCTCCATTGGAGCAAAGATGGCCCGGGCGCTGGGGATGGCTCCTTGGCCTCTGCCCCAGGCGCTAGAGTGGCTCTGGTCGTGGCAGAGCGATGCCCGGAGGGGCAGAGCATCGCCCCCTGGTGGGCAGAGCGTTGCCGCTGGTGGGCGTGCCGGGTGGATCCCGGTCGGGCGCATGCGGGAGTCTGTCTGACTGTCTCTCCCCGTTTCCAGCTTCAGAAAAATACAGAAAAAGAAAGAAAAAAAAATCTAATCTGACTTTAAAAACATAAAGGGATAACAGGAACAAATGCTGGAGCAGCTATTTGTGACCCAGGAGCTCCAGCCTTCCCTCTGAGGGTGGCCAGGGACTGCACATCCTCTGTGTGGTTGAGTGGAGAAGACCCCAGGTCCACAAGGTACCATGCTCAGATCTAGAGGGAGGTGGGTGCAGGAGTGAGAGTGACCAGGTAGGTACCTATGGGCCCAGGAAGAGAGTGCTGGGCTGAGCAGTGTGGTTCTGACACCAATTCCAAGGTTAGTGCAGACCCACAGGATAAGGGAATGGTCCCCTACAAGATTGACCTCATTCCAGATGCCACCCAAACTTTAGAAGTTCTAGGCCACTGGTGGTTCTGGCCAACTGGTAACTAATTTCAGAGTTTTCCAACACCCCTCCTGATTCAATCATTTGTTAGAATGACTCAGAACTCAGGAAAATTCTATAGTTTACCATAAAAGATACAAATTAGAACCAGCCCAAAGGACGAACCCACAGGGTGAGATCTGGGAGGGCCTCTAACGGGAGGCTCTTTGCCCTCAGGCTCCACCCTCCTGGCACATCCCTTTGTGTCACCAACCAAGAAGCTCATATGGGTTTCTGGTGTTTGGAGTTCTTATTTGGGTTTTATAACATGGGCGCAATTGAATCACTGGTCACATGCTTGACCTCAATCTACAACTCTCCTCTCCTCCTCAGAGGTCAAAAGATTGGCTTGATATCACTTAGCTCAAAGACCCAATCCTTTTAATCAATCCCGGGATGGTTTTCCTGGCCTGATGGGCCCTCATCCTGAAGCTATTTAGAGACTACTATGACCCACCTCGTTAGTATAAACCAGGGTTAGTCAACCTTTTTATACCTACCGCCCACTTTTGTATCTCTGTTAGTAGTAAAATTTTCTAACTGCCCACCAGTTTCACAGTAATGGTGATTTATAAAGTAGGAAAGTAACTTTACTTTATAAAATTTATAAAGCAGAGTTACAGCAAGTTAAAGCATATAATCATAATTATTTACCAAGTACTTTATGTCGGATTTTCACTAAGTTTGGCAGAATAAATCTTTACAAAACAACTTACTATAGTTAAATCTCTTTTTATTTATACTTTGGTTGCTCCGCTACCGCCCACCATGAAAGCTGGAACGCCCACTAGAGGGCGGTAGGGACCAGGTTGACTACCACTAATATAAAGTCAGGTATGGTCTGAAGGGGTAGAGGCTGCTGCCCCAGAAACTGGGGACAAAGACAGGCCAGCTCCTTTGTTATGCAATGAATTCCAGCAGCACCACAGAGAAAAGGAAACTCCCAAACCACCTCTGAGCTGCCCTGAGAGCTACACCCCTAGTGGGGACAAGGGGGTAGGGGGTGACGTGTCTGCCACTATTCCCCTGATGGCCCAGGTACCCAAAGCTCAAAAACTAGTCAGTAGAAAACCCCAGACATTCCAGATGCCTTAGTGAAAGACGGCCTTGATGTGCGTCTCCTCGCCGGAATGTTGGTTTTGTCTATACAACAACAAAACGAGTATTTCTAAAGTTGCCATTTACCGAAGGGCACATGTTTGCTCTTTATGATTCCATATGTTTGGATTTTAAATAGCATTCTTCTGAGTAAATGTTGCTTTGGGGATTTAGCTCCCTAGCTATTCTTTAAAGGGACTCTGATTTTTAGTTTCAGGAAGTAAACCCTTTTGATTTATTTAAATACTTAGGGGCTGAGATAAATCTATCCCTGTGAGTAATCTGTTTGAATATTGTTGGCACAGCTGACATTGTGTGGACGACACTGTGTAACTGGAGAAATAATTTTGGGGGATACTTTGCTTTGGCTTACATGAGCAGTGTTAGGATAGGGGGAATTGACTTCTGGTACCTTCCTTCCCCTCAGACTCAGTATATCCTTTTGGGTGAGATTCTTAATTTTTCAGTGCCTCTATTTTCCCATAAAATAGAATTAATAACACTTGCTCCTACTGCAGTGAAATAACACGATGTCTGGGATTTGTTTTAAACTACTTAAGGAGGGGGAAAAGGATGGAAAACAAATGAAATAAAACTAGCAAAATGTTAATAATTTTTAGAGCTGAATGATAGCTACACGAGGGTTCATTTTTCTCCTCTCTCTACTTTTGTGCAAATGAAAATTTCCAAAATAAAAATGTTAGAACATAGCAATAACACCTGTCCCTTTGCTGTAGGAGACTGCCATGAACTGGAACCCGGCACTTACGGCACCTCTGGCTCATTGGGGTAGGATGCCACACTAATACAAGCCTGAGCTGCTGTTATTCTATGGCCCTCAAATTATTGCATCACACCTTGAAAGCTGTTGACAAGGAGACAGAAAATAGATTAGGACCTATGGGAAGAATGGCTATGAAAGAAAGAGATAAAACTTCCAGAGCATCTGATGCCACCCAGAGGAGTTGATCTTCATATGACAAACTGAAGGCCCATCTGAGTAAACTGGTGATGTAGGAAATAAATCTGCAATATATCAGAAATATGTTGCCTGGTAGCTGCCAATTTATTTCTGAAGTTCCATATGCATAACATTTCCAGTCTCCTAAATGGTCAATAATAAATTTTTTATTTACAAACCACTGGTTCTCAGATGAGCACACTGAATAAAAATAAGCTCTCGCAGAAGTTGGTTAATTTCCACCAACGTGAGACCTGGTAACAAGTGACTTACTGAGTTTGGCGAAACAGTGCACCAATGGGAGAAACTGTTACATCAAAAAAGTTGCACCCATCACAGCGTGAGGTCAGTATCATGGAAAGTACAGGGAGTTATATGGAAAGATACAGCATTGAATTATGTGCCATAAAAGTAGTCAACAAACTTGTTCCTACCTGAAAGAAGTACATTTGAGAAGACATATTGTTGGCTTCTCAGAAACCCTTGAACTTTCTGTAATAGTGAATTACTAGTTAAGGACTAGTGATAGATCTGCTCTAAAAACTTCAGAGGACCAGAATGCCTCTAAGTTCTGGATGTATATTGGTCTCAGAGACAGTGGCACCAGCTGCAGGAGGGGAGCATGAGGTTTCATTCCTCTGAGCCACAGGGACGGGATTCGCAGCTCATGACAACCATGAAGAAAGGCAATGTGGATCTTGCTGAAAGTGAAAATAAACGCCCCAAATAATTCTATAACCCAAAGACTGATTTTTCTAAGACAGAACAAACATGAGGGTACAGAGAAGTCTCTGGTAATTAAGAATCACTGCCGATAGAAATGAGACAGGAGGGAAACTTAGCTTTGTTAGCAAACCCTTTGGTCAAAGGATGATCACACCACATGGTATAAATAAGGCTTTGAATAAGTAAGAAATAGTTTAACAAAGAAAATTTGAAAAATTTTATATATAATTACCAAAACCTAAGCTAATTAAAAATAAGTCCATCTTGCTGTTAAATGGGCTTCTAACAATCCTTATTAAGCAAGAGTTTATGTCCCTAGTTTATACTGAAAGTAGAAAAAGGAGATGCCCAGTGCTGGGATCAGGGCTGTGACCTTGTCTTCATTTCACAGTGGGGCTGCAGCGAGCCTTGTACTTGTCTGGACAGTTTTCTCCTCTTAAAATGACCCAGATTCCTTCTGGCTATAGAATTCATGAGCACATTCTGTTTTCCAGTAATGACTTTATTTTTTAATCTTTCCACTGATCCTAATATTTGCACATAACAAAGGTGTTTGTTTTTTTTCAATTTGTAGATAAATATTTCTGGTATAGCAAAACAAAGTGCTGTTCATTCCAGCTGGTGGTGAGGAAGATGGTGACACAGCCACCAAGAAAGCTGCTTCCCGACTGAGCGAGCCCCACAGCTCCAGTCCAGGCTGTGTTCTCTCCCTCTCTCTGAAAATTGCTGCAGAAAATGAACCTCTGTTCTCTGGTATCTCCTTTTTTTTTTTAATTTATTTTTTACAGAGACAGAGAGTGAGTCAGAGAGAGGGACAGACAGACAGGAACGGAGAGAGATGAGAAGCATCAATCATTAGTTTTTCATTGCGCGTTGCAACACCTTAGTTGTTCATTGATTGCTTTCTCATATGTGCCTTGACCGCGGGCCTTCAGCAGACCGAGTAACCCCTTACTGGAGCCAGCGACCTTGGGTTCAAGCTAGTGGGCTTCTTGCTCAAACCAGATGAGCCTGTACTCAAGCTGGTGACCTTGGGGCCTCGAACCTGGGTCCTCTGCATCCCAGTCCGATGCTCTATCCACTGCGCCACCGCCTGATCAGGCTCATGCTCCTTTTGTGCTAATTTTGTGCTGACCCAAGTGCAGGAGGGCAGTATACCTGCTCTGCCCCCCTCTCCCTTAGACATACATCTTCGGCCCCCACCCCCGGGTGGAGCCAACAGCAGATCTGAGTCCCTGCAAAGGTCAGTGCAACCAGCTGGAGGGCAAGGAAGCCACAGAGGGGCTCACAAGCAGACCATAAACTCTTCCACCCTTATCCCTTCCCTTTCTGTCCCCACCCCACCCACACTCCTCAGCAAGTGGGCAGATGAGCCACTCTAGGTGGGAGTGTCCAAGTAGGAGGCTGGAGTAGCTAGAAAGGGCAAGAGAACAATTCTCCCAAGAACACACTGATGGCTGTGGGCTAGGAGGCAGACTATAGGACTTGAAAGCATGTTTTTTTTGTTGTTGTTTGTTTGTTACAAAGACAGAGAGAAACAGAGAGAGAGAGAGACGAACAGATAGGAAAGGAGAGAGATGAGAAGCGTCAATTTTTTAATTAATTAATTAATTTAATTTTTTTTCACAGGGACAAAGAGAGAGTCAGATAGAGGGATAGATAGGGACAGACAGGAAGGGAGAGAGATGAGAAGCATCAATCATCAGTTTTTCGTTGGGACACCTTAGCTGTTCATTGATTGCCCTCTTATATGTGCCATGACCGCGGGCCTTCAGCAGACTGAGTAACCCTTGCTCGAGCCAGTGACCTTGGGTCCAAGGTGGTGAACTTTGCTCAAGCCAGATGAACCCATGCTCAAGCTGGCAACCCCGGGGTCTCGAACCTGGGTCCTTCCGCATCCCAGTCTGATGCTCTATCCACTGCGCCACCGCCTGGTCAGGCAAGAAGCGTCAATTCTTTGTTGCAGCATCTTAGTTGTTCATTGATTGCTTTCACATATGTGCCTTGACTAGGGGGCTACAGCAGAGCAAGTGACCCCTTGCTCAAGCCAGCGACCTTGGGCTCAAGCTAGCAACTTTGGGCTTCAAGCCAGTGACCATGGAGTCATATCTATGACCCCACACTCAAGCCAGAGACCCTGTGCTCAAGTTGTTGAGCCCGTGCTCAAGCTGGATGAGCCCATGCTCAAGCCAGCGACCTTGGGGTTTCGAACCTGGGTCCTCTGCATCCCAGTCCAACACTCTATCCACTGTGCCACGACCTAGTCAAGTAAAAGCCTGTTTTCTGTGGCTGTTCCTTAACTATGGTCCTCTAGAAGAACCATGGGGTGAGTGACGAACCTGGACACGAGCCTTCCAGGGTCGTCCACAGAGTCTTTGGCCATCCACAGTACAGAAGGAGGAAATGGTGCAGTAAATAAATGAAGCATGCCTGCTCTCTTAATAGCCTCATTGTGCCTCTATAGGGGTCTAAATAGAGATGAGAAAGAGTGCTGTCTTTGTCAGCATTCTCCAGAGAAACAGAACCAATTGAATAAAGATATGTGTGTGTGTGTGTGTGTGTGTGTGTGTATCTATGAGAGATTGATTTTAAGAAATTGTCTCATGCCATTGTGGGTGTGGACAGATCTCAACAGGCTGAAAATTCTGGTGAGAGTTTATGTTGTCATGGTCTGCTAGTAAATTCCTCAAGGATCTCAGACTGTTTTATCATAAGGCCTTCACCTGATTGGATGAGGCCTACCCACATTATATGTGAAATGCAATATAAGCTTATGCAGATAAGCTTGCATTTCACATGTAACACCCAATATGGGACCTTGCACATTGTCAGGTCTCAATTCCAAATTAATAAGCAAGTGAGAGATATAAATGAGGGGGGAAAAACTCTAAGAAGAGACCCTTTGAGCTTAATTTGATTTGCTCAAAGTCTCCTGACTTAAATATTAATCTCATCTAAGAGATACCTTCACAGCAACATCTAGGTTTGTGTTTAACCACGCAACTGCACACTCGAGCTCAGCCAGATTGACACATAACACAAACCAAAGCTCACAGGTGCCAAAGCTCAGAAAATAGCACCTGCCCCCATGCAGCTAAGGCTATGCCCAGTGCTAGCTGTACACACTTGTGTCATTTCACAGTTCTCGTTTATGTGCTTCCTTCAATCTGTCTGAGCATGCTAGTGGCTTCCCTTAAAATGGGAAGTGTGCACATCTGTCTCAGGCCCAGTCTACTGTCTGCACTGAACCACAAGCCTGCCTTTGTTGTGTAGTTTAGTTGTCTCCATTGCAACTTGCTCCATCCTGTCATTGGTTATCATGTTTCAACTGTTGACCTAGTCCAAAAATTCTCTCACTCTCTTTATTTTTACATACAACAGAATTATTATTGAGCCTTAAAAAATAAGGAAATTCTAACCCATGTCACAACATGGATGAACCCTGAGGACAATGCGCCACGTGAAAAAGGCTGGTCATGAAAGGACAAATGCTGCATGATTTTCCTCTGATGAGGTGCCTACAGGCATCACAGAGACAGAGAACAGAACTGTGGCTGCCAGGCCAGGGAACAGGAGGTGGAGAGGATGCTTGCTCAGAGGGCACAGCCTCAGCTTCCTGATGGGACAGTTAGCAGTGTTGGCAGCTCAGCACTGTGAGTACATTTAAGGTCACAGAGCTGTACGCTTACCAATGGCCAGAATGGCAAACTTTCTGGTTATGTGTATTTTACCACAAGTGTCCTATATTGCTTCTGAATATTTGGGGATTTTCCAGTTATCTCTCTGTTCTTGATTTGTAGTTTAGTCTCACTGTGGTAGGAGGACATGCTTTGTGTGACTTAAATCCTTTTCAATTCTTGACACTTGAGTGCACTTGCTGGCTTACTCTGTCCTGCTGGGGGTTATCACATTTCAGCGGTTCACCGACCTCACAAGAAATGATCTCTTTGAAGAACTGGCTTTTATCAGATTGTAGAATCCAGTAATTTGGAGAATTTTTGGAGCATACATTTTTTTTTTTTTTTTTTTTTTTTATTTTTACAGAGGCAGAGATAGACAGGGACAGACAGACAGGAACAGAGAGAGATGAGAAGCATCAATCATCAGTTTCTCGTTGCGCGTTGCGACTTCTTAGTTGTTCATTGATTGCTTTCTCACATGTGCCTTGACCGCGGGCCTTCAGCAGACCGAGTAACCCCCTGCTGGAGCCAGCGACCTTGGGTCCAAGCTGGTGAGCTCTTTGCTCAAGCCATATGAGCCCGCGCTCAAGCTGGCCACCTCGGGGTCTCGAACCTGGGTCCTTCCGCATCCCAGTCCGACGTGGAGCATACATTTTATGACAACATTTGAATAGTTCCTGGCGTGCAGTGTGAGAGAACGTGGAGGAGTGTATAAAAACTGAACTCCAGAACAAAAAGCAGATAAGCTTGCATTTCACATATAACACCCAACATGGGACCTTGCACAGGTCTCAATTCCAAATTAATAAGCAAGTGAGAGATATAAATGAGGGGGGAAAAACTCTAAGAAGAGACCCTGTGAATCAATGTCACCCTGTTAAATTTAATTTTCTAAATAAATTTTTTTAAAAATAGAGACCCTGTGAAATAACTAGTAAGAAATCATTCTTCTCTGTGCCATTAAACTCTAACCCTCTACTCTCAAAGTGTGGTCCATGGGACTGAGAACCCCCAAGACCCACACAGGGAGTCTGTATGGTCAAAATTATTTGTATAATAACACTAAGAAATTACTTGTCCTTTCCATGGTGGCATTTGCAATGCTGGCATAGATGCAACAATGGGTGAAACTGTGGGCTCTTCTGCATAGATGGCTTGAGAAAGTGACACCGAATTCTACTGCTTGCCACTGTGCAGTTACCAGGCACTCATTGAAAAAAACAAAAAAACAAAAAAACACTGTTTCGGCTCTGGCCTGGTACTTCAGTTGACTGGAGCGTCATCCTAATATGCCTAGGTTGCGGGTTCTATCCCAGGTCAGGGCACAAACAATAGGTCAATGATGGCGTGAATAAGCGAAACAACAAATTGATGTTTCTTCCTCTCACTTTCTCTCTCCCAAACTCTCTAAAAATCAATAAATTAAAAATTTTTTTACAAAAGACAGTTTCACTAAGAATGTCCTTGTTGGGGCCTGACCAGGCGGTGGCGCAGTGGATAGAGCATCAGACTGGGACACAGAGGACCCAGGTTTGAGACCCCGAGGTCGCTGGCTTGAGTGTGGGCTCATCTGGTTTGAGCAAGGCTCACTGGCTTGAGCACATGTTTGCTGGTTTGAGCAAGGGGTCACTCGGTCTGCTGTAGCCCCAAACCCCCATCAAGGCACATGTGAGAAAGCAATCAATGAACAACTAAGATGCCGCAGCAAAGAATTGATGCTTCTCAATCACTCTCCTTTCCTGTCTGTCCCTCTCTCTGTCACAAAAAGAAATAAAAAAGAATATCCTTGATGATTCAGCAGACTTTACTAATTTTATTAAGTCTTGACTACTGAACATGCAACTTTTTAATATTCTGTGCAAGGGAGCAGGAGCAAGAAGGTCATATCATGTTCTCTGCAGACCCAGGCCTAGCAGCAGCCTGGAGGAAGAGCCTGCTGTGACTGTCTGAGCTGGTTTAGCTGCTGTTTTTCACAGAACACCTCTTTTTTTTTTTTACCTGAAAGAAAAATGGACAAACTTCTGGTTATTCAGACTTTGGAATTAGGCAGGAAGTTTCTTAAAAATGAACAAAATGAGGCCTGACCTGTGGTGGTGCACTGGATAGAGAGTGAACCTGGAACACTGAGGTTGCTAGTTCAAAATCCTGGGTTTGCCTGATCAAGGCACATACAACAAAGAAACAAGCAAGCAATGAACAACTATGAGTTGATATACTTGCTCCATCCTTCTTCTGTGAAATCAATAAATAAAATCTTAAAAAAAAGAAAAACGGACAAAATGAGTTTGTCACTTCAAAGAAATCAACAGAGTATTTGCTGTCAGTGACCAAATTTGAACTTTCAAGTGGAAATTAGGATTCTGAAAAACTTGAACCGTCATTGAACTTGATCACTGCCTAATAAAGATTTCTCTGATGAGGCAGGTAGTGACATTACAACTGTGACTTTTTAATACTGTCTAGTGAAATGTGCCAACATTTGTAATATCTGCATACTTCAGTGAATTAATATTTTCCAAATGACCAAATGGCCATGTTACAAAGTCACATGTGGATAATATAGCTGCTACTGTCAAAGTGCCAGAGAGACCAGAGTTTTAGTCTAACAGCACAAAAAGTTCACTGATATGGTGTCACAGTCCACACTGCAATGAGACTTCAAAAAACATCCACATGTCAGTTTGGGTGGAGGATCTACATAAATGCTCCTCCATCCATCTTTCCCTCCCCTCCCCTCCCCTCCTCCATCCTTCCTCCCTCCCTCCATCCCCTCCCTCCTTCCTTTCCCTCCCCTCTCCTCCTCTTTCTCTTTCTTTCTTTCTTTCTCTTTCTTTCTTTCTTTCTTTCTTTCTTTCTTTCTTTCTTTCTTTCTTTCTTTCTTTCTCTCTTTCTCTCTCCCCCTTTCTTTGTCTTCCCTTTCCCTTTCTCTTTTTTTTTTAAAGGAAATTAAAGTCTTTCCACTAGTTCAAGTCAATTTTTGTATCTTATAGGAGTTTACTTCCTTTTTAAAAGTATGTCAGAGAGTGACGTCACGGAAATGGCGCCGTGAGCAGCGCGTCCGACAGATCTCCCCAAAATCTCAACAAATTTATCAACTAGAAACAGAAAAATTTATCCTCGGAGCATTCCGGAGTTCCACACACACTGAAAGCGAAAGGACTGTTATCACTTGAGTCTGGGAGACGGGTCAGAGCTGACGGTGTGAAGGAGGCTAACTACCGCACGGACGTTCATTCAAGCTGAGGAGGGACTACGCCTGTGGTGAGTCAACCCACGCGTGCAACTGCCCGCCCACACTCGGGGAGCGACAGCCTGGGCGCTGGGCCAGCGTGCCCTGAGAAACTGTGCGCGCGCCCTGTGCCGCGGTCCGGTCGCAGAGCGAGCTCCCTTACACCACCAGCGTCCCCAGCGGCCCGCGCACTGCGAGTGAGATTCCCCAGCCACCGGTGTGCCCTGATAGACCGCGCGCGTGCCCCGTGCCTTGGTCCGGGAGGGGCGCCAAGACTGTCTTCCCCATTCTGGAGATTCTCTCCGTGGGCGGGGCACCTCACCCAGCCATTCAAGCTAACAATCAAGCGTTGGGGGAGGGGCGCGCAGGCAGCCTGAAATACTTTCTGGAGCACAGCTGCGGATCCAATCACTGAAATTAGCTTAACCCACGAAATCTGTGCACCCACGGGGCTCTAATTGATAGGATCTCTCTCAGTTCAGCGATCCAAGACAAGAGGCGTGATATTTTTCAGTGCCTCTCGCTAAAGGGGCGGGGGCAACTTCTGATTGACAGAGCCTCCATATTCAGGGATATACACTAACAAGAGGGATTTGGCAGATATTAAGATCTATACAGCAAGCAGCAACTAGTGTCTCTTCTTCCCAGCCAAAATAGGTTACAAAGTGTGGAAAGCCTGGGTTGAGTGGTCCAACTGAATGCTAGGCGCTGAACAGTCACCTTGACAACAATTGACTCCCAGCCCCACCTGATTACGCTGGAGGCTCTGACTGCCAGAGCCTTACCCAGAGCCTTGTGCTGAGTGGGGATAGAGTGGGGATATCCCAGCTCTTTGAGCCTCTTACTCCCCAGACAGAAGCAGTGGCAGCCTCATAACTGGATCACCAGGCTGCTAATTCAGGAAGGGGAGACTAGGAGAGAGAATCCAGGAAAGCAAACTCTCTCATTGTTGGACCCTGCAAACGCCAACAAGCCTTGACTACCAGCGAGACTAAAGCCAATTATATGACATTGCCATAGAATCCCATCAACTGCAAATCCCTACCTAAGCGTGACACAGGGGCAGAGCCTGGGGTACAGAGTCACTGACCAGGAAGAGGGAGAGAAAAGAAAAGGAAGAAGTTAACCTCTCAAAATCAAGAAAAATCTACAGACTTTATAACTTGTTCCACTAATTCTTCGTTGTTGTTGTTTCTTTCTTCTATCTTATTGCCTTTATTATTATTTCTATTTCCTCACCTCGGTCCTTTTATTCTCTGGCCATCTTATGCTTCCCTTTTCTTGAACTACACTACCCATGAGTGTTACATTTTATTTCTTTTCTTCATCCTTACTCTCCTTTAGAGTTATACTCCAAAACCCTTAACTCTCACTCTCTCCCCTTTTGTCTTTTTTTTTTCTCTTCCCTTTTTTCTTCCTTCGTTTCTCTCTTTTTCTTATTTTTTCATTTCTATTTGTTTCTTCTTTTCTCCTTTTACTTTTCCTCCCATTCAATCCTCAATGACGAACAAATTATTTGAATTGGGACTCAAGTTTTTTTGGGGGTTTTTTTTTTTTTGCTTTTGTTTTTGGTTTTCCTTTGTTTGTTTGTTTTTGTGGCATTTTGGGTACTTTTTACATTGCTTTTTAACTCACTAGCATTCCTCCCAACCCAAGGTCTACGCTGCAGTTAGTCTTCGCTCCACTTAATACAACAGATTTTTACTTATTTTTATTTTTTTCTTCTTTATTATTATTTGTTATCTCCTTTTTTCTGTTTCCCTCTTACCCCTCTCATTATATCTCTTAGTCGACCATCACTTACAAGCAAATCATTTTATGCTTGTCTAAGATTTTCTCTTTTTTTTTTTTGCATTTAGTAGGTCCCTACTCCCTTTTTTGCCCCTTGAACTCTTCACCCCAAATCAGGCCCTCCGTTATAGGCAGTTTTTGTTCCATTTAGCATAATATAATTCACAGGTCATCACGATATTTCCCTAAGGAGGGGAGAGGAGGGGAAGAGAAGAAAGAAAAAAGGGGGAAATAATAAATTTATACTGTTTTTTTGTGGGGTGTTTTCCTTTTTTTTTCTTTTTATTCTTTATTAATTCTAATTAATACTATCAACAAGACCACCCTCAGATGCCAATAAGAAAAAGGAAATAGAATATTATGGATACAAAAGATAGAGAGGTAACACAAATAGATGTGGAAAAATCTATGGAGAAAAGATTTAACATATTGGAAGTCTTGGAGCCAAATGGCAGAGAATTTAAAATAGAAATCTTAAAAATACTCAGAGATATACGAGAAAACACAGAAAGGCAATTTAGGGAGATCAGAAAACAACTCAACGATCACAAAGAATATATTACCAAGGAAATTGAAACTATAAAAACAAATCAAACAGAAATGAAAAACTCAATTCATGAGCTGAAAAACGAGGTAACAAGCTTAGCTAATAGAACAGCCCAGATAGAAGATAGGATTAGTGAAATAGAAGACAAGCAACTTGAGGCACAACAGAGAGAAGAAGAAAGAGACTCAAAAATAATAAAAAATGAGAAAGCCCTACAGGAATTGTCTGACTCCATCAGAAAGAATAACATAAGAAAAAAAAAAAAAAAGAATAACATAAGAATAATAGGTATATCAGAGGGAGAAGAAAAAGAAAATGGAATGGAGAATATACTCAAACAAATAATAGATGAGAACTTCCCAAGCCTGTGGAAAGAACTAAAGCCTCAAATTCAAGAAGCAAACAGAACACCGAGTTTTCTTAACCCCAACAAACCCACTCCAAGGCACATCATAATGAAGATGACACAAACCAATGACAAAGAAAAAATTCTCAAGGCAGCCAGGGAAAAGAAGAGTACAACATATAAAGGAAGGCCTATTAGATTATCATCAGATTTCTCAGCAGAAACTCTACAAGCTAGAAGAGAGTGGACCCCAATATTTAAAGCCCTGAAAGAGAGGAACTTTCAGCCAAGAATACTATACCCATCAAAGCTATCCTTCAAGTACGAAGGAGATATAAAAACATTCACAAATACAGAAAAGATGAGGGAATTTATCATCAGAAAGCCCCACTCCAGGAAATACTAAAGGGGGTTTTCCAACCAGATTCAAAGAACAAAAGAAAACAAAACCACAAGTAACAGCTCCACCAAGAAAACAATAAAACCAAACTTAAACTGTGACAACAAAAGAAAAAAAGGGGGGAAAGGATGAAGATTAACAGTAGCAAAGGACGATGAAGCGCAGAAATGCTCATAAGATAGGGTACTACAATGAACATGGTAGGTACCCTTTTCATTACTTAATGGTAACCATCCTTGAAAAAACCACCACAAAAACACTTGACTTAAAAAAGGTAGCAACAGAGGAAAGAAGTATGGAATACAAACAAACAAAAACAAATGATAGAAAAACAAAAGAGAAGAATCAAACAAGATACAAAACTAACAGAAAGCAATTTATAAAATGGCAATAGGGAACCCACAAGTGTCAATAATCACACTAAATGTAAATGGATTAAACTTACCAATAAAAAGACACAGAGTAGCAGAATGGATTAAAAAAGAAAATCCAACTGTATGCTGCCTACAAGAAACACATCTAAGCAACAAGGATAAAAACAAATTCAAAGTGAAAGGCTGGAAAACAATACTCCAAGCAAAAAACACCCAAAAAAAAGCAGGTGTAGCAATACTCATATCTAATAATGCTGACTACAAGACAGAAAAAGTACTGAGACAAAAATGGTCATTTCATAATGATTAAGGGGACACTGAATCAAGAAGACATAACAATCCTTAATATATATGCACCAAACCAAGGAGCACCAAAATATATAAGACAGCTACTTATTGACCTTAAAACAAAAACTGACAAAAATACAATCATACTTGGAGACCTCAATACACCGCTGATGGTTCTAGATCGGTCATCCAAACAGAGAATCAATAAAGATATAGTGGCCTTAAACGAAATACTAGAACACCTGGACATGATAGACATCTACAGGACACTTCATCCCAAAGTGACAGTATACATTTTTCTCTAGTGTACATGGAACATTCTCAAGAATTGACCATATGTTGGGCCACAAAGACAATATCAGCAAATTTAGAAAAATTGAAATTGTACCAAGCATATTCTCTGATCATAAAGCCTTGAAACTAGAATTCAACTGTAAAAAAGAGGGGGAAAAACCCACAAAATTGTGGAAACTAAACAACATACTTCTAAAAAATGAATGGGTCAAAGAAGAAATAAGCGCAGAGATCAAAAGATATATATAGACAAATGAAAATGAAAATACGACATATCAGAATCTCTGGGATGCAGCAAAAGCAGTAATAAGAGGAAAGTTCATATCACTTCAGGCCTTGAACAAACAAGAGAGAGCTCAAGTAAACCACTTAACTTCACACCTTAAGGAACTAGTAAAAGAAGAACAAAGACAACCCAAAACCAACCGAAGAAAGGAGATAATAAAAATCAGAGCAGAAATAAATGAAATAGAGAACAGAAAAACTATAGAAAAAATCAATAAAACAAGGAGCTGGTTCTTTGAAAAGATCAACAAAATTGACAAACCCTTGGCAAGACTCACCAAGGAAAAAAGGCACAGGACTCAAATAAATAAAATCCAAAATGAAAGAGGAAAGATCACCACAGACATCATAGATATACAAAGAATTATTGTAGAATACTATGAAAAACTATATGCCACCAAATACAACAATCTAGAAGAAATGGATAAATTCCTAGAACAATACAACCTTCCTAGACTGAGTCATGAAGAAGCAGAAAGCCTAAACGGACCAATCAGCAGGGAGGAAATAGAAAAAAACATTAAAAACCTCCCCAAAAATAAAAGTCCAGGCCCAGACGGTTATACTAGTGAATTCTATCAAACATTCAAAGAAGACTTGGTTCCTATTCTACTGAAAGTCTTCCAAAAAATTGAAGAAGAAGCAATACTTCCAAACACATTTTATGAGGCCAACATAACCCTCATACCAAAACCTGGCAAGGATGGCACAAAGAAAGAAAATTACAAACCAATATCTCTAATGAATACAGATGCTAAAATACTAAACAAAATACTGGCAAATCGAATTCAACATATTAAAAAAATAATACATCATGATCAAGTGGGATTCATCCCAGAATCTCAAGGATGGTTCAACATACGTAAAACGGTTAACGTAATACACCATATCAACAAAACAAAAAACAAAAACCACATGATCTTATCAATAGACGCAGAAAAGGCTTTCGATAAAATACAACACAATTTTATGTTTAAGACTCTCAACAAAATGGGTATAGAAGGAAAATATCTCAACATGATAAAGGCCATATATGATAAACCATCAGCCAACATCATATTAAATGGCATAAAACTGAGGACTTTCCACCTTAAATCAGGAACAAGACAGGGTTGTCCACTCTCTCCACTCTTATTTAACTGGTGCTAGAAGTTCTGGCCAGAGCAATCAGACAAGACAAAGAAATAAAAGGCATCCATATCGGAAAAGAAGAAGAAAAGGTATCACTTTTTGCTGATGATATGATCCTATACATCGAAAACCTGAAGGACTCCACAAAAAGATTACTAGAAACAATAAACCAATACAGTAAGGTCGCAGGATACAAAATTAACATACAAAAGTCCATAGCCTTTCTATTTGCCAACAATGAAATATTAGAAAACGAACTCAAAAAAATAATCCCCTTCACGATTGCAACAAAAAAAATAAAATACCTAGGAATAAACATAACAAAGAATGTAAAGGACCTATATAACGAAAACTACAAGGCATTGTTAAGAGAAATAGAAAAAGACACAATGAGATGGAAAAATATTCCTTGTTCTTGGATAGGAAGAATCAATATAATTAAAATGGCCATATTACCCAAAGCAATATATAAATTTAATGCAATTCCCATCAAAATTCCTATGACATTTTTTAAAGAAATGGAACAAAAAATCATCAGATTTATATGGAACTATAAAAAACCCCGAATAGCCAAAGCAATCCTAAAGAAAAAGAATGAAGCTGGGGGCATTACAATACCTAACTTTAAACTACATTATAGGGCCACGATAATCAAAACAGCATGGTATTGGCAGAAAAATAGACACTCAGACCAATGGAACAGAATAGAAATCCCAGAAATAAAACCACATATATATGGTCAAATAATCTTTGATAAAGGGGCCAACAACACACAATGGAGAAAAGAAAGCCTCTTCAACAAATGGTGCTGGGAAAACTGGAAAGCCACATGCAAAAGAATGAAACTCGACTACAGCCTGTCCCTGTGTACTAAAATTAATTCAAAATGGATCAAAGACCTAAATATAAGACCTGAAACAATAAAGTACATAGAAGAAGACATAGGTACTAAACTCATGGACCTGGGTTTTAAAGAACATTTTATGAACCTGACTCCAATGGCAAGAGAAGTGAAGGCAAAGATAAATGAATGGGACTACATCAGAATAAAAAGTTTTTGCTCAGCAAGAGAAACTGATATCAAAATAAACAGACAGCCAATTAAAAGGGAAATGATATTTTCAAACAACAGCTCAGATAAGGGCCTAATATCCAAAATTTACAAAGAACTCATAAAACTCAACAACAAACAAACAAACAAACAATCCAATAAAAAAATGGGAAGAGGACATGAACAGACACTTCTCCCAGGAAGAAATACAAATAGCCAACAGATATATGAAAAGATGCTCAGCTTCATTAGTTATTAGAGAAATGCAAATCAAAACTACAATGAGATACCACCTCACCCCTGTTAGATTAGCTATTATCAACAAGACAGGTAGTAGCAAATGTTGGAGAGGCTGCGGAGAAAAGGGAACTCTCATCCACTGTTGGTGGGACTGTAAAGTAGTACAACCATTATGGAGGAAAGTATGGTGGTTCCTCAAAAAACTGCAAATAGAACTACCTTATGACCCAGCAATCCCTCTACTGGGTATATACCCCAAAACCTCAGAAACATTAATACGTAAAGACACATGTAGCCCCATGTTCATTGCAGCACTGTTCACAGTGGCCAAGACATGGAAACAACCAAAAAGCCCTTCAATAGAAGACTGGATAAAGAAGATGTGGCACATATACACTATGGAATACTACTCAGCCATAAGAAATGATGATGACATCAGATCATTTACAGCAAAATGGTGGGATCTTGATAACATTATACGGAGTGAAATAAGTAAATCAGAAAAAAAGAAGAACTACATGATTCCATACATTGGTGGAACATAAAAACGAGACTAAGAGACATGGACAAGAGTGTGGTGGTTACCAGGGGTGGGGGGAGGGAGGACGCAAGAGGGAGGGAGGGAGGGAGTTAGGGGGAGGGGGAAGGGCACAGATAAAACTAGATAGAGGGTGACGGAGGACAATCTGACTCTGGGCGAGGGGTATGCAACATAATTTAATGACAAGATAACCTAGACATGTTTTCTTTGAATATATGTACCCTGATTTATTAATGTCATCCCATTAACATTAATAAAAATTTATTTAAAAAAATAAAATAAAAGTATTTCATTTATAGCCTGACCAGGCAGTGGCACAGTGGATAGAACATCGGACTGGGACACGGAAGACCCAAGTTTGAAATCCCGATGTCACCAGTTTGAGTGTAGGCTCATCTGGTTTGAGCAAGGCTCACCAGCTTGGACCCAAGGTTGCTGGCTTGAGCAAGGGGTCACTCAATCTACTGTAGTCCCCCGGTCAAGGCACTTATGAGAAAGCAATCACTGAGAAACTAAGGTGCCACAACAAAGAATTGATGCTTCTCATCTCTCTCCCTTCCACTCTGTCTGTTCCTCTCTCTGTCTCTGTCACAAAATAAATAACTTAATTTAAAAAAGGATAAAAGTATTTCATTTATTGATTTTACAAAGAGAGGAGAGAGAGGGGTGTGAAAATGAGAAGTATCAACTCATAGCTGCTTCACTTTATTCATTGATTGCTTGTCATATGTGTCTTGACGGGGGCAAGCCCAAGGTTTCCAACCAGCAACCTCAGCATTCCAGGTCAATGCTTTATCCACTGTGCCACCACAGGCCAGGGGCTCCTGCATTTTTCTAATACACACCTTGGCAAAGCCAAATTTCATCACACACATCAACTATAACAATATATTACAACAGACTGAACACAGATGCAGATATGAGAACCCAACTGTCTTTCAGTAAGCTAGACATGAGAGTCTCCAAAATGTGAAACAAGTCTACTTTCCTCAATCATTGTTCTATGTAAATAATTTTCATAAAATGTTATTTGTGTTGCCATGGAACAACATGGACTAGGTTTATTATTGTAATTTTAAATAAAGATCTTTTAAAATAATTTCTCAGTTTTAATATCTAATACCATATGCCTTTGTCAGCCCAAAGCCAGCTGTGAAGTGTGATATAGCAGGCTCTGACAGGGTGAGTTGGGATGGTACAAAAGGGACTCATTCCAACTGCTCTTGGGGGTGTAAGTCTAAGCCTGCCAATTCTTTATAGTTAGGAAACCCCTTATCTTATCAATTTAACCTGAGTATTTCAGAAGGTAAGAGGGTAGAGAAAACAGCTAAGGAAAAGAAACCCCATGGTGAGGGGACAGCCCTCATCTCATGCCCTGGTCCTCCTACCCAGAGCCAGTTCTGCACAACTTGCAAGCTCGTTCCAATACTCCTGACCCCATACCTTTGCCTAACCTTCACATTTTCCTCTAAACTAATTGTAATATCTTAGCATTTCCCTCATTCAATGAATTCAGTGAGATACCTGCTGCATGCTGACTGCATGCATGAGACTCATGAGTCTGGCTTTGGTCAACATGATTTGGTATTGCTGAGTCCCAAATCTGGCTATGATTGCTGCTTTTTGACTACATTTTGCTGAGATCCTTGAGCATAAACTGTGGCCAGTGGGGCAGTGTCACATACTTTTTTTGTTTTTTAAATTTTATTTATTCATTTTAGAGAGGAGAGAGAAAGGGAGAGAGAGAGAGACAGAGAGAGAGAGAAGGTGGAGAGGAGCTGGAAGCATCAACTCCCATATGTGCCTTGACCAGGCAAGCCCAGGGTTTCGAACCGGCAACCTCAGCATTTCCATGTCCACGCTTTATCCACTGCGCCACCACAGGTCAGGCAAGTGTCACATACTTTAATCTTTCCAGGGACTTCACTATTGAAATTGGTCTATTGAAAAAATGGAAGTTTAGGAGTGAAGAACTGTGGATCCTCCTTGCTCTGGCCTGAGCATCTCATGGGAGAGCTAGGGCACTTACTGTGTGCTGGGTGTTTCCTATAAGTAGTCCCATTTCACTCTCTGCATAATCCCAAGAGATGCACCATTGTTTCTATTGAAAATGGACACTGGATCTTAGGGAAGTGAAATAGCCTCATTCAAATTCACATGGTAAGTGGCAAAAACCAACTTCACATCCAAGACTTTGGAGGGAAAGCTTGGGGCTCTTTTGATAGCACCCACAATGGTCTCTTTAATGTAGAAAAAGAAAATGAGCACCCTCCGCACTGGTCCCCAGTAATCCTCTACTCCTGGCATTCATGTCTTCATGGGATCCCTGCCCTTGAGTGTGGGCAGGACCTGTGGCTTGCTTCTAGCAAAGAGGCTAGTCAAAGGTGATGGAATGTCACTTCTGGGATTACTTCATATAAGATTGTAACTTCTGTCTTCCTATCAGACTCTAGTCCTTTGTGTCTTTGATGAAGCAAGCTGCCATGTCATGAACTCCTCTATGGAGAGGTCCTAGTGGCAAGAAACTGAACATAACCTTCAGCCAACAGCCAGCAAGGAGCTGAGGCCCTCAGGTCATCTGCTACTGTACACTGGGTCATAAGCTCCATCAGGCAGGGTCCAAGTCTTACCTTTCTCTTACATAAATCTTTGGGCTGCACAAACACCAGAAAGCCACAGGCAGAGTCTGTGTGGCCCTATAGGACTACGTTTTCCAGCCTAGGACAGGGTGTGGGTCTCTATCAGGATTACAGGCACCTTAGCTGAGTTCATTCTGCCTTTCCCCGGGCTTCTCTCAAAGTGCTCCTCTGCCTATCTGACTGCTCCCAATGTGCCCTCCTCCAACCCCTCCCAGCCTGATGGCCCCTGCGGTCACCAGAGTAATCTGTGAACATTTATAAGTGGCTTTTTATTGCACACACCTAAATGTGGTTCTTGGGAAAATAGGAACAACTCTTAAGAAAATAAATTGAAAAAAAGGATAGCCGGAATGCTGATCATGTACAAATGGTCTTTTTTATTAAGGAACCACCTGGTGTGCCATGGGTGGAGGCAAAGGCCCCACATCTACCTAATTTTGAATTATTTTTCCTAAGAGTGCCTCAGGGCCACAAAACCTGGAGTTGATTCCTGATGGTGTTTTAAGCCCTTTCTCTTTTTTCTGGAGATAGCCTTGTGAAAAGAAGGAAGGACAGATCATGGGGAGACAGACAAGCATGGAAGACCAGAACAATAAGGCCAGATCTGATGGGGAATGGGGAGGCCCTGAGCCAAATCTGTCTTGTGACTTTAACTAGGCTCTAGGGTGACCCACCCAACATCCGTGTCCTCCTGGTTTCAAAATCCCTGCTGCTTCACACACTTATGGGAACCAGATGAAAGTTTCAGACCAGGGCTGGGGCTAAGGTGAGGTGAGTGAGGCCAGGTTCACTTCATGGCAGCCTGGGAACAGCACAGTGATACAGGTTCCCAAGCTCTGGAGGGCCCACACTTGGTGGGCATTTCCATTTTGCCCTGGGTCCTGCACATTATGTAACAGGTATGGCTCAATGAGTTTTTAGTGTCACTTCCATTTTTTCACCCAGGTCAGTCTCTCACTGGTCTCCACCTACCCAGTCCCCTCTCTATTCTCTGGAAAATGCAGTTCTGCAGGGCCACACAGATAGTGTTTATGCAGCCCTGAAGAATTAAGAGGATGTCCTCTGGGAATGTTCATGACTGACCCACCCCAGGTACCCTCAAGACACGATCCCAGTCCCCTGCCCTGATGGGAATGTTTCTGCAAAAATGAATGGCCAGTGGGACAAACCACATGTGCCTCTGTACTAGGACAGGTGATGCCTTCCCTTAACGTCTTAGAGAGCAAGGTCACCGGCAGGACCTATGGGTATACTGCGATAGTCTTTGAAAATCCACCTTCAAATACAGACCACAATTTCCTTGTCCTCACAAGGGAGGCCACTTCATCTGCTGATAGGGCCTATGCGGGTCACGAGTACAGGTGTACTGAAGCCAAAGCAGGACCAGAGGCGTGCCTGCAGCGGTAGCTGAAACCTGCACTCCGGGCACAGGCGGTGCTCGGGCTAGGCCAGTCGCTAGGAACAGACCGTGGGCAACGGGCACACCTGCCGCCACGGCTTGGGCCACATGTGTGCACCCGCTGTGTGGTCCGTGCCCGCACCCACCGAGAAGAAAGCAAGGGTTGTCACACAAAGGGGGCGCGCACAGGCTGGGCGGACTCGGCAGCGACTGCCCGCACGGCCAGGCCTCCAAAAGCCTCTAAGGGTAACTAGGATCCGCCGCGGCCCACCTGCTGCAGGGCGCGCGGCGAGGGGCTGGCACCTCCTCACGGTACGGTTCTGCCCACCGGAGCCGGTTCCACAAATCTGTCCCCGCCTCAGAAGAGCAAGCGGAGGGGCCGTGTCGAGCGCCCAGGTTACGCCTTCAACTACATAGTCATAAGGCAGGAAGCTCGGACGTTTGGGGGCGGGGCCTGGCTCTGGCGCGGTGGGGGCGGGGCCGGCCGCCGGCCGCCCCCGCCTCGCTCCCCACCCCCGGAACGCAGGACACGCCCCGCGCCGTTACGGCGTAGGGCGGGGCGGGGCCCTGTTCCGACTGGCCCCGCCCCCTATCTGAATATTGATGCCGCGCGCGTCGGCGTCGTCCTCCTCCCATTGAGCGAGGCTGTGTCGCGTGGCCCAGCGTCGGCGTGACGGTTGGACGCGGGCGCGGCACTGCGGGTCCCGATTGCTGCAGCCGCTTGTCAGTGTGATGAAGATTGGCACCCAGGTAAGCTGTCACTCAACCGCTCCGCCGCCGCCGCCGCTCCGCCGCCCCGTCCCTATCAATCACGCCGGCCCGCCGGCGCTGCGGCCGCCGCCCCATCGCCACCGCCTGGGTCTCCGTGGGTCGCCGCCGCCCGGGAGGGCCGCGCCGGACCGCCGCCCGGGGCAGGGGGCGGGGAGGGGGCGCGAGTGGGGGAGGGGAGCCAAGGCCGCGGGGAGGGGCGCTGTCTGCCGGCAGCCGCGGGGGCGCGCCTAGCTTGTTTCTCAGTGTGGGTTTACGGACACGGAAATTTCTGGAAGGCCCCGCCACTGCTGCCGCCGTCGTCGCCGCTGCCGCCGCCGCCGCGCGGGGCCCTCTGTGAGGCGCGCGCTCCTAACCGTCTCTCACGGAGCGCGGCGCGCGCCCCTGTACGGGCGGGGGCGGGGCAGGGGTGGGGGGCGCGCGGGGGCGGGGCGCGGCCGGCGGGGGGGCCGCACGGGCACGGGGGTTGGTTGGGCGACCGCGGGGGTCCTCCACGATGCGGGAGGCGGGAAGATGGCGGGCGCGGCTGCAGGAGGGGTGCGCCCCGGCCGACAGCCCCGCGCCTCAGGCAGTGCGGGTCGGGCCGCCCCTGCCCAGGTCGGCGGGGTGGAGCCTGGGGGCGCAGACTTCTGAGGGAGCTGGGCTGCCGTCTGATGGGGTGTTGGGGCTGTGTGCCTCACTCAGTCCAGGGTGCTCGGTTCTGGAATTCATTACGAAGGTATCGCTTATAATAAACGGCCAATTTGAAATAGTGGCAATGTCGGACATGGTCCTGCCCTCGCCGGGATTTCACATTCCTTTAGAAGTCGTGAGTCACTTCAGAAAAATTAGGAAAAGTTGAGCCTGCTTTATTCACCCCGGTGACTGGAAATGCCCTGTTAAGTGGTTTTGCTACACCAATTAGGGTCTCTCTCGTGAGGCTCACGTGACTTAAATACTTCTTGGATGTGTTGCTGACAACGGAGTCCGTGTGAGGACAGAGGCGGACTCTAGGGGCGAGGGGGCTGTCCCTAAGCAGAGATTCGCTTGTTGAGTGCGATCGCAACCTTGCCAGGGGTAGAATTTAATAATTTAGATCGTAAGAGTTAGCATTCTATTAAAGCTACTGTTTGTGTTTTTAATAAAGTGAGCACTTTCTACTTTAGGGTAAACGAAACCCTCAGCTCTTGCTTTTTTCCCTGATGTATCGATAAAGGAAATTGATTATACATCGTGCTGTAATAAATTGCATAGTGTTTCATACAACATATTCTAAATATTACAAGGAAGAATTAAGTATAAAAAATGTTTGCTGGTAGTTATTGGTGATACACTCACATCTGGTACATTAATTTGGAAGAGGGCAGACTGACACATCTGTCTGCCTTTCATCACTTTTCCTGTGATTTACTGAGTGGAGAGTGGTATGCACATCATCCAGCCGCAGTGTTTGATTGTGCAGTGCACCACTGTGTGACACCGACCGACACGGTGCTCTCCTACCCAGCAAAGGAGCTTCAGAGACTTGAAGGTGGGCACTGGATCTGATGGACCTGACAGATCAGGCTCTTTCCTGGGCGTTTAGGTCTCAGCAGGAGGCCTGTCCTCTATTTTACATTTATTTACATTTGTGTCAGTGTATTGTAACTTTAGAAAAGTGCTATGTGAGCAGTAATATTCTAGTTTGTAACTTTCATTTTTATTGCAAATTCTTAATGATTTTGAAACCGTTTAGAACAGGGATCCCCCAAACTTTTTACACAGGGGGCCAGTTCACTGTCCCTCAGACCATTGGAGGGCCGGACTATAAAAATCTATGAACAAATCCCTATGCACACTTCACATATCTTATTTTAAAGTAAAAAAACAAAACGGGAACAAATACAATATTTAAAATAAAGAACAAATAAATTTAAATCAACAAACTGACCAGTATTTCAATGGGAACTATGCTCTTCTCACTGACCACCAATGAAAGAGGTGCCCCTTCTGGAAGTGGGTTGGGGGCCAGATAAATGACCTCAGGGGGCCGCAGTTTGGGGACCTCTGGTTTAGAAGAAAATCCTGAAACTGCTACATATGCAGTGCATCTGCCCTTGGGGGCATTTTCTGTGTTCCCCCTGGCCTCTGGGCTGTCCATAAAGATATTTTAGATAAAACAATCAAGAAGAGAACCTATTATACTGAAATACAGTTATCAAAATATTGAACCAAACTGGTGATGCGGGACAAATAAATATATGGTGACAGAAAATGATTTGACTTTGGATGATGGGCACACATCGTAATCAACAGTTAAATGCTATAGAGATGTTCACCTGAAACTTATGTACTCTTACTGATCAGTGTCACCCCGTTAAATTTCATTTCTAAATAAAAAATAAAAATTAATTTTGGTTAAAATAAAACTAAAAAGGAAGAGAACCTATTATACTGAAATACAGTTATCAAATATTGAACCAAACTGGTGGTGCAGGTCTTTATATGCCCTTCCTTTATTAGTGGAATTAGTAAAGGACTGAATACCAGCTTTAGCAGTTTCTTTGTAGGGGTGATAAGAAAAACAGACAATTTGCAATTCCTAAAGCAACTCTAATGCTTTGTGAAGGTATTTGTGATTTCTGTTGGTGAAAAAGCTATAGATACTGCTGAATTTTCAGGATTTAATGTCTACCATAATAATTGAGTATTAGATTTCAGCCAGAGGTTATTGCAAATAAAGATGTGATATTTTTTCCCACTCAGGTTTACAGACACCAAGTTCAGAACTCTGCACCAGAAGCTGACGTGCCCTCAGTCCATCCGTTAGTAGGAATATGTGTGTGCCCTTTTTTCCTTTCTCAAATGATTGTACTGATGGCAATAAAAACAGTGGAGATAAGGGAACTCAGAACTTAGTGGTCATCAAGGGCAAGAATGAGGGTGAGAGAAGCTGCAGGAGCCACCAGGGGGGGGTGTCTTAGGACTCACAGCTGTGACAAGTTATCCTGTTTTATGCAAGCTGTTTCAGAAGACACTGTTGGGAAAGAAAAATTATCCTCAACCCTTCCAAGTTTTTGTGGCTGGACTAATAAATTAACAGAAGCAGATTAATAGGAGAAAAAGTAAGTTTAGTAACATGCATATATTAGAGAGGCCCAGGAACACTGAATAAGTCACTGAAATGGTGGAAGCCATCATCTGAAATACCTCTGTCACTCGTGACAAAATATAAAGTTGGGGCTGGAGAGTCAGTTATGGGAGGTTACCAGGCAAAGTATAGAAAACCTAGGTAGGGTTGTCAGGAAGATTTACGTCCCTGACTTCTCCTCTGATAGTGAGGGCAGGCCAAGTACAATGAGGGAAACTCCCTTACAGAAGAAGATTGTCCTTACAAATCTAATTGTTTTTTACAGAGGGTACCTTCTGGGTTTTTGGAACTCTCAGGTCTGCTGTTTCTGAAAATTGGCCAATCTAGCCCTTGCCAGATGACTCAGTTGATTAGCGCATCAGCCCATATTGCAAAGGTTGTGGGTTTGATCCAGGGTCAAGGCATATACAAGAACAGATGGATGTTTCTGTCTGTCTCTGTCTGTCTCCCTTCTCTCTAAAATCAATCAATAAATTTATAGAAATAATGAGCCTAAAATAATTAGTATCCCAAATTGACATTTTTCAGGGTTGCAAACTCTGTTCCTCTTTAACACAGGGAATGGAAATACAGCGTAGAAAAAGTTCAAACTGGAAATTGTTAGAATAAACTTTCAGGGGCTGATTGACATGATCATTTGATGCAAAGGCTGTTAAGTGAGGCTACTTCATCTGCCATGCTGTCCTGCCCACCAGAGTGCAGAGTACTGCTAGCCGCCCCATGTGTCAATGTATTACTCCCTGCCAGTCTATTTACTGTTTCTGTATTTTTCTTTTTTTGTTTGTTTTGTTTTGTATTTTTTTGTGACAGAGACAGAGAGAGGGATAGATAGGGACAGACAGGAAGGGAGAGAGATGAGAAACATCAATTCTTTGTTGCGGCACCTTAGTTGTTCATTGATTGGTTTCTGATATGTGCCTTAACCAGGGGGACTACAGCAGACCGAGTGACCCCTTCCTCAAGCCAGTGACCTTGGGCTCAAGCTGATGAGCCTGCTCAAACTAGATGAGCCCACACTCAAGTTGGCGACCTGAGGGTTTCAAACCTGGGTCCTCCTCATCCTAGTCCAATGCTCTATCCACTGCACCACCACCTGGTCAGGCTGTTTCTGTATTTTTCTGAAGTGAGAAGTGGGGAGGCAAAGAGACAGACTCCCGCATGTGCCTGACCGGGATCCACCCAGCAAGCCCACTAGGGGGCGATGCTCTGCCCATCTGGGGCGTTGCTCTGTTGCAACTGGAGCCAATCTAGCACCTGAGGTGGAAGCCATGGAGCCATCCTCAGCACCCAGCCCAACTTTGCTCCAGTGGAGCCTTGGCTGCAGGAGGGGAAGAGAGAGATAGAGAGAAAAGGGAGGGAGAAGGGTGGGGAAACAGATGGACACCTCTCCTGTGTGCCCAGGCCAGGAATCGAACCCGGGACTTCCAAATGCCAGGCCGGTGCTCTATTCATTGTTTCTGGGAAGTTCATTCAGAGAGCCATGTGCTGACAATGTGGTTTCAAGCTCCATTCAGGGGATCTGGGGAGGGGACAGAGCAACTTCTTAACTCTGCAGATTCCTTAGGGGGAAAGGTTCAACAGCTTTTTTAAAATCTTGCAAACTACAGAAACTACTGATGCACCAACTAGAGACTGAGGACCTGTGAGCTAGTAAACATTTTGGATAAACATTTATTATCTTGGACCTTTCTCTAAATGATAGGATTCAGTCACCATGACATCTCCAGCTATCAGGCCCTGCCTGCCTTTATTTTTAGGATAAGCTGCTCAGTGTGGATTGATGGTGCTCCTGTTTTAGGAGGTTGTTTCTGTTCGGGATGATGCTATCACCCAAAAGGCAGATGTCTGGCACACCTCTGGCCCAGTAAAGCCCTGTGAGGCAAGGCTGTGGCATGTTTGCTGGAAATGCTGCTTTTCTTGTTTTGCCATCTGTGACTGACACAGAATGATTTGCTGTTTTAGTCAGGTCTCAGGATGGCAGGGAGCAGGCTGACTTCAAGCCCAGGAATCAGGGTCCTTCAAGGATAAGGAAAATTGGAATCTAGCAGGATTGCAGGGACCACCATAGTGCTGGGGCCAGTGGAGCTGTGTTTTTGCAGGGTCTGGCCATCTACCTGAGGTCTTGGCCCTCCCACTCTGTTGGACTGTATTGTCTGTTCCTGTACACTGTCAATTGCATATCCCGCCTACCCCACCCTATACACACAGCTTGGGCCCAGATCTACCACCTCATCTTTCTGTTTTCCAGCACACCCAAGGGAAAGAGTGACTGAACTCTCTCTTTCTCTCCATGCCTCTTAGGGGCTGCCTTGTCCTGTCCCCAGGGAGGGGTAGGCTCTGCAATCTGCACAGCTGCCCCCTTTCAGTAGGTTCTGCTGTGGGGTTGAGTCATTCAGAAGGGATAGGACTATGGATTGATAGGTATTATGATTGCAGTTTCCTGAACAGTCTGAATAAACTATTGAAAAATAATGTCTCAATAAGACCTTGCTAATCTTTCAATATATGTTAGTTATATTTTGTACTTTGTACTTTTTGCATTAAAAAATTAGGAATTTAATTTTGTATTCTTCAAAATTCAGTTATGTGTTTATATATACTTTTTTTAAAATAGACTTTATTTTAGAGAGGAGAGAGATAAGAATGAGAGGAGCAGGAAGTATCAACTTCCATATTTGCCTTGATTGGGCAAGCCCAGGGTTTCGAGCTAGTGACCTTAGTGTTCCAGGTTGATGCTCTGTTCCCTGTGCCACCACAGGTAAGGCAAACTTTTTTTTTTTTTATTCATTTTAGAGTGGAGAGGGAGAGACAGAGATAGAGAGAGAGAGAGAGAGAGAGAGAGAGAGGAGAGACAGAGAAGTGGGGGAGGAGCTGGAAGCATCAACTCCCATATGTGCCTTGACCAGGCAAGCCCAGGGTTTCGAACCGGCGACCTCAGCATTTCCAGGTCGACACTTTATCCACTGCGCCACCACAGGTCAGGCCAAGGCAAACTTTTAAAAAAAACATTTCTTTCAGCAGAATTTACTGCAGCATAAGTGGAAATACTCCTGTTATTCTATAGGGCATCAGTAAACCGTGGCACTTCTGACATTTGGGGCAGAAATGTCTGTGTTGTGGAGGCTATCCTGTGTGTTAAAATTTTAGCAGCGTTTTTTTTTTTTTTTAACATTGACAGAGAGTCATAGATAGGGACAGACAGACAGGACCAGAGAGAGATGAGAAGCATCAATCATCAGTTTTTCATTGTGACACCTTAGTTCATTGATTGCTTTCTCATATGTGCCTTGACCGCGGGCCTTCAGCAGACCGAGTAACCCCTTGCTCGAGCCAGCGACCTTGGGGCCAAGCTGGTGAGCTTTGCTCAAACCAGATGAGCCCGTGCTCAAGCTGGCAACCTCGGAGTCTCGAACCTGGGTCCTCCAGATCCCAGTCTGGTGCTCTATCCACTGCACCACTGCCTGGTCAGGCAGCAGCATTCTTGGTCCCTACCCTCTAGATGCCAGTGGGACACTAGCCCTGGTTGCAACAATCATAAATATCTTCCAGTATTTCCCAGTGTCCCCTGGGGGGCAAAAATTACCCCTTGTTTTGGGAACTAGTTGTGCTAATCTAGAACAGCATTTCCCAAAATGTATTATGTGGAACCTGAGTTTAATTGAATATGCATACATTTTTATGTATTAATCAGTAAGGCTGTTTTGTGTTGTATTTTTAGTCAGCATTATTATGTATGCTTTCATATATTTACATAATCTAGATCAATATGTTTTTCATTTTAAAAACTTAAGATCTCTTCACATTTTTGTGATTCTGGTTTTGGT
Organism: Saccopteryx bilineata; assembly: GCF_036850765.1. Classification (NCBI taxonomy): domain Eukaryota; kingdom Metazoa; phylum Chordata; class Mammalia; order Chiroptera; family Emballonuridae; genus Saccopteryx; species Saccopteryx bilineata. The sequence continues at coordinate 221,426,338 of NC_089491.1, read as the reverse complement.
GTTTGTTTGTTTTTTATTTATGTCCATGCTTGATGTTACAGAGCCTTTTGAGTAACTTGTTTTTGATGTTTTCTATGCTTGCTTTATTCTGCTCTGGCCTAATAAGCTTAGCCAGATCCCAGGGGATGTGGGTAGAATGCTATTGCTGCTGGGCCCATTTCTATGATGCTGTCCCCCAGCGCAGACAGTGCTCTAGGAAGAACGATTGTCTGTGTGAGGGACTCTTGCCTAGAAGGGTTGGGGTCCTTATTTTTTATTAAACTTATTTGTTGACCCTTAATAACAAGTACATCATAAAAGGTTTGAATGTCAGCTTCTTTTTTTCTTTCTATTACTGATTTTAGAGAGAGTAGAAGAGAGAAAGAGAGAGAACCTGTTCCTATATATGTCCTTTGCCATGACCAGGGGTCAAACCAGCACCCTCTGTGCTTTGGATGAAGCTGTAGCCAACCAAGCCATCCATCCAGGGCAAGTGTCACTTTTTAATGATGCCAGTGATAGTCAAGATCTTAAAGCTATGATGTGAATTGAAATTCTACCAGCTGTAATAGACTATCCAGCTCAGAATTTACTAAAACATATTCTGAAACCATTAAAATACTTCTGTAGTTAGAACTTTTGCTGTGTCTTTAGTGAACATATGTGGTTCTTTGGCTTGGGAGTATTTTTTGGACAGATTTTTTTTTTTAACAAAATGTAACACCTGACCTGTGGTGGTGCTGTGGATGGAGCATCAACCTGGAATGCTGAGGTTGCTGGTTCAAAGCCCTGGGCTTGCCCGGTCGGGACACTTATGAGAAGGAACTATGAATTGATTCTTCCTGGTCCTCCTCCCTTTCTCTCTGTCCTCTCTCTAAAAAAAAAAAAAAAAAAAAAAAGAATGTAACATACATGATTTATTTATTTTTATATTAAACTTTAAATGGTAGTTCCACAAACCTTGTTTGAAAAATAAAGTGATTCTTGGCAAATGTTTTCCTCAGAATGTGTTATTGACTGAACCCCTTGCTAGAATGGGGGATCTGAGTAAAGCCAGGAAAGAAGACAGAACAAGTAGATGACAACTCACTGTACTATAGTGATGGACTGTTTAATGTCCTAAAAGCTATCTTAGAAAAGCTCGCTCTCCTTGACAGTATAAAATTTTGACAGTTTTCTTGGCTTTCTTGACAGCTTTCTTTATTAATAATATTAGCAGGTTTAGTTTGGAAAAGGATCATTAATTAAATGCTTTGAGGAAAGATTAGTAACCACAAAAAAAGCCTGGGATGTAGTTTGCAAGTGTCTCTTGACTTGCTGTGTCCCTAGACCTTTTCTGGTTTCATAACCATCTCTCTTACAGACAAGAAGGCTGAAGTTACCCTAGAATTCTTGATTTCTGTTAGTGGAATTGATTGTGCTCATTAGTTACAGCTGCCTTTGAGAGTGGCAGGGCAGGGGATTACCTGCTGAGAAGGAAAGCCCTTGCTAGGTGTGGTCGGCTCTGAGGATGGAACTGCCTTACTGTATTGGGCATGTTTTTAGATTAAATTAAAAATGCAGAAGACTTCATGTCCGCTAAACTGAGGTACAGAGCAAATTTTTGATGGGTAAAAGAGGTTATGAACAACCTGACCAGGCAGTGGTGCAGTGGATAGAGCGTTGAACTGCGACAATGTGGAGGACCCAGGTTCCAAACCCGGATGTTGCTGGCATGAGCATGAGCTCATCCGGCTTGAGCGCAGGCTCACCAGCTTGAGCGTGGGATCACAGACTTGACCCCATGGTCACTGGTTGGAGCCCAAAGGCCACTGATTTGAAGCCCAAGGTCGCTGTCTTGAGCCCAGGGTTGATGGCTTGAGCAAGGGGTCACTCACTCTGCTGTAATCCCTACCCCACCCCACCCTGGGCAAAGAACATATGAGAATGCAATCAAGGAACAACTGAGATGCTACAATGAAGAATTGATGCTTCTCATCTCTTTCCCCTCCTGGCTGTCTGTCCCTATCTGTCCCTCTCTCTGGCTCTCTCTGTCTCTGTCAAAAAAATAAAAAAAGGTTATGAACATCTCTTTGGACAGCTATGTTTTAGGTCAGGGGTTGGCAAATTATAGGCCTCTGGGCCAGGTGCCACCCAAGCATTTATGGTACATTGTAAAGGAAAAAGAACATACCATAGAGACAGTATGTGGCCCACAAAGCCTTCAAAGCTTTCTATCTGGCCCTTTATAAAAAAGTGTGCTGATCCCTCAGTCAGTTCTCAGCGAAAACACATTCAAGTCAGTCTGGATAAATGGAATCAAATAACATAAGTCAGTTGAGGAAATAGGAATAATAAAGGGGAAGGTATGATATTGTCCCTTAGTAGACTGTATCTTGTATATAATACCTGTGTAAAAATAGGGCCTATGTAAAAACTCTTAAATCATAATTAGAATAATAAAGGAATCCATGTGAATAAATGCAAAAGCCAAATCTGGAAATCTGGCTTTCCAGACCAGCTGCCATTGTCTCATTGCTCCTTTTCTCTTTTGTTGACATCTGAGCCCTGAGAAACTCTGCCTTGCTGATGAAGTCAGTATATAGTGTTGAAGTCTTTCTTACAGTATCACCTGTGTCCTTGTCCAGAAGCAGTTCTGAGACATAGATGCCACTGGGAAAGCAAGAAGGGCTCTTTCCTCAGGGGAAGTTGGTTTCACTGCCTGCATCTTGGGACTAAGGAGTACAGTGTGAATAGGCTGCTGGAAAGCAGACCCAGCTGGGCTGGGAGGTGCACTGCGCTGTCAGGCCAGGGGCCAGGGAAAGTGGCTGGGCTGCAGTAGGGCTGGACTAGGGCCCCCTCACTGATCTCTGGTATATCAGGGCTTCTTTTTTCTCTCTAGAATTCCCCCATACATTTTTTTTTTGTCTTCACATCTCTTGAAAGTAACACAGTGCAAACAAAACATTTTAATATTTTCCCTTTATATAGCTATATTTTTGATAGGATGTCATTAAAATTATCTGAATTATCTAAACTAGTCAAATAATCAGATGTTAAAAAACAGTTACTGTAAAATGCTTTGCTAAGTTTGATAAGGTCCCCCATTAAAAGGAGGCATCATAGCACTGTATGACTAAAGTATTAAATGTGTTTGTTTATGGTATTATACAGGTTACATGGCATTAATTGGGAATGAAGCATTACAGCTAAATGAAACCCATAGATAATGAAGTTTAACCTTTAAATGCCCTGAAATTCATTTTAGGTTTAAAAAACTGTTCTCAAATGATCCTAGAGGTGTTTGTTTCCCAGATTGTGTACTTGCTTCCTGCACTGAGCCTATAAAGATGAGTAAGTCTCAATCCCCGCCACTAAAGAGCACACAGTCAAGTGTATAATGAACGCAAGTTTATGTTTCATTGGTAGAGCAAAGATTCTTGAGGAAACGAATCCAGATGTAGGTGTAAGTTTTAGGTAGTATGAGAGTAACCAGCAGAAGACTGAAGATAGGATATATAACTCTCAAGAGTATACCAGAGAAGAAAGTGAAGCAATGAAGAACTTTATCATTTCCACAAAAGGGAGTCAAGGAGAAAGAAGAAAACAAGGAAGCTTGCTTGGTATATTAAAAAACAACTAATATAGGAAGGCATGAACAATCCCACGTTTATCAAGAACCACACAATTAATGTAAAAGGGTAATCTCCCAGGTGTTAAAAACTCCAGATTTAGTTTTTAAAAAAATGAAATCTAGCTAAACTTGTTGTATAAATGATACATCTAAAACTAACACAAGAAAGTAGGGAACGAAGGGATGAAAAACTGTATTAGTCCTAAATAACTCAGACTTAGCAATATTAGTATCAGACAAAACTAGACTCAAGGTGGAAAGCAGCTTGACCAGACGGTGGCACAGTGGATAGAGTGTCAGACTGGGATGTGGAGGACCCAGGTTTGAGACCCCGAGGTCACCAGCTTGAGCGTGGGCTCATCTGGTTTGAGCAAGGCTCACCAGCTTGAGCCCAAGGTCACTGGCTCGAGCAAGGAGTCACCCGGTCTGCTGTAACCCCCCGTCCAGTCAAGGTATATATGAGAAATCAATGAACAACTAAGGAGCCGCAATGAAGAATTGATGTTTCTCATCTCCCTTCCTGTCTGTCCCTATCTGTCCCTCTCTCTGACCCTCTGTCTCTGCCCCCCGCAAAGAAAGAATGTTAAAAAAAAAAAAAAGAAAAAAATAGGTGGAAAGCATTGCAGAAATATTTCAGACTACTTAAAGATACAGTTAATCATAAATAACAGGTTGTGGAACTATGTAGAATAAAGGTTGATGGAAACAAGAAAAGTTGACAGTTATGCGCACAGAGGGGAGACGATACTGTAATACTGAGCAAGTACAAACTGAGGGAGAAGGGATGTGCAGTGGGAGTCCTCAACCTGTCTCTGGTGACATTGGGGCCAGGTCATTTTTTGTAAGGGAGCCACTCAGGCACTGTAGAATATTGAGCAGAATTCCTGGCCTCTGCTCACTAGATGCCAGTAGCTACTCCTCTCCCTTTTTTGTAATAACCAGAAATGTTTCCAGACATTGCCAATGTCCCCTGGAGGCCACAATCCTCTCTAGTTGAAAACCACTGATATAAATGATTTAAACAATAAGGCTAATGGGTATATACAGAAATTTTTGCCCAACAAGCTTAAAATATAGATTCTTTTCAAGTACATGGAACATTTAACAATCTTGCCACATACAAAAATCCCACCACATAGAAAAATCCCAAGTTTCAAAAAGTAAATCATATAGGCCAGATTCTCAAACCACAATGTAACCTAGCTAGAACATAAGAATGAGTGAGCTAAAAATATCTACCTGAAAATGTTAAGACTACCTTTATATCTTGAATTAAAGAGAAGATCAAAAACTATTTTCGGATTCTTATAAGTGAATGATAGGGTACCACATATCACAACTCATGGGTTGAGGCAAAAATTCTCAGGAAAGAAATTATCTTAAATGCATTTATTAGAGAACAAGAAAAGTGAATTCAGCTTTTAGCTCAAGAAACCAGGAAAATAAAAGTAACTCAATATAGGAGCAAATGTTTTTGCTTTTTGCAAATTTTACTAAGAAAACAGAATAGGGTCCTGACCTGTGGTGGTGCTGTTTATAGAGCATCAATCTGGGACACTGAGCTCCCAGGTTCGAAACCCTGAGGTTGGTGGCTTGAGCACAGACTGGCCAGCTTGAGCAAGGGGTTGCTGGCTTGAGCCAAAGGTCTCTGACATGAAGCCCAAAGTCACTGGTTTGAACAAGGTTGTCACTGGGGTGGCTGGAGCCCTCCCACCCAAGGCACATATGAAAAGCAATCAATAAACAACTAAAGTGCTGCAACTAAGAGTTGATGCTTCTCATCACTCCCTTTCTCTCTCTCGCATAAAAAAACAAGGTATTTATAAAAGAGATGTAACTACAGATATGAAGATTTGACATGCATATAAGAACACACCATGTACAATTTGATAGGAATAATTTGAAGAGCTCTGGATGGGTATCTTTTTTTAATTTTTTATTCATTTTAGAGAGGAGAGAAAGTGAGAGAGAGAGACAGAGAAAGGGGAGGAGCAGGAAGAATCAACTCCCATATGTGCCTTGACCAGACAAGTGCAGGGTTTTGAACCAGCGACCTCAGTGTTCCAGGTCAAAGCTTTATCCACTGCACCACCACAGGCAGGCTCTGGATGGTTTTTTTTTTTTAATTTTTATTTATTTATTTTTTACAGAGACAGAGAGTGAGTCAGAGAGAGGGATAGACAGGGACAGACAGGAACGGAGAGAGATGAGAAGCATCAATCATTAGTTTTTCATTGCACGTTGCGACACCTTAGTTGTTCATCGATTGCTTTCTCATATGTGCCTTGACCGCGGGCCTTCAGCAGACCGAGCAACCCCCTGCAGGAGCCAGCGACTTTGGGTTCAAGCTGATGGGCTTTTCCTCAAACCAGATGAGCCCGCACTCAAGCTGGCAACCTCGGGGTCACGAACCTGGGTCCTCTGCATGCCAGTCCGACGCTCTATCCACTGCGCCACTGCCTGGTCAGGCTCTGGCTGGTTTTTAAGGAAAGCATAAATGACCAGTGACTTCAGATGAAGTTGAAAAAATAAACATTTATCCCTTCACAAAGGCACTGGGCACTGATAGGTGAGTTAGATTAAACTTTCTTAGAACATGTGGGTGTTCTGGCGTGCTGTGGAAACCTTGGGATGTGCTGCAGTAAATAAGCCTGAATCTGAGGGAAGCTGGTTATTTGTTTCAGACAGCAGAGAAGTATGTAATTTATTTTTAAATGTAATTTAGTTTCTGTATAAAATGTTTCAATGTTTTAGACTGTGGAGGAATAAACTTTGCTTCTCTGGTTAATAAAATGAAAAAAAAAAACTTTTAGAACAGATAATACCTGTGCTATAGAAATTGTAGCAACCATTCACTGAACAAAAAATTATTGAGCATTTGTTTTGTACCAAACAGATAGGGTTACTCCCTACCAGGAAGTAGTAAAAGCAACAAGTTAATTGAAGGTCTGTGCAGATAAATGAAAAGGAACAACTGTAGTGAGGACTGTAAAAAGGAGGCATGCTTTGCTCTGAGATGTGGGTCAGCGGTTAGGGATAGCTCTCCTAAGATGGGAATGACTGATGGGAATTGTCAAGGGAAACAGGAGTAGGTGAGGTGACAAGGAGTAGGAAGACCATTCCAGATAGAGAGGAGGATAGTGTATTAACAGGCTTTGTGTGGAGGTTGGGGAAGAGGGGGATATGGGACTCCAAAGAATTTGGAAGGGCCTAATATAACTGCATTGCAAAGAATGAGGGTGATATGGGGGAATGGGAGGGAGGGAGGAAGCCCAATCATGTGGGACAGTCACTGTCTATGTTAATTTTTATGATCTGTGTCTTCTAGGCAGTAGGAATCCCCTGAAAGGTTTTAAATGGGTGTGTCATGATCAGATCTAGGTTTCCAGAGGACCTCTTTAAAGACTTGGAAATATGGCCATATCCACAATAGGGGACTGGTTAAATAAGCTATGGTAAGTCTACGCCTTACAGTACTTGCTCTGAAGCTCTAAACAGGAATAGAGGTGTTTATTAACCTGCTATGAAGCATCTTTAGGATACAGTAATTGAAAAAAGTAAGGCTTGGAACTGTGAGTGGGATATGTACTTTTATCTAAGAGAGGCACATGAATATTTGCTAATAAAAAAAGGAAGGTTAAACCCTAGACTAGTTAAAATGGGGTTCTTTATTGTGGAGGGAGGGGGTAGGGATATAATTGGATCTCTGAACATATCTTCTATAGTTTTGATTCATGGAACCATATGAATGTTTTATATAGTATAAAAGTAAAGTCAAAATGGGGTGGGTGGGGAGACAGTAGTAGCTAAAAATTAAAAGCAAAATGAATCAAAAGACCCTAAACTAGATATTGAGATATGGTGGCTTAGCTACAGAGAATTATTCCAAGAGACTTTAGAACAAATTGGATTGTATATCTATCCTAGTGGGATAACTCCTAAAGACAGAGGAACTGCAAAGAAATCTTTTTTCCCTTAAAGTTTTCTTTATTTATTATAGGGAGAGGAGGAGGTAGGGAAGAGGCAAGGGAGAGGAGCAGGAAGCATCGACTCATAACTGTTTCTCATATGTACCTTGACTGGGCAAGCAGAGGTTTTCAAGCCAGTGACCTCAGCATTCCAGTTTGACACTTTTTCTCTGTCCCACCACAGGTAGACTGCAAAGAAACCTTAAACAGATTTTAGTACTCATATTGTTAGTAATAGTGTTCACTTTGATATTTTGAAACTCTAAATGATCTTGCATAATAGATAAGTAAGTCATTATGTTACTGTCATTAGGAAAAAAGACTTTCAGGATAAAAGATAGACAAATATGAAAGAGCCATTAAATAAATACCCTGTAATCCCAAGTTTGATTTGGAAATGTCATTGTTAACTTGTTTTTTAAAAATTTTTATGAGAGGCCCTGGCCGGTTGGCTCAGTGGTAGAGTGTCGGCCTGGCGTGCAGGAGTCCCGGGTTCGATTCCCGGCCAGGGCACACAGGAGATGCGCCCATCTGCTTCTCCACCCCTCCCCCTCTCCTTCCTCTCTGTCTCTCTCTTCCCCTCCCGCAGCCAAAGCTCCATTGGAGCAAAGATGGCCTGGGCGCTGAGGATGGCTCCATGGCCTCTGCCTCAGGCGCTAGACTGGCTCTGGATGCAACAGAGCGATGCCCCAGAGGGGCAGAGCATCGCCATGCCAGGTGGATCTCAGTCAGGTGCATGCGGGAGTCTGTCTGACTGCCTCCCTGTTTCCAGCTTCGGAAAAATGAAAAAACAAAACAAAAAAAATTTTTTTTATAATTTTTATGAGATATTTCCTATTTCTGTCCATTGAAAAGGCTAGAATCAGTTACCAATTAGTAGCAGTGAGCATCTACCCACAGCACCTACACTGTGGTCCGTACATATCTTTTCCCACTATAAGGAATCAGTCTTTTGGGTGGATAAGTCCAGGTTTGGTGCAGAAAATACAGATAAGCCTGGAGTGTCTCGTTTTATCTGAAAGTAAGAGAGCTATCAAGAATTACTAGGGTGAGTTAAAAGCTCTAGTAACTGAAGGTGCTTGCATTGGCCAAAGATGGGATAATTTGGAACATCAAAAAACAGAAGATAGGTAGATAGGTGATAGATAGATAGATGATAGATAGATAGATAGATAGATAGATAGATAGATAGATAGATAGATAGACAGACTGTACTTATCTAAAATATTCAAACCCATGAGATCATAATGTACTAAAATAGCCTCTCTGGTCACTATTGTAGAAGGCTAGGGAACCAGCACATTCTTCTGAAAGTTGATAAGCATAGGGAAAGGAGCAAATCTTAAGAAACCCCATCTTTGGGGCTGCAGTCCATTGGAGAATGGACTTAGAGCAGAGAGCAGGTGAGGAAGAGTGACCATGGGAGATTGGTCTAGGGGCATTGCTGGGAGTTCAGACAAGAGAGACATGATGAGGCGCTTCACTTGTTCTTCAGTGAGGTGATTGTTTTATTTGCTACATCATATATACTGATCACAAAAACTAGGGGATATTTAATTGCTTCTAAGCTTATATTTCTTGTACATGTTGACTGGGCACGAGGGAGGAATTCCTTTCCTTTTCAGTAATTTGTGTTATGGTAATTTGGCAATGTCTGACTTCCAGATCATACCAGAAAATGCCACTTCTACACATAAGCACCTGGCCATTGTTTTTGGTAATATTTGCAGAGCAGTGTATGTTGTGTGCCTCACTGAATGTTACATCCTTGCCATGATTGAAAGTCATTGGTGTTGCCTGACCTGTGGTGGCGCAGTGGATAAAGCGTCGACCTGGAAATGCTGAGGTCGCCGGTTCGAAACCCTGGGCTTGCCTGGTCAAGGCACATATGGGAGTTGATGCTTCCAGCTCCTCCCCCCTGTCTCTCTCTCCTCTCTCTCTCTCTCTCTCTCTCTCTCTCTCTCTCTCTCCTCTCTAAAGTGAATAAATAAAAGTAAAAAAATAAAATAAAATAAAAAAAAGAAAGTCATTGGTGTTTACCTGATACATCTCCTTCACCCATTCTCTTATATTGAATGACACCATAATTTGTAGATTGAATTGATGAAATTAACATTTGTAGGCATCAAAGTTGAACAGATCCTCAAATACTGTCCTATTTTCTTACCAGTTCTACAGTTGTAGCAACAAAGTTATTGTATTCTCAGATACAATATGTAGAAGAAATGGCAGGTTTTTAAAGCCAGAATCTGACCTCACAAAGGTATCCTAACCTCTTTGTGCCTCTCTTTCCTCATCAGTAGTATGAGGACAGTGTTACAAAGCATCTGCTAGAATGTTCTGGTTTCTACTTGTGGGAACCCAATTACTCCATTAACTCCATAAAACAACTGCTGTATGGTGCTCATGAATCTGTGGGCCAGGCATTTGGGAAGGATACAGTGGAAATGGCCTGTGTCGGCTCTACAATGTTTGGGTCCTCAGCTAGAAAGACGGGGAGGGGGGGTCTTGATGGCTGGGGGCTGGAGTCTTCTGGAGGAATTTTTTCAAATTTGGAAGTTGATACCGACTGTCAGCTGGATCTGCTGACCAGAGCAAGTTTATGTGGATGGACTCTCCATGTGAGTTGGGCTTCCTCACAGCATGAAGCGAGGGGAACTATTCACAGCATGGGAGGGGAGAAACCTCCTCACAGCATGGGGAGGAACTTCCTTATAGCAGGAGATGGGGGAACTTTTACATAGCATGGGGGGGGGACTTCCTTACAGCAGGAGATGGGTGAACTTCCTTTAGCGTGGGGGAGGGGAACTTCCTTGCAGCAGGGGATGGGTGAAATTCCTCATAGCCTGGGGGGGAACTTCCTTAGAGCAGGAGAGGGGGCACCTCCTCATAGCATGGGATGGGGGCACTTTTTCACAGTATGGGAGGACATCTGGTTAATCAGACTTCTTACATGGGGACTCAGGGCTTCAAAAGTGAGTATCCCACCTAAGAAGGCAGAAGCTGCCTCAGACTTATGACCCAGCCCTGCAGTCACACAACATCATCACTTCCAGTGCATTCTTGAGGTTCCAAGTGAGTCAGTAAGGTCAGCTCAGATCTAAAAGTGCTTCTTGTAGGTCTTAACGAATGCAGTAGACTTACAAGATATTTCTTATTTTCCCTTCCCTATCCTTACAGCCCTATTGTGATATGACAGGACAAAATGAAGATTGAACCTCCTAGAACATTCTCTGTACATCTCTGCATTAACATGAACAAGATGGTGACACAGAGCTTTGAGACAGTATTCTTCCAAGCTCTAGGAATTTCATCTTGCAAGTGCTCTGCTTTATCCAGCCCAGGCCACTACAAGTCATTTGCCCTTGTTTAATTTAAGCAAGAGAACACGTGGTTGGCCCTAGTACAGTGTACTTGGAGAGCAGCACTGAAAAACCAGTTCACCAGCACTTTGTAGGAACTGATGATTGAGTTCAGAGAGATTTTTGTAAAAGCATCAATTCCTAAGCTTTCTGTAATTTTGCCAGTTTTTCTTCAAGTCTTGGCAAGTCTAGTGTTTATTTCTTCTATTCCAATGACCTGTTTGTCTATCCTTGTGTCATAACTCACTTTTCTGTTTTTACTGTGGTCTTGTAGGATATTTTGAAATTTGCTATTTCTTAAGTCTTTTAAGGGTAATATAGCTATTCATGGACCTTGATTCCTCTGTATAAATTTTAGAATAAGTGTTTTGAGGTTCTCATAAAAAAACAGGAACAAGATTTATAGATATTGACATGTGCCAAGAAAAACAAGTGGACTCTCCATAGACTGTTAAGACTAAAGGCCCCAGTGAAGCTGACCGGTACATAGTTAGTCCACAAAGACCGGGGACATTTTTATCCAGTCTACCACAAAGTATAAATGACAATGAGGTATTTTTGACAGTAGCAAGAAAAACCATAATCTAACCATAAGTATAGGAAACCTCCACAGAGAAGACATCAAACTTAATGCAGGATGTAGGAGAGGACCCAGGCTCTAGACTAGGGAGAACGGACACATTCTTATTGAGGTGCCTCCTGCCCAAATGAACCCATCAGGACTTTTTCAACATTAGTATAAAGTTGGTTTTTGTTTGTTTTCTGCTCCATCTCCAGCACTTACCACAGAGCCCTGAGGGGAGAAGACGTTCAGTAAATCTTTGTGGACTGAATGAAGGGCACAGTCAAATGCACAGCTCACTGTGGGCCCTGCCTGCCAGTTGGCAGGTTACTGAGAGCCTTTCTATGCTACTCTTGGTTTTAACCACCATGCTGATGATTGATGATAGGCGACAGTAGTTGATTTTACTGTTCCTCTATGGATGACATGTAGGTTATGATTATAATTTTATTAATGTAGATAAAAAAACATCGTTAGCATCTAGCTTTTCTTGACATCTCTTTTGTGTGTGTGTGTGATAGAGACAGAGATAGAGAGAGGGACAGATAGGGACAGACAGGAAGGGAGAGGGATGAGAAGCATCAATTCTTTGTTACAGCTCTTTAGTTCATTAATTGCTTTCTCATATGTGCCTAGACTGGGGGAGCTACAGCAGAGCTAGTGACCTTTGGCTCAAGCCAGTGACCTTTGGCTCAAACCAGTGACTTTGGGCTCAAGCCAGCAACCATGGGATCATGTCTATGATCCTGCACTCAAGCCAGATGAGCCTATGCTCAAGCCGGCAACCTTTGGGTTTCGAACCTGGATCCTCTGCATCCCAGTCCAACGCTCTATATCCACTGTGCTACCACCTGGTTAGGCATCTTGCCATCTTTAATTCAAATGAGGCTTTTGTGACTTTTAATTCTCTTTATAAATTTATTGTATTATAACTAAACATCAACTTTAAGACAGCCTTTTATCAGCTCAAGGCGATCAGACTAAAACATACCATTTTTAATGATCAGTCCCATTTACAACTTATACATTCGGAACAATAGTTTTAAGTTTAGTGGCTTTAATTATCATTTAAGCACTTTCTATATTTGACCAAACAAGTAAAACCTCTCAGGTATGTATAATGATTTAAAATTTTATATATAGTGAATCTCATGATCTCAAACTTTCCAGACCTGCCCACCAGTGCGTAGGTTTGTGTTCAGAGACTTGGTTTGTTCACTGCTGTCATCCCTGGACCTAGAGTTGTGCACAGCAGTTGATAAACTTGCATAAATAAAGAAGTATTTACAATCTTTGTTAATTTCTCTCACACCTTTTTACTTTAGAAATCATGTCTAACCTGACCCATAGTGGCACAGTGGATAAAGCATAGACCTGGAATGCCAAGGTCGCCAGTTCGCATCCTGTGCTTGCCTAGTCAAGGCACATATGGGAGTTGATGCTTCCTGTTCCTCCCTCCTTCGCTCTCCTCTCTCTCTTAAAATGAATAAATGTAAAATAAAAAAATGTCTAAAATCAATAATGCAATTATACATTTTAAATTAAAATCAAGGCTAAAAGTTAAGATTAATTTGCCAAATTTTCTTAATTATTGCAAGCACCTTAAATGTCACATACATAGATTATTCTGAAATTGAACACCAAAATATTAAAATCTAAATCTTCCACAGGGCTTAATGATACCTTTACAGCACCAAGTCATCTCAGACAAATATGGGGGTACCCATATTGGCTAGAGAGCTGTGGTCAGGAGGAGAGATGAGATCTTGCTAATTTCAGAGCCTTTTGTCCTCTGACCCATACCCTATACCTTCTTTTCTGGTGTCTACAGACTTCTTAGCCAGCTGGAACCTTCCCAGATTCATCCATATGGTCTGAGCAGGAAAGACTTCATTCACCACTGGATGGGATTCAACCAATCCATTTATATCTGGACCTTTTCTGATTAAACTTGTCTTATTCTTCCTGTCAGCCTGGGCTAGAAAGCAGAAAAATACTAAAATGTCAGCCTTTAGATTCAGCCCATATTTCATATTTTTATCTTCCTTTAAGGTCACAACACAAGTGCTACATTCTCTGGTTGATTTGAGAAAAATAAGATATTTTTTCATGGCTGACTATATGTATGGTCACATTGCTTTCCAAACCAGTCATGCAGTTTGTGAGTTCTAGGACTCCTTCAGAGTTCCAAATTTTACTTCATCTTTGCTGGAAACATGGTTGTTTTAAATTTAATAATAGTGCCTGACCTGTGGTGGCGCAGTGGATAAAGCGTTGACCTGGAAATGCTGAGGTCGCCGGTTCGAAACCCTGGGCTTGCCTGGTCAAGGCACATATGGGAGTTGATGCTTCCTGCTCCTCCCCCTTCTCTCTCTCCTCTCTCTGTCTCTCTCCTCTCTAAAAAAAAAAAAAAAAAAAAAAAAAAAAAAAAAAAAAAAATCGAATAAATAAATAAAAAAAGGTTAAAAAAAATTTAATAATAGCTAGGTGAAAAGTAAATTATCTTAAAATTAGTATTTCTTTAATTACTAGTGAGTTTTAATATTTGTGTACACAAGGATTGGAAAGTTGTACTCATTTCATTTGTATTAGTCCGGCTGGAATTCTTGAAGGGATATCAAAGAGACAACTTTTAACAAATCATTCCTTTTTTATAGGATGAAACTTGTTGGAATAATATGGACAAAAACTATGTCTCACCCTAAGTACATTGGGTTGGTAATTATTCAACATGGATTTTCGAATCCCATGTCATGTTAAATTAAGACACTGTTGTTTGAGCATACTTATTTCTCTGTGTAATGGGAAGAAATAGAAGTTGTTTCTAAATCTCAAGTTAGTCTTTGGTATTTACATAATGCCCAATAATACAGGTTGTGATTAAAAAAAAAGATGAGCCTATTGGCCATCATCATTGGGTCAGATGCTTTCAGCTATCTCCCAGTTGATGATATCACTTAATCACTCAAATTTTGTCTTGGGCCTCCCTGGGCCACTGGTCTGAGGGCCTGTGGCTGAGCAGATTGACAGAGGCCTTGATCAGAGCAGAAGGCCACCTTCTGAGCCCAAGAAGTCTGCTGGGATGAGCCGTGTGAATTGACTGAGACCTGTTTGCCTGCCTTCTTGCAAGGTGCCAGTGTTACTACCCAGATGTGGTCTGTTATTTTGCTCGAGTGGAATTCAGAGCTCCCTAAATCATGAGTGATGAATTTGCAAATGGCTCTTCCATGTGGTGGTGCTGGCTATGGTGTCTTTACCACCCCCTGCAGCGGTCTTGACCAGATGGCACTATCAGCTGATAACTTCTCTTGGGCTCCATTCTTATCTTGTAGGAATATTGGTCACTTTGGTATACTGTTCCCTAGCTTTACTGAACAATATATATTAGTCACATAGAGTTGCTTTTTTTAAAAAAATGTTATTTATTTATTCATTTTTTATGAGAGGGAGAGAGACAGAGAGAGAGAGAGGAGAGACAGACAGAAAGAAGGGAGGAGGAGCTGGAAGCATCAACTCCCATATGTGCCTTGACCAGGCAAGCCCAGGGTTTCGAACTGGCGACCTCAGCATTTCCAGGTCGACACTTTATCCACTGTACCAACACAGGTCAGGCTAGAGTTGCTTTTAAAAAATATTTTTCACATAGTATTCCATTGTAGAAACAGCACTTTTTTTTTTTTTTTTTTTTTTTTGTATTTTTCTGAAGCTGGAAACGGGGAGAGACAGTCAGACAGACTCCTGCATGTGCCCGACCGGGATCCACCCGGCATGCCCACCAGGGGCGACGCTCTGCCCACCAGGAGGAGATGTTCTGCCCCTCCGGGGCATCGCTCTGCCGCGACCAGAGCCACTCTAGTGCCTAGGGCAGAGGCCAAGGAGCCATCCCCAGCGCCCAGGCCATCGTTGCTCCAATGGAGTCTTGGCTGCGGGAGGGGAAGAGAGAGACAGAGAGGAAGGGGGGGGGGGTGGAGAAGCAAACGGGCGCTTCTCCTATGTGCCCTGGCTGGAAATTGAACCCGGGTCCCCCGCGCGCCAGGCCGACGCTCTACCGCTGAGCCAACCAGCCAGGGCCACAGCATATATTTTCAAAGCTTTGACACAGATTAAAAAATTTTCCTGTAGAGCAGTTGTACCAATTTATATCGCACGTAAGTTTTAACCTGTTTTTTTTTTTTTTACAGAGGCAGAGATAGACAGGGACAGACAGACAGGAACGGAGAGAGATGAGAAGCATCAATCATCAGTTTCTCGTTGCGCGTTGCAACTTCTTAGTTGTTCATTGATTGCTTTCTCACATGTGCCTTGACTGTGGGCCTTCAGCAGACCGAGTAACCCCCTGCTGGAGCCAGGGTCCATGGGTCCAAGCTGGTGAGCTCTTTGCTCAAGCCAGATGAACCCGCGCTCAAGCTGGCGACCTGGGGGTCTCGAACCTGGGTCCTTTCGTATCCCAGTCCGACGCTCTATCCACTGCGCCACCACCTGGTCAAGCAGTTTTAACCTGTTTTGATAGAGATGAGGGCTGCAAATCTATACATTTTTTATATAAATTTCTGATTTCCCCCCAATATTTAAATTTTTTAAAAAAATGTATTCATTTTAGAGAGGGGGGAGAGAGAAAGAGACAGAAAGAGGGAAAGAGAAGGAGGGGGAGGAGCGAGCAGGAAGCATCAACTCCCATATGTGCCTTGACCAGGCAAGCCCAGAGTTTCGAACTGGCGACCTCAATATTCCAGGTTGATGCTTTATCCACTGTGCCACCACAGGTCAGTCCTCCCCCCAATATTTATTATGGGCATTTTAAGATACAAAACGGTAAAAGAGTAGAACAGTGATTCCCCACCATCTCCACTCAGCAGTTGTGGACTTCAGCCACAATTTGTATAGTTATGTGTGTGCTCTTGTTGACCAGTTAAAGTAAACTGTGCATTCCATGATCATACCCATAAACACCTCAGCCCTTGCTTCTCCAAACAAAGATGTTTCCATAAGCATATATATCACACAATCACAATATTCAGTCTCTCATGGTGGCACATGCCAACTTTTTTTTTTCCTACTGATTTGAGAGAGAGAGAGAAAGTGAAGGGAAGGGAAAGAGAAAGAAGCATCAACTCATTGTTTCACTTAGCTGTTCCATTTAGTTGTGCACTCGTTGATTGCTTCTCTTATGTGCCCTGACCTGGGATCGAACCCATGACTTAAACTGTCTTTTACAGCTTTTGGTTTTAAACCAGGATCACATACGGCACTTGATTGTTGTTTTAGTTTTCATCTCTTAACTCAGAACAGTTCTCTTACCTTCCTTATTTTGTTTTGTGGGCATGTCCTCAGGATTGGGCAGGTCTGCCCAGAATTCCATTCTGTGTCCTTTTTGGGAGGCCCATCATGTTGATTTCTCTTTATTACTGTTGATGGGACTTTTAATCTTTTGGTTAAGCTGTTTTCTGCCAGGTCTCTCCATTGTGAAGTTACTGTTTTCCTTTATAATTGACAGTAAATATCTTGAGCCAGGTGCACTTCCTGTTTCTTATTTTCTTTCACTGGCTAGTATTACATTTGTGATATTTTTTGCCTGAAGCAGTGATTACTGTGCTGGTTGCCAAATGGTGATGATCAGGTTCCATCCTGTATGTATTGTTGGAACTCTAATATAATTTAGAGTTCACCCTCATTTATTTGTTTATGTATTTCTATCAGTATGGACTCGTGGGTTCTTATTTTATTCTCAGTTACTATCTTATTTTGTTGCTCAGATTGTCTCAGATTTGGCCTGACCTGTGGTGTCGCAGTATATAAAGTGTCGACCTGGAATGCTGAGGTCTCTGGTTCAAAACCTGGGCTTGCTTGGTCAAGGCACGTATGGGAGTTGATGCTTCCTGCTCCCCCCTTCTCTCTCTCTCTCTTCTCTAAAATGAATAAATAAAAATTAAATAAATTTTTAAAAATCTACAGTATTAAAAAGAAAATGTCCCAGGTTTGGCCAGTGAGAGCATCTGCAAGCTGATTTGTCTGTCCTTTTGACATATCTCCATAATTTTTTGAGCACAAGTTTTAGGCTCATCTTGTACTTTACCTGACCCAGCCCTGGAATCAGATCAGCCATTTCTCTGAGGAAGTCCCAATTCTTTTTTATTGAGAATGATACTTATCAATCAATACATAGGTGCTAAGTTCTCATTGCTACTAGTATCATGCTTCTAGGCTCTCTTAGGGGAGCCAGAAAAGTGTTTTCATTCATGTACGTATATATGCATGTATGTATATATATGTATGTATGTATATATACGAGATGCATGCATCTATATCTATTCCTATGTATCTGTGTATACTAAAAGCTATGAATTCTTACAACTCTTGTTTCCAACTCGTGGGTGGGGTCAAGCCACTGGGAAGACTTTGGGAAGGGTGGTATGGATGACAATGCAGGTGTACTAGCTGGCCATGCTTGGAGAAGGCCAGAGTGTTTAGGCAGAACTACCAGGCAAGTGCACAGCCTGCTGGAGGAACTACAGATGGCCATTCCTTTAACTGTGTCCACACTTGGAATGGGGGAGGGGCTGGCCAGAGGTGCTACTGTGAGAGGGCAGGGTGGGGCAAGGGTCGGCCCTGAGACTTGATCTGCAAGGGTGATTTGGGCCAGATTTGCACTTTGAACAGGGAGGAATGGAGGGAAAGAGGGTAAGATTAGAGGAGGACATAGTTGCTCCTGCCCTGATCAAGGTATACTCTATGGTGTGGGGCTAGAGTCTCTGCCCTGGAGCGCAGGGCAGATCTGGGCACTCTGAGGTCACTGTCCCTGGGGTACAGGGCAGATCAGGGCACTGGGAGGAGGCCAGGTTTTGGTCATGGAAGAGACTGTTGGGAGATACTCAGTAACAGATTTGCAAATGTATGGGGTCTCGCTCAAGACTGGGGGTCTCAGAGGGCAGAGAGGGCAATATCATGATGACTACACATGAGCTCCCTTCCCAGCCATGAGGTTGCCAAGTTCTGTTATCCGATGGTGGGGCAAAGGTGTAATGGCCATCTTAGCAAGAAGGTGTCTTCAGACTAAAAGATGAAGCAGCCTACTCCATAGAATATAATGGAATATATTATAGGGTAATTTACTTATGGGAAGATTAAGGCTGGAATAGACAGCGTACCCAGCAGTTTTGTGTAAATTATTTACCAACACCACACCTCCCAGTTCCAAGACTGCTGTTACTATACTGTTTTTATAATATGACTCAGGTACTAAAGATCAACAAGACAAAAGGGACCAAGAATGCAGTAGCACCAGGGGCCATCCCTCCTGGTGGTGGATACTATCACCAGTTTGATATATGTCTCAGTTGTCATCCTGGCCATTACTAACAAAGGTATTTATGGTTACATTTTAGGGAACACAGATAATCATTAACTAGAAGGCTTTGATGTGCTTACTAAAAACTGACTTTGGTCAAAGGTCACAGAATGAAAGGACACAAAGATGGAGATGGTCTTTCTTCACATCTACATCTATGCACCGGGTTCTCCCCTCCCCCCTCTCCCCCTCTCCCCCTCTCCCCTTTGAATGCAGCCATGCTCAGCCTTTCTCTTCCTTCACCCTCAAGTGCATTAACATCACACACACACACACACACACACACACACACACCCATCCTCCTTCTGCACTGGTGTGAGTGGCATCACTTGATTCTTCTTTTGTCCCACTGGCTGCTGCTCCTCATTCTGTACTGGGCCCCCTGCCTCCCAGCCTTCTTACATGGCCCACCTCCTCTCTCTTCCTGGATGGTCTCATATAGTTTGGTGGCTATACCTACTGCCTTAGGATCCTGGGATTGCAATAACCAAGTTGTACTAATTAGGTGGATAGAAACAACAAGAATTGATTTTCTCAGGGTCCTGGCAGCCAGAACTTGAAATCAAGGTGTCGTCAGGGCCACACTCACACTCCTTCTAAAGGTCTAGGTCTCCACTCCTTGGTGGCCAGGCATTCTTGGCTTAGAGCAGCATAACTCCAATTTCTGCCTCCAATTCACATAGCCTCCTTCTCAGTGTGTCTTAGATCTTTCCCCCTCTTAAATGACACCAGTCTTGGGATCTAGGTCCTCCCCTCAATCCAGGATAATCTAATCTCAAGATCCTTAATACTTACTGCTATAGCCTGACCAGGTGGTGGCGCAGTGGATAGAGCATCAGACTGGGATGTGGAGGACCCAGGTTCGAGACCCCAAGGTCACCAGCTTGAGTGCAGGCTCATCTGGTTTGAGCAAAGCTCACCAACTTGGACCCAAGGTTGCTGGCTCGAGCAAGGGGTTACTTGGTCTGCTGAAGGCCCACGGTCAAGGCACATATGAGAAAGCAATCAATGAACAACTAAGGTGTCGCAACGAAAAACTGATGATTGATGCTTCTCATCTCTCTCCGTTCCTGTCTGTCTCTATCCCTCTCTCTGACTCTCTGTCTCTGTAAAAGAAAAAAAAACAAAAAAAACCTTACTTCTATAAAGACCCTATTCCAGGTAAGAGCCCTCACAGGGACTGGGGGTTAGGATTTGGGCATATATATCTTAGAGGACACAGTTTGACCACCTCTACACATTAGCCACAGCCTGATTGATTACTGAGTTTATGTTTCTGGCCCAGATTCATTCATTCAAAATTTCCTATTGGATTTCTGAGAAGCATTTCACACCTAAAATGTCTTGATTTTTGCTTTCTCTCCCAGGCCACAGGACCTGCTCCTCAACATCTGCTCCTTGCTGGGACATGCAGCTCTGCTCTGCCAGTTGCTCAGGTGGGAACCCTGACCCACACCCAACCCCAGGCCATCTGCAAACTCTGTGCTTTCAGCCCCCCTTGTCCACATGGTCCACTGCCTATCCATGACAGCACCCCCATCCTCTGTGTGTTCCCCAGTCATGCAGCCTGTCTTCATAGTCAAAGGGATCCTCCTCAGATATAAGTCAAGTTACCCTTCTGCTCAGGGCTTCCCAGGAACACCCAAAGTCTGCTACTGCCCACAACAGTCTGTGTGAACTGGTCCCCATGTCTCCCTCTTCCTTATCTTCCCCTCCTCCTTCACCACTCTACGTGAGCACTGCTGCTCCTCCTGCATCCAGGTGTCCCAGGCAGCTCACTGCTTCCCTGTCCCATGTTTCTTCCAGGCATTGTGGTGGACCTGCCTTCACTCATTCTCTATCCTCACCTGATTTTCCTCCTCTCAACACCAGTCACTTGTGTGTGTTGACCCGAAAACATTTGTTCCTATCTGTTTTACAGACAGATGTTAGAAGAGTGCTGGCTCAGCCTCCCCGAGCACGTTTGTCACTCCTGTCTGAGCTATAGTCTCCCTGTCTCAGCAGTCATTGAGTCAAGTCCTTGCAGTCTCAGTGTCAGTACTTTCTCAGAGCACCTGTCCTATCACATATTAGGGGAAGCCCTTGCTCACCTCTGTCACGACACCACGTGTGCTGCCTGAACTTCCCACAGTCCCTGTCCTTGTCTGTCCAGGAAAATAGGGCACCCTAGAACAGTGTCCTGCACATGTAGACGTTCACTAGACACTTGAGTAAGTGAAGAAATAAATCCAAATGGCTGAAAAATGTGGTAGCAAGTCAGGCCCCATGCAAGAACAAACGTGATCGCCAAGTAAGTGGGGTGATGCTGAGTATGATTTGACAGATACCACAGAGATAAGGGTGGTTTTTTTCTCCATGCAATTATTAACTGATGCTTTCTGCTTTTGTTTTCCAGACACCATTTGCTTTTGACTCAAGATGATTTGATGTTTTATAATAAACTTGTTGACCATGATGGCTGCACAGACATTAAGTATAGACAGCTATCAAGATGGGCAACAAGTGAGACCTTGCATTTATTCTGCATTTTAATTACAGTCAGTTGACCTGGCACTAACACACAAGCAGTGCTTTGTATATTAATAGTTCAAGTCCAGTTTTCCTGAGGCTTTAGGTTCAGATTTAGTGTATTATGCATTTATTGTATATTGTTCAGATTGTTTCCTAAGTGATACCAAGATGGCTAGTAATTTTGACTCCCTTAAATCACACTTCCTTGGGAATTTGCCATGTTCACATCAGTGTTAGTAAGTATTGTTGCTTTCAGAGATAAGCTCAGTGTTATTTTTTTTATTTTTATTTTTTTGTATTTTTCTGAAGCTGGAAACAGGGAGAGACAGTCAGACAGACTCCCGCATGTGCCCGACCGGGATCCATCCTGCACGCCCACCAGGGGGCGATGCTCTGCCCATCCGGGGCGTTGCTCTGCCGCAACCAGAGCCACTCTAGCGCCTGGGGCAGAGGCCAAGAAGCCATCCCCAGCGCCCGGGCCATCTTTGCTCCAATGGAGCCTTGGCTGCGGGAGGGGAAGAGAGAGACAGAGAGGAAGGAGGGGGGAGGGGGGAGAAGCAAATGGGCGTTTCTCCTATGTGCCCTGGCCGGGAATCGACCCCGGGTCCCCCGCACGCCAGGCCGACTGGCCAGGGCCAAGCTCAGTGTTATTGATTATCACAGGTTTCCATGTTGACGGTTGCTAATCTGAGTGGGAATTGTATGGTTTCATGTCCCCAGATGTGAGCAGCAGAGGGCCTGTCCTGATGTTATGTGGTGTAGTCAGTGCTGTGTGTACTAATCCCCTGCTCATGCCCATGGCAGCGCCTGCACAACTTTCTTTGACGATGTGGATTGCTTCTTGATAGCCCTCCCACTATCCATAAGATGTGCTTTACCTTGAAGCTCTCAGGTGTTTTGTGTCCTGTGACCTAAAATAATTGGGGGGGGGGCTCACTGAGGCCTCTGCAGCCTCTCTTGGGGCACCTGAGATCTTGGGAATGTTCTGTGTGCTGCCAGTGGGGGCCATTCCCCCTCCAGGGTCTTTCCCTGGAGCCTGGTAGCTGATTTCCATTGAAGACATTCAGCTCTGCCTTTGCTTCCTGCCTATCCCATAGTCAGGAGGCAGGAACAGAACACCCATGCCAGCAGCTATCTTCTCGCCCTCCTTGAGGATTTTAGTGAGCACAATTAACAGATCAAATCTGGGTAGGTCAACTAACCCTCAGGAGGTCACAGCACCCCATTGTTGACGTTCCCAATGGGCTCCAGGAGGGTGGTGAGACCTGAGGCTGTACCCCACCTTGCCGACTCTCATGTCTTTCCTAGGTGGTCAGTTTTGCACCATTTCTGGTTTGGTTGCTGTTGAAGAGATTTAGTTTGTTTTTGTAGGCTTTTAAATTTTTTTAAGTGTTTTTTGCTTCTTATAGGGAATTGAGGTGGAGGATTCTGTTTCAGCCAGCTCTTCTCACCTGGAAGTCCTTTAATATTTCCCAGTGATTATTTCTACTGTACAAATCTAATGACTTCTCCTCCTCTCCCCTTGCTGAAGGCTGCCTGAGAGGCCTTTCCCCTGCATTGCCTGGCTGCTCAGATCCCAGGCCCATCCTGCAGCCTCCTTACTGCACTCACCTTTGCCTTCCTTTGCTGGACACCTCCCTGACTCTTGACCCAGGTTCTTCCCTTTGCTCTTCTTTCCTCAGGCAGCAGCTTGGCCAGCTCCTTCCTGTCCTGCAGGTCTTTGCCTAAATCACCCAAGAATCTGCTGCATGCCCTTGTTACCACTTTTTCCTCTGATCTTTTTCTCCTTCCTAGCAGTCATCACCTTCTGACATATGGCTAAGGGAGGTGCTTACCCCCATCTGTCTTCCTCTGGCTCTGCCCCATGCAGCGAGTATCCAGTGTCCAGTGCAGTGCTGGGCACAGCGGGGGTGGTGGACAGGTGGAACCCCTTGATTTTAATAACTAAGAACTTCCTCTCCACATGGGAATCTCTTTGAGAACAGTATTTTAAATAAGCTCTTAAGATTATTCAGTGTAGGCCCTGGCGATATAAATTGGTACAACTGCTCTACAGGAAAATTTTTTAATCTGTGTCAAAGCTTTGAAAATATGTGCTGTGGCCCTGGCCGGTTGGCTCAGCGGTAGAGCGTCGGCCTGGCGTGCGGGGGACCTGGGTTCGATTTCCGGCCAGGGCACATAGGAGAAGCGCCCATTTGCTTCTCCATCCCCCCCCTCCTTCCTCTCTGTCTCTCTCTTCCCCTCCCACAGCCAAGGCTCCATTGGAGCAAAGATGGCCCAGGCGCTGGGGATGGCTCCTTGGCCTCTGCCCCAGGCGCTAGAGTGGCTCTGGTCACAGCAGAGCGACACCCTGGAGGGGCAGAGCGTCGCCCCTGGTGGGTGTGCCGGGTGGATCCCGGTCAGGCGCATGCGGGAGTCTGTCTGACTGTCTCTCCCTGTTTCCAGCTTCAGGAAAAAAAAAAAAAAAAATAGAATAAAAGAAAAGATTATTCAGTGTAAATATACCAGATTTACTTAGCCATTCTTCCGAGGTTGAACATTTAGGTTTCCCTTTTTTCAGTCATTAAAAAAGAAACCCTGAAATAAAATCTTTAAGGCTTCCTTATAATATTGTCAGATTTCCCTCCAGAAAGACTGTGTTAGTTCTTTTAGTGTTTGTTTGTTTGTTTGTTTGTTTGTTTTAAGAGAGAGAGAAATACAATTTCCCAAGTACACTGTATTATTTAAAGGCAGCAGAATGGAAGTGTCCTTGTCATTCTGGACTGTTGGAGAACCTGGGTCTGCAGGACTGCTCCCCCGGCCATGGTCCCTGGGTATCAGGGTGGGGTTCATGACAGGCTCTCCATCTCCAGTTTACCCAACAGAGGCAATGGCAGGCGTTGGGCAAGTGTAGGAGGTAATCTGCTCATGGAGAATTACAAGTTTACTGAGGCAGTTTTTGTTTTGTAAGTTGAATTCTTTATGTGTAAGGATTTAAATACTTTTTAACTAATTTATAAACAACATAACTAGTTTAAAGCAATTCAAATGATAGTATCTTGATGACATCCTGTATTCAATACTATTTCTTTAAACACAGCCTTTATTTTCTGAGTATAGTGACTCTAAAAAAATTTATTTTATTTTATTTTTTTTACAGAGACAGAGAGTGAGTCAGAGAGAGGGATAGACAGGGACAGACAGACAGGAATGGAGAGAGATGAGAAGTATCAATCATTAGTTTTTTATTGTATGTTGCAACACCTTAGTTGTTCATTGATTGCTTTCTCACATGTGCCTTGACCGCGGGCCTTCAGCAGACCGAGCAACCCTTTGCTGGAGCCAGCAACCTTGGGTCCAAGCTGGTGAGCCTTGCTCAAACCAGATGAGCCTGCACTCAAGCTGGCAACCTTGGGGTCTCGAACCTGGGTCCTTCCGCATCCCAGTCCGACACTCTATCCACTGTGCCACCGCCTGGTCAGGCTAAAAAAAAATTTTTTTTATAGTTTATTTATTCCTGAAATTTAAGGTAAGATAGGGGAGAATTTCAGCCCTGTCTCAGGTACATAGCATATTGGTTATGAGTTATTTTTGTGACAAGATGAGAAGAGCTTGGACGATTTGCTTATTCTTCTCTTACTGTGATGGTACCCAGCATGAGGCTGTACTGCAGGCTGGGACAGACATTAAGGTTACATGTGGACCAGTTCCCTTCAGTAATGTATGGTTATTATGATTTTGAAAATCGTAATTATTTCACAGATATCAGTCCTCTTTGTTTTTAAATGGTTTGGAAATTTGATTTTTATCCATTTTATAAACATTAAATTAAAATGGAATTTGTGGGTGGTATTCATTTGTATTGTTGCCAGTCACATGACTAGCAGTTTACCATTCTTATTGAATTCCTGATTAGAATACTTAATAGTAGTTTGTTTTCTGTTTACTAACAAAAATTATCCTTCTCCTTTCACAGATGCAAGTAGTAACAGAGTTAAAAACTGAGCAAGACCCCAACTGCTCTGAACCTGATGTGGAAGGAGTGAGCCCTCCCCCTGTGGGGTCCCAGACACCAATGGATGCAGACAAACAGGCCATTTATAGGTAGCAAAAATGTGAAGCGTGTGGGTTTTAAAAGGAATAATGAGAGTAGAAAATCTTGTTAAAGGGAACATTAGAGCTATTAGCTGGACAAAGTAAGGTATGATGTAATAACCACTGGGATGAAGATTTTCTTTTTTTTAAAGTTGTGGAATGGAAATAGACATTTTAGTCCACCTCACAAAAAAATTAACTTTAGGCCCAACTGATTTTACTGGAGAATTCTACCAAAATTATAAAGAAAAAAGAAGCAAATCTACACAATCTCTTTCAGAAAATGGAAGATGAGAGAATGCTTCCCAATTCAGTTTACAAATTGAGAGCATCACTCTGATGCCAAATATTCCTCATGAATTTGGACATAAAAATCATCAACAGCCTGACCAGGCGGTGGCACAGTGGATATAGCATCGGACTGGGATGCAGAGGACCCAGATTCGAGACCCCAAGGTCGCTAGCTTGAGCGCGGGCTCATCTGGTTTGAGCAAAGCTCACCAGCTTGGACCCAAGGTCGCTGGCTCGAGCAAAGGGTCACTCAGTCTTCTGAAGGCCCATGGTCAAGGCACATATGAGAAAGCAATCAATGAACAACTAAGGTATTGCAACAAAAAACTGATGATTGATGCTTCTCATCTCTCTTTGTTCCTGTCTGTCTGTCTCTATATATCCCTCTCTCTGACTCTGTCTCTGTCTCTGTAGAAAAAAAAAATCTTCAACATCCCTGGCCTGATAGCTTGGTTGGTTAAGAGCATTCTCCTGAAGTGCAAAGTACAAAGGTTGCCAGTTCAATTCCTGGTCAGGGCACATACAGGAACAGATCTATGTTCTTATCTCTCTCTCTCTCTCTTCCCCCTCTTCCTCTCACACTAAAATCAATAAATTTAAAAAATTTTAAGTATAATTTAAAAAATCATCAATAGCCTGACCTGTGGTAGTGCAGTGGATAAAGCATCGACCTGTGGAAGGCTGAGGTTGCTGGTTCAAAACCCTGGGCTTGCCCAGTCAAGGCACATATGGGAGTTGATACTTCCTGCCCCTACCCCCTTCTCTCTCTCTCTTTCCCAAATGAATAAATAAATAAAAATTTAAAAATCATCAATAAAATATTAGCAAATTGAAGCCAGAAATAAAAATTTAATAGAATGATATTAGAATAATATCTAGTGACCAAGTGGAGATTATCCCAGGAATGCAAGACTAGTTCACTACTCAAAGATTAACCAAAGAGACAGACCCACAGTGTGATTATATCAAGTGATGCAGAAAAGCATTTGACAAAACAGCTAATTGTTATTAAAAATAGTCAGCAGCCTGACCAGGCGGTGGCGCAGTGGATAGAGCGTCGGACTGGGATGCGGAAGTACCCAGGTTCGAGACCCCAGAGGTCGCGCGCGGGCTCATCTGGCTTGAGCAAAGAGCTCGCCAGCTTGGACCCAAGGTCGCTGGCTCCAGCAGGGGGTTACTCGGTCTGCTGAAGGCCCGCGGTCAGGGCACGTGTGAGAAAGCAATCAGTGAACAACTAAGAAGTCGCAACGCGCAACGAGAAACTGATGATTGATGCTTCTCATCTCTCTCTGTTCCTGTCTGTCTGTACCTGTCTATCTCTGCCTCTGTAAAAAAAAAAAAAAATAGTCAGCAAAGGGGAACTTTTTTTTTTTTTTTTTGTATTTTTCTGAAGTTGGAAACGGGAAGGCAGTCAGACTCCCGCATGTGCCCGACCGGGATCCACCCGGCATGCCCATCAGGGGGCGATGCTCTGCCCACCTGGGGTGTTGCTCTGTTGCAACCAGAGCCATCTTAGTGCCTGAGGCAGAGGCCACAGAGCCATCCTCAGCACCTGGGCCATCTTTGCTCCAATGGAGCCTCGGCTGCGGGAGGGGAAGAGAGAGACAGAGAGGAAGGAGAAGCAGATGGGCGCTTCTCCTGTGTGCCCTGGCCAGGAATCAAACCTGGTACTCCTGCACGCCAGGCCGACGCTCTACCACTGAGCCACCTGGCCAGGGCCAAAGGGGGAACTTTTTTAACCAGACGAAGGACAACTACAAAAACAAACAGCTCACATCAGACTTGATGGTGAAAGACTGAA
Organism: Saccopteryx bilineata; assembly: GCF_036850765.1. Classification (NCBI taxonomy): domain Eukaryota; kingdom Metazoa; phylum Chordata; class Mammalia; order Chiroptera; family Emballonuridae; genus Saccopteryx; species Saccopteryx bilineata. The sequence goes on along the minus strand of NC_089491.1, from coordinate 221,398,832 downwards.
TGCTTTTCCTTCAGATTGGGAATGAGAGAGATGTCTGCCCTAGCTCCTCTTATTCAGCCCTGTGGTGGAAGTCCAAGCCAGTGTAGTAAGACAATAAAAATATTAGAAAGGAGGAAATAAAACTGGCTCAGTGCACAAACAACATGATTGTCTACATAGAAAATCTCAGCATCTACCAAAGAACTTCCAGGTGCATAAGTTTAGCCCTAGCCAGGTAGCTCAGTTGGTTAGACCATTAACCTGATTTGCCAAGGTTGTGGATTTGATCTCTGGTCAGGGCAGGTACAAGAATCAACCAATGAATGCATAAATAAGTGGAACAACAAATTAATGCCCCCCCATCCTTCCCTCCCTCTCTCTTCCCCCCCTCTTCCTTCCCCCTTCCTCTCTTTAAAATCAATAAAAAAAACTTAAGTTTAATAAGATCACAGGTTACATGTACAACACACAGAAACCAATCCTATTTCTATACCAGTAACATACAATTGGAAACAGAAATGAAAAAGAAAGTACATTTATAAGAGCTCCAAAATAACTTAGCTATAAATCTATACTTATACTGATGCAAAAAATCAGACACCTAAAAAGTGGTGGGATATACCATGTTTATAGATTAGAAGACTCTACATAATAAAGATTGCAACTCCAATTAAGTTTTTATTTTTTTGTGGCAGAGACAGACAGTCAGAGAGAGGGACAGATAGGGACAGACAGACAGGAAGGGAGAGAAATGAGAAACATCAATTGTTCATTGCAGCTCCTTAGTTGTTCATTGATTGATTTCTCATATGTGCCTTGACAGAGGGCTACAGCAGACCGACCCCTTGCTCGAGCCAGTGACCTTGGGCTCAAGCTGGTGAGCTTTGCTCAAACCAGATGATCCATGTGCTCAAGCTGGCGACCTCAGGGTCTCAAACCTGAGTCCTCTACATCCCAGTCCAATGCTCTATCCACTGTGCCACCGCCTGGTCAGGCCAATTAACTTTTAGCAATAAATATTTGTACATATAAGCAAGTTAATTCTAAATTTTATGTGTAAGTCAAAAGAACTAGATCAAACTAAAACAATTTAAAAAAAAATAAAGGAGGAATCGAGTCTATTTGAGCTTAAGATTTGCTATCATGTTACAGTATATAAGACATTGCAATAATTGTGAGGGGGTAGACAAAGAGATCAATGCCATAGATAGAGAGTAACAGAAATAAATCTGCACAAATATGATTCAGTTGATCTTAATTTTTTATTTAATTTTTTAAAAGATTTTATTTATTGATTTTAGAGACTGGGGGAGGAGTGGAAGCATCAACTTGTAGTAGGTTCTTCTTGTATGTGCCTTGACCAGACAAGCCCAGGATTTTAAACTGACGACCTCAGCATTCTAGGTCGATGCTTTATCTACTGCACCACCACAAGTCAGGTTGATTGAGTTGATCTTTAGCCCAGGGTACAAAAATACTTCAGTAGACAAAAAGATAGACTTTTCAACAAATGGTGTTAGAACAATTGGACATCCATATGCAGAAAGAAGATCTTTGACCTACTTTTTCATCTTATACAAAAATTTACTCAAAATGGGCTATAGACCTAAGTATAAATTTTTTTTTTTTTTTTTTTTTTACAGAGACAGAGAGTGAGTCAGAGAGCGGGATAGACAGGGACAGACAGGAACGGAGAAAGATGAAAAGCATCAATCATTAGTTTTTTTGTTTTTTTTCTTTTCTTTCATTTTTCTGAAGCTGGAAACAGGGAGAGACAGTCAGACAGACTCCCGCGTGCGCCCGACCGGGGTCCACCCGGCACGCCCACCAGGGGCGACGCTCTGCCCACCAGGGGGCGATGCTCTGCCCATTCTGGGCGTCGCCATGTTGCGACCAGAGCCACTCTAGCGCCTGAGGCAGAGGCCACAGAGCCATCCCCAGCGCCCGGGCCATCTTTGCTCCAATGGAGCCTTGGCTGTGGGAGGGGAAGAGAGAGACAGAGAGGAAAGCGCGGCGGAGGGGTGGAGAAGCAAATGGGCGCTTCTCCTGTGTGCCCTGGCCGGGAATCGAACCCGGGTCCTCCGCACGCTAGGCCGACGCTCTACCGCTGAGCCAACCGGCCAGGGCCTAGTTTTTTTTTATTGCACGTTGCAACACCGTAGTTGTTCATTGATTGCCCTCTCATATGTGCCCTGACCGCAGGCCTTCAGCAGACCGAGTAACCCCCTGCTGGAGCCAGAGACCTTGTGTTCAAGCTGGTGAGCTTTTGCTCAAACCAGATGAGCCCGTGCTCAAGCTGGCGACCTCGGGGTCTTGAACCTGGGTCCTCTGCATCCCAGTCCGATGCTCTATCCACTGCACCACCGCCTGGTCAGGCCCTAAGTGTAAATTTTAAAACTTTAAAATTGGTATATCTATACAATGGAATATTAGTTGGCCATAAAAAGGAAGGAGGTACTGATACCTATTACAGCATTGCTGAGACTTGAAAACATTATGATAAAATCAAAGATGATAGCCTGACTCGTGATGGTGCAGTGGATAGAACATCGACTTGGGATACTGAGATCCTGGGTTTGAAACCCCGAGGTTGCTGGCCTGAGCACCAAGTTATCGGCTTGAGTGCAGGGTCACTGGCTTGAGTATGGGATCATCAATATGATCCCAAGGTTGCTGGCTTGAAGAAAGGGTTGCTGACTCAGCTTGAGCCTCCTCCCTGGCCCGGTCAAGGCATATATGAGAAGCAATCAGTGAACAACTGAAGTGACACAGCTATGAGTTGATGCTTCTCATCTCCCTTCTCTCTTTCTCAAAAAAAATTAAAAAAGAAAGACTCCAGACACAAAAGGTCATGTTATGAACTGTATAGAATTGGCAAACCTTTAGAGACAGAAAGCAGATTGGTGGTGGCCTGAGGCTGGGACATGGGGGTAAAATAGAGAGTGACTGCTAGTGACTGCAGGGTTTCTTTTGGGGAATGATGAAAATGTTCTAAAATTAACTGTGGTAATGGTTGCACAACTCTATGAATGTGTTAAAAACCAGTGAATTGTAAACTTGGAATGGATAAAGTATATGTTATATGAATATATCTGAACTAAGCGGATAGGTCAAATGATGCATACATACTGAAACATTCTCACACAAGTGTAGAGCTTACATTTTTTTTTCTTTTTCCCCTAGGCATCCACTATTTCCTTTATTAGCTTTGTTGTTTGAAAAGTGTGAGCAATCCACACAGGGCTCAGAAGGCACAACTTCTGCCAGTTTTGATGTGGACATTGAAAATTTTGTAAGGAAGCAAGAGAAGGAAGGAAAACCTTTCTTTTGTGAAGACCCGGAAACTGATAATTTGGTGAGTAAAATTAATGTTTTATTTTTATTTTTCATTTCTTCCAAATTCAAAATCTGGTCAGTAAATTTTAAACTTCCAGTTAAAACGGTAGACCATTTGTTGTTGTGCTACAGGAGAGATTCATACAATTCATGAGATAATTTAATTTAGTGAGTATATGTGGGACTTGAATATCCTCCAGCATTCTCTAGTTACCCTTTCCTGTGATAGTCAAGTAAGCTAGTTTCAGCCTGCATCCTAAATGGACCAGGTGGTTCAGTTCTCTCCTGAACATCGGTGAAGGTTCACTGGGGTTGGTTCACTTGCCCTGCTTCCCATGCAGCATGTCTGCCCAACTTCAGTCCTTGACTTTTCCTTGACCATGGACACATGACTTTTTTCTCCAAGACAGCTCTGTCTTGAGGCTCACACTGATTTTTGGTGGGTGACAAAGTTTATGGGGACAGAGTTTATGAAGACCAGCACAGAGAAGGGACAGACTTAAAGGGCTTCAAGGCCGCTCACTACCTCCCTTGGACTTCTCTCTGAAGTCAGTCTGTCTCATAAGTGTCCTCCTGACAGGTCCAGTAGTCTAAAAGTCAGGGTTCTCTGTGCTTTCTGAAGGAAATGGAGAATTCTTTGGAGTATAACTGCTGCCCCTAAGGGGAGTGGTGCCATTCAGTCCCGTGGAGCATTGTCAGCTGTGTCCAGGGCCCCGCTGGATCTCCGTGAAAGCCTTCTGGCTCTCAGACCAAAACCTCCGTCAGGCCCTGATCAGCAGAAAAGGGTCTTTGGAAATCTTTTTCCTGAATAATTTGCCCAGGTCTTAATTGTTGTTATCGTTTTTTAAATTTCTCATTACACATTCAACCCTTATATCCTAATAAATTATATAGGTGAGTTGCCTGACTTTGAGTCTGTTTCCTCATCTTTGATGGGGAACTGACAGTACCTGCTCTTTTGGGCTCAGGACCAGAAGCTCTCTCTGCCACTGAATCTTTGTCATATAGCCATCAGCGATGGGAAGCAGGAGTGGCCACAGTGGTCCCAGGCAGGCAGGAAACAAGGCTCTCCTGACTGGTATTAGAGTACAGGGCCTACTAGAGCTTGATGCTTGGTAGTCCTCATTATTGACTGACTGACTGACTGACTGATTCCACAAGTACTGTGGATTACTAGGCCAAGGTCACAGGAGGAGCTGGCTTTAGGTGTGGATTCACAGGCAGGTGCTACTTATGGTAATGGTTTTATTATCAGTGTCATTTATCTACTGATATGGGACAAATTGCCCCAAAACTTAATGAATTAATATAAAATCATGAAACTTAGAAAAATTATAAGAGAAAATCTTTAGGATCTAGGGATAATCTAGGGTTCAGAAAGAGTTATTAGACTTGACACCAAAAGAATGGCAGAGTCGGTAAGTTGAACTTTATCACAGTTAAGAGCCATCTATGAAATGGGTCTGGATCCATCCTCGTTTATAGATGAAGAAGCAGGAGCAGAGTGAGGGTTGGTTACTTGCCCATAGGGTCGTGAGGCACTTGTATTGTCCATCTTCCCTGCACATCAGAGGGAGCCAAAATGCCAAACCGTGTTCAGTGGTGCTGGGATGAGTTGTCGTTTTGTACAGTATCTGATGTTATTCCACTTCTATCACTGGCAGTACAGGTGGCCATAGCTATGCAGGATTCAAGCTCATAACCGAGAGTAGTTATGTAGTGATAATTATAACTTAACATCATGCTACCTTTTTCATGTCTGAAAGTCTTCGTTTTCTCTGCTTCTAGATGGTAAAAGCAATCCAGGTTTTGCGTATTCATCTTCTTGAGCTGGAAAAGGTTAATGAACTCTGCAAAGATTTCTGCAGTCGATATATTGCTTGTCTAAAAACGAAAATGAACAGTGAAACTCTCCTGAGTGGAGAACCTGGAAGCCCGTATTCCCCTGTCCAATCCCAGGTATTTATGTTTGGGTCCTGCTCTACTTCCTGGTTACTGTAGCATCTGCAAGGATGAACTGTGTTGATCCCAAGACCACCAAGCCTTTCAGAATTAGGAAGCTGCTCAAAGGGTGCTCTAGATCTCTGACCCTAACCTGGGCTGAGAATGAGTTCCAGAGACAGACCATCTGGCTTCATACAGTGAATGCATGGAGGCTCTGATCTGTGTACTGGACCCTGAGTCCCATGTTTCTGGAGTTCCATCCATATATTTCTTTTTTAAAATATATTTTTAAAGGCCCTGGCTGGTTAGCTCAGTCTGTAAGAGCATCATCCCAAAACGCCAACATGGTGAGTTCAATCCCCAGTTAAGGCACCTATGGGAAGTGACCAACGAATGCACAACTAAGTGGAACAACGAATGCTGCTCTCTCTCTCTCTTTCTCTCTCCCTCCATCCATCTCCCCCTACCCCTCCTTCTTCCTCTCTGTCTCTCTAAAATCAATAAAAAATTAAAAAAAAATTGGTAATACACAAATATTATAAAATTTACTATCCTAACCATGTTTAAGTGCACAGCTCAGTGGCATTAGCTACATTCATACTGTTGTGCAGCCATCACCACCATCCATCTCCAGAACTTTTTCTCTTCCCCAACTGAAACTGTCTCCATTAAACACTAATTGTCCACACCCCTACTCCCAGCCCCTGGCACCCATATTCTTTCTGTCTCTATAAATTTGACTGTTCTGGGGATTATGTAAAGGGAATCATTTGTCCTTTTATATTTGGCTTTCACTCAGTATAATGTCCTCAAGGTTCCTCCATACTGGAGTCCTATTATATTGCAGCCATTCAGCTAGTTTATAGTGACATTCATTGTGGTTGTAATTTGCATCTCCCTGATGGCCAGTGATATTTACCGTCTTTTCATGTGCTTATTTTCCACAGTATCTTCTTTGATAGAATGTCTGTCTACTCACATCTTTTGCCCAATTTCTAGTTGGATTTTTAAAAAACTTTCCTTTTTTTTGTTTCCATTGATTTGAGAGAGGGACAGGAGGGAGAAGAGAGAGAAAGAGAGAGAGGTGGGAGAGACAGAGAGAAAAAGAGAGAGAAGGGGAAAGGAGAAGCATCAACTCCTTGTTCCAATTAATTATTCCATTTAGCAGTGCACTCATTGGTTGCTTCTTGTGTGTACCCTGACCAGGGATTGAACTCATGACCTTGGTACACTGTGATGGTGCTCTATCCACTGAGCAGTCCTGACCAAGGCCTAAATATTGACTTTTGAGTTTTCTAAAGACTAGTCCTTTATTGGATATATGGTTTACAAACATTTTCTACAAGTCGATAGCCTATTTTTTATGTCTCTTAGCAGGGTCTTTTGCAGAGCAAGCATTTTCCCCAGTCTTTATTTTATTTATTTATTTTTAATTTTTATTTTCCATCTACCCATCCCCCCTCCCTTTTGGCAAACATCAGCTTGTTCTCTATATCTCTGGGTTTTTGTTTCTTTTTCCTTTTAGGTTCTGAATGTGAGTGAAATCATATAGTATTTGTCTTTCTCTATCTGACTTATTTTACGTAGCATAATACCTAGGTCCATCCGTGTTGTCGCAAATGGCAAGATTTCATTCTTTTTATTGCTGGCTAATATTCCATTGTATATATGTACCACGTCTTTCCATCTGTTCATGAATACTTCCATATCTTGGCTATTATATACAATGCTTCAATAAACATAGGGGTGACTATATCTTTTTGAATTAGTGTTTTTGTTTTCTTGAGATAAATACCTAGAAATGGAATTGCTGCATCATATAACAGTTCTGTTTTTAATTTTTGTGTGTGTGTGACAGAGACAGAGACAGAGAGAGGGAAAGATAGGGATGGACAGACAGGAAGGGAGAGAGATGAGAAGCATCAATTCTTTGTTGCAGCTCCTTAGTTGTTCATTGATTGCTTTCTCATATATGCTTTGCCTGGGAGGCTCCAGCACAGCGAGTGACCCCTTGCTTAAGTCAACGACCTTGGGTTCAAGCCAGTGACCTTAGGCTTCAAGCCAGCGACCTTTGGGCTCAAGCCAGTGACCACGGGGTCATGTCTATGATCCCATGCTCAAACTGGCAACCCCATGCTCAAGCTGATGAGCCCTTGCTCAAGCCAGGTGAGCCCTTGCTCAAGCCGGCAACCCCAGGGTTTTGAACCTGGGTCCTCTGCATCCCAGTCTGACGCTCTTATCTACTGTGCTACCTCCTGGTCAGCTATAGCAGGGGTCCCCAAACTACGGCCCGCGGGCTGCATGCGGCCCCCTGAGGCCATTTATCCGGCCCCCACTGTACTTCCAGAAGGGGCACCTCTTTCATTGGTGGTCAGTGAGAGGAGCATAGTTCCCATTGAAATACTGGTCAGTGGCCCTGGCCGGTTGGCTCAGTGGTAGAGCGTCGGCCTGGCGTGCAGGAGTACCAGGTTTGATTCCTGGCCAGGGCACACAGGAGAAGCGCCCATCTGCTTCTCCTTCCTCTCTGTCTCTCTCTTCCCCTCCCGCAGCCAAGGCTCCATTGGAGCAAAGATGGCCCAGGCGCTGGGGATGGCTCCTTGGCCTCTGCCCCAGGCGCTAGAGTGGCTCTGGTCGCGGCAGAGCGACGCCCCAGAGGGGCAGAGCGACGCCCCAGAGGGGCAGAGCATCGCCCCCTGGTGGGCAGAGCGTCGCCCCTGGTGGGCGTGCTGGGTGGATCCCGGTCGGGCGCATGCGGGAGTCTGTCTGACTATGTCTCCCCGTTTCCAGCTTCAGAAAAAAATACAAAAAAAAAAAAAAAAAAAAAGAAATACTGGTCAGTTTGTTGATTTAAATTTATTTGTTCTTTATTTTAAATATTGTATTTGTTCCCATTTTGTTTTTTTACTTTAAAATAAGATATGTGCAGTGTGCATAGGGATTTGTTCATAGTTTTTTTTATAGTCCGGCCCTCCGACGGTCTGAGGGACAATGAACGGGCCCCCTGTGTAAAAAGTTTGGGGACCCCTGGGCTATAGCATATAGTCTTGATTATTGTAGGTGTATAATAAATTTCAAAGTTGGGTAGACTGATTCCTCTCACTATTCTTTTTCAAAATATTCTTTCTCAAAATATTTTAGCTATTTCTAGTTTTTGTTTTTTTTTTTTTTGCCTTTTTATATAAATTTTAGAATAATCTTGTTTATATCTACAAAAATGTTACTGAAATTTTAATAGGAATTATATTAAACCTGTATGTCATTTTGGGGAGAATTGACATCTTTACTGTGTTAACTCTTCTAGCTCACATACATAGTGTGTCTCCCCATTCATTTATTCTTCTATGGTTTCTTTCATTAGTGTTTTGTAGTTTTTCAACATATGAATCCTACACGTGTGTTTTTAGAATTACACCTAAATATTTCATTTTGAAAAAATTTTCCATTGATTTGAGAGTAAGAGAAGGGAGAGAGGGTGGGGAAAAAGGAGGGAGAAAGAGAGAGAAGCATTGATTCATTGTTCCACTTAGTTGTGCACTCATTGATTGCTTCTCATATGTGCCCTGCCAGGGGTTGAACCCCCATCCTCAGCACATTGGGACAACACTCTATCCACTGAGACACCCAGCCAGGGCTTATATATGTCATTTTTTTTGAGCAACTGTAAATGGTATTATTTAATATATATGTGTGTGTGTGATATATATACATATATATATATATATTTTAGAGACAGAGAGTGTTAGAGAGAGGGACAAATGGGGACAGACAGGAAGGGAGAGATGAGAAGCATCAATTCTTTGTTCAATATTCAAAAACTTGTTCATGGCACATAATTCTTTTTATATATGGGTTCCTGAATTCTGTTTGCTAATATTTGTTAAGCATTTTTGTGTCTGTATTGAGGGATATTGGCTTGTAGTTATCTTTTCTTGTACAGTCTTAGTTTAGGTTTGGTATCAGAATAGTACAAACTTCAGAAGACAAATTGGAGAGTATTCTCTTCTCTTCTGTTTTTTGGCAGGGATTAGAATTTGTATTAATTTTTCTCTAAATGTATTAAATGTCCAGTAAGATACTACATGGACCCAGAGATTTCTTTTTTTGGAGGTTTTTCGATTACAAATTTAGTTTCCTTAATAGTGATATGGCTATTCAAATTATCTACTTCATACTGGATTTTGTCTACTATGTCAAATTTATTTTTGTAAGGTTCACGGTATTCCTTTTTGTCTTTTTGACACCAGCAAGGGCTTCACTGAACTTGTTTCATTTCTGATATGGATAATTTGTCTTCTCTTATTCTGTCAGTCTTACTACAGGTTTGTCAATGTGTTGATCTTTTAAAAGAACCATTTTTATTTTTTTTCTGTTTTTAATTTAAGTGTTATCTGCTTTTATCTTTACTGTTTTCTTTTGCTTGCTTTGGTTTTATTATGTTCCTCTTTTTCTAGGTTCTTGATGTGGGAGCTTGAATTGATTTGATGGCTTAGCTTTATTCTGACAAAATTAATGTAACCTACTTTGTTTGCAGCTACCAAAGCCTACACATTTACATTGATGTGGTGGCCCATAGAGTAATTGCCTCTTAGAGTGACACCACTTATGCTGTTTAACTGCTCAAATATCTGGGTGCTTATATGTGCCAGACCCCATGCTAGATGCTACATGTAAGGATACCTCCCCTTGCCAACCACCAACGCAGCCATCAGTCAGTGTGTAAATTCGCCCATTTGGATCCAGTGTTAAGATGAGTAGAATCTCTGATGTGGTGTTTACAAGTGTTTGCATGGAGTATGCTGCGGGTCAGGCACTGAGCCTGTACTCTACACACATGTGCACACAGGGAGTCAGAGCTCCGATGTGCAATGTGCTGAGGTCAGGAGGTAGAGAACTGTGTGGGCCCAGGGTGACTCCCCATCACCACTCAGAACCTCCCAAGCCTGTAGCATTAAGTTCTGAAAGTGCTAATCCTATCAAGACTCTTTGGTTCTTGGAAAATCAAGAGTCTGGGCCAAATCAAATGGGAAATGTGTGTGATGAGATTAGATAACCTAATTTCGATCTTCCTAGTCATACCTCCAGGGCTGTAAAGTGTTATTAATATGTGATGAAATGAAAGGTAATCGTTTGGAAGCCAAATACAAAGTAATATCTTAGTATTGATCATCACATTTAATATTCAGTCAGTCTTGCCTCTCCTGATGTCCAGGTATGTAAAGCCTGCTTCATGGAAGGCTTGTCATCTGATGTGCTCTGGGCCTCAAGCAGCTCCTTTGTCAATGATGCCATTATACTGCGTGTTTGGAAGTTTTAAACGTGGGTGCTCTGTTTTCTAATAATCGCTTTCCTGTGTATTTCTGACTTATAGCAGATTCAAAGTGCCATCACAGGCACTCTCAGTCCCCAAGGAATTGTGGTGCCGGCATCCGCGCTGCAACAGGGGAATGTAACCATGGCAACAGTGGCAGGTATGGCAGTGGAAAAAAGGGCAGCTTTTGCAGATAAAGTTCTTTATAGTGAAATGGAGATATGCATAAATAAATTTTTAATTAATGCCCATTTCCTAATAAGAATCCCAAAATCTAGACCTCTTTGAATGCCTGTTTCTTATTAATTCCCAGTGACAACTACATACCATATGCATATTGTGTTTCCCTACCAAAAATGTTAGGAAGAAAGGTTTTAAGATTATATTTTATTATATAGGAGTTGAAACTATATAGCAAAAAGCAATTATAATTTTCAAGTAATTTTTTTAAAGGATTGATTTGAGAGAGAGAGACAGAAAGGGAGAGGGTGAGAGAGGAGAGAGATGAGAAGCATCAACTCATAGTTGAGTCACTTTAGTTGTTCATTGATTGCTTCTTGTACGTGCCTTGACTGGGGGCTTCTAGCCGAACCAGTGTTCCCTTGTTCAATCCAGTGACTGTGGGCTCAAGACAGCAACCTTGGGCTCAAGCCAGTGATTCCACAGTCAAGCCAGCAACCTTGGGGTTTTGAACTGGGGACCTTAGCACTCTAGGTCGGTGCTCTGTCCACTGCACCACCACTGGTCAGGCTCAGGTAATGGTTTTTAGTTGTGCTTTCAGGTGGTTTTCCAGGTACTGGAAACTTAACTTGTGACATTAATTGGTGATAAACGAGTAACTTGTATAATAAAAACCATCGCAGGAAGGGGACAGATTCTTGAGTTCCCTGGTGCATCTAGAACATTGCAAATATAGGACCATCATGAAAATGTAAGGAGGGGGAGAAATTTACATGAAAAAATCCATGAAATAGCACAAAGGGAAACCTCCACAGGAAAATAAAGTACATTTGATCAAAAAGAGAACCATAATAAAAATATTTGTCATCTGACACATTTGGCCAAGTCCTTTGTTGTGTGCTAATTATAGGGAAAGTAGAAAACAGAGACAAGCAAAAGGCAGAGAAGTGCAGCTCCTCTGAGCCGCTGTGCCCTGTGCACTGTATGTGCGGACTGCAGGGATGCTTGTTAGCATAGTGTCACCTGGGCACTGCTTGTGCAGTCTGTTGATTTTGATAATTTACAATGACAAGTTGGTAAGCAAAGTAGCAATCATTTGAAATGTTGTAAAATGTTCCTCAAACTAGAGATTTTAATCCTTTCATAGTATAGTGAGAAGATTGCTTTTAAATCATTGAGACTTAAATGTAATTTTCTCCTTTTTCCTTTTTGAGGTGGCACAGTTTATCAGCCTGTCACAGTTGTCACTCCTCAAGGCCAAGTAGTGACACAGGCATTGTCGCCTGGGACAATCAGGATCCAGAACTCCCAGGTGTGTGTGCCATTCCTTTGGCAGGAATGGGGTGGGGGTGTTGCACAGGTGTGGGAGTGCAGGGAGAGGCAGGCTGGAGCCATTCTCTCTGGGTGAGGATTCTTGTCTCAGACTCGTGCTCATGCAGTGACCTCCAGTTAATCTGAATAAAAGTATACTGCTTACAAAAATTAGGGGATAAGGCCCTGGCCGGTTGGCTCAGTGGTAGAGCGTCGGCCTGGCGTGCAGGAGTCCCAGGTTGGATTCCCGGCCAGGGCACACAGGAGAAGCACCCATCTGCTTCTCCACCCCTCCCCCTCTCCTTCCTCTCTGTCTCTCTCTTCCCCTCCCGCAGCCAAGGCTCTATTGGAGCAAAGTGGCCCTGGCACTGAGGATGGCTCTGTGGCCTCTGCCTCAGGCGCTAGGATGGCTCTGGATGCAACAGAGCGATGCCCCAGAGGGGCAGAGCATCGCCCCCTGGTGGACATGCCGGGTGGATCCCGGTCGGGCGCATGCTGGAGTCTAACTGCCTCCCCATTTCCAGCTTCGGAAAAATGCAAAATAAATAAATATAAATAAAAAAATTTAGGGGATATTTTATAGCTTCATATTCATTTTGAAATATCCCCTAATTTTTATGAGAAATATATTTTGTTTCTTCTCTCTCGTTGTAAAATGTTGCAAAGTTCAGAAAAGTCTAAGGAAGTAGAAGAATAATCATCCATTGCCTCTCCGTACAAGCAACCACTGTTGTCCAGTTTAATAGTTGGATTGTGTAGTTGTCTTTGCACCAGGAGATCTGAGGCTGTGTAAACACACTCTCCCTATCCCCAGGTCACAGCAGAATCACAGTTGGGATTTTCAGACCACACCTGGCCAGCCCACACCTCTGTGTGAGAGTGTTGGCTGAGCTTCGGCCTGTGTGTTCTTTAAAGTGTTCTGTGGCCTTTTTGCTGTGCTCTTGTTGAGCCAGAGCTTCAGGGTGTCTGGGGCAATTTCTTAATACCCTGAGACACCTCGGTAAGAAACCTGAGAGTGGGCTTCCCTTCCACTCTCCACGCTGCGCACTGACAGCCTGGCCTCAGGAAGGCTGGTCTGCTGCTCCTCCCCGTGGGCCACCAGCTCCCAGAGCACTGGGCAGCTTGAAGGACAGAAGAGTCAGAGCTGGAAATGCGGTGGCATGTCATGACCTGGGGTGGTTCTACGCTGTGTATCTTAGGTAAAATGAGATTGGACTTGGTGGACCCCAGATCCCTCTAAGTTCTAGAGAGAGAGACACACACACACTTTTATATTTAGCTGGGTTTAAATCAGAAAGACAGGCCCTGGCCGGTTGGCTCAGCGGTAGAGCGTCGGCCTGGCGTGCGGAGGACCCGGGTTCGATTCCCAGCCAGGGCACACAGGAGAAGCACCCATTTGCTTCTCCACCCCTCCGCTGCGCTTTCCTCTCTGTCTCTCTCTTCCCCTCCCGCAGCCGGGGCTCCATTGGAGCAGGGATGGCCCGGGCGCTGGGGATGGCTCTGTGGCCTCTGCCCCAGGCGCTAGAGTGGCTCTGGTCGCAACATGGCGACCCCCCAGGATGGGCAGAGCATCGCCCCCTGGTGGGCAGAGCACCACCCCATGGTGGGCGTGCCAGGTGGATCCCGGTCGGGTGCATGCGGGAGTCTGTCTGTCTCTCCCTGTTTCCAGCTTCAGAAAAAATTAAAAAAAAAAAAAAAAATCAGAAAGACAGTGTTTCTGTTACCCATTCTTAAGAGCATTGATTTCCTTTTGTATGTTCCTTGTCTTTGGCCTGCACAGATGTTTTCTACGTTCTTAACCACTTTGAGGCCCTGTCTGGGAATGTGGGTGTTTTCCTGAATCAGATAGCACATTCTTGGGGTCCTGGGATGTGCATGGGGGAGGAGCAGCGTCTGACCCAGTGCCAGTCAGCGGTGGGCAGGGTTCTAACTCTCTCTTCCTTCAGCATTTCTAGGGGAAAGTCTTTAATTATACTTCTAATACAAACCCATTTACAAACACTTTTTGAGAAAAGAACTAAACAGGGGTGAGATTTCACTGATGTTTCTTCCTCCCTTTTACCCCTCCCATTTCCCAGCAGAGTCTTACTTCTGCAACCTTAATCAAGTTGCTGTGTCATAGGTCAGTGTCCAAGGTGCTGATAGGCTCATAACAGATGACTGGCAGTTTCTGCCCCACCCTCAGCGTCCCCCACCTTTTAGTCTCCTGGGGCAACCACTTTAGGTCTTTTAGCCATTTCTTCTGTTTCTTTCCTCTTTGTTTCTAACTAAAAACCTTGCCTCTTAACTCACCTCTTAAAACATCTAGTTTTGGCTTTTTGTCTTGGTCCATGAGCCTTACTCTGCCACCCTCCCTTGCCATGCCTTTTTGTGTGTCCTTCCCACTCATTTATGGAGCAGTGTAGTAAAGTCTGCTTTTAGTATTGACATCATCATGTGAATTCCAGTTTCTGCTGAGCAGAGTGTCTAACCATGGGGACAGCACATTTGTGGTTCAAATGCTTGCTTCTTCCCAGGCAAATCAACAGGTTTTTCCCCTTTGCTCAGGGTCCCTGGTGTTGATGACTAAATCCTCCAGTATTCTCAGTGACACCCCATCCACCCAGCCTGGGCACTATATCAGGCCAGTGTCATCTAGGAGCTCTTAGCCCTGCTCGTTTCTAGGCTCTGATCTCCAGCTTGTTCTCTGTCCAGGCTCCTCATACTGCATGTCTTTGGACTTGACCATCACCTTCAGGATTCCTTTCTCCCAGAGCCTATGTCTTCTACATTGTTGGCCTTACTGTCCCCTTTGAAAAGTTCTGGAGACAATATGTGTGGGAAGTAGACTGTGTTGAGACTTTGCAAACCTTAAAGTGACTTGATTTTGGTCCCATTCTTGATAGGGAATCTGTGTACATGTACAGGTCCAGGTGAGAATCCCTTCCCTGGACGTGGGGAGGTGTTAAGTCCATGTGTTCTAGTCTCAGTGTTTCTTCTGGGAAGGTCGGTGTTAGCTGTTTCCCCACTTGTAGGACACTTCCTTTTCTCAGTTTGTGGTGCTGAGTACTGCAGAAGGACCTCATATTTTTTGTTCTAGGTCATTTCCTTAAACTCTCTGAGACAGCTCTTCCCCCGCCACCCAACATGTACATTCTCTCTTTCTAGGGCCCTTAAACTGACCATTGGCCCTTCTAAACTATCTCTTGATTTCTGTGCATTTTTGTATTTGTATTCCCATTGTCAATTTTTTGCCTACTTTCTGAGAGAAAGGATCTTCCAACCCCTGTAAAAAGTTTAAAATCTTCAGCATAATTTTAATTTCTAATACTCTTCTTTACCCTCTCTGCATCCTATTTATGGTTCATGGTGGTTGCAGTTTTCTTTGGTTTCTGTATTCTTTCTGTTTTTATCTCAGTTTATTCACTTTGGTGTTTGCTCTTGGTGATGGAAGCTTCCAAGTGTTTGGAGATACTTGGCTGTAATTTTTTTTTTAATTTTTCTTTTTATTAATTTTTTTTTTTTAGAGAGGAGAGAGAGTGAGAGAGAGGAGGGGGGGAGGGAGGAGCAGGAAGCATCAACTCCCATATGTGCCTTGACCAGGCAAGCCCAGGGTTTTGAACCGGCGACCTCAGCGTTCCAGGTCGGCTTTATCCACTGCGCCACCACAGGTCAGGCTTGGCTATAATTTTAAATGTAAACATTAAAGCTGTTTGGTGTTTTTCAAGTGCTAGGCTTTGGCAGGCTAGCTTTTGGCTGGCTGACTCCACCTGCTGCCAGTCCTCAGTTATTTCTTCCTTAGATTCTCCCGAGAAGGGCTCTAATCACTGCAGACAGAAGCACAGGGACTGCGGGGGAAGTGGCTAGGTCTCCCGTTTTGTGTGTAGACTTCCCTCCTCCTCTCTCCTAGCCCTGCCCCTCACTCCTGCCCTCCAGCGTGTGCTGAGTCTGCAGCCTCTGGTCTGCTTCTTTGGGGAAAAAAAACCAAGTCTCCTTTAGGGCTGGGGGCAGATCTGTCATCAGCAGAGAACGATGGGGTGGAATTGGAGGTCTCACTGCTTCTTAAACTGACTTTCAGTTAGTTTCCTAGACAATCCCTGTCTTGTCCAGTCCCAGGCATTGCTGTAGCCTGGTGGGGGTGAATGGACTCTCGCTTGCTCTCTTCTCTCGAAGTGGTTGGTGCTCTCAGCCCCTCCTGGAGGCATCCTCAAAGTGGAGTCACGGGCCATCCCATCATCACTTTGCCTATTAATAAGCCTACATTTGCTTTAACCCTGCACAAAAAAGCAACACTGAGGCACATGCAAAGTTTCATGAAGAACATATATTAAATGAGACAGATGAAGCAAACAAGCTAAATTTTGGCCCTGGTGCTTTGGAATTAGTTTTAAAAGTTCATTTTCCATTTTTTTCCTGTCCATGAACATGAGTCTACAGGTGATGCTTAATACCATTTGCTTTCAGATCTCTAACAAACACATTCCAAAAAACAATTATGTCTCTAGTAATAATCTTGCATTTTAAGAAATTTTAGTTACTATTAGGGTTTTAATCTCTCCTTCAGGTCATAAATTTTTTTTTTTTTTTCATTTTTCTGAAGCTGAAAACAGGGAGAGACAAACAGACTCCCGCATGCGCCCGACCGGGATCCACCCAGCATGCCCACCAGGGGCGATGCTCTGCCCACCAGGGGGCGATGCTCTGCCCATCCTGGGCGTCGCCATGATGCGACCAGAGCCACTCTAGCGCCTGGGGCAGAGGCCACAGAGCCATCCCCAGCGCCTGGGCCATCTTTGCGCCAATGGAGCCTTGGCTGCGGGAGGGGAAGAGAGAGACAGAGAGGGAAAGCGCAGCGGAGGGGTGGAGAAGCAAATGGGCGCTTCTCCTGTGTGCCCTGGCTGGGAATCGAACCCGGGTCCTCCGCACGCTAGGCCGACGCTCTACCGCTGAGCCAACCGGCCAGGGCCAGGTCATAAATTTTATGTCTATTTAGATGTTGGTGTTCAGGCTTTCTTTTTATTTATATATTTTAGAAAGAGAGGAAGGGAGAGAGAGACATCAACCTGTTCCTATTTGTCCCCGACCAGGAATTGAACCCTCAACCTTTGTGTATTGAGAAGAAGCCCTGACCAATAGAGCCATCCAACCAGGGCGGTGTTCATGCTTTTTAAGACTGTATCCAACATGATGTAAATCGAGAGGAAGTACAAATAATATAGTGAAAACCTCTCCAAAGTGAACCTCCAAATTCTCTAAACTATGTTTATGAGTACGTTATACTGAAATCGACCTATGGGAGTATTATTCATTTATTGTAAAGTTAGATTCACACGTATGTTCTAAAGTAAAGCATGACTAACAGCAGGGTTGTCTCTTGTGTCTATAGTGGTATAGTGACTCTTGCACAACGTGCTTTGCAATTATGTGCAGGCCATGTAAGTGGACCTGCACAGTTCAAACCCATCTTGTGCAAGGGTCCAGGGTATTTTCTTTCCTGGTCTCTGCAGTGACTGCTGTGACACCGTCTCTGCAGGTATGCTGGGAGGGAAAGGCTGTGCCTGGGAAACATGCCAGGGCCTGAGCAGGGCTTTGTCATGTCAAGTCTTTCCTCAGGTTTGCCTGAGACACTTATCTAAGAAGCATTGTGCACATCCTTTCTGTTGAAGTGGAATGACAGGAAGTGTTTTATGTGTTTCTCAGGGACGAGGGGAGCTGTATTTCAGTGGCTGCAGAGGCCGTCCCCTCAGCCTTCACTCTGTGACCCCTTTGTCTATACTTTATTGCTGATTCCTTCCCCCTGTTCATCCGGCTTCCTCTAATTAAAACCTCGGGTGTTACCACATCCATTCCTAGAGGATGCGAGATGAGAACAGGTGGTGAATGAGAGACACGGGATCACCTGTCTGCAGGTAAATGACTCGGCCTTCTCAGTGTTCATCTCCTCTGCCTCGCCAGACAGGAGGCCTCTGCATATCTGAGACACTAGTGTAAAGAGTTATGTGGCCGAGAAACCAAACCCAGAAATCAGCCTGAGCAGGGTCCACTGTCTGTGCTTCTACAATAAACAAGTCAGTTATCCCTGAGAGCCTTGGGTATTTTCTCCATCAGAAGTTGTGAGCTACTTGGATATGTCATAATTTTCTATGTTTTCTAACATTATTTTTCAATTGTTTAAAAGCTTCAGTTACAGTTGAACCAAGATTTGAGCATCTTGCATCAAGACGATGGCTCATCTAAGAACAAGAGGGGAGTTCTGCCGAAGCACGCCACCAGTGTAATGCGGTCCTGGCTCTTTCAGCACATAGGGGTACGGCCACAGGGACCTCACACTTAGCCACACCCTCCACCAGGCTTGCTTTCTGGCTTGTTTTCTAGAAAAAAAAGCTGCTTATATACACTAGTAGGCCTGGTTTTAAATATCTATTTTGTTAGCTGTTTATATGGGTTGAGTGCAGGACAGAAGGGAGGGTTACCAAAAAATGGAGGCCATCACTTTAAGAACTTAAAATAAATGAAGGGGACCACTGGTGAAAAAGGGAGTCAGTTCAGTCTGTATTAATCTTATGTGTGCACGTAAGAGAAGCTACTTGTGAAGGGTGACTGGGGTAGAGTGAAGTTAATTAGAGAAGTGGGCAGAGAAAAGATAACATTTGGGCAAAACCTTGGAATATAGCAATGATTTCTATATGGGATTTTTAAGGAAGAAGTGCTAAGAAACCCCAAGATAGAGCAGGAGAGTTGAGTGTATGGATAGAGGGGTTGGCAAATGGCTTGTTGAACTTGATGTACAGTTGGGCCAGTAGATAGTACTAACTCATCCCACATTCTGTCTGAGTGCCTGGTTTCCTCACCAGGGTGTGACCATGTCCTGGCTATGAGTACATCTTGTCTTGGGGAGCACACACATGTTTTTGGGTTTAATGGGACAGACTCATTACTGGGCTGAGCTCCTCAGCCCTCATAACACAGATCTCAGGGAAGGCCTGTGACCCAGAGCAGCTCTCAGGAGTGACTTCCAGTCTGATGGCCAGGGTCAGGAGTGAAAAGGGTCAGAGGAGCAGGCGGGGACAGGGGCAGGATAGTGGATGCTCCCTGCTGAGTTATAGCCATGTTCAGGCAGGGGTAGAGCCCCCAGATGCTGGAGGGACAGAAGGAAAGGAAGTTCCAGCCAGGCACTTCTATCCATGGTCAGTTTTCTCTGAGTACAGTGGCTGCCTGCTCCTTCAGCAGCCCTTGCCCCCGGGTTGTCCCTGAGAGCTGGCTGGCCCCTGTATCTGCCTCACCACATCAGTGCCATGCCACATATTTGTGTCCCCGTCTGCTGGCTGTTTCCTTGCCAACCTATCTTCTTCGTCTGCATTCTCGTGCTGTTGCTGTTGCTGTCAGTGGATTGTCTGTCAGACCCACGTCTCCCCATGCCCTTTCTCTGCCTTCACCCTGTCATAGACCTGAAGCCTACATTGGTCCCTTGGCACCTGTCTCCATCTGTGCCCCGACTATGAGCCCTAAGACCAGCACCCAGTCTCAGTTGTGTCGCTCCCTTTTCACTGTTTCACACCCCTGTCCCCTTTGCTCTAGCTGGCATTGGGATCCTCCCTTGAGGAGTAGGGGCCTGATAGCAGTGATGTCAGTGAGCAGTCCTGGGAGGGGAAGGGGGTTCCTCCTTTTCCTGAGGGAGCGCTGGGCCCTTAGCTTCTCTCTTCTCTATTGTCTGTTCTCCGTGAGGCCTTTCCGACCAGCAGGACATGACAACAGGTGTCAGGGGAGGGAACAGTGTGACTGTGTCTAGAAATTTGTCTTTAAAAGATACACAAGAAAATGAAAGCTTTTATGAATAAAATAGTACAATGATGTTCATTATCCTAATGAGAAATGAGTTAGTATGTGAATTAGAACCTATCAATTTGATGGAATGTTATATAGCTAGTTAGCATGATAAATAGGGGCTGTGAGCACTAGGAGGTCACAGGTTGCTGACAGTAAGTGAAAAAGAACAGACATTTAAAAATATGTTGTGATTATTACAACCAATGAATATAACTATGATAAAATGATTAAAATATACACAAATAAGTGATGGGATTGGTTTTCCAGTTAAGTTTCCTTTAATGTTTTTGGTTTTTTTTTAATAAATTTTTATTAATGGTAATGGGATGACATTAATAAATCAGGGTACATATATTCAAAGAAAACATGTCTAGGTTATTTTGTCATCAAATTATGTTGCAAACCCCTCGCCCAAAGTCAGATTGTCCTCTGTCACCCTCCATCTAGTTCTCTGTGCCCCTCCCCCTCCCCCTAACTCTCTCCCTCCCTCCCTCCCATGTCCTCCCTCCCCCCCCACCCTTGGTAATCACCACACTCTTGTCCATGTCTCTTAGTCTCATTTTTATGTTCCACCAATGTATGGAATCATGTAGTTCTTGTTTTTTTCTGATTTACTTATTTCACTTCTTATAATGTTATCAAGATCCCACCATTTTGCTGTAAATGATCTGATGTCATCATTTCTTATGGCTGAGTAGTATTCCATAGTGTATATGTGCCACATCTTCTTTATCCAGTCTTCTATTGAAGGGCTTTTTGGTTGTTTCCATGTCTTGGCCACTGTGAACAGTGCTGCAATGAACATGGGGCTACATGTGTCTTCACGTATCAATGTTTCTGAGGTTTTGGGTTATATACCCAGTAGAGGGATTGCTGGGTCATAAGGTAGTTCTATTTGCAGTTTTTTGAGGAACCACCATACTTTCCTCCATAATGGTTGTACTACTTTACAGTCCCACCAACAGTGAATGAGGGTTCCTTTTTCTCCACAGCCTCTCCAACATTTGCTATTACCCGTCTTGTTGATAATAGCTAATCTAACAGGAGTGAGGTGGTATCTCATTGTAGTTTTGATTTGCATTTCTCTAATAACTAATGAAGCTGAGCATCTTTTCATATATCTGTTGGCCATTTGTATCTCTTCCTGGGAGAAGTGTCTGTTCATGTCCTCTTCCCATTTTTTTATTGGATTGCTTGTTTGTTTGTTGTTGAGTTTTATGAGTTCTTTGTAAATTTTGGATATTAGGCCCTTATCTGAGCTGTCGTTTGAAAATATCAGTTCCCATATAGTTGGCTGTCTGTTTATTTTGATATCAGTTTCTCTTGCTGAGCAAAAACTTTTAATTCTGATGTAGTCCCATTCATTTATCTTTGCCTTCACTTCTCTTGCCATTGGAGTCAAGTTCATAAAATGTTCTTTAAAACCCAGGTCCATGATTTTAGTACCTATTTCTTCTTCTATGTACTTTATTGTTTCAGGTCTTATATTTAGGTCTTTGATCCATTTTGAATTAATTTTAGTACACGGGGACAGGCTGTAGTCGAGTTTCATTCTTTTGCATGTGGCTTTCCAGTTTTCCCAACACCATTTGTTGAAGAGGCTTTCTTTTCTCCATTGTGTGTTGTTGGCCCCTTAATGTTTTAATAATTTCTAAAAACAATAGTCCTGGTCATAGGTTCAGTTAAAATGCTACTTTTTTCTCCTTTGAAGTGTTTTCTAGCTTCTTGACCTCATTTTTCTGAAATACTGTTCTATCCTTGTAGTTTTCCTAACTCTCCAGGATAGCATTTATTACTGGTGATTGTTTTCTGGTTTTTATATTTATATTTCCTGTCTCCTCTTGATTTTGTAAGCTTATTAAAGGGCAAGAGTAATATTCATGTTTCCATGACCTCTAACTCAAGGCTATACGCTGATTCATAGAATCAAATGGAGTTACTGCAGGTCAGGTTGAGGAAACAGACAGCTGCTGCCAAGATCATTCTGATGCTATTCCAATGTCACCAGCATGCACAGTGATGTTCCCAACATACTGAGTGTTCACTTAAAATAAAAACCAAACCCCCACCTCCTGACTGTGTTGGTGCTGTTCACCTGCTGGGGTCTCAGTCCATCCAAAATAAGAGACTTCGGTTCCTGTAGGTTTTAGAGTAAATGTTTTATTTGTTGCTACACATGGATAATAATCAGTCTTGGAGAAAATGTTTATTATAATAAGTAGAACTTATTTTCCTTTGGTACTTTTGTAAATTTTGAGATTTACTTCTGTTTTAATTCTGTTTTTTAAAAGTGAAATGTTTTGGCCCTGGCTGGTTGGCTCAGTGGTAGAGCGTCGGCCTGGCGTGCAGGAGTCCCGGGTTTGATTCCCAGCCAGGGCACACAGTAGAAGCACCCATCTGCTTCTCCACCCCTACCCCTCTCCTTCCTCTCTGTCTCTCTCTTCCCCTCCTGCAGCCAAGGCTCCATTGGAGCAAAGTTGGCCCGGGCGCTGAGGATGGCTCTATGGCTTCTGCCTCAGGTGCTAGAATAGCTCTGGATGCAACAGAGCAACGCCCCAGATGGGCAGAGCATTGCCCCCTGATGGGCATGCCGTGTGGATCCCGGTCGGGCGCATGCGGGAGTCTGTCTGACTGCCTCCCTATTTCCAACTTCAGGGAAAAAAAAAAGTGAAATGTTTTAATCATACATAAAAGAAAGAGAAATAAAACAAATGCCGCTACCCCATGTGGGTTCTTTAGTGACAGTAAACAAGAACCTAGTAGGGACTGTTGCTGAAAAGCCTTAGAGGATGTCAGGGCATCCAGTGTCCGTTTCTCCTCAAGGTCCCCACATAGATACCTATCACCTGAAGTGACCATGGACCAGCCTGCCTGGCCCCTTTCCTGCCGCCTTGTGAAGCCAGTGTTAGGCTGGGGGAGTTTGTAAACTTCCCACACCTCAGCTTCTTCATCTGTGACAGTTAGGTGGCGACCATGTCTGTCTCAGAGGCCATAATGAGGAGCAGTAAATGACTGTAGACTGTGCAGGGGTGAGGGAGACGCGCCGTGTCTGCTGTCCAGAGGCCTCATGGGTCCCAACCCCACCATCTGTCCACACTAAATGGGTGCAGTTCAAGGTTCATGAACTAGATATACCTCAGTCAGGCTGACACAAAACTACAGCTGTATCAGGTGCTTAGAACAGTGCCCACAGTGATAGCGCTTGATGGGGTACCATTGTCATGCTGAGTTCTTTTTGAAGACTGAAGTTTATGGTAACTCTTCTTTTTGTTTTTAGCATCCCTACCCAACAGAAGATGAGAAAAAACAGATTGCTGCTCAGACAAATTTGACACTACTCCAAGTTAACAACTGGTAAGCCATGTCCGTTTTCAGAAATTGTGCCTGTCAACATGTTAGAACTCTTGGAAACACTGGCACTAATAACTGGTGAAATTTGGTTGAAAATATGAGTTCTTTTTTTTTTTTTTTTTTGAAAATATGAGTTCTTTTAACGAGCAACACCCTTTTATCAGAGTGCTGGGCTTGGTGGCATGTACTTAATAAATCAGCACACACTTTTTTTTTTTTTTTTTGACAGAGACAGAGTCAGAGAGAGGAATAGACAGGGACAGACAGACAGGAATGGAGAGATATGAGAAGCATCAATCATCAGTTTTTCGTTGCAACACCTTAGTTCATTGATTGCTTTCTCATATGTGTCTTGACCGTGGGCCTTCAGCAGACCGAGTAACCTCTTGCTCGAGCCAGCGACCTTGGGTCCAAGCTGGTGAGCTTTTGCTCAAACCAGATGAGCTCACGCTCAAGCTGGCGACCTTGGGGTCTCGAACCTGGGTGCTCCATGTCCTAGTCCAACGCTCTATCCACTGCGCCACCGCCTGGTCAGGCAGCACACACTTTTAGCTTACATTTTTTTTGATCAACACCTCGTTGTGGACCTTTTGACTACATTCTACTTCCCTGATTAGAAATGTGTTTCTCTATTGAGTTTGTGTCCCCAAGCCTCCATATTCCCTTAGAAACATGTGGCTTTTGTGGTTGAGCTTCTGGGTGATGGACAGCTGAGAGGCATCCTGACCTCCAGTGGCCCTTGGCAGCTCTTTCACCTTTCGAGACCTTGTATCCTTTGTCAGTGGTAATTGGGGGAGGTAGTTCCTCTACTGTCCAGCAGGTCCCATGAGTGCTGAGAGGGAGACGCTCAGGATGATGATGATTTTATTAATGCAATGTCCTGCTCTGGTTCTTATGTCACTTGTAACTGGGGACACCTGGACCCTGACCATGTGCTTTCCCTGCAGTAAAAGCCGTTCACATTACTAAGTGTTGTTAAGGTCAAGGGTGCACTTAGCCTTGGTCAGTCATTCCTCTCATGTTTACTTATTTATTGTTCAGACATAAGAACTGATTTCAGCTTAATAAAATTGGCATGCAAAAAAAGAAAAGAAAATACAAATTGTGCCACTTCTAAACATGGTTATATTC
This sequence comes from Saccopteryx bilineata, assembly GCF_036850765.1. Taxonomy (NCBI): domain Eukaryota; kingdom Metazoa; phylum Chordata; class Mammalia; order Chiroptera; family Emballonuridae; genus Saccopteryx; species Saccopteryx bilineata. The sequence goes on along the minus strand of NC_089491.1, from coordinate 221,374,486 downwards.
TTATTATAATTGTTAAAACTTTAACTTGAAGGCCAGTTAAGTTTCAATATACATGATAAAATCTTCCTGTTTATGCAATTAAATATGCAGGAGGTATGCTTTGGCATTGCATTAAATATTTCTATTTCCTGCATTTTAGCCATTATTTTTTATTTGGGTAGCAATAATAGACCATCCTATTTGAAATATTTCTTACTAAAATTATAAATAGAATGCTAACAAAAATCTAAAGCTTTTAAGTACGTTGTCACTGCAACGTTTGTAATGACTTGCATGTGCTCAGTTTTCATGCAGTCTTAGGTTGAAACTTCCTGTTTTGATTTAGTGATGATAGTGATTGATTGGGATGAGTGCTAGACACAGAGTTTCTTCCTTAAATATTCTGATGCTTTGTCACTGTTCCATCATCCCCTTTCCTTTTTCATTGATTTCCTCATGTTCTCTAACTTGCTACTCTGGATGTTCACAGAATTGTCTTATCTAGAGGTTTAACATCAACTTATAATTTTTAAAAATACTAACAATTTAATAACATGACTTTTGTAAATTCTAAAATGTCTAAAATCTTTTAATTAACATTTGTAGCTACTTTTACTCTTTGTGACTTTTTCTTCACTTTTTTTTGTATCTATAAAAATTACTTCATGGACTGAGATTAAACACACCCATGATGAGCACATGCCTCTGCCTCATACATAGCAGCTTTGAATAAGAAGGGTAAAGAAGTAGATACTGGGGGGTAACAGCGGGCCTCTCTTCAAGGTGCCCTGGCATTGGGGATCTTGTAGGGCTGTCATTGAGGTCTTCCAGTCCAGGTCATGCTTATGCTACGGGGGCAAAGAGTGATAGCAGTGTCAGTCTGTTCATTATTATCATAAGAATGTGTCCAAATGCAACTTATTCAAGTAAAATGTTTGTTTTCTTGACTGGAGAGAGAGAGAGAGAGAGAGAGAGAGAGGAACATCCATCTGTTCCTATATGTGCCCTGACCAGGGATTGAACTGGCAACCCTCTGTGCTACAGGATGATGATGCTCTAACCAACTGAGCTTTCTGGTCAGGGCCAACTTTTTTTATTGATTGATTTTAGAGAAACAGAGGAGGTGGGAGAAGAGAGAAGCATTCATTGTTGTTTCACTTAGTTGTGAATTTATTAGTTGCTTCCTGTATGTGCCCTAACCGGGGATCAAATCTACAACCTTAGTGTTTTGGGACGATGCTCTAACTCAGTGGTCCCTAACCTTTTTTGGGCCATGAACCAGTTTAATGTCAGAAAATATTTTCACGGACCAGCTTTTAGAATGGGACGGATAAATGTATCACGTGACCAAGACAAGCATCAAGAGTGAGTCTTAGATGGATGTAACAGAGGGAATCTGGTCATTTTTTTAAAAATAAAACATCGTTCAGACTTAAATATAAATAAAACGGAAATAATGTAAGTTATTTATTCTTTCTCTGCGGACTGGTACTAAATGGCCCACGGACCGGTACCGGTCCACGGCCCAGGGGTTGGGGACCTCTGCTCTAACTGACTGAGCTAACTGGCCAGGGCCATCCAAATGCAATTATACATGTTCTTGAATCTTAGAGTTTTAAAGTTAAGCAGCCTTAGAGCTGGTCCAGTTCTAGTTCTGTCATTTTGCATGTGAGGCATTAGAAGAGAAGCTGCCACCTACTGAGAGCCAGAGCAGAATCTGAGTCTAAAGCGAGCTTTTGTTTCTGTTACATTCTGGATGTGGCTACTCGCTATCACCCAAGGTCAGCTTTTAGTAAACTAGCACAGGTAACTCTAGCAAGGGGTCAGTTACCTTATCACTCGTGCTACTGAGAAAAGGCGACAGAACAGCTCCCTAGGCATGGTTGGTGTGGCTGTTTCTATGCTGGGTCAGGGTGATGTGTGAGTCTGAGCAGCTGCTGCTGAGACCAGCTCTGCGGGATGGCCATTGCTTTCCCTTTGTCAGAGGTTATGTGGGAGCCACTTGGCTGATGGTGTAGAGGGGCCGGCACAAGAGGCATGCACATCGAGGTGTTTTCTGAGCCCTCCAGAGACTGAAGGAGAAAGACCAACCAGCTGCCTCCTAGCCTCACCCTCTCTGTTTCCCCACATTTGGAGGCAGTGGCTTAGATTGTGAAAGGAATGGAGATTGAAGATGCAGCCTTTGTCTTTACACATTTAAAATTACTACTGTTTGTGCGAAACCATGTCCTGCCTAACTTGCCGATCGTGTGTTTCTGCTGCTCTCATTTTATGTGGCATCAAGTCATCAAGTGAGTGCTTAGTCTTTAAGAGCAGCTGAAATCTATTTGTGACTTTGTCATGGTGCTAGCATGTATCTAGGACAGTGTAGTGACTTGTGACTTCTCCATCTAAGAAATAGCTCATCACTTGGAGTAGCTTTTTGAAAACTCTAGCTTCAGACCCATGCTCTGTGGTCAAGGCTGGAGTCAGTGCTTAAACATTGGGGCCTTATCCTCACCAGCCCCCGACTTTGTGGGATGGGCAGATGGAAACACACAACTAGGCTGCAGGGACATGGTTTTGCTGCTTTAACCTATCTCTCCCTTAGAGAAAATAACGACATTCACAACTTTGACAGGATCATCAATGTAATAATGAATATCAAATTCACAAATGGACTAAATCAGTTAAAGTGGGGGAAGAAAAAGGTAACACAGAGGCATTGGTTTTTATTCAAATGAATTATTTTTAAAACATCATGCCCAGTTTTTCTGGTCACTTAGATAATATGCTTGTCACTACTCTAAATACCTGCTATAATAGAGAATGTGTATTATTCTGATCATTTTTGTATTATCAAATTGTAGCAGCTTGTTTACTGGAAGGACTTTGTTAACCTCTGTAGGAGTCTTTATTTATTTATTTATTTATTTCATTTTTCCGAAGCTGGAAACGGGGAGACAGTCAGACAGACTCCCACATGCGCCCGACCGGGATCCACCCGGCATGCCCACCAGGGGGCGATGCTTTGCCCCTCTGGGGTGTCGCTCTGTTGCATCCAGAGCCATTCTAGCGCCTGAGGCAGAGGCCACAGAGCCATCACCAGTGCCCGGGCCATCTTTGCTCCAGTGGAGCCTTGCTGCGGGAGAGGAAGAGAGAGACAGAGAGGAAGGAGAGGGGGAGGTGTGGAGAAGCAAATGGGCGCCTCTCCTGTCTGCCCTGGCCGGGAATCGAACCTGGGACTCCTGCATGCCAGGCCGACGTTCTACCACTGAGCCAACCAGCCAGGGCTTGTAGGAGTCTTTAAAAACATCGTTTTGATGAAAGTTCTTTCTTTGTCAATCTCACACTCAGGTTCATCAATGCTAGAAGACGAATTCTTCAGCCGATGTTGGATTCTAGTTGTTCAGAAACTCCAAAAACAAAGAAGAAAACTGCTCAGAACAGACCAGTTCAGAGGTTTTGGCCTGACTCCATTGCGTCAGGAGCTGCACAGCCACCGCCCAATGAGCTTGCTATGTCAGAAGGTACAGGGGCCCAGGACACATGTGTGTGATACTGCAGGGCAGGCAGTGAACCATAAGCACCGTTGCTTCCTGTGAGTTTAGGGAGCATGAACCAAGGTGTGCGCACTTGTCTATTTCTGCACCTGAAATGTGAGGAAGCGTCGTCCTGAGTGCCTGCGTGTTAAGGGACTAAGAGGACACTCATAATGCTCATGGAACATGACCCACTACAAGACAGGACAGTGTTCTCTGTCCTATGTCCTCTCGTCTTTTTCTTCACTCTCAGGGCAGAGGACAGCATTGTCACCTTGCCATTACCTGGCACTCGCCCTCTTTGCCCTTTTAGTCTCCTCGGCCCTTGTCTTGTTTTGGCTTATCCCCTTTGACCTGCGGTGACCTCTCTCATGTGTTCAAACATCTTTCTGTTTGGTATGCTTGTATTTTTTAATGTATATTGATGGTATTACCATCTCATTCTTTTTCATTCTCCTTTTTATTCGCTCAGCAGCATGACTGTTACTAAATTAGCAATGTCATCCTTTCCCTTCAGGGACTCCCATTGCTCTACCGTTAGGTGGTTAAAAGTTACCCAGTTGCTGACATTCTTTCAGGTTTCGGATTCTTTTTCTCTTTCTCATTGTGGATTGTCTCTGTTCTTACCTGTCAGCTTTATCAGTCTCTTTCTTCTGCTCTATTTAATCTTCCTCTAAACTCATCCAGGGTGGTTTTTATGTTCAACATTGTAGTTTTCATATCTAGAAGTTCCATGTGAGTCCCTGTCTCTCATGGCTCTGTTGAAGTTTTGAACCCACAGAGTGCAGTTACAGTCACTGCTCAATGCTGTTCTCTGCTGACCCAGCCTCTGTTGGCTCTGAGTCCTGCTTCTGTGATGGGTTCTTGTTCCCAGAGTGCTCAATCCCAGGCGGATCTCCCTCACTATCATGCAAAGCATTGGGGTACTCCACCACGTTCCCCATGCTTTGGGTGTGTCCACTCTGGCTTGTGAGCTCTGGACACTGCTCTGTAATCTTCTCAGAAGGTCCTTTCCCCAGCCCCAGGTCACTTCCCTGCATGCACACCTGATCCATCCTCTGCCCAATGCTCAAGGCACTGCACAGCCACGCTGGCCTGGGCTTGGACAACTTGGGACAGCCCCTTGTGGTGGGCTATCAATCAGGCTTATTTTGTTTCCAGCTAACTCCTCTTGAGTTGTCTTGTATGCATTTAAGCCCTTGGCTTCTTCGTGTGGATTTTGATATGTAGTGATCCAACATTCGTATTCAAATAATTTATATTCAGGGTTTTTTTTAATCCAATAATTAGTTAGAAAAGTATTATTTCTCCCTCTTTTCCTTCACCCCCTTCAGAGAAGGCAGTCCTGTCTACTGGGAGAGAAACTCAAACAAGAATATTCAGTGAAAATAAATCTCTCCTCCATCCTGGCATCCGGTTTTCTCCGGGGAGGGCCCTTCTTTCCGGTTCCATGTGCGTGTTCCAGTACATAGGTGCTGTGGTACTTTGCACAAACTAGGATCAGTGAACCTCTTTTCCCAAATCTGACATGTATGGTCAGGTCTCCTCTGCTTTCACCACTTATTAATACACTGAGACTTCTGCAGGTGAGCACAGGAGGCCTAGTGCAGTTCCTGAGACAGGCAGGGATTAGTGTGGTCCAGGTTTTCTTTCTTTTTCCCCTAGTTTCCCCAGTTATGTCTGTGTGGGCCTTTTTCCTGCCTTCTCTGGTCTCTTGTTCTCTTGTGGTCCTATTTCTGCCCTGACCCTGAGACCTTCAGCAAGGCCTGAGGCCAATTCTAGACAGTTTTCTAAGACCCTGTTGAGCATCCCAGGGGTCTTAACTAGATATCAGATAAGCTGGCTAACAGTGTTTTCCTTCATTAAGCACTAATTTGAATAGTGACCTCTGTTTCTGCCACAGGTGCTGTTGTGACGATCACCACGCCAGTGAGCATGAATGTGGACAGCCTCCAGTCTCTGTCCTCTGATGGTGCCACCCTGGCCGTGCAGCAAGTCATGATGGCGGAGCAGAGTGAGGACGAGTCTGTGGACAGCCCCGGGGATAGCGGGGCCGCGCTCACCCCCGCCCACATCAGCGGGCTGGTCCTAGAGAACAGTGACTCTCTACAGTAGGGCCGGGGCCAGGACCCAGGGCGGCCAGGACCTGGGGTGGCGCCAGGACCCAGGGCAGCACTAAGACCTGTGACGGCGGGCCTGGCTTTTTATAGTTTGCACAGCAAACATTTTACACAGTTTTATCTCTGACCTGTTTTATATGTAGATATAGAAGAGTGCACTTTTGTATTTCATAGCAAGCTTCCAGAGCATCTGTGTGGTGCAGCAACTTCTTTCAAGTGCGTGTGTGCGTGTGTGTGTGTGTGAGTTTTCAAGAAAACTCTTTAAAGGGTTAATACTAAAAATGTGATGAATGACAAACACCTCCCTGAACCCCTAATTAGATTAATGAACAGTGTGCCATTTTTAAAAAAATTATGCAGTTTTAATTGAGTTCTGTGGTTCAAGCAGGTCTCTGGACTGACTTATTTGTGTAGCCCACAGGTTTGAAAGAAGCTTCTGCACCTTAAGCCACCAGAGCGAGGTGGACAAGACACGACAATAAGCCAGCGTGGCTCCGTGGTGAATGTACGGCAACTTAAATATCTTTAAGTTCTCTCATAGTCAGTGAGCCTGTTTCGTTTGCTATATATATAAAAAGAAACTCCTATTTTTAATTGCTGGAATTATTGGATAAAAAGCTATTTTTATAAATTCGTTATGAATTGGATTATGACTATATTGAGGATAAAATTTCTAGAGAAGAAACCGTACATGCTTACTATTTCAATTTGGAGTGTTATGAATTGACCAAATTTAATGAAACTACCCCAAATAGGTAGGGTAGTAATTTGCATTTACTACTTACTATACAAGAAACAACTATTTAATTAAATTTTGATATCTTCAAATTTTAGTTTATATGTAAATGCTCAGATTGCATTTTCTACTTAATCTAAGCATATATCTAAAGATATTTGCTAAATAGGACTTAGTTAAATGAAATGATAACCAGTAATTAGTTAAAGCTCATACCATACATATTTCAGTCTAATTTAAATTTGACTACAGTTAAATGGTGACTATACCATGTTAGCTGTGTATTTGTTTTAGGATTTTTTAGTCAGCCATATGTTATGCATAGAATGTTTATTATAAACTAATATAAAATGTCCTCTATTCCATTGGCACAGAACTAGGGTAAATCACAAATATTCAGCTTTTTTCCATAATTAACTGATGCCCATGAAATGACAGAAATGAACAGGACTGTGTTGACGGAGCGCTGCCCTCCTGCTGTTTGGCCCCACACATTACCCCCGGTCCTGGGATCGATCTTTTTTCCTTGTACACGCTACTCTGGAGTTTACAGGGTGCTCCCCTCTGCACATGAGATTTTGATATAATATTAGGACTTCCATTTCCTGGTGACAAGAGGAACCAATATCATATACTGGGTTTTGTTTTACTTTTGTCAATTTGATTTTATTTGTTCGCTTGCGAGTGGGGCTTTTTCTCAGAAAACAAGGGGCTTTGTTTCAGAGAGCAAGTGTATGCATATGTGATCCTAGCTGGACACCGAAGTTCAGCGTGTTCCTGGAGGAGGGTCTCACGGTTGGGAAAGTCCTTAATTCTTAAGATTCACAACAGTAACTGGCAATGAATGGATCAGGGTTACTTTGAGGGGCATTCAGAGCTAGTACAGTTTTGTTCTGGGACTGACTTTTCCTTAAAAATGTTTTAATTGATATTCTTCATAGGAAAGTACTTCCTAGATAACCTATAAGGCAGAAAGAAATAATAGAAATGTTAAAAAAAAAACATGTATTTCAGGAGCTTTAAAAAGAAAACTTGACTATCGACTCTTTTGGGGAGAGAATACCATTGTTAAACAGCTATTGACTGTCTTCCTTATTTATTGTACAAACAAGTTTTAGTATTTTAAGTCTACAAAACTTTAAAGGACCATTTAGCTCTACTTAAATTCTAACTTTGCTGGACTTTTCAAAATGTGGATCTGTGAAAAGCAGCCCTCCCCTCCTTTCCCCCGGCCCTCCCTCTGTCCCTCTGGGTCACCCTGCTCTCTGATTTAGTGAAAACATTCAGAGAATGTAGACTCCTTACAGGTCATGTTTCTCCCCTCCCCAGAAGCCATGATCGCCAGAGCATCAGATGGTTAGCTAAGGGCCACACACACCATGTCAGTTTGGATACAGCCATGTTGGGGTTCACGTTGGCCTGTACTCGGCCTCTGTGCTCAGTGATGGAGCGTGTGTGTCTACTGCCGGATCTGGTGTCTGAGCTGTGAGTTCTTAGTCACTGCCTCAAGGGTCTAGGGTAAAGGTCGTTTAGTGAGAGGGCACAATGGACAGACATCACCTGAGGTTTCTTTAACTTCTCCTGATAACCACCTGACATGGCGGTTTGGGTTCATAAAACCTCTGCCCAAAATACTGGTTTTTAATTTCTGCCTTATCAACACCTGTTCTCCAGCCCTGAGATATTTGAGAGAATCTGTGAAAATGCCACTTCTGTTGAGCTTTCATTATGAACAAATAGTTCCTTTGTTCTTGTTAAATTCTTCCCTTATGAGGCCCTGGCCGGTTGGCTCAGTGGTAGAGCGTCGGCCTGGCGTGCAGAAGTCCCGGGTTCGATTCCCGGCCAGGGCACACAGGAGAGGCGCCCATCTGCTTCTCCACCCCCCCTCCTTCCTCTCTGTCTCTCTCTTCCCCTCCTGCAGTGAGGCTCCATTGGAGCAAAGATGGCCCGGGCGCTGGGGATGGCTCCTTGGCCTCTGCCCCAGGCGCTAGAGTGGCTCTGGTCGCGACAGAGCGACACCCCAGATGGACAGAGCATCGCCCCCTGGTGGGCATGCCGGGTGGATCCCGGTCAGGCGCATGCGGGAGTCTGACTGCCTCCCCGTTTCCAGCTTCAGAAAAAAAAAAAAAAATTCTTCCCTTATGCAGGATGCTTTCAAATGTGTTTTGAGCCCCCAGATTAGCGTGTTGTCCCTGCTGCTCAGCGGGTGAGCAGGTAGCAGGACTGGTTTTGCCACACCCAGATGACTGTTACTGATGCACTGACCCAACTTTCATTCTTTTGGTTCCAGATGGTAAAACAAATTTAAGCATTGATCCCAGATGCAAAGTCCAGTGGGCCATGGCACCAGCTTGTTCACAGACCACGGAGCAGCGTTGCTCAATCCTCACCTCTAGGGCTTCAGGAGTCAGCTCCGTGTCACCTGTTGGGTGACTCGATTCTGACCTGTGTGAGAACATGTTGGAGCACTTTTTTCTTCCCGACAAACTCACACCCAGATGGTGTGACAGGCCCATTTTTGGCAGTTAGTGACAAATGACTCAGCAGTCTTCCCTTGTTCCAGTTATGTTTGATCCGTGAGCTGACAATCTTTAAACATGAATACTGTAACAATACGTGTTCTTGGATTGTTGTCTTTAAAAGGGATTTTTGTGAAACAATTGGTTTATCAAAACAAAAAAATTAAATAGAAGCACATTTTATTGATGTTTTATTTCCTAAAGCCTATGTCACCACAAGCTGCTTTTTCATGTTAAGTAATAAATTTAGTTTGTTGACATGTTTTGCTGGTGACATCTGGGGTTCATGGTGAACCCTGCACATTTTAAAAACTAGGATTTCTCTGCACTAGGGCCATTTACATTTTCATGAACCTTTAGTTTCTTTGGTTAGTCATTAGTTTTCTAGGAAAAAGTTAGAAAATTTTATTTATTTATTTATTTATTTTTGTATTTTCTCATAGATCTGATTATTTTGCTAGTCATGAGAAGAAAATGATTGATGAGTCAGGTACTGCCTTTCGTAGTTCCTGCTGTAACCTGCACGCCCAGGCAGTCCCTAGACACCCTGAGGAGGGCCGGTAGAACAGTTCTTCAATAATGGTTTCACTCCCTGAAAGTGTGTATTTAGAGGCTAATGTGAGTCAACAGACTCAAGTATGTTTAAAAATGCATCTGAAATTGTGAATCTTGCTGGAGATTAGCACTCACAGCTATGTTGTATATTGTTTCAGGAAATGTTCTGGTTGATTTGACAGAATGGAGTCTCTGTGTTGTCACTCCAGCCTCATTAGGTCAGAGGAGAGAGAGTAGATGTGAAATTTAGCCAAGTGAGGGCTCAGCCCTTGACTATCACCCCTAGGCTTCAAGTGCTTTGTTTGTAAAAGGGAAGAAATTGGTTTATAAGGTTTATTCTAGCTTAAAAATACTGTTTATGACAAATAAAATTATATCGCTATAGAGACCGGTTAATAAGTAATGATCTAGCAAATCCTGAAAAGAAGACATGTATGTGGTGTAAATGTTTAGTATTTCACATTTTGTTGCATCATACAGATGTCTTAAATAATGTATATTATGTTTAGCCCATGTGCATTACTGTATATACGCCCTAAGAAGAAATTCTCAGCACAAATGATTTTTGCCCCTTTTACAATTAGATCCCCTTACTTTCACCGAGATCTAAGATGGCAGTACCATTTTTAAACTAAAGTTTGCAAAACTTCAGCCCTGTGGCTAACTAAGCCCACGTGACTTACTGAATGCACACTGGTCTGGGAGATTGGCTCTCTCCATTGCACCAACCCCGGGCCAGGTTTGTGAGGAGGGTGCAGAGTGTCCTATCTCAGCAAGGTGTCCAGCTCTACCCTCGTTAGTCTCTAGTCTAAAGGACTAGTTAGTGTTGCTTAACTGGATAATTTAGTACATATTTTACATAAAGTGTTTAGAAAGCATTATCTTGCACAAATGCTTCTATTTTTTTTATATCATGATTTAAATGAACTCATGACTTCAGCCCAGAAGGCCAATAATGGCTGTAGTGCAAATTCCCTTATCCCAGCAGGTTTGAAAGAAGTGTTTAAATGATGGCCTTGGTTGCTTTAGACATTTTCAGAAAATGGCTAGTAGACAAAATAAGGTATATTTTAAAAATATTTTGCTGTATATTAACTCAATTTTTTTCTAATATTATCTCAACACAGCAATCCATGTCAGAAGTAAGTCATGATGGTCTGTATTCTGGGGGTGTTAGTGTAGTCCTGAGTTTGCAAACCAGGGGGTGTGCCAGTGAGGCTGGAGGACACACTCAGCTGAGTAAGCAAGCCAGGGGAGCTGAGAGATTGGTGTTTGTAGGAGAAGGAAAGTGTGGAGGACTGGACAGAGCCCCCAAACGCACCTGTGGCCTTGATAAGAGCAATGTCAGAGGGGTCGGAGCAGAGGCCGGGTGCCGGGGATCACAGGGTGACTAGGAAGCCAGGAGAAGGTAACACAGGAGCTTATCTTTGTTGCCTTGAGGTGAAGACATTTTAAGGTCCCAAATGTGAGGACAAGAGGACAAAATACCAGCGAGTTTGGGCATGTCCACAGGGAGGATTTCCGTTGAGTGAAGGAGTCATGGACTGCAAACTGGCGAGTCTTGAGAGAAGTCTTTCCCTCTCTCTTTTTTTTTTTTTTTAATTTTATTTTTTTAATGGGGCGACATCAATAAATCAGGATACATATATTCAAAGATAACAAGTCCAGGTTATCTTGTCTTTCAATTTGTTGCATGCCCATCACCCAAAGTCAGATTGTCCTCTGTCACCTTCTATCTAGTTTTCTTTGTGCCCCTCCCCCTCCCCCTTTTCCTCTCCCTTTCCCCCCTCCCCCTCCCCCCGTAACCACCACACTCTTATCAATGTCTCTTAGTTTCACTTTTATGTCCCACCTACGTATGGAATAATGCAGTTCCTGTTTTTTTCTGATTTACTTATTTCACTTCGTATAATGTTATCAAGATCCCACCATTTTGCTGTAAATGATCCGATGTCATCATTTCTTATGGCTGAGTAGTATTCCATAGTGTATATGTGCCACATCTTCTTTATCCAGTCATCTATTGACGGGCTTTTTGGTTGTTTCCATGTCCTGGCCACTGTGAACAATGCTGCAATGAACATGGGGCTGCATGTGTCTTTACGTATCAATGTTTCTGAGTTTTGGGGGTATATACCCAGTAGAGGGATTGCTAGGTCATAAGGTAGTTCTATTTTCAGGTTTTTGAGGAACCACCATACTTTCTTCCATAATGGTTGTACTACTTTACATTCCCACCAACAGTGTATGAGGGTTCCTTTTTCTCCACAGCCTCTCCAACATTTGCTATTACCTGTCTTGTTAATAATAGCTAATCTAACAGGTGTGAGGTGGTATCTCATTGCAGTTTTGATTTGCATTTCTCTAATAACTAAAGAAGATGAGCATCTTTTCATATATCTGTTGGCCATTTGTACTTCCTCCTGGGAGAAGTGTCTGTTCATGTCCTCTTCCCATTTTTTTATTGGATTGTTTGTTTGTTATTGAGTTTTATGAGTTCTTTGTATATTTTGGATATTAGGCCCTTATCTGAGCTGTTGTTTGAAAATATCATTTCCCATTTAGTTGGCTTTCTGTTTATTTTGTTATCAGTTTCTCTTGCTGAGCAAAAACTTCTTAGTCTGATGTAGTCCCATTCATTAATTTTTGCCTTTACTTCTCTTGCCATTGGAGTCAAATTCATAAAATGCTCCTTAAAACCCAGGTCCATGAGTTTAGTACCTATGTCTTCTTCTATGTACTTTATTGTTTCAGGTCTTATGTTTAGATCTTTGATCCATTTTGAGTTAATTTTAGTACAGGGGGACAAACCGTAGTCGAGTTTCATTCTTTTGCATGTGGCTTTCCAGTTTTCCCAGTACCATTTATTGAAGAGGCTTTCTTTTCTCCATTGTGTGTTGTTGGCCCCTTTATCAAAAATTATTTGACTATATATATGTGGTTTTATTTCTGGACTTTCTATTCTGTTCCATTGGTCTGAGTGTCTACTTTTCTGCCAATACCATGCTGTTTTGATTGTCGTGGCCCTATAATATAGTTTGAAGTCAGGTATTGTAATGCCCCCAGCTTCATTCTTTTTCTTTAGGATTGCTTTGGCTATTCAGGGTTTTTTATAGTTCCATATAAATCTGATGATTTTTTGCTCTATTTCTTTAAAAAATGTCATTGGAATTTTTATGGTAATTGCATTAAATTTGTATATTGCTTTGGGTAATATAGCCATCTTGATTATACTTATTCTTCCTAACCAAGAACAAGGAATATTCTTCCATCTCATTATATCTTTCTCGATTTCTCTTAACAATGGTTTATAGTTTTCATTATATAAGTCCTTTACATTCTTTGTTATGTTTATTCCTAAGTATTTTATTTTTTTTGTTGCAATTGTGAAGGGGATTATTCTTTTGAGTTCGTTCTCAGTTGTTTCATTGTTGGCATCCCTCTCTTTTTTTTTTTTTTTTTTTTTTTTACATCTAATGCTGACAGGGAGTTCACAATTAGGTTTAAGGGGAGATTTCTGCAAATCAATGAGAAAAGGACTAGAAATCAAGAGAAAACTGGCAGGATGTTCAGTGAAAGGAAGATTCAAGTCGGCGCTCTCCGTCAGATTTCTGTCGGAGTTCCCGCCGCTTGGCCAAGCTAGACAATAAAGCTTTAATGTGTAAACGACGGACCTTGCTTCTGTCTTCCATAATTCGGGTCCCTCCGAATTTGGATTAACATTCAGCAGCTATGCAATTCCAATATTGTAAAGAAAAACAAGATTCTTCTAGGCTCTAGTCAGAATGCAGTCTATGAAATTGGCAGGCTTTTATACCTCTTGAAAATAGTTTGTCAACCTGATCTACATACCCAGGAAATATGAATTACTTTTAGTCTTTCTTAGAGTGGGATGATGAGAGAACAAATTTACCAAGGTCAGTGAAAAATAGTGTTGTTACTATATTTAGAAATTGAGCCTACTCCTAATGTTTCAGGCAGAAGCCAAGTTCTCACATTCCATTTCCTCTGTGCCTTCCTTGGTCAGAGGACAAACCTCACAGTCAATGATTAGAAACTTTGAGATTAGAAGATTTGAGACATTCACCAGCAGTTCTTTTTGGTGAAAGTAATTAAGAGAAACTGAGTGGTTATTCTCATTGTTTTCAAACTTCAGCCTAGCACAAACACAACAAGGAAGCAAATGTCTAAGTCTAAAAATAATTTTCCTCTCATAAAGGAAGATTCAAGTCAACAAGCACATGAAGTGCTGGGCTTCCAATAACCCCAGACACAGAAATAAAAACCACTTTATCAGGCAAATTTAGGAATATGGCACGGAGTATTTGTGCAAGTGGGACCTGGACACTGCTGGTGGGAGTGTCGCTGGGACAGCCTTCAAGGAGCCCTCACCATGCGGAGAAGGTGTCTCAGCAGGGCATCCTCACAAGGTCACAGGGGACCCCGCAGAGCCGATCATGGCAGCATCTCTCTTTTGTGACAATGGGTTGTTTTTTCTTTGTTCTGTGTCTCATTTTGTGATTAAATGCTGGATATTTTCTTTATGAAACATAAGAGAACACAGTATGTAGTTCTCATACCCTGGAATAGACACACCCCTTCTGATAAACCGCTATTGTAGAATCAAGTCAGTCTGTTCAACCACGTGCTGGGTTTGTTACTCTGATTGCTCTCAGATGCCTCCAGCCTGGGAGTTGTCCTCAGTGTTCCTCCCACGCCTCAGCTTTCAGCTGGTGCTGCGAACCTGAGCCAGGAACACAGTCTCTCTGCCCTTGCCCCTCTCCCAGCGGAAGGCCCGATGAGGCTCAGGTGGAGGTAGGGTGTGTTCCTGGCTCTATCAGAAGCAGGTCATGTGTCCAGGGCCTCAAGGGTCAGCCTTCTCAGCAGCCTGCCCACTTCGTCCTCTGCCACCAGGATAGGGTCTTGGGCGGGAGTGTGCCTTGATCAGGCCAGATCCTGGGATGGAAGTTTTCTGTTCCCCTCCCACCATGCAGTGGTCCTTACTGGGAAGGGGCAGAGGTTGTTCCTCCCCTGGTAGGTTAAGGCTTCTGCTTCATTTGAGGGAAGGGTTGGTGTGCTGAGTGGGGTGTCCTGCCTGTGCACCCAGAGGTGGCCTCTCCAGTCCCCTGCCCCACTCTCTAGCCCTCACTTTCTCTGCAGCTACCTCCTCCTGCACTCTGCTGAAGGGGAACCACTCTGTCCCCTCCCACATTGGGGGGCTTGTCACTCTTTGGAACTGAGTCACCTGGTAGCCTTGCAACCACAGCTCTTTGAGCTTGAGGGGTTAAGATTTTGTAGATTATCTATTTTTTCTCATTAGGGTGCCAGTCATGTTCTCGTGGCCTCTATATCCAAAATGGAAATGGAGCCACAAGATGGTGTCAAAAACAGGTTTTGAGAAGTTAGAATGGAGAAAAATCCCTGACCTGTGGTGGCACAGTGGGTAAAGTGTTGACCTGGAACGCTGAGGTTGCTGGTTCAAAGCCCTGGGCTTGCCCCATCAAGGAACATATGAGACACAACTGCTTCTTGCTATCCCCCTTCTCTCTCTCTTTCTCTCCTCTAAAATCAATAAATAAAATCTCAAAAAGAAAAATGGAGAAAACAGAACCAGCTCTATAGCACAATCCCATTAGGTAAATGAGGAGTGCACAGAGCACTGGTTTGTGGATAAGCCCATGGGAAGGGGGTGGAGGAGAGGAAGGCATTAGCAGTGGGTCACTGGGATGAGCCAGCCTGCAGTGTGATGGGCCTTGGCCAGACCCAGACTAGGATGCACAATTAGTTCTCTGTTCCAGAGGTCCAAAGTGGGAATCAAGAGGGGAAAATTGGGTTTGGAAATCATTTCTATTCAGAATGTGGAGGGTTGTTTTGTCGTCGAGAGACAGGTTGTTTTCCAGTGGCCACAGTAGTATTTCCAGCCCCATGTGTTTTTCTAGGACTGTCTGTCAAGTGAGTCCCCTTGAAACTGGGTAAGGTTTTGTTACCACTTTAACGTCAGACCAGCATGAGGTGGCTGTGACGCTGGTGATGGAGAGGTTTAGACCAAAGGTGGACTGCTTCCACCTGGCTCTTTCTTGGGACTATTGCTCTTGGGTCCTGGCCCCATGCAGGGGCTGAAGGTGGGGTTCCAGCCAGCTAGCATCAACCAGAGCAGACATGTGAGGGCGAGGGAGCTCACAGACGTTTCCCACTGCCCTGGTGAGTGGAGCAGAGATAGCTGTCTCTGGACGTCTGTGCTGCTGCTCAAAACACAGATGTGTGAACAAGTAACTGTGGTCATCACTTTCCACCACGGTTTGGGGGTAGTTTATTAAGCAGCCTTTGTGCTGTGCAGTGCTGGGGTGGGCCTTCCTATAGGCCTGTCTTCCTTGATCACATCAGCAGTAGCCTCTCAGAAGCCTACCTGTGGACTCACAAGAGCACTCAGTGAGCCCAGTCAATCCTGATGCTTGTTCTGGATCCAGTGACCATTCCTCCACTTTGCTGTTGGGTGAAGGGGAGGCATTTCAAGGGGGCTTGGAAGGGAGTGGGCTGCACAGGGCCCACCACTACAGCCCACCCCTGCTTTGTTCAGGGTGCAGTGCCAGCTTCAGGGTAAACAGCAAGGCGGCTCTGCGTTCCAACTCATTTAAAACCTGACAATATGTCTGTAGTCCAGCCCCATCACAAGTGGCAAAAAGGCCCAGCGTGTCTGAGTGCTCCTAGTCTGCTGGGGAGGAAGAGGTGAAGGGGACGCCTGCCCAGCCTTGGAAGGAGGGGCCTGATTGTCTTGAACTATATCATAGAAGCCAGATTCAGTTAATAAGAATGAACCATAACACACAGTAATAGATGTTTTGTTATCAAAATGCTTAAGAATTGACCTTTGTAAACCAGTGTCCCTAAAATGATGTCTTTAGGGGCCTGATATAGATAATGGCTCCAGTTGTAATTAGCATCCTTATGATCAATGTGCCTATTAGTCTGAAGCAATTTCTTAAGTAGGTCACGTGTGATCTTGCACTGCCATTCTTGCTGGACACTGGTTCAGTGAGTCCTTTTAAATAGCACAAGCAAGAACACCAGCACTCTTCACTGAACCAAGAGCCATGGTCCTCCACAGGAGGGTCCCAGAGCCGAAGGTCTGTGGGCTGCACATCCACGCTCCACCCAAAGGATGCTTCAGTCCACCCAGGCCATGCCCAGGCAGTGGAGAGGCCCCACATACTCCAGCTCAATCACGGCTGTGGGTGGAGGGCAAGGAGGCCAAGCTGAGAAAGGAGGCAGGGGTGGATAAGATGTACATGAAGTGTGCCCAACCCTGGGTATCAATCCTCCTGCCTGGGGGCTTCAGTAAGATCCCAACAGGAACATGAGAAAAAGCCCCCCCACCCATACAGCCTGGACTCTACATGAATTGCCTGTCTCATTTGACCCCTTAAAGCATCACTCCTGAGCCGTCTTTCCACTGCAATCTGTGGCTGCTGGGCCCTGCTGTCTACAGCTCTCTTCTTCGTCATTCTGGGGGTGCCCTCCATGACCTCACCTGGTGGATCGTTTTTCCCCTTGTTTTACTCCATTTGGTGGGGCACATCTTCCAGTGCTTTCCTGGGCAAGCAGGCCACTTGCCTTGATGGAGACATCTGCACCCCTCTCCTCTGCTGTCAAGGGAGAATGTGCTTGCCCAAGCATCTGGCCTTCACTCCTTTTATCACATGCTTTTGGGCTCTTTCCTCTCCCTTGCCTCCCAGCTTTCATGTGCTGGAGATGAAGTCAGATGCCTTTCTCATTCTGAGGCTTTCTGTGTGACTGGGTTTCCCCACCTCTGGAAGCTTTTGTTGGATCTTCTTGTTCCAAGTGATGTTCACGGTGTTGTGTGGCTCTTTCTCCACCCATAGTGCTAGGAACTGCATGGGTCCACTTAATCTGCAAAATCATGTCTTTTAGTCTGGGACAGGTCTTTGAATTATTTTCTTCTCCCTGTTTTCTTTTTCCTTTCTGGAGTATTACTAGTCAGATATTAGAATCCGAGAAGCTCAAAGAATTGCAAGCACAAGAAACACGAAGGAAAATATATCACGGTACATCATGATTTCTGAAACAATATTGAACACAAAGATGGAGGATGCACACTTCCTGATTTGAAATCTTAGTATCAATACAAAGCTACAAATAGTGTGGCACTGCCTGACCAGGCGGTGGCGCAGTGGATAAAGCCTCGGACTGGGATGCAGAAGACCCAGGTTCGAGACCCCGAGATCGCCAGCTTGAGCACGGGCTTATCTGGTTTGAGCAAAAAGCTCACCAGCTTGGACCCAAAGTTGCTGGCTCGAGCAAGGGGTTACTCAGTCTGCTGAAGGCCCACGGTCAAGGCACATATGAGAAAGCAATCAATGAACAACTAAGATGTCGCAACGTAAAACTGATGATTGATGCTTCTCGTCTCTCTCCATTCCTGTCTATCTCTCTCTGTCCCTGTAAAAAAAAAAAATAGTGTGGCACTGGTGTATGAGTAAAGATATAGACCAATGGAATAGAACTGAGAGTCCAGAAATAAACTCATACTCCTGTGGTCAATTGCTTTTCAGCAAGAGTGCCAAGACCAATAAATGGGGAAAGACTGTCTCTTCCACATTGGATACAAATGGATATCCACATATAAGAGGGTGACGTTGGTCCCCTACCTCACACCATGTATAAAAATTAAAATGAGTCAACTATGAGCTAAAAGTATAAAACTCTTAGAAGAAAATAGAGGCATTTTCATGACCTTGGATTAGGCAATGAGTTCTTAGGTAAAATTCCAAATGAAAAGAATTGGATTTCGGCCCTGGCCCGTTGGCTCAGCGGTAGAGCGTCGGCCTAGCGTGCGGAGGACCCGGGTTCGATTCCCGGCCAGGGCACACAGGAGAAGCGCCCATTTGCTTCTCCACCCCTCCGCCGCGCTTTCCTCTCTGTCTCTCTCGTCCCCTCCCGCAGCCAAGGCTCCATTGGAGCAAAGATGGCCCGGGCGCTGGGGATGGCTCTATGGCCTCTGCCCCAGGCGCTAGAGTGGCTCTGGTCGCAACATGGCGACGCCCAGGATGGGCAGAGCATCGCCCCCTGGTGGGCAGAGCGTCGCCCCTGGTGGGCGTGCCGGGTGGATCCCGGTCGGGCGCATGTGGGAGTCTGTCTGACTGTCTCTCCCTGTTTCCAGCTTCTGAAAAATGAAAAAAAAAAAAAAAAGAATTGGATTTCATCAAAATTAAAAACTGTTGTACCCTAAAGTTGATTATCAAGAAAGGGAAAAGAGCCCTGGCCGGTTGGCTCAGCGGTAGAGCGTTGGCTTGGCGTGCGGGGGACCTGGGTTTGATTCCCGGCCAGGGCACATAGGAGAAGCGCCCATTTGTTTCTCCATCCCCCCCCCCCTTCCTCTCTGTCTCTCTCTTCCCCTCCTGCAGCCAAGGCTCCATTGGAGCAAAGATGGCCTGGGTGCTGGGGATGGCTCCTTGGCCTCTGCCCCAGGCGCTAGAGTGGCTCTGGTCGCTCTCGGCGGAGCGACGCCCCGGAGGGGCAGAGCATCGCCCCCTGGTGGGCAGAGCTTCGCCCCTGGTGGGTGTGCCAGGTGGATCCCGGTCGGGCGCATGCGGGAGTCTGTCTGACTGTCTCCCCATTTCCAGCTTCAGAAAAAAATAAAAATAAAAAAAAAAAAGGGAAAAGATAGCCAACAGAGTGGGAGAACATATTTGCAAATCATAATTCTGATAAGGGCCTAGTCCCAGAATACATAAAGAACTTCTACAACTGAATAATAAAAGACAACCCAATTAGAAACTGGTAAAGGACTTGAATAGACATTTCTCCAAAGAAGATACACAAACGAAAGCCCAATATCATTGGTGATGCATGAAAGGCAAATCAAAACCATGAGATGCCGCATCACACCCACTAGCATGCAATTAAAAAAAAAAAAGGAAATTAAATGTTGGAAAGGACAAGGAGAAACTGGAACCTTATTCATTACTGGCGAAAATATTAAATGGTAAAACCACATGGGACACAGCTTGGCAGTTTTTAAAAAATTAAAAACAGTCATACAAACAAATACCTGTACACAAATGTTCATAGTACCACAATTCACAACAGCCAGAGAGTGGGAATAACCTAAGTGTCCATCAGCTGATGAATGGATAAACAAAATGTGGCATATCCACACAATAAGATATTACTCAGCTGTAAACAGGAATAAAGTACTGATACCTGCTACAAAACGCACCTTGAAAATGTTAAATGAAATAAGACAGACACATAAGACCACAGATTGTATGATCCCATTTATCGAAATTTCCTAAATAGGTAAATCTGTAGAGAGACAGAAAGCAGATTAGTGGTTGACAAGAGAGCAGGGAAGAGGGAAGACGGGAATGACTGCTTAAGGGGGTGATGAAAATGTTTTTGGAACTTGACAGAGGTGATGGCTGTACCACATGGTGAATGTAATAAGCCACTGACCTGTACATCTAAAATTTGTTCATTTCAGGTATGTGAATTTCACCTCAATTAAAAAAAAAACCCAACACTTTAGCCACTCTAACAACCCAGCCCTGAGCAGAGCGCGCTGCTGTGCGAGGGTCACCGAACCACTCCACGCTTCCTGCATCCCCTTTTCTGCTGCTCCCCATTCTGGATTCTTCTCTGGAAAAGCACTTCCTTCTGCCTTAGGTCCACTCTGTCCCAACCATTGCATAGGTCCATCCACCTGGCTGAGTTCCTTTTTAATAAGATTTTCTTGTTGAAACATTTTAAGAGAAAGTTAAAGAAAAGCACATTCTAATACACTATTGATTCATCCAAGTGTCAGTTGTTAATAAAAGAGAAACTGTAACATTTCCATTGGCCTCAGGCTAAGCACGCTACACCTGCTCCTTGCTGCCTATAGCAACGGGGCAGTGCCCAGCAATAGGCAGTGAAAAGGCACATGGGCTTGTTTAGTGTTTGTGAGAGCAAAAGAGCAGGCAGTGTGTGCAGAGTCAGAGCTGGGCTGCAGCCCGGCCAGCTCTGGGTTCCAAGGCACTTGCTGACTTTGTCTTCTGGTCCCGCTCCCGGGCAGCCACAAAGTTCAACAGGTCAATAGCGGTGACGACTCCAAACACCATGTGCTTCTTACTGGACTTCCCGTGGCTGTGGTCTGAGGAGGGAACAGGGCAGGGAGTTAAAGGCACCTCCACATGGTGCCGGGGAAGAAGGGCCCAGGTGTGGCCACCCCTGGGTACTGTCAGAGGCTATACCACAAAGTGTGGCCCTGGGGGACCAGCCTTGAGCCTGCCGCAGTGTCTTATAGGCAGCTGTGTACCATGGGAGCCCAACAACAGATGCTTCCTTCCTCCTGATAGGAGCCACCTGGGTGAAGCTGCAGAGAGCAGAGTGCTGACCTCTCTGAGCCATGCCTACTGGCCTCACTGATTCAGAATAGCTGGTGGCCTGTCTGGGTGCCAAGGCATGAAATTCCAACACCAAGCACACTCACGAGCTACATTGGCTCACATCACTGGCCTGTGATTGTCTTCAAACCCATACTTTTCTCTTGGGCTTAGACTGAATGTCGGCCCTGGCCCCATGAAGAGCAGAGAGGATTGTTGAGCTGGTTCAAAGTGACGGGCTATTGAGTGCCCAGATTTAGTCAAACATTATTCTGGGTGTTTCTTGATGAGACCAATATCTGAATTTGGTAGACTCAGTAAAGTAGATTGCCCTTGCTGGTGTGGGTGGGCCTCATCTAATCAGTTGAAGGTCTGAATGGAACAAAAAGGTTGATGCTCCTCAAATAAAAAGGGACTTTTCTAGCCTTTGGACTCGAACTGAAACATTGGCTCTTTCTGGGTCTTGAGTCTGCCCACTGCCCCTACAGAAATGAGACGTGCCAGACTAGTCACATGAGTCAGTCTTTATAAAATCTATATATACACACACACATCCCACTGGCTCAGTTTCTCTGGAGGGCCCTGCCTAACACAGTCGTAATGAAGCAGAGAGCCGGGTGGAGCTGAGGAGTGGGTTGCAAGTGCCCAGGTCATATTTTATCCTGCCAGACCTGCTCCCAGCAACTCCATGGCCATCTGTCCCTAGGGTAGAGGCAGAGGGGAGACAGAGGAGCCCAGCCTCCACTGGCCTACTTGGAGCTCCTTGGGTAAAAACAAGGAAAGCCCAGAGGTGATCAACTACCTACATCTTAGGGACTTGTAGGCAAAGCAGCACATTGGAGAAGTGTGTGCCCTGCCAGGGAGGGCAGCCTGGCAGCCTCTGCCACCTGGTCTTCCAGACCCTCAGAAGAGTCATGCACAGTGGGGTCAGCCACCTTTGTAAAGGACCACAGAGTTTTTGTGACGACTCCGCGGCTCTGCCAACAGCACAGAGGCAGCTGTGGACATGGCATCTGGAGTGGCTATGCCCAAGGACACTATCTATGGACCCTGAAATTGGAACTAATCATTCTGGAAGGATGTGAAAATATGAGAAATATGAAGCGAAGAGGAAGAAGCCTCCCACCCAAGCTCTCGTTCTGGGACCCCAGACGCCCTCCTCTGCCCTCGGAGTTGCGGTTCTGATAGCAGAGCCATTTCCAAGGGGGAGACAGTGGGCGTACATACCTGCAGGCCCCCCCACCACTCCTGCCAAGGCCTGGTCCTGCGCTGTGGAGCCAAGGACGGGAAAGGGGTTAGACTTTGTCGGCCAGGCCCTGAGACGGCCCTCAGCTGGGCGGGGGGCTGGTACAGGGCACTCCCAGTTCTTTGATTTCTATGGCCCTCAGCCTTGTGGGCATCTAGGCCTGGCCCATAGAGGGGTCCCTCTGAGAACCGTGCCCGAGACTAGGGGTAGCTGAAAGTCAGCACCTCGCAGAAACTCACGGCAGCAAAGCACGTGCGGAAGCCTGGGGCTGGGCCTCGGTGGCCAGCGCCCTGCAGGGCGCCCCTCCCACCCCAGCCGCACTTACACTGGATCTGCTCGTGCACCACCAGTGCGAAGTGGTCCATCTCCAGGATGCGCGAGAGCATGCCCAGCGAGTCCATCAGGCGGATCTGGAAGAGAAGCCGTGGTTGGCGCTCACCAGGGCAGCCCAAAGCCAGGCCCTCTGTGGGAAGGAGTTTATGACGAGATGGGAAAAGGGAAGTTGGGAAATACGTAACGGACAGAGAAAATCTGGGAGAATCAGTTAAGTGAGGATCAGAGAGACCTGCCAAGGCACAGAGACATCGAGGTGAAGGAGGGGCAAGGCTGACCCACGCTGCCCTTCTCACCTCCAGGCAATGGAACCTGAACTGTTTGGGCAGCATATTCTCTTGTGGTCTCTCCCTGTTAGGGGCTGGGGTGAGGGCACTGCAGGGACCATATGACAGGCAATGGCATTGGGAATGGAAAGGGCAAGACCATACATTTTCTGGTGACATTATAGCTGTGTGTGTGAGAGGGAGACAGGAAAAGAGGAGGGTCCAGTTCATTTCTAGGTTGGGGCTCAGCCTCTTAATCTCACTCACTAGGAGGTTGGAGAAGGAGGGTATGACACTGGGACCAGAGAGGGGACCCCGATGGCACTGCCCTTAGGGATGAGAGAGCAGTGTCCATTTGGGTCTGCTCAGGACTGTCATAGGATGGCCAACATTGTCTCAGGACAACCACAGGGGTCTGACCAGACCCAGCATAGCAAGGGGTGGCATGGTACTTCTCCCAGAACATACCAGTTTTTATTAAGTCATTAGGCGTGCTAGGTGTTCAATGAATGCTTCACGGGGAACG
Organism: Saccopteryx bilineata; assembly: GCF_036850765.1. Classification (NCBI taxonomy): domain Eukaryota; kingdom Metazoa; phylum Chordata; class Mammalia; order Chiroptera; family Emballonuridae; genus Saccopteryx; species Saccopteryx bilineata. The sequence continues at coordinate 221,351,304 of NC_089491.1, read as the reverse complement.
TCGAGGGCCCGCCTGACCTGTGGTGGCACAGTGGCTAGAGCGTGGACTTGGAACACTGAGGTCACTGGTTCAAAATCTTTGGCTTGCCCGGTCAAGGCACATACGAGAAGCAACTATGAAGGAGGCTGACCCCCAGGTGTGGAGGTCAAAACATGGTGGCTATGGGTGGCACCCTCACAGGTGGAAGCCTTTCCTGACCAGGCCTTCACTGTTTGCAAAGCCAGTGCAAATTCTCAGGTTATAGGTTTGCGGAGGTTGCAGCCAGCACTGGCCCAGCTGACACAAAATGGTGCCGAGGCTCGGGGCTCTGGCCCCTCTCATAGGAAGTGCTGTGCCCTGCCTCAGGGACAGGACAGGTCTTGGCACCCACTGTTCAGGTGAACTGGGCCTCATACCTGTTTGAACTGCTTGTAGATGACTTTGTGGACTTGGTCTGACGGTTGTACCTTCCCAGCGAGCAGGCATGACAGCATGTTCCCCAGAGTCACCATCCCGAGGATCACCCTGGGGAAGTGGGTAGGAGCAGGGTCAGTGCATGGGGTCTCTTCCTCCCCTACACAGCAGAATATGCCCATAGCCACCCTCCCTCAGTGTCAGTGTGGTCTTTGGTCAAATGTGGAATTCCTCTCAGAATTCAACAGGTATCTGCAGCAAGAAGACAGTGATCAGATGCCCTAACCTGGACCTGGCCATCCAATGCAAGCAGACAATAAACCAATGAGTCCTTTGGGTATTTCCATCTGACAGGTGTCACGGTGTTCTGAGATGGGGGACTTTCAGTGCTAACACTGGGACAGTCCCAGAACCTGGACAGTTGGTCACTGGGGCATGTCTGCCATGCCTCCCACTATTAAACATCTCCTCAGAGCAAGACCAGTTACTGCCACCAGCCTCCTGTGCTCATGCTGAGTGCAATGGGATGGGACACAAAGGTTAATATGGCCAGCTCCCTGCCCCAGCCAGTGTCAGGGACATGATGTCATTGGGTGGTCCAGTCTTCTGACATCCCTATACAAAGACACTAAGGTCAGCTGGCCAGCCTTGCCCTGGAGTGTGGCTGAGACTGACCCTGATTCATCAACCACAGGTGCCTGGTCGAAGCCCTTCTCTCGGAGGATCTCGATGGTGTGCTCACAGGTGACCGTGGGCAGTACTGTCAGCGGAGCTGACAGGCTGAGCTCCTGAACTCGGAGGTGCCACCACCTGAGGGAAGAAGGCAGGGCAGGGAGGGCTGTGAGCCAGCAGGTGGGAGCCTACACAAGCACACTGACACAAGGGCAACATCACATAGGGAGACCATGAGACAACCAGCCAGGCATGGCACAGAGCACAGGTGTCCCAGGTTCTAGGGACATGTGTTCTGCAGCCACAGGGATGGTTCTGGGGGTGGAGTCCCTACTCAGAGATGTTCTCACCAGGGCTTCTTCACTGTGAGGTCCTCTTCTTTCAGGAAGCCCTTCTGCAGCATCCATCTGTCACTCAGGAACTTGGACCTGCAGGTGTCATGTCAGGAGGTCAGCAGGGTCTGACAGAGGGTCTCACCACTGTCCCTGCTCAAATCAAGGAGCAGAGTTTTCACAGAAAGTCCAGTATCCCTCCCTAGACCCCACAGGTCCAGGGGAGACCCCAAAGGACTGGGTGGAGCCCAAGGAAAAGTCCTGGGAACTGCATGTTCATGGGCATCTAGTCTACCAGGGCAGAAGCGCTCAGAGCACAGGTCATCCTGGAAGCTCAGGTTCCCTGGGCGCCTCCTCCCAGCCCTCCTCAGGTCTGTTCAGTCAGAGGGAACAGGGAGCCTGACCCACTTTGGGTGAAACCTTTCAGATCAGGCCTTGGGGGCTGCCAGGGACCTGCTATAAAAAAAATGGACAATCAATAAAGTGGGGAGCCAATGGCCCCATGCCTCTGTGAGACATGCCTGTGTAAGCACACCCTCCAGCGTTCAAACCCAGGTGCTCTCACACATTCTCATAGTTTTGTACACACACAGCGGGCCAGCCCAGCATGTGGGGAGGTGGGTGTTTTCAAGCTGAGTGGGCAGGTGGCAGCCCAGGATCATGATGACTTGGCAGAGGGCACCCAGACATCAATCACCCTACACATCTGAACCCCAATCTGGGGCGCCCACCAGAGGCAGCTGAGGTCAACATAGGTATATAACACCTACGGCCCGTGAAGGAAACCCTGAGGGTATGGTGGTGGTGGGGTGTCCTTAGGTCCCTGCTGCAGAATGACCTTGGTTCAAGTCTCAGCTGGTGACCCTGGTGGGACTGGCAGCCCAGGAGACAGGAATTCAAAGCAGGAGGCTGCCTGCTGCCACAAGGGGAGCTGGGCTGGGGTCTGGAGAGTTGGGACCCATGTGCACAAATCAGACCTGAGCGTCCTCGAGGCCATGGGTCAGACATATCATAGCAAGTCCTGAGGGCTCCAGTGGGAGCGGCCACAGCATCCAAGGGGGTGCCCAGGAAGTGCAGGAGTGGAGGGGGAAGAGGGAGGAGGCTTCTTACATGTAGTTCCGAACAGAGTCTGGCAGGATCACTACGCAGCGCTGGCCCTCCTGCAGCTCCTGGGCTGCCTTCACAGCCACCGACATGGCGCTGCCAGAGCTGCCGCCTGCCAAGGGGGCAGACCCACCGCATCAGAGGGAGAGAGCTGGCAGGAGCCTTTCCCATCTGCTGGCCAATAAGGCCTTCATGATGGACTTCCCAGTCTCTCCAAGCACCCGCCCCAGCCTCGGACGCCCATTGATGGGCGGTCCCCTCCCCAAGGACAATGCTGGTCTTGATTAAAAAAATCCTAGTGTCCCGAGATCCCTGACCCCAAAACACAAATGCACCACTTCCAGGTCACCTCTCAGGGGCCACACCCTGGCCCCAATGCTGACTCTGCTGGGGGTGCAGAGCCAACAGCTACTGCCTTTTACTGTCAAGCTGCCGGGTTTGCTGTGTCCCCAGACCCCTTCTCAGGTCTTTGTGCCATTCCCCCGTTCTCAGCAAGGCTGTTAAACACAGAAACCCAAGCATATGGACTGCAGGGACCCCAAGGTCCCAGGAATACTGACCCTCCCCCCCAGCTCCAGCCACGTTGTGGAAGGGCACCCCTGCCATGTCTATGTGTGACCGTCAATGGGGAGGACAGGCCAGCTGACCTCCTTATGGGCCAGAGCAGATGAACAGCACCTGAGGAAGCTGCCATGTAGCCCCAGAATGAGCGTGTCCTTTACACATCCGGACTGGGAGCTGGCAGAGGGCAAGCACCCATCTGTCCTCTGCACCCCAGCCACTGCCCCGGCGCCTGCCCCCCACTCACCACACAGCAGTCCCTCTTGCGCAATCAGCATGCGGGCAAAGGCAAAGGATTCCTCATCGTTGGACTTGAACCACTTGTCCACCACCTGTGGGCAGGACCCAGACTGCTAGCTCCATGAGGGGCTCGGGCAGTAGTGCAGTGGGGGTGGAGTCCCCACAGCTGTGTTTGTAGCTTCATAGTTGACCTCAGTTCAGGAGACTGTGACCCTTAATGGACATAGACTGGCCCCTGCTTGGGGTCTGAGACTCATGTCTACAAACCCAGAACTTTCTACCTCTCTGATCCAATGCATTCTGCATATGGCAATTAAAACTGCCCATAGGCTCTCGGTGCATGGCCACATCTTGCTGGCTGGACTCTACGTCCCTCACACTGAAGCCCTCTTTTGAGTCTGTAGGAGCCTGTTCTGTCTGGGGTTTTGAACTCTCCCACGTTCTTGCTCAAGCACTCGAGCTCCCTCCCTCTGCAGGGCCTGATCTGCACACACGGACCAAAGGGAGACCTTCTGGGAGTCTTTGCCCAGTGGAGTCACATCACATACTTGGATATGGTGCAGTGTGTTCCCTGGTCTTGTACTTCGAGACTACACTACTTCTGCCTGCTTGTGTGGGGTTATGTCTCTACTCCCACCCTCCAGGAGGAAAGCCAGGTGGGGCACCTGTGGTCAGTCAGGCATGCAGACATGCAAGGTGGTTAATGGGCGAGCCCTGAGGTCTGGAACCAGTCTCTGCGGCCCCACCTACCGACCGGTCCAGCACTGTGGGGATGAAGTCATAGCCGATCCCTTCCACCTCATAGGCTGTCAGCTCTGTCTGGTTCAGTTCCTCGGGTTCCGCAAGGATGGAGCCTTCAGGGTCCACCCCGATGATCTACAGAGGGGACAGTGTTAGGGCTTGTGTCCAGCAATTCTAACCTGGAAGTGCCCAGCTATCATCGGGGGGTAGGGGCAAGACCACCACTAACAGACGCCTGTTAATAATCTGCCCGTGGGCCTGACCTGTGGTGGCGCAGTGGATAAAGCATCGACCTGGAAATGCTGAGGTTGCCAGTTCGAAACCCTGGGCTTGCCTGGTCAAGGCGCATGTGGGAGTTGATGCTTCCAGCTCCTCCCCCCTGTCTCTCTCTCCTCTCTCTCCCCCTCTCTCTCCTCTCTAAAATGAATAAATAAAATAAAAAAATAAAACTGGAAAAAAAAAAAATAATCTGCCCGTGGGATGCAGGTCTCATTCCCAGCTCCGAGGCAAGACTTGAAACCCAGACACCTGGGAGCTAAGGTGATTACAACTCTAGGGGACAGCTGGGAGACATAGTTTCACAGGGAAGTTCTTCCTGCACAAAATGTCCCAGGACAGCCTTGACACATCATCCTGGGGGACAATCAGAATCTTGGCAACAAGAAGCAGAGCTGGGCACTGACCTCTCTCTGGACAGCAGAGAAAGTAATCCAAGGGAGGAAGTGGACTCACCACCACCAGCCCTGTATTCCTAGGAACCCTGCCCCCGTGCCCTCCCCTGCCTCTTGGAGTCACTTCATGATCCTTGGGGGCCACTCACTTTGCATCCAGGACACTTCTCCTTTAACTTCCTGGCAATGCCTGTGATGGTGCCACCCGTGCCTGCCGAAGCCACCAGCATGTCTAGCTTCCCTGATGGGGGAGAAGGTGCATCAGGAAGAACATTCGAGTGATAAGTGAAAACATGCAACCAAAATGAAGGCAGGTTATCAAAAAACGGTGAACAGGAAAACTGTTCTCCGGTTTCCACAGCCTCTCATGACAGCCCTTTATTCTCTTTAAGAAGCATCCCATCATGGGGTTACAGGGACACAGTGAGTTTCATTTAAGTCTTTGTTAAATGAAACCCAGCCACTGGCTCTCTGTTTGATGTGAAGCCTGTCTGGAGGTGCAGGAAGGACAGGTGTGGTGGCTGCCTGGGGGGATGGAGCACAGGGAGGCTCCTCACGATGCATCTCCTGCTTATGCTGTTTGGTTTTGGACGATGTGAATAAGTGAACTGAATTATAAGGAAATTTAATAAATCATGCAGGCTCAGCTCAGAAATCATCTGGGCTCTCCCACTGCCAAGCGCCAGCTCAAACATCCTGCAGACAAGTTTGCGCAGGCCCTTGTGCCGAGGCAGAGGGCTGTTTTTGCCAAATGAGAGAATTCTCACACATAAAACCTGAGCAAGCAAATGCCTGGACTCCACTGCCATAGAACAAGGCTGCATTGAAGCCAATACCAACACCAGGCTCCAAACAGGAGGTCAGAGTGCCAAAGGTCTACAAGCATCCCTAAAATCTCATAGGGAAACAGCCCATCAGAAAACATCACAACCTCATGGGTCTTGGCACCAGCTGACAATAAGCTAATTGTTGATATCACCACGCATGCTCTGGAAATGAAAAAGCTTGAATGTGTAATTCAATGCCCAAGTTGGAGCTTGATGCTCAGTACTATACAGCAACGTGAAGCCTCAGCTGTGAGCCCAGCACCAGCCTAGGTCACACTCACTCCCGGCACTCAGGAGCTTCTACAGCCCTGGAGGACAGACTGCTAGGTATACAAATACAACTGCAGCTGTTTAGAAGAGGCTCACTCAAAGTCCAAGAGAGCACAGCAGAAGCAGGAAACCACTCTAGAGAAATTCTCTAGAACAGTGGTCCCCAACCTTTTTTGGGCCACTGACTGGTTTAATGTCAGAAAATATTTTCACAGACCAGCCTTTAGGGTGGGACGGATAAACGTATCATGTGACCGAGACAAGCATCAAGAGTGAGTCTTAGACGGATGTAACAGAGGGAATCTGGTCATTTTTAAAAAATAAAACATTGTTCAGACTTAAATATAAATAAAACGGAAATAATGTAAGTTATTTATTCTTTTTCTGCAGACCAGTACCAAATGGCCCACGGACTGGTACTGGTCCACAGCCCAGGGTTTGGGGACCACTGCTCTAGAAAGCATTTCAGAGAGGGGACATTTGATCTGGGTTTTGAAGGATGAATAGGACTTTACCAAGGAGTGGATAAATGACTTGAACACCCCCAGGCAACCGAGAGGCAGTAAAGCTGGACAGAGGGTTTAGGATAGAAGTACACACCATCGCACTGCTGTAGGATCTCCTCTGCTGTGCTATCATAGTGAGCAACGGGGTTGCTGACGTTGCGGTACTGCGTGGAAAGAGAGCAAAGGGGCTGTGAGCGAAGGTCAAAGACACTGAAATGGCAGCAGCCACAAGACATCAGGCCAACAGCCCAGTGCAAGCCAGAGAGGATTCCAGTGGCTCAGGCAAGAGGGACCAATGGCACAAGCAGTTTCAGGAGCCTCAACAGACACAAAACATTAAAACCAGCTCTTCAAAAGATGAGATTTCTGCCCTGGCCAGTTGGCTCAGTGGTAGAGCGTTGGCCTGGTGTGCAGGAGTCCCGGGTTCGATTCCCGGCCAGGGCACACAGGAGAAGTGCCCATCTGCTTCTCCACCCCTCCCCCTCTCCTTCCTCTCTGTCTCTTTCTTCCCCTCCCGCAGCCGAGGCTTCATTGGAGCAAAGTTGGCCCGGGCACTGGGGATGGCTCTGTGGCCTCTGCCTCAGGTGCTAGAATGGCTCTGGATGCAACAGAGCATCGCCCCCTGGTGGGCATGCCAGGTGGATCCCGGTCGGGCGCATGCGGGAGTCTGTCTGGCTGCCTCCCCATTTCTATTCCAGCTTCGGAACAGATATAAAAATAGTCAGTATACTCACAAAAAAAAAAAAAAAAAGAGATTTCTGAACTAACCCAGGAGTGAAATGAACGAGACAGAAGAGCTTCCAGTAAAAAAGTTTTTTACGAGCTGTACACCTGCAGAGAGCTTCTAGGGTCCTTAGCAAAGGACCACCCCACCCAGTGTGATGAATGGAGCCTGAAGCAGAGCCAAAGGCCGGGCCAATCCACCAGCTGCATGCTGGGAGAAGCCAGCAACCATGTGCCACTCATTGTGTCAGTCACCTTTGCTGCCACCACTCCTGCTGCAAATGTGGCACCACACCCAAACCACGACACAGACCCCCCACCAGGAGTGCCCCACTTTGGTCCACACTCTGAGTGCACCCTTATCCCAGCCCCCAAGCCTCACCTGGTCCAGGATGTGAGAATTGGGGATCTCATTCCTCAGCCTCCATGCCACCCCCACATGTGACTCGGGGGAGTCAAACCTGGCATTGGTGGGTGTTCTCACAATCTCAGCCCCCAGGGCCCGCAGGACATCCACCTGCAAAGGAATGCTCAGGCTTTATCCACCCATCAGGCCTCCCGAGCTGGGGCGGGGGCGCTGGGGGACAGGCCCGCCTGCCGGCCTACCTTCTCCATGCTCATCTTCTCCGGCATGACGATGATGCAGCGATAGCCCTTCACGGCAGCAGCCAGGGCCAGCCCGATCCCTGGGGACAGTACACGGTTGAGACCCTGCCCCGTGCACCAGCAGCCCTTGTCTGGGGCACTGGAGATAAGCCCCAAAGACCCAGGGAGAGGGCACTGCAGTATTCTGAAAAGTCCCCTTCCGCCCTCAGGGACAAGAGAGAGAATGCAAAGAGGAAACAAAAGGTGAGCATGCTTACAAGGAGGAAAGGCTGGGGTGAAAGTGTGAACTCTCATGCCTCCAGCTTTTGCTAGGTGCCCCACACCACGTCCCGAGCGCCTTAGGAGACTAGTAGTAAGAGAAAATTGTGTGGACTGGCTGTAAGTACTCATGGTCCTCCAAGGAAAGGGAGAAAGGCCCTGAAGGCAGTCAGGTCAGCAGGGCAGCTTGATTTCTGGTTCTAAAGGAGTCAGGGCCACTGTTCAGAGGACAGAACATCGAGCAAAAGAAGATTAAAGTCAAGCCTTAAGATTCAATGGGTCTCAGACTTGCTGAGGACTCGGCACCTCTCCTTCTTCCTGGTTTGTCCCTTTGCAGTAAGCTTGTCTGTCCTATGCCTGTCCCACCACCGTACTTTGGAAGTATTGGAAGTAACATGACTCATTGCTGGAATAAGTTCAGACTAGTTGGGGCTGCTGGGATGGAGTGAATGTATTTTGCATGTCAGAAGGACATGGGATTTGGGGGCCAGGTGGCTGAGTGTCATGGGCTGAATTGTGTCCTCCCAAATTCCTATGTTGACATCCTAACCCCTATCATCTCAAAAAGTGACTGTATTTGGAGATGGGGTCTTTGAAGAGATAAGTAAGATTAAATGAGGTCACTGGGGTGGTTCCTAATCCTTTATGACTGGTGTCCTCAGAAAAAGAGGAGATGAGGACACAGACACATGGAGGGAGATGACCATGTGAGGACACGGAGGAGACAGCGGTGGGTATGCCAAGGAAAGAGGGCTCGGGGGAACCAGCCCTGGGAACCCTGATCTCAGACTCAACCTCCAGGTGTGGGAGGGAACAGATGTGTGTTGATTAAGCTGCCTGCCGGTGGTGTTTGTTATAGCAGCTATAGGAAATGAAAATGTTTACTCCCAGGCTGCTCATGTGAGCATCTGACATCATCAATGCAGGCCCAACTTTAAGATGTCAGAGGATGGGGACACTACACAAAGCTGCACGCATGCATTCATGCTGAGCTAACTGCCAGAAAAGAAAGAGGCTGTTAGCCAGGCCAGTGCAAGCGACCACAGGTCAGCATGGCCAGGGGACCCCAGCTTGTCCCTGCACACACCTGTGTTCCCGGATGTCGGCTCAATGACGGTGTTCCCGGGCTTCAGGACCCCTGCCCGCTCAGCCTCCTCAATCATGCGCAGGCTGATGCGATCCTTCACACTCCCACCCGCGTTGAAGAATTCACATTTGGCCACTGGGAGCCAGAGATGAATCATGAGACAGCAAGAGGCCCTGGGCCCTTAACTGATCCCTGCCGTCTCCCCCCACTCACTACTGGTCCACCCTGATGCAGGGCTAGGCCCAGTCTTCACTGGTTCTGTACATCGGCCCTTTTTCCACTACCACCCACCACCGGAGCTGGAGGTACTGCTCCCATCTGCCGAGGAACCCATGGGAATGATGGGACAGAGGTGCCCCAAGGAGCCTGCCTGGATGGATGGGTCAGACCACCCCAGCACAGTCCCAACGGTAGCTTGCCGGTCATGCAGTAGTTGGCTGATAAGAGCCCGCATTCCCCTTAACGCCTGGCCATAGCCAGTGACCTCTGCCAGACAACTGAATGCAAGAAGCCATGCCCCCAGATCATACCCCCCAACTGGGACCCAAAAACTTTCCATGCCCAACTCCCATCATCCTCCCTGGGAGATACCCTCGGCCAGTGACACTGGCTCTCCGCGTCTGGCCAACAGGCTTTCCTTTCCTGTGCCAGGACCTTTGCTCTGCTCTTTCCTTAGGATGACTCCCTCTCATCTGCTAAAAACATGTAGTATTTGCAAAAAAAGAGGGGGATACTGCACCAAACAAATCTGAAGACTTCGGGCTAGCCTATGACACCCGCAACACAACCTCTGGCCTAGTTTGTCCTGGTTTCTGAAATGTTACCTCTAAACAGACGTTGTCCCCTGGAGTCAGGAGAGGCCCCTGCTGAAACTGTGGGTGGGGATGCACATGGGTGCGCGCGCATGCATCTGTGTGTCAATGCGTGTATGTGGTGGGGAGGGGCTTCCAAATGCCCAGCCCCGAGCAGGCTTGCATCCCAGGACCCTTCTAGGTTTCACATTTGAATCATTCAGTTAGATCATTCTAACTAGCCTGAGGGAAGGCCAGCTGATGGCCTCAGGCAGGACATATGACAAAGTAGCCTCTGTCCCCATGTGAAATATAAACACATTGGAACCTACACTGAGACTACTGCTCAACTTGGAGGCAGCGGGCCCCTATCTCCTCTCTGAGGAAAGAGCACAGAGCAGGCCTGGGCTGTGGAGTGTCTGAAGCATTCCCAGCAATGCCCGGGGTGTGCACTGCTCATTGCTTCTTAGAGAGGGCTTTCCCCAGAGGTGGGGGGAAGGCTCTGCTGATGGTGCCCAGTGAATCAGCCAAGTGGCCTCAGTCCCTCCCCTGGATGATGCTACTTCCTCAAGGCCTGCCCCTTCACCTTTGATGTGATCTGTCCCTTCAGGCTCACTGCACCCCAGAGTGACTGGTCTCTCTCTAGGGTATTTGCATTTGCCATTTCCTCTGTGATAAAGTGACAGTCTACTTGAGCTCCTTATCCTGAAGACAGTGACTATGAAGAAATCCCCACCTGCTTGTGATCTTAGAAACTGCTTCCTGCAAAGCAGGCGCTTCCCCAATGACAGCTAAGACCCATCGGTGACACCTCTGTTTACATAGGTCAGGACAGGCACTGCCCCCTAAATTCTCATTCTTTGTCTCATCCATGATAGATGATTTGTCTGTCTCCACAAAACCAGTTAAACACTGAGATAACCACTCCCTGCCCAGAGGATAACTGAAGCCCTCATCATAAAAACCGTACCCATTGTTACATTGTCCCTTCCACAGCACGTCTACTCCTCCCCAGAAAAGTCTAAGACTGCACTCTGCTCCTGGGCTCTGGGCCTCCTCCTACACTGTCTGGGTGACACGGTTCTTCTTTCTGGCTCAGGCGTGCCTTAGATGCCTGCCAGACATGCCTCCCCGGGCTTCACATGCTCCCTCCATCCCACAGGCCACTTCCTCCCTGACACCAGCTCCAGAGCAGCCTGCTCAGTCACCTACTAGCACATGACTGTTATATATTCTTCCCGGTCTACTTGACCTGGTCTCAGTCCTTCATTAACTCCCCATGGGAGTCTAAGACACCCATCCTGCCCCCCCAAGACCACTGAGCCGCTGCTGGCTACGGGTGGGACGGAGGAAGCAGGTACTCACGGAGCTCACACTTCAGGCCAAAGTTCTTCCCAATCTTATTGATTCTCACCATGGGGGTATCTCCAATTTTCTTCAGGATATCTGGCAAGATTTTGGGGGATTTTGACCTAAAATAGAGCATTCCATGATTATTCAGGAAACAAAACAAAACAAAACAAAACAAACCGAAACAGAACTGCCTTGTCAGCCCAGCACATTCTTTTAAATGAATCAAAAAATAAATCAAACTAAAAGGGACCTGCATGGTGATCACACAAATCTACATGCAGTGGCCTGACCTGTGGTGGCGCAGTGGATAAAGCATCGACCTGGAAATGCTGAGGTCGCCGGTTCGAAACCCTGGGCTTGCCTGGTCAAGGCACATATGGGAGTTGATGCTTCCTGCTCCTCCCCCCTTCTGTCTCTCTGTCTCTCCTCTCTTCTCTAAAATGAATAAATAAAAAACCAAAAACCAAACAAACCAAAAAACAAATCTACATGCAGTAGCAAAGGTCACTGTTACACACACATCCTAAAAACCTAGAAAATGAATGTCTGTCATTTGGTTAATAGTCGTGCCAGTGTCATTGCTGGGCTTGAAAATGCACCATGGCACTTCAGACAGCCAGAGGTAGATCTCCCTGTGGCAGGAAGGCACAGGGCTAGTTAACTTGTCTTTGCCTTAGAGTACGTAATGGGTAATTCATTAATAAAGCATTCCTGTGAGGAAAAAATGCACTATGTTAACTAAAACCTCATCAATGGGCAGTTGGACCTTTCTGTATTGTTTCTGCAACTACTTGCCAGTGTTAAATTATTTACAAATACAGAAACTAAGATAAGCAAACACTGACTTCAAAACAGTAGGTCCAAGTCCACCCTTTTAGAAAGTCTTCCCTGGGGACCTCCAATTCCTTTCATCTTTCAGCATCTCACCCCTAAGGCACCTCTTTTTCTTCTCTTTGATCAAAAAACTGGTATGACCCTAGAATGGAGACCCTTCAGACTATCTGGTGACCAGGGAGTGACAGTGACTTCAAAGAGCACTTGGCATCACTCAGAAAGTGTCAGGCACAGGTGGTGTGAAGCATGATACTTGAGACAAAAGAACAAAGACCTCGGGCTGGTCAGTTTGTCCTTGGGATCAGGGTTAGGACCAATTCCCAGGTTGACCTCCAGGCTCAGTATGGGCTTTCCTTTTCATGGGCCAATTGTCTCCCTTCACACTCCAGTGACTGCCCCCTCTCCCTCGGGGTTCTCCACTTGACAAGCAGGTTGAAGGACAGCACCTGGCTATGTGCGAACCACGACACAGGAATTTCCTAAATAGCCATGTGGTATTTTTGCATCCTCATTTTCAGAGGCCACTTGGTGTTTTTTCCTCCTCACCCTCAGGGACCAGTGCTCTCTAAATATCCCGCCAGTAATATATACAACAAATCTGAATTTCAAGAAATGCAATAGCTTTCTACAACCTGACAATTTACTACTCTGTGTTCCTCAAACGTTAGTGAGTCCTTGTCACCAGCGCCAAGCCCATTAAATACGCAGACTCCTAGCTCCATCTTCAAGGTGGTGATCCAGCTCCTAGGTGTCCTCAGGCCAGAAATGCTACATCCCTCCTGTCCCCACCTGGGGTCCAAACAGGCAGCCATGCTGACAAGGTACCACCAACTGTCCCCTTCCAGTGTGGCAAGGAGCTAGAAGAGACAGCCATGCCAGAGGCAGGGTGTCAGGGTGAAGGCAGAGCCTGGGCTTGGGGGGGGCCAGAGGTCTCCTGACCCCACTTTGGAGGCCAGGTTCTTGGCGCTATGCCAGGGGTTGATTCATTAACTAGTTAAATCCAAGGCTGGACAAAAGTAAACACCCAAATTGTCATGTGGGGGAGGGACTTGCTAAGGACTGGCAGGTGGTGGGGTCACACTAGCCCAGCAGGAGTTGTGGTGGCCAGAGGAGGCCAAGGCTCACTCCCTCAGAGGTGGGCAGGTAGAGAACTCACAGTTCTGACTCACCTGAGAATCTTGCCTGAGGTGATCAGGGCAGGAGCCAGGGGAGAGAATTTACCAGGATGGCCCTAATGTCACCTTCTCTCAGTGGCTTTCCCTTTCACAGCCCAAGGCCTCCATGAGGGCAACCGCACAGAATCTTAGAACAAACCTCAAACTCCTTATCCAGGATAGGGACCTGCCTGCCCTTCCCCTTCTGCAGCCCCTCTGCTCACTCTGGCCCTGTCTTCCCCCACCCTGGAAACTTCGCCCTATATTCACACTTCTAGCACCTTCTGTTTATGCATGTACCAGCTCTGAGGCCTTCCCCAACTCCCCTGCCGACCTGCCAGGTCAACTGCATCTCAGTCAGGACCCCTAAGGCCTGTCTCCTCCAGGGGAACTTGGTCTAGCGTCCTCCTAGCAGGTGAGTCTCTGCTTAAGTTGTGCCAAGCCCAGCTTTCTCATAACTGGGCAGCTGCACGGGATAAGCTGGGCAGGGCTCTGAGCTTCAGGATGGGATAGCAACCCCTTCAGGGCTTATAACAAGGGGTAATCAGGCAGGATGAGGTGCAGGTGTAATGCTGCCTTACAACCCGAAGAGGAGTGTCCTTTCCACCCTAGGACCAGACTGAGGTCACCCGGCAATTAGAAGTCCAGGTCTCCCTTCCCTGCTACCCCCAGCAGCCATGCCCCAACCTCACCCAGTTTTCAATCTATTTGTTTTGGCACAGAGGCTCATCCTGTTTGGCCAGTGGCCACTTTGGCCTCCTAAGCACCCAGCATTGAGGTACTATATTTAATGCTTGGAGCTTTCATGTTTGTAAATTTTCATTTCAATGTATTAGCCCCAGAGAAGAGTACCCCTCTCTCCACCCTCAAGTTCTGATTCTAAAATCAATAATCATGAATGTTGGTATAGCAGCTTATACAGAATAAGAACCAAACACCTAAAAGGCATAGTCTCTTGCATGACCAGGCGGTGGCGCAGTGGATAGAGCAGTTGGACTGGGATGCCGAGGACCCAGGTTCGAGACCCCGAGGTCGCTGGCTTGAATGCGGGCTCATCTGGCTTGAGCAAAATTAAAAAAAAAAAAAATGCTCATCAGCTTGGACCCAGGGTTGCTGGCCCAAGCAGGGGTTACTTGGCCTGCTGAAGGCCCGCGGTCAAGGCACATATGAGAAAGCAATCAATGAACAACTAAGGTGTCACAACGAAAAACTGATGATTGATGCTTCTCATCTCTCTCCGTTCCTATCTGTCTATCCCTATCTGTCCCTCTCTCTGACTCTCTCTCTCTGTCCCTGTAAATAAAAAAAAAACCAAAAAAAAAACTTAAAAGGCATAGTCTTTGCCTGACCGGTGGTGGTGCAGTGGATAGAGCATCAACCTGGGACTCGGAGCTCTCAGGTTCGAAATCCAATCGCTGGCTTGAGTGCAGGCTCTTCTGGCTTGAGCACAGGATCACCAGCATGATCCCATGGCAGCTGGCTTGAAGCCTAAGGTTGCTGGCTTGAAGCCTAAGGTTGCTAGCTTGAAGCCCAAGGTTATTGGCTTAAAAAAGGAGTCACTGGCTTGGCTAGAGCCCCCCAGTCAAGGCATGTATGAGAAGCAATCAATGAACAACTAAACTGAAGCTAAGAGTTGATGCTTCTCATCTCCTTGTCTGTCTCCCTTCCCCCCAAAGTAATAATAATAAAATAAAAATAAAAAGTGCTCTAATCTCCCAGGTCACCACCCATCACTGTGGTTACAAAGTGTGGGGGTCACATCCCAAGTCCAGATGGCTCTGGCTTGTAAGTAACAAACTCCTCCCCTCTAGGTAACAGATGAACCATCTTGTGATCATAAACAGGGACTTACAAGGCAGTGTGATGATGTGGGGAGTCGGTGATGGGCCTGCCCAGTTTCCAGGAGCACCTGCTCGGGGCATCGGGCCGAATCCATAGGCGATCCTTGGTATCCTTGTCCCCCGGAGCCCTCTGCTCCAGCATCTCTTTCTCTGAGCGTGCCCCTGAGAGGTGGGGGCACTCTGCTGTCCCCTCTTCTGCTTGAGGTGTCTCAGAAGGCATGCTGCAATCTATCAGAGGGATGGGGAAGAAATGTCATCTGTTCAGGATATTCCCAAACACTACAGAAGAGCCTGCTTTGATGCTATTGGGCTTGGGGACTTCTGCTCACCCACCCCCTCTGGGTGTGGGGCCTCACTTATTCAGATGGCTCAGCAAGAACAGGCATAAAGGCCCTGGCTGGTTGGCTCAGTGGTAGAGTGTCAGCCCGGTGTGTGGATGTCCTGGGTTTGATTCCTGGTCAAGGCACACAGGAGAAGTGACCATTTGTTTCTCCACCCCTTCCCCCATCTCTCTCTCTTTCTCTCTCTCTGTTCCCCTCTCGCAGCCTTGATTTGAGCATGCTGGCCCCAGGTGCTGAGAATGGTTCCATACCCTTGCCTCAGGCACTAGCCTCAGATGGGCAGAGCATCACCAGATAAGGGGTTTGCGGGTGGATCCCCCTGGAGCATATGCAGGAGTCTGTCTCTCTGCCTCCCCTCCTTTCATTAAAAAAAAACAACACAAAAAAAACAGGCACCTTAACAGGTGATCTTAACAAGTTTGGTGGTTTCTCAAAAGATTAACCATAGAACAACCACTGACTCCAGCAATTCTACTCCTAGGCATCTACCCCCCAATAAACAGAAACATATTGCACACCAAATTCATAATAGCACTATTTGCAACAGCCAGAATGTACAGACAAAGCAAGTGTTCATCAGTGAATGAATGAATATATAAAATGTGGTATATCCATACAAAGGAATATTATTTGGCCAAGTCCCAGCTAATAAGTGGAACAGAGCCTTCCCTCTGTGGTGCACCTTGCCTGGGGAAGGTGATTCTTCCATTTTGCAGAAGCACTCCCCAAGTCATAGACCCCCCCCGTGTCACCCTCACTCACCAGAGGCCAACAACCTGGCAGCGCCCTGGATGGTGGGCACTTGCTGGGTCACTGGACTGGCCACAATCTCACTGAGACTCGCTCCAGCAAATACAGGCGTCTCTTTCTTGGAGTCTTGCTTCACCCTGGAGCAACCTCCAGCAAGTTAAGGAGCTGCTGGGAACACAATTCAAAATCAATCTGGCCAGCAGAACCCAAAGGCACAGGCCGGAACGCGCAGTCTTGGCCTGTACTGCCGGCCTCAGCTTTAGGCAGCTCCAGAGGGCGGCCTGTGAGTCCTTGGGTGGGAGGGTCTCACCAGGTGCCTCTTGGCGCTTCTGCCACACCTTAAACCGCAAGACCCTCCCGGGGTCATGATGCCCAGGGGCACCTTGCACTCGTGCACCACTCAACCCAAAGAGGACCGATTTGGGGGAGGGGCGGTAGTAAACTCGTCACGGGCCTTCAGGAGGGGTACTTGGAGACAGTTTGGGAGAAATAGCACCAAGTAATCCTGAAGTTAAAAGTTTTAAGTTTCCGCCCAGCCCCCACCCCTGACACCCAGCCCAGAGCCCTCTGCCCCGCGGGGCATCCAGTTGGGCTGCCGCCCGCGCAGCTACACCATCAGCATTTACTCTCACCCCATACAATCGGCGTAAAAGAACAGTTTGCGAAACAGCCATTTGCCACCTGATATGCTGCCAAAAATCATCTCCCCCCAAATTCCATCTTGGGTCCGAGGGCGGCGCTCCCAGGCTCGCGGCCCCACGTCCTTCGCAGCCTGGATTTGGGGTGGGTGCTCGGGGCCACGTGGGCACTACTGAACCCCCGGCTTCAGTAGCGTCGGGATTCGGGCGGGAGGGTCCCGGGCACCCGCCCAGCTCCGCCGCGTGCGGTTTCAGATGATGCAACTCTGGCTTGGGGTGCCACCCGGGACCCCAGCCGATCAATTGGGCCAGGGCTGGGACGGGTCTGGGCCCAGCGGAGCTCACCTGGATAGAGCGTGGGTAGGAGACGGGAGGGATGCGTCCTGGAGAGGTGAGCCACGGCAATACAAGTGCAGCCGGAAGACACGACCCTGAGCTGGCGGGCCTCAGACAGACCCCACAGCAGAGAATGGCTGGAAGACGATTGGCCAAGATGCGGGGGCGGAGGGCCAGCGCCGGGCCAATCCTGAGGAGCAGAGCGCCGGGCCGCCGCCACGCCCAGCCTGCTACGCGCTGCCCTGCCCCCCGCCCCGCTTCCACTGCCCATAGTGTGGGGGGTCCTGCTCCTCTCATTTCACCCCCACTGAAGCCTTGGGTCGGGACCCCACCCCGCGCACATCCTTTACCGGGACCCTGCCCCCAGCGTACCCCACCTACACCTGTGTAGCAGCAGGCCGGATTCCAACCTCCCCGCCCCGACCTCCCGCTCCCCATTGACGCAACCACCGGCCCCGGGACTGTGCGGACGCTCAATACGCGATGTCCCCACTCCGCTTTACTTGGGTAACTGCTAGTTCTGCTCGGCGTAATAAACATTTGTGGGTAAATTTAAAACATGCCTTCCCAGGCGGTGGCGCAGAGGATAGAGCGTCGGACTGGGATGCGGAAGGACCCAGGTTCGAGATCCGGAGGTCGCCAGCTTGAGCGCGGGCTCATCTGGTTTGAGCAAAGGTCACCAGCTTGAGCCCAAGGTCACTGGTTTGAGCAAGGAGTCACTCGGTCTGCTGAAGGCCCGTGGTCAAGGCACATATGAGAAAGCAATCAATGAACAACTAAGGTGTCGCAACGAAAAACTAATGATTGATGCTTCTCATCTCTCCGTTCCTGTCTATCCCTCTCTCTGACTCTCTGTGTGTGTGTGTGTGTGTGTGTGTGTTTCTGTAAAAAACAAAACAAAACATGCCTTCCCGACTTGGGAAGGACTTGGAAGGCCCTGAGGATAAAACTTCGCAAATATCCCGCCCTCCGGGACCCCTTACTCCGGCTCTGCTCGCTGCGACCTAGGGACCACTACGCTCGTGCCCTCTGGTCGCGGGACCGCAGGGGCCGAAAGCTGTGGCAGCCCGGCGCTCACACAGTCAGCGCTCAGCACCTGGGCTCTGGATGGAGCGCGGCAGGCTAGCTATTGAGATTTACTGTATTTCCTGCCCCTCATTGTCCCAGTGCGCAGACACACAGGCCTTGCTGGCCGAGCGCCCCTGTCTGCCCGCGGGGGGGTGGGGCTCTCTCACTGGTCAGGGAAGTGTGGGAGACAGGCTGTAAGATGACAAAAAGTCCAGGGTTTAGTTTAAGACCAAGCTCTTCCCCACCCTTTTAAGACTAAGATTTTCTCCACATCCTTCTAAGACTAAGATCTTCTCAACACCCTTTTTAAGACTAAGCTTTTCCCCACACCCTTGACTGTTGCATGGTGGGGGTGGTGCATTCTTATGAGGATTCCCGCTTATGCCTCAAATGTGTGACTTTGTATGAGAAACTTCCTTATTTGCATATGGCTCTACACTATATAATAAAGCAGATGGGGCAGGGTGGGGGGAGCTTTGCTTTTGCTCTGGCTTGTCATCAGCTTGCAGAGGCCTCCCGACTCCAGCCTTTTTTCTCTCTGGGTTTATTTCTTCATTCCGCACCATTCTCACTAGGGACCTGGACAATTTACTAGCCACGTTGGTCTGTGGCAGGGAAGGAACCTGAGCTCACTGAAAATTGGTCAAAAGTCACAAAAGCCTCTTAAAACAGATGTCATGCAGGCAGTCCCCATCAATGGATGCTGGGGCTGCCGACCAGGAGGGGATTGGGGGGCACCAGGAGGACACACCTAATAACAATATTCCAAACGTGTGTGCTCTGGAGTCCCCAGGGCTGAATGGAAAACCCTCCACCCTGAATCTCTCAGCACCTCACTAGTCAGGGACAGTGCCACCAGGATTGGACACAGGTGGGCACATGGAGTCACTCTGCTGAGCACTTTATGCCTGGGCTCAATCTGCAATTATTGAGCAAGTCCCTGTCACCTGCCCACATCTGTTCTAGGCCCTGGAAATAAAGCCCAACTCAGGAACAGGGGTCTCTGCCCTTGCGGTGTTTCTATGTAGCTAGGGCAACGATTTTCAACCTTTGTGCTGTGGCAAACACCAGAATTTTTAAAACATCAATACTTGACTATTTAATCAGGGGTACTAACCTCTTTTCCCTTAGAGTGACAAAACAACAACACAACAACCCCAAAACAAAAAACAACCAACCAACCAAAAAACCCCAAAGAAAACCACAGTCAACATAGTAGCTGTCAGGTGTAAATGCCCTGTCTTGAACCATAAATATATATGTCATGTATACTAGAGCTGCATTTTATTGGTCAAGTTGAATAATAAAGTTGCATCTGGTTGGTTAATTCTCAGTACCAGAAGTCCTTATATACAAATATAGGCACCTGATTCTTTAAAAAGTCACTGGCGAAATGCGTGTTCTAGCTTTCTGTGTGCTTAGGCGCCTGAGCTACTGAGGGTCTAAGTCCGGGCAGCCAAGGAGTGGTTAGCAAGATGAACAAAGATGCGCAGATGAGAGCAGCGATTAACCAAAAGTTGATAGAAACTGGAGAAAGAGAACGCCTCAAAGAGTTGCTGAGAGCTAAATTAATTGAATGTGGCTGGAAGGATCAATTGAAGGCACACTGTAAAGAGGTAAAGAAAAAGGACTAGAACATGTTACTGTTGATGACTTGGTGGCTGAAATCACACCAAAAGGCAGAGCCCTGGTACCTGACAGTGTAAAGAAGGAGCTTCTAGGCCCTGGCCGGTTGGCTCAGCGGTAGAGCGTCGGCCTGGCGTGTGGGGGCCCGGGTTCGATTCCCGACCAGGGCACACAGGAGAAGCGCCCATTTGCTTCTCCACCCCCCCCCCTTCCTCTCTGTCTCTCTCTTCCCCTCCTGCAGCCAAGGCTCCATTGGAGCAAAGATGACCTGGGCGCTGGGGATGGCTCCTTGGCCTGTGCCCCAGGCGCTAGAGTGGCTCTGGTCGGCAGAGCCTCGCCCCAGAGGGGCAGAGCATCACCCCCTGGTGGGCAGAGCGTCTCCCCTGGTGGGCGTGCCGGGTGGATCCCTGTCGGGCGCATGTGGGAGTCTGTCTGACTGTCTCTCCCTGTTTCCAGCTTCAGAAAAATACAAAAAAAAAAAAAAAAAAAGGAGCTTCTACAAAGAATAAGAACATTCCTTGCTCAGCATGCCAGCCTTTAAGATTGAATTAGCTTGGCCCTGGCCAGTTGGCTCAGTGGTAGAGTGTCGGCCTGGCATGCAGAAGTCCCAGGTTCGATTCCCAGCCAGGGCACACAGGAGAAGTACCCATCTGCTTCTCCACCCCTCCCCCTCTCCTTCCTCTCTGTCTCTCTCTTACCCTCCCGCAGCCGAGGCTCCATTGGAGCAAAAATGGCCCAGGCGCTGGGGATGGCTCCTTGGCCTCTGTCCCAGGCGCTAGAGTGGCTCTGGTTGTGACAGAGTAATGCCCTGGAGGGGCAGAGCATCGCCCCCTGGTGGGCAGAGTGTCGCCCCCTGGTGGGCGTGCCAGGTGGATCCCGGTCGGGCGCATGCGGGAGTCTGTCCGACTGTCTCTCCTCGTTTCCAGCTTCAGAAAAATACAAAAAAAAAAAAAAAAAAAAAAAAAATCTGTTGGAGGTATATACCGAAGTATAGATATTTACCGGTGAAATGATTGTGCTTGGGATTTTCTTTAAAATGCGTCAGCCAAAAAAATAAAAGTGTGTGTGTGGGGAGGGGTGGGGGAGGGTAGATGAAATAAGAATGGCATAATGTTGATAATTGTTGTTGTGGGGCGATAGGTGCCTGGGGGTTCATACTGTCATTTTCTCTACTTTTGTGAGTTTGAAATTTTCCATAATGGGAATTTAGAATAGACAAGAAAGCTAATAAACAAAAAATTCCCAGGAGGCAAAAAAAAAAAAAAAAAAGATTGAATTAGCTTGTGTTGTGATCTTACTTCTGACAGTAAAACTTTTCATAAATTAGGAATCACTTTCCCAAAATAAAATTTTTTTTTGTATGATGGTAAAAAAAAAAAAATAAATAAATAATAAAAAAAATAAAAAGTCACTGGCCCTGGCTTTTGAGTGTCATCCCAACATGCTGAGGCTGTGGGCTCAATCACCATTCGGGGCACATACGAAAAACAATCAACGACAGCATGAATATAAGTGGAACAAAAAACCCAGCAAGTCAATGGTTCTCTCTTTCTCTCTTCCGTCCCCTCCCTCTAAAAATAAATAAAATAAAAACAAAGAGTCACTTCGGAGCAAAAAGAGTAATTACTTTTTTTAGTGTGAATCAAAACTATATTTTTTGTCAGATTGGCAAAAATATATATTTTGGTGTGCCTCAAAATATTCTAAGAATTTTAGAAACTAGTTTATGTGTGCAGGAAATGAAAAATGTTGAAAAGCACTGATCTAGAAGGGGCTCAACCAGACAGCGTTAAAATGAAATGTCACTAGTGAGAACTTGTATGAAGAACAATAAAGCCAGAAATATGAGGATGAGATGGGAAGGGAAGCTAGTCTTAGTTCAGGAAAAGTCTCTCTGACAGGTGACCTGGAATGGCGACCTGAGGAGCCACATCTTATTCTGGGGGAGGAGTGTTCTGGCCTGAAACAGCCATTGCAAATGCCTAGGCAGCAGCCAGCTCAGGGTGTCAGAGGAACCTGGCAAGTTCAGTGTGGCTGCCTTGAGGATCAGGAGTGATTAGGAGGGGAGGAGGGGAGGCAGGGCCAGGATCTGGACTCCAGACTCAATGACACAGGGCCGTTGGGAGTAGTGTTTTAATTTACTGATGTTTTTATTTTATTGATTTTAGAGAGAAAGGAAGGGAGGGAGGGAGGGAGAGAGAGAGACAGAGAGAAGGAGAGAGAAAGAGAAAACAAACACAGACCTGCTGATCTGCTCCTCACGTGTCTCAACCAGCCCTAACCCACACCCTGGCCCAATGGAGATGATGTTTCAACCAACTGAGCTACCTGGCCAGGGCTTTTGAGGGTAGTTTTCGATCATGTTCTGCATTATTTTATCTTGGCATAATTTCAGACTGTCACAAAAGTGAGAAAGAATTCCCACAGATACCCACCCAGATTCCCAAATATTAAAATTTTTCTAACTCCTGGCCTCTGTGAATGTGACCCTATTTGGAACTTTGAGGATATTAGGGTCTTTGAGGATATAATCAGTTTAAGATGAAGTCATACTGGTGTCCTTACTATTAGAAGGGAATTTGGACACAGACACAGAGAAGCCTGTGTGACCAGAGGCAGAGATTGGAGTCATGCTTGCACAAGACAAGGATGTGGCACCTACTAGGAAGCTAAAGAGCCAGAAAGGACCCCGCACCCCTCAGTGCTCAGGGGGAGCAGGGCCCTGCCTTGATTTCAGACTTGTAGCCTTTACTTGGCATGTTCAAGTCCATTCCTGTTGTAACAAGTATCAGTACTCCCCTCTTTTTATTGTCAAGTAAAATGTTATTGTGTGAAATACACATTTTATTGCCCATTCATCAGTGGATGAACATTTATGCTATTTCCACTTTTTGGCTGTTATGGTGATGCTGCTATGAATGAACACTACGTACATGTTTTTGTGTGGACATATGTTTCCATTTCTCTTGGGTCTACACGAGGAATAGAACTGCCAGGTCACATAGTGATTCTATGTTTAACCTTGGTAGCAGCTGCCAGACCATTTTCCACAGCAGCTGCACCCTTTACATTCCCTCCAGGAATGCAGGAGCACTCTGAGTCGTCCAATACTCACCCACGCTTGTTCTTACTTGTTTGGCTCATGGCCATCCTCGTGGGTGTAAAGTGGGACCTGATTGTGGTTTTGACTGCGTTTCCCTGATGACAAAAGCTGCTGAGTGTTTTTCACGAGCTTGCCTGTCTTTTGTGTATCTTCTTTGGAGAAATGGTAATTCAGATCCTTTGGCCATTTTTAAATTGGGTTGTTGTCCTTTCGTTGAATTGGAATTATCCCTTATATATTCTGGACACTGGACCCTTATCAGAATTATGATGTGAAAATATCTTGGTGTGTCTTTTCACTTTCTTTCTTTCTTTCTTTTTTTTTACAGAGGCAGAGATAGACAGGGACAGACAGACAGGAATGGAGAGAGATGAGAAGCATCAATCATCAGTTTCTCGTTGCGCATTGCGACTTCTTAGTTGTTCATTGATTGCTTTCTCACATGTGCCTTAACCGCGGGCCTTCAGCAGACCGAGTAACCCCCTGCTGGAGCCAGCGACCTTGGGTCTAAGCTGGTGAGCTCTTTGCTCAAGCCAGATGAGCCCACGCTCAAGCTGGCGACCTCGGGGTCTCGAACCTGGGTCCTTCCGCATCCCAGTCTGACGCTCTATCCACTGCGCCACCACCTGGTCAGGCTCTTTTAACTTTCTTGATAGTGTCTTCGATGCAAGAAAAAAACCACCTTTCAGGTTTGTTTATTTTTGTAGTGACAGAGACAGTCAGAGAGAGGGACAGACAGGAAGGGAGATGAGAAACATCAATTCTTCGTTGTGGCTCCTTAGTTGTTCATCGGTTGCTTTCTTATATGTGCCTTGATGGGGAGGGGGGTGGCTACAGCAGACCAAGTGACCCGTTGCTCGAGCCAGCAACCTTGGGCTCAAGCTGGTGAGCCTTGCTCAAACCAGATGAGACCGCGCTCAAGCTGGTGACCTTAGGGTTTCAAACTTGGGTCCTCTGCGTCCCAGTCTGATGCTCTATTCACTGCGCCACTGCCTGGTCAGGCACTTTTTGATTCCTTTTGAGCTACTGTTTTGATATGGTATGAGGTAAGAATCACACTTCATTCTTTTGCATATATTTAACTAGCTGTCCTGGAACCATGAGGTAAAGACACTATTATTTCCTATTGACTAGTTTGACTTCCTTGTCAAAAAGCAACTGACCATTGACATAAAAACTTCTGGACCCTCAATTCCTTAAAATTTTTTTTAACCTGACCAGGTGGTAGTGCAGTGGATAGAGTGTTGGACTGGGACACAGAGGACCCAGGTTCGAAGCCCCGAGATCAATGACATGAGCACAGGCTCATCTGGTTTAAGCAAGGTTCATCAGTTGAGCCCAAGGTCACTGGCTCTGCTGTAGCCCCCCGGGGTCAAGGCACATATGAGAAAGCAATCAATGAACAACTAAGGTGCCGCAATGAAGAATTGATGCTTCTCATCTCTCTCCCTGTCTGTCTGTCCCTATCCCTCTGTCTCTGTCACACATACACACACACACACCAAAAAAAAAAATAAATAAAAATTTTATTATTTAAAGAGAGAGAAGGGGGGAGAGAAATATTTGTTTTTCCACTTATTCATGCCAACACTGGTTGATTCTTATATGTGCTCTGACCAGGGATTGAACCTGCAACCTTAGTATGTCAGGACAATACTCTAACCAGCTGAGCTCCTCAAGTCAGGGCATGGACCCCCAATTCTATTTCATGAATCTATATGCCTGTCTGTGCCAGTGACGTTTTTATTAAGTTTGTGATGAGTTTTGAAATCAGGAAGTGAAGTCTTCTGACTTTCTTCTCCTTTTTCAAGGTAGTCTGGGCTGTTTAGGGTCCCCTGCAATCCCATATAAACTTTAGGGTCAGCTTTTCTATCTCTGCAGAAGGGCTGCTAGGATTGTGGTAGTGGTTGTGTGGAATCTGCAGACTACTTTGGGGGAGAATTGCCCTCTTAATGTTGTTACATCTTCCAACCTGTGGACTTGGCAAGTCATTCCATTATGCAGGAATTAATTCCATTAGCAGTGTTTTATAATTTTCAGTGTATAAGTCTTGTACTTCCTTGGTTAAATTATTCTTAAATATATTATTCTTTTGGACTTGGGAGTAAGACTTCCAGTCTATGAACTTGGAATGTCTATTTATTTAGATCTACTTTACTTTTTCCAACATTTGTCACTTCCAGAGTACAAGTGTTGTATTCAATAATTCAATAACTTTTGACACCATCTGTAAACTATTCTTTATATAAAACAAGACTGTTAGGATGGCCACTTATACCTATGCTGTCCTCCCCACCACCCATAACTACCTTCAGTTACAAATGCTATTACCACTAACAACCGTTACTGAGCTTACTATGCACACATCAGGCACTGTTCGGAAAACTTTACTTGCATTACCAAATGCAGTCTCCTAACAATCAAAGGAGTGGGTGCTATTTAATCACTTTACAGAGGACAAGGCTTAGAGAGGGCAAGCCTGCAGCTAGTGAGCAACAGAGCCCGGACTCAGACCCAGGGTTAGACTGCCACCTCTGCTTCTCCCCACTGAATTTCTTGCCTCTCCTGCAATGGCAGTCAGCCCAATCCTGGGCTATTTTAGATCGAATCATGTGAAATTGCTGATTTTTGGTTTTCTGTGACCTGCAAAAAAATGTCAATTTCATGCGATTCTACTTGTTAAAAAAAAAAGACCTGAGATTTGAAGCAGGTGCCTGAGTATTTGTTGCCCAAGTCAGGTGGGGTTTCCTAAGGTTCTGTGTAAGGTTTGAACCTGTTTCCCAAGGACACTTCAGCTGTGGGTGAGCCAAGTGCACCTGGGGCATCTTCTAAGCAAAAGATTGCAGTCTGTCCTCGGGTGGGGGCCGCATTGTAGAGTGAGAGCTCTTACACTCACGCTAACAGTAAGTCCCAAAGGGTGAAAAAGGGTAGGGGGTAGGTCCCCTCCTTCACAGCCATGCTGTGCCATCTGCATGAGTCATCCAGCCAGACAAAACCCACCATCAAGGACAGGCACTGAATGTGTAACCCCACCTGCTGGCTGACAGAAATCTGGGCAGGGGACCTCTCCTCATGAGCCACGTGGACTTTAGTGGCTGTATTTTCAGGCCTGTCCTGCTGTTCCTGAACAGGTGCAAGGGAAGGCAGCCACCTGGTTAGATTCAGGACTTGTTTGGTTGAGAAGCTTCCATTACATAAGAAGTGGAGGGGAAAGAGACTTTGAGCTTCAGAGACAGGACCGTGTCTGTCTCAGGAATTTGACATGAGAGGGGAGTTCTATTTTCCCAAATCTAGCAGTTCTAGATCACTGGCTTTGTTCTCATCTGATCTCCTGCACAGCTCCCCGGGCAGTGAGACAAAGCATCATGGAAGACATAAGGGGCCTGTCATCCAGCCAAGGGGGCTCTCCCACTGGTCAGGCCCTTTAAGATGTCCCTTTCTGGTGAACTGTACTTTGAACGCACTATGGGAGATGCTGCTGACACTCAGTATCCCAGAACCCCTCCTTCTGGTCCCCTCTGACCACAGTCCTAGGTGGCCCTGTGATTTCCTTTGACCAGTCAAGTGCGGCAGGAAATTCACACTTCCTTGTGATTAGAGGCATGAAGCCAGTGAGGAGTTCCTCTCTTATGTGCCCATAGGCAGGCAAGGCTCCCTCCAGCAGCCACCCCCCTCCTCACCCCCGCCACCCTGAGCCAAAGAGCCACCAGGTGTCAGCTGCATTGCCACAGACAGCCTGGTGCGATTCTGTTCTGATCACACCGCTGTACCTCAAGCGCAAATTTCACATCAGCTGTGTCCAACCACCTACCGAATGTTGCAAAAAGCTGGGCAGAAAGATAAAATAACACAGATTCCATTTACATAAGATTCAAACACAGGCAAAACTCAATTTTAGTGAAGTCTATGTAGATCTTAATAAAACCAAAGTGAAATAAAATGATCACAGAAGCTGAGCCTGGTTTCCTGCAGGAAAGCAGGAGCTTCTTGGTGGAATTGCTGGCCTGGGAGCTGGTGGCAGCCCTTTGTTGCGCAGTACTCACTAGGATGCTCGCCGTATAGCTTGTTAAACCTGACTTACGTGTTAAGTACAGTAGGCCCTTGAACATGGGCTTGGACTGTGTTGTCCACTTACTTTTTTTCAGTAAATACTGTGAATGTATTACTCTTATAATCTAACATCTCTATAAGCTAGATTTTCACATGCATCTCAAATGAATTTGTATAAAACTGATCTCATCTTTTTCTTTTTAATTTCACCCAGCCTCCGCCTCCCGGCAACCATCTGTTTGTTCTCTGTATCTATGCATGTTTCTGTTTATTCACATTTTTTTAGATCCTGTATATAAGTAAAACCACATGGTATTTGCCTTTCCCCAGACTTATTTTACTTAGCATAATACCCTCCTCTAGGTCTATCCATGTCTTTTTTTTTTTTAAGATTTTATTTATTCATTAAGGGGGGGGGAGAGAGAGAAAAGGGGGGAGGAGCAGGAAGCATCAACTCCCATATGTGCCTTGACCAGGCAAGCCCAGGGTTTTGAACCGGCGACCTCAGCGTTTCCAGGTCGACGCTTTATCCACTGTGCCACCACAGGTCAGGCTATCCATGTCTTTTTTTTTTTAAAGGAAGGAAATTTTTTTTAAAATTTTATTTATTTTTTACAAAGACAGAGAGAGAGAGGGATAGACAGGGACAGACAGACAGGAAAGGAGAGATGAGAAGCATCCATCATTAGTTTTTCATTGCGCGTTGCAACACCTTAATTGTTCATTGATTGCTTTCTCATATGTGCCTTGACCATGGGCCTTCAGCAGACCAAGCAACCCCTTGCTGGAGCCAGCGACCTTGGGTCCAAGCTGGTGAGCTTTGCTCAAACCAGATGAGCCCACACTCAAGCTGGCGACCTCAGGGTCTCGAACCTGGGTCCTTCTGCAACCCAGTCCAATGCTCTATCCACTGCGCCACCGCCTGGTCAGGCAGGCTATCCATGTCTTAAATTGAAAAATTTTATTCCTTTTTTATGGCCGAGCAATATTCCATTAACTGCCCCTACATACATATTGTATTCATTCATCTATCCATAAACACCTAGGTTGCTTCTGTATTTTGGACAATGTAAATAATGCTACAATAAACACAGGGGTGTGCACACATCTTTCCAAACTAGTGTTTTCATTTTCTACGGACAAATCCTCAGAAGTATTATTGTTGGGTTATATGGTATCTCTATTTTTACTATTTTTGAGAAAATTCTTGAGAGTTTTACAATTCCAACAGTACACAAGGGTTCCCTTTTCTTCACATACTTTTTTTTTTAAATTCATTTTGAGAGGAGGGAGAGGGAGAGGGAGAGGGAGAGGGGGAGAGGGAGAGGGAGAAGGGGGAGGAGCTGGAAGCATCAACTCCCATATGTGCCTTGACCAGGCAAGCCCAGGGTTTCGAACTGACGACCTGAGCATTTCCAGGTCGACGTTTTATCCACTGCGCCACCACAGGTCAGGCCATATACTTTTTTTGATAACAGCCATTCTGACCAGTGTGAAGGGGATACCTCACTGTGTGAACACTTCTAATTACAGTCAATACATCCTTAATAATTGTTGAAACTCCTTCATTGCACTTCCTGTTACAACACTGGGAACAGCCTGGTCTACTGACTTGCTATTCCCAAAGCTGTTTCTTCCTCCTAGTTCTCAAAAGGTCACATGGATTAACTGGGAAAAAGAGCTCTATCCCACGAGGTCCTTTCTTTCTGCTTTGTTCCATGTCTGCTACAATTCCCTCTGCCTGTAGTTGGATCAGCAAGGGAATTCAAACTCCACGATCTAACTCATCTGGCCACTTTCTAAAGCCTTCAGGGCTTCTGAACCCCACCTGCCTAGATGGACGCCAGCCGTTCCCAAGTTGCCTGCTTGGACGTAAGGGAGTTTCTCAGCATTACTGGTCTTCTGAACTGCCTCTCCTATATGAGCACCCATTTCTCAAAGGGAGAGGCCTTGCTTTTTTGTCTTGAAATGCCACCGGAACTATTCTAAGTGCTAACGAGGCATTTACCTCATTTTGCTCACTTTTGGCACACACACACATGCCAAAATTGTGCAGAAATGCGGATGTGCAACGTGGGTCCCATGAACCTAGGCTAGCCCTCTGACAAGGCTGCTGGCTCTTGGGCTGCATGGAACGTCTTCATGTTTTGCGTACACCCACGTTTCAGGAGTGCAAGGTGGCTCTCAAAGCAACATTACAAAACTCATGAGTAAAGAAGAAACAGGCAATACTGCATTTCATCCAAGATTAGCTTCCCTATAAACTCCAGTAGTCTAAAGCATTTATTTACTATTAGTCAACGAACCCCAGAGGATTTCCACACCAGTCCACTCAGTCTCAGAAAAGAAATTCGGGATTACGTGTTAGTATGTAGATAACAAGACTTGACTTTTTCCTATGTGACTTTTACCTCAAGTCTCAAGTGGTAGGTGTTTTATTTTAGAACTTAAGTTTAAAGATATGGTTTCATTTCTACCCAAAGTGACTGATGGACATTAATCTTCACTACAGGGCTAATAATGTGCAAGTCAGTAAAGGAAGAGAGACTTAAAGTGAACTTTCCATAAGAAAAAAATTACACGAAGAATACTATATCACTACAAATTTTATTCAGAAACCCATCTTTGTTTTTTTAATTGTTTTTTTTAAAAAAAATTCCCATTATGAACTGGTTTGGTCAATCAACTACAACACTTTCTAGCAGACACATACGGTAAAAATAGCCTGGCTCAGAATCGCCCAGATCTCTCACGATCTCTTGACCGCCTCCTATCACGCTCCCGTCCCCCACCACCTCCTCCACCACCGCCACCGCCACCACGACCACGGTCTCTAGACCGAGAGCGACGCTCCCGGGACCGGGACCTCGATCGATGCCTGCAACCAAGGAAAAGAAAAAAAATGAAAACATGCAACATAAAACCACAGTGACTAACATTTTCAAACACTGTACCCACTGAACTGAACATTAATAGTAAGAAATACTTCCAATGTAAACGTAAGCTGCAGCTACAGGATGAATCCTACTTTTAGATGTTAAGGAGTTTCAAAAAAAAAAAAAAAAAAGGGCATCTAAAACTAACAGGTATGACTTCTGGCTGAGATGAGGGATGTTTCTCCTATGCTTATTTTTGTTCACAAGAGGACAGAATCACAAACAATAGCTGCATTTCCTAAAGTTTCACAGGACACGGGAGAGAATCCCTCTGGGGTCAGAGCTCACTATCAGTAGGAACAGTGACTCACTATACCCCTGACATTTGGGCTGTTTTCTGACATGACTGCCTGCACTTAAACATCAGGATTAGGGAGAGATGACTGCTTGATTCTGCCAGTGGTCTGCAAGGGCAGCGCTAAGATAAGAGACCTACAAAACCCACAGAAACCAAACACCTCAGTGGAGATATGCAACATATGAAGGAGGTTATGACATTCAACCACATAGTAAAATACACACATGGGAATGAATTTTAATCGTTTCCCACCGACCATTTCCTTGGTTAGTTCCCAAGATTTCATCTCTACTTAAGTAGAAAAATGTGTACGCAGGATATGCTTCCAAGAGTATATTTCAGTATTTTAAAATGCATACAGTGGTACCTTGAGATATGATTTTTTTTTTAAATTTTTTATTCATTTTAGAAAGGAGAGAGAGGAGAGAGAGAGAGAGAGAGAGAGAAGGGGGGAGGAGCAGGAAGCATCAACTCCCATATGTGCCTTGACCAGGCAAGCCCAGGGTTTTGAACCGGCAACCTCAGCATTTCCAGGTCGACGCTTTATCCACTGCACCACCACAGGTCTTGAGGTACGAATTTAATTCATTCTGTAACCAAGCTCGTAAGTCAGTCAACTCATATATCAAACTGCCGATACTGGACCCCGTGCGCCAACGTGCCAACTAGCGGCAGCTTCCTGAATCACGACTCATATCTCGGAATTTTGCTCGGATCTCGAACAAAAATATGCACTGAGTCGCAGCTTGTATCTTAAAAAATTAGTATGTTGGTCTGTTTGTATCTCAAGGTACCACTGTACTACATTCTAAGCAATGCCTTTTAAACAGTAATGACACTTAGGCCAAGCTTTACTTAAAAAAAATTTTGGGAACCCCCTCAACACGAAAACCCTAAAGCTAAGTGACATAATGGACATGGTGAAGTACTCACTTCTTGCGCCGGCGCCCATACAGCTCCCGTCGTAGCTCTCTGGAAATGGGCTTCAGATGCATGAAGTTGCAGAAGCCGCCTCGTGTACACTCTCTGCGTGGCAGAGGGAGAAGAGGACACCCGTCACATTGCCCATGTGCACGCTGTGCATGCACACCCATCCTCCACCTCCCTGGCAGGCAGGCTGTCCACACCTACCCCATTTCATACTGGCGGCAGCAGGCTTCCCGGAAGTCGGTCACGGGGGAGAGCTCAGCATGGATGGGCTGCCCGTTGAACCAGCGGTTGTTCAAGTCAATCACAGCTTTCTCTGCATCTTCTTCACGGCGAAACTGAAGACATAACAAAAATGCTTGGCGCCACCACACTTTAATATCACGTTTCCATTTACTAACCCAAATGCGTGCTGAGTGCTCATGCAGGTAAAGTAATTGTCTTGGTTTTCCAATTCAATTGGTTAATAGAGCGAATGTAATGATCCGTGTAGGCGATGAAAGTTTTGTTAAAAAAAAAGAAACCAAACATATCAACCAACTTCTCCACAGTTTTAACAGCCTCTAACCAACAGCTACGAAGGTGTCTGACACTAAAGGGAGGGCTGCTCCTGTATGTGCATGCAAATTCACCAGCAGTACCAAACATTCAGCACTCTAAGGTTCACAGTTAAAACAGTAAAGTGAGCTTTCCTTATTCCTCACCCACAGCTGCCAGGAGACAGCCCCCACACGTCCCCTTCCACCTACCTTCACGTACACATTTCCTACGAGGTGGTCTCCAAGGTTATCACAGACGTTCATCTCTTCAACCTCACCATACTTCTCCTCCATCTCTGTAAAAACCTCCTGGAAGACAATGTTAAAGGTCATTATACATTAAAGATAAACGACTAATTGAACACAACTCATGTTTAACTATTTTTACTAATGGAGAAAAGTTTTAATGCCCCCAAACTGATAAAAAGGATGAACAGGTCTAAAAGTTCCAAATAATATCTCACCTCAAAAAACTCATCATAGTGTTCCTGCATCTCGACATCACTCACAGCACCTGTAAACAACAGAAATCTTGCTGGTTAGATCAGGGACTGTGATTGAGAACACTTGTGCTTAAATAATCTGCTACAGTGACACACATCAGATTATCTAGAGAGAGAACCCGACAGAGCTGTGTCCTACTGGAGCACTGACGAGACTGTGTCACACAGCCAATTGTTAAAATCTTAAAGCGTGGCAAGACTTTTAAATGCCCCAGGAGTCTCCATTCTGGCTAATAGAATCACAACAAGTTTTAATCAGCATCAAAGGGCCACATTTCCAGAAAGTTTAAGAAAAGAGTTGACTCTCAAAAAATTTTCAATGAAAAATTTCTTAAGATTTAAAAGAGGCTACGTAATCACTTTTTTCTCCTTTATTAGGTTAAAATGAATACTGAATCAGGGTAAGTGATTAAAAGCTTACATTCCTGACTCATTTCTTTCACAGATTATCAGCCACACAGAATGCTGTAAAATTCTTTCTGATGCAATTAAAACCCAAATGACCATATACTCAGGAGAGTTACCAAGTTTAATTAAAATATTTTGAATGCTCTTTGAGTAAAAGGGAAAGTTACAATACTTTGATTACTTTCCTTGTTTATTCTTCTTCATAAATCATATGCACTAAGTGAAATCATGTTCATTCTGTGGATGGCTTTTGCAGATTTATATTCTATGTCCATTACCATGTCCTCTGCCAAATTTTAGAGTTCTCCTAACCTAAATCTGAGAAGTCACAAAGCTGGCATGTCAATAAATTGACGTTCCAGATGGCTGGACCAGTGAGTCCAGGAAACTGAGAGGCTTCTAGGCTGGGCCAGCTGAGTCTTCACTTGCTAGCTGACAGGCCAGGCTCCTAAGCCGTGGTACAGGGCTCTCTATCCAGACTGCTGCCTTCAGCACTTTCCTAACTGTGCTGAAAACCTTTTTATCTTTAAGGATAAGAACTTTAATCTTTGATTCTGAGAGTGATTTAAGTTTATTTTCTAATACTTAACCACCCTACATTTTAGTTACTTTTGAATTTATGGAATCCAGCCCACTTTAGAACCCAAACACATTGAACACAGGCAACAACTCCTACTCTTGATGGCCCATCCCAACTGGAAGGCCATCAGGAATATATCTCCTCCCTGAGTAGAGACCAAATTCTAAACAGAGGAGATAGGCAGGCAAACCCATTCCACAGGGCAGGTCACAACTCACTTCCTTCCCCACATCAAGCAAAGTGAGAATGAAGAAAAAATTCTGAACATGTTCAAAGTCTGAGCAGTTCTGACAATTGAGTCTGGTGTGGTTCTAATACCAGTTCAATCACTGAGCATCACATTTCAGTAACTTTAGGAAAGCTTGTATTTGAAAATGCTTGAAAGCGGGCATACTATATTTTCTATACTCTGCTTAAAATTATTGAGTCAATCAAAATGACCTGAATGGCAGAGATAAGTGATTAAAAACTAACAACTAAAAAGTAATTTATATGACTCAATATATTTTAAGTAATACAAACTGAAAAATACCCAGTTTTCTTATAGAAACATTCTTAAACTGGGATTAAGTTTAACCCAAGAACAAAACGTTTATTTTTCTATGAATGAAAGGGTATGTTCAAAAGAACCATTAATTTTAGGAAAACCGATGAACTCACTTGACTGAAATTTCAGTGGAAGGGTCTGATGCCAAATATTTCAGTTTATCAACTTAAATTGATTTTCCTTTTAAATTGCAGAATCAGAATTTCATTTACTTTGTACAATCTGGACTCCAGAACTAGAAAATTTGCTATAGCTAAACTTCTATTTTGTAGCACATGCAGAACAAGACCACTGTGAATCGCAAATAAAGACACCAAGAGAACTAACACAACATTCTTTTGCCAATATAGAACCCACAGTTCCCAAGTAAACAAGCAGGGAAAAGAATTAAGAGTTGTTGTTACTCCATTTACTTTTCATTCAATTTTAATTAAATCCACATATAAACATTTCCCTCCGTCTAATTGATCTTACTTCTTAAAACAAGAACAAAACAAAAAACCAGGTATTTTAAACCAACGGCTACCAAGTCAATCATGCTACCATCAGATCTGGGGAAAGACTTCTTCACTATCAGGTCAGTATAAGCAACTAAAAACGGTAACTGTCTGGGCAGGAAAACTGAGAAGACAGTCCTGTCATGCAGACACGGGTGCTCCTGCATGTGCAGGAATATAACCAGGAGACCTCCAGTGTGGGGCCTGAAAGAGTGGGTGGTGGCTTCTAGGACCATCCCACCCAGTGCAGGTCACCCATAAACTGAGGGGTTCTGGGCCAAGGCCACATTGGATTTAGGTCTGTGCTACCAGGTTACCTCTGATAGTGTCTTCTATTAATGTTTCCAGCTTTCAAATAAACTGGTAAGAGGCACACACCCTGTGGTTCAGACTCCTTGATTTGAACAGGAATCCAGAATGTTCCTTTTAATTTATCTAAAGGTGACTACATTTGATCCTATAGTTTGAGTTCTAAAACTTCAGTTTTTGTTTTCTGAACTTTCCATTGATAGTTAATTATGTATCCTGTTCTCTACCCCTCTGTAAATACAAGTCATAACAATGTTTACCAGTACAATAAGAAACTGGTAATGTCTAATGAATACCGGGTTTAGATCTATTTCCCCACCAAGTAACCTATATTTTCCAAATGCAGTGAATTCACTCCTGAAGTTGGAGATATCTACATAAAGTAGTCTGGTTAAAAACCAAGTGAGTGCAGGGCTGGCTGGTCCTGAGGAAATGAAGGGGTCACTGAAACCTGGAGGACCCTCACTTGTGAAATGCTCTTAGAACAATGCTCTCACAATTAAAAGTATGAGCTCCAAAATGGAGTTTAAGGGGAAAAATTCTAATGAGAAAAAAATCTGCAAAGTAATTTCAGAACAAATTTTTTTAAGTGAGAGAAATTTAAATACTGGTGCTCTCAGAGGGAGGAACACAGCTCCCATATAACTCCATGGGCACTCTTCCCTGGGAGGGTGGTCAAGGTAAAGGGAGAAGGAGCAGCGGCTCCGAGCTACTGCAAGTGGAGCCCTCTGCAATCATCTTTTCCTTCTCAAGCAAACGGGCAGAGTTCAAATCTCTGACAGAGGTTTCCACGGATCAGTGGGACAAAAGCTCTCGACACTTCTAGTGGAAGCAGTCCTTGACACTAGAGCGGCAGATCAGGTGGAGTGGACGCTGAGCTCTGACACGCAAGCCCAGGGAACCAGGGAAGGAACTTGTATGAACTTACAGCGCAAACCGTCAGCAGACTGGGAAGAGTTTTGAGGGTTACGGTAAATGTTCAAGAGGGCAATGGTCTGAAATACAAAACGCAACAACTTTATATTATGGAAAATTTTAAATGTAAACACTTAACCGGTCTCCTGTGGCGATTGTTTCAGTCAAGACTCGGTGCTGAAAAAAAGCAAGTTATTTCTTTCGAGGCAGAGATGTTTTCTTAGCTGATGGCGGTCTCGGAGCACCCTAGCACTGAAATGCACAGAGATCCCATGATATGCCAGTATTGTATTTCTGGTCACAGCACATAAACCATCTCCACTGCAAAGTTCCAAGCCAGGTAAGAGTGCAAACAAACTCAGTAGGCTACTGCCAGAACATTCTCAGAAAAACTTTAATGGACAACTGAGAAAGAAAAAAGTGTCCATATGAACTGATGACACAATTACTGTATTAGAGAAATACAATAATTACATATCATGAAATCTCCATTTCCTGGAGGAAAAAATCATAATGTTGAAATAAAACCCACTTATCGGGCAACTTACCTTACTGATTCCTAAATATTCCTAAGATTATTAATTTTACAGGAAGAACTTAATAAATGCCAGGGGTTCAGTCACTGTAAAGACCAATGACTGGCTGATAATGTTCAAATGGCACATGGACAGATCTTCTCTTGTTAACAAATGTCAATCAAGGGAAGAGACCTGGCCAGTGACCTTCCCTAGGACAGCCTCCTGAACACAGCCAAGTATCAAGTTCTTGCTATATACACCAAGGACTTCCATCACCTTGTCCTGTTTGCAACAGCTCTATGTCAGCAGCTCAGAAGCCAACATTATTTGTCTCAATTAAGAGTGGGCTCTTTAACACCATTGTTTTAAAAAAATTTCTCCAACTGTGGGACTTACAGTGTGAGCCGTCAGCCGTCTGTGCACTGTTTTGGGGATTACGATAGATGTTTTGAATCAAGATGGTCTGCGGGGAAAAAAAATAAAAAGGGGAATTCTACTGGCTGCTGTGCATATATTAGACAATTGCAAAGAGACAACTTGTTTGCAAATGGCTCAACGCTTGCTTGTTTGTTTCCTGCAAGTCAGACAATTGTCTTCAAGAGTACACCCAAACCATCATATTATGAAAACAGAGTTTGAGCAGTGACTTAGGTCAAGTCCGCCAGCAACCAAGAAGAAATTTTAATTGCTAGTTTGATCAGTCCCACATTATGAAAATGTTTTAATGCAAGATACACAGAACATCAGCATTTTCAATATTTCAAGCTAGCAGACACTAAGATGTTGAAAAATTTCACAACATATATTCCCCATACAAAATTATTTTTAAAGAACCAAGTGCATAACCCAACTGTATGCAGTCCATCCAGCTCTCTAGTCTCATAGGAAACAGGCACACAAAGTGGGTTTCCTAACTGTCATCGACACCTATCCGATTTATATTTTCTTGGTGGAATCTCTGTTTACATAATACAATAGATTAAAACATTTGCTCTTTTCCGATCCTTCTTTAAGGGGAAAAATCCTTTTAGCCCTTCTGCTTTAAACTGGATCAGGCAGACTTGAAACCTTACATTGTACCGTTCTTCTTAAAATCAAGTTGTCTGAAAAAACAAACCATGTTTAAGTTAGTAGACTAATAAATGACATGAATCTTAAATGTCCACATCACTGTAAGAAGTATAAAAAGAAACTCACACTGAATTAAGCTAAATATTTACAAGCTGAATCAACAGAACACAAAAAATAAATGTTCGATTTCAATAACACGTGTCCAAAGCAGTTTTGTAAGTGGTTTTATAGAACCAGCCAGTTCCATTTCTAGCTACGTTTAAAGGGAGGGGTTGTGTAATCACTCCCTAGTCAAAGGTCTGCTGCTGGGAAACACACTTGCAAAAACTCCCAACAGCAGGTTGCATACATGTTAACAACCAGACCCTCCACTCAGGGCCTGGAGTCTTTCCCAGGCCATGGACCACTGCCCCGAGTCAGCTTATCTCAGGCCTTGGATGTTTCCAAAGCTGACTTAGTATTTTCAACTGGAATTACCAGTGTGACGACTTTTATGGAAAGCTATACTGGGCCCAATTATTCAACAGGAAAATTCATTTTAGGTTTCACTCAGGTAACCTAGAATGGCTATCTAACAAAGAATGGTCATTTAAAGGGGGCAGTGCCATAAGATTACCTAAAATCAACCAACCAAGTCAAAACAAGCTGCTCAGTTAAACACCTACATCTGACCCCACCAAACTTTAAGGGAATCATTGCCTTGTTTTGATCCAAAGTGTTCAAATTAACTTGATATTAATATTCCGAGGTAATCAATGATTCAGAAAAACCAGGTGTCTCTGGGTAGCTTAAAGACAAATGTGTAACTCTCTCAGCCCAACACTTGGTACATCTATAAATACCCCTCCAAAATCAAAGAACTCAGTGGACACTTAAGATGCTTGATTACTGCCTAATCTTTGGCCACTGGCTTAGTGGTGAAGATTTAGTTATAAACCATAGCACTTAAAAAAATTAAAACAATTTTTTTACAACAAAATTTAAAGCAAATTCTCCAATATTCTAAAACTTAAGATATGTTCAAAGCTATTTAGATTTTTTAATAGTATTCACTTGGTAATCAAGAACAATGGGAAAGGGAAGCCATCACCCTTTTCTAAAAACAAACTGAACTGTAACATTTCCTATGGGCTTAAATTAGGAAATACTAATATCTCTCTTATACCAATTGGCTGCTTTTCCTAAATGCTTAAACATGTGGACAGAAAAACATGAGCTCAAAGTAAAGTCTGGCAGCTGTCACGGGTAGCTAACCAATAGTTCAGACTTCATGAGTGGTCAGAAAGAGCTCAACAACCCATAATCTACAAAGACTCTAGTACAAATCTTTCAAATTCCAACATTCTGGTACACCTGGGCATAAGCTTTCTGTTAGCATTAGAGGTGTTTTCTCCCTTTAATCCATCAGTGATCACTTACAGGGTAAAAACTCTTGCCTTTTCTTCATTTAACCAAAAATATTACAAAATCATAATTTTTGATTCAATTGAATCATAGCAGACCTAAACCCAAGATTATAGGAGTTTCTCAAGTGAACAGACTGGCTATAAAAAATTAAATGCCCATCTTCTAATCTTAAATTTCATTTTTAATGTTTCTAGGCCATCATACAACTTGCTATTTCCTTGACTAGGAGTCTAAAAGAGGGGACACACCCAGGAGGACTGGAGAACCCAAGGGCATGGCATGATGGGTCTGCTGGGAGTCACCTCAGTCTCATCTGGAGGATGGCTCCGTCCGCCTCTGCGGTCTAAAGAGAACACAGAGCAGAAATCCCACTCTGCATCATTGTGCCTGGAAGAAGCTAAGCCAATGCTGTGCTGGAATGGCTGTGCCTCCCATGCCCAAGTCCCTTAGAGGGCAGGGAAGGTGGTAAGGACCAGTCATGGCTAGCATGCACACACTAAAAACTTCTAACAGGTACCTCTAGTGATAAAAACAGGGAATAGTGCTCTCAGACCTTCCATGGGGGTGGCTCACCTGCCTCATCCTTACTGAAACAAAGGAACACATTCATTTATGAACACAAGTGGAAAATAAAACACCCGGAAAAACAAAAGACCTGCTTATACATGGAAATTATTAACTGACTCTGTAAAGTACATCAAGTTTTGATAATTTACGTGAAAACATAAAAAAAGAAAAACAAACAAACCTGGCTAAAGGTCGGTTTATTGTGCAACCGAGAGCATCTGTCTCCATGACGACATGCACCAATTTTGAAATAGAATGAACAGTTGACTCTGTAAGGGAGAATAAGAGTGGATTATTTTCCTGGGAAGACACCAAACAGATGTAAATGTATCCACAACTTGATATACATGCAATAAGGAAAACAAAATAAGAAAGCATAAAAACATGATACATGCTATCGAATTACTTCCAGGCACATTGGTTTTTGATTGGTAGCAGGCACTCCTCCCCCTTCCTGGCAACACTTTAGTACTACTTAGCTCTGATGTGCCCTTCTGTAAACTTTCAATGAAGAGCATGCAAACCCAATTTTTCCCTATTCAAATCCCCCCTACTCTCAAGTTCTGCTGCTCTATTTTAGAAATGAAATTATTGTTTAGTCTTAGTATAAAGTCTTACACTAAGTATAACTTAAATGTATCTGTTCTTTAGTCTTCCACAAAGAAACAACTTCTCTTGAGAACACACAGTATAGTGGCAACAGTGTATAGTGACTCTTTTAGTTGCTGCCTTGGGCAAGTTACCCCACCTCTCAGGGTCTTAAGAGCCATCTATAAATGAGGAAAATGCCAAGCTGGCACTGTTCCGAAATCAGCTGTAATGTAGGTATGCGTCACACACAGTGCTCATGAAATGCAATCCTAAGCTAAATAAAGCAGAAAACAAAGTCCAGGGTATCTTCACCCATGATACCAGAGCAACAGGAAATTTCCATAAACAGTTCTGAAGTAAGTAATTCTTCTGGTTTCAATATATATACTTATCAAGCTATTGGGGAACTCAAGCTGCACCTCTGTCCCTATTGCAAAGCCTTCCCTTAACACTGGTCAAATATTGGATGACTCAGATAAAATTAAAACTGGCAATCCAGCCAGCGTAATAGCAATGCCAGGTGGCTTAGCAAATCTGTGAACTATGAAATCTTACTAGACGAGTCCCATTCAAATTTGGACTTGCAGAGGTGGGAACATTTACCCTGTAGGTATACTGAATATTTTAGCACGTGCCATATATTTAGACAGCCAATCCAGAGTCAAGACAAAAGGATCTCAATGAAATCTGATGGACCATGAAGACCAACTAGCCTTTGATTTATTATTCGGTAGCAATCAAGTTGGAAACATCTGAACTTACTGGGGGAGATAAATGATTATACATATTTGCGAACTTATAGGTCTTACTTTAGACTAACTTGAGTATGTAACCTTTTCTCTTCAGAGTGACCTGAAAACGAAGAGCTTATTTAAAAAATAAAATCTCAGAATGAGCAAAACTCCTACCTGAACACTTAATATCCAACTATTCCATAATTAGAACAATCCTTGTTCCTACACTTCTAGAGATGGTTTTCATTTGATGATGCCCATTTAAATGAGAATATGAATACATACATGAAATAATCAAGTTTCTTGAATTAATCCCATAGTTTTTACAATACAGCCTGAATAGGTTATTGGAATAACCCCTGAAGTAAGAGTTTTGTCGAGTAACAACAGTGAAGACACCACCTGAGGTTTTTTTTTACCAGAACAACAAAAAATCTGCATGAGACAGAAGTGATGGTCTATACTAATATAAGCTAGAGTGAAATTAATGATACATGTTCTTGGCCTGCACTCAAAAGCCCCTTTTTCCAGCAGAGCTGGCCCATTCAATCAAGACCATGTTTAAAGGCAAGTTCTCCATTGCTTTCCTGTGAGCCCAAAGCATTCAGAGTGCACACCTCTCCCATAGCACTTAACACAATTTGATACATTTTACATTAATTGCCCTTTACATGCATGCAACCCCTCCATCATTGAGAACAAGCCCCAAATATTGTCCAGCTTTGAGTCCTCAGATACTGTCTTTGGGTTGACACCCAAGTGGCTATGACTGATGATTTTGTCTTGTGATCTTTGCTAGGAAAAAATATAACCCCCTCTTCCAAACAACACAGGAGCGTCTACCGTGTGTAAAAGAAGGCATTTTATAAGTTGTATCCTGGAAAACAGAAACAATTTAAAGTGTTTGAAAAGTGGTAGTAAAACATTATGACAAACTTCAGGATTTACTGTGGAAAACATATCTTCATATAAATCTTGAAAAATCCCAAATAGTAACTGTTTATTCGAAGAGTAGGTTACGCCAGATATTTAGTTTTTAGGTTTTCAAAATGAGAATTATTCTCTAATGTCTTAAGACGTTTCACTTCAGTCTAAATTTCAATACACGCGAGGGTAGCAAAGTCAATTAAAATTTTAACTTTTAATTTAAAATTGATTAAGGAAGACATGCAACCTTAAAAATAAAAAGGCTAAAACCCTCCTTTATATTGGAATTGAGTCTTCAAGTATAGTATTTTAAAACCTCAACAATTAGGACCCTAAGTTATCTGACGACAAATACGGGCGAGATGTGTACTAGAGCTTGCCCGACACGACATTAGAGGCTGAAAGTTGCGGGGAACTGTTTCACGTTGACAACTTCAGCCAACTGGAGACGCCTTTTGAGAGCCGCGGGGCCCGGCGAGCCGACAGACTAGAAGGTGGGCGAGCCCGCGCCAGCCGCGCGGAAGCCCGCTGCCCGCTCGGACGCCCAACGCCGGCCTGCCCGCCCTCCCGCCCCAACGTCCACGAGGCGGCGAGGCGCGCGGCTTCCAAGGCCGGAAGGATGCAAGCCCCCCCCCCCCCCCCGGGCCTCCCGCCACTGCCCAGGGCCCGCCGCCGTGCCCGCCCGCTTCTCCGGCCCGGATCCCCAGCGGGCGGCTCTAACTCACTTGTCTTTTTCGGTTCCGAAGATGGAGGCCAAGTACTCCGCCATTTCCCACCCGCAGCAGCCAACACTGCTGTCGACGCCGCCGCCACTGCCCGACGCCCATGGGAAACGTCACCGGGACGCGACGACGCTCACCCCGCCGGCGTGGCGGCGCTGCCCAATCAGGCAAAATGCTGCCTGCGTGTGGGCGGAGCTTGGAGCGCGCGGGAGGCACCGTCCCCTCGATCCTCGATCCCCGGTGCTGCCCGCCGACGCCCTCTTCCGGCGTGTCGTGGCCCTGCACCCCCGACACCGACCCTAGCCTGGGGAACTACCCCGCGTAAACCGCTGCTGGAAGGGGAAGGCGGCGGGTGAGGGGCTTTTCTGCGCAGTCGCATGCGGCTGTGTCCACGGATCTCGAAGGCGCGCCTGCGTGCTTGCACCTCTCCTGGGGGACTCGCACCGCTTTTCGAACCTTTCTTCGGTGAAAGCCCCTCTACACTGCCCTCAAAGGCGGAGAATGGAATTGGGGCGTCCCTGACCACAGGACAAACAAACGCTTTGCCGGGGTTCGGCCCTTTTAAGGCTCCAGTTCCTAGTCTGGGCCTACCTGTATGAACCAGGATAGTCTCCCTGTGTTAAGGTGGTGTGAAAAGTCTCTTCCTGGCAGTGCTTAGCTTAGTGTTTGAGCAACCAGGGGATGAGACTCTTTAGGGGGGACAAGGCCAGTGGGGAGGTGGCGGTAGAGGCGTTTTGTTGGTGAGAAATGATGGGGCCTGACTTGGGTAGGGGTGGCAGGCCATGGAAACGAACCACCACTATGGTGATGGTGGAACTGTGTGCCCCAAATTCATATGTTGAAGCCCTGACTCCCAGCACCTCAGAATGTGGCTATACATGGAAGTTGTGTCTTTACAGAAATGATTTGGTTAAAATGAGGCTGTTAGTTAGATCTGACTGGTGTCATTAAGCCAAAGAGAGAGGCTGTCAAAAGAACCAATCCTGGGACACCTTGATCTCAGACTTACAGTCTTAAGCTGAGTGAGGGAATACATTTCTGTTTAAAGGGGGTTTTTATCCTATACTACAATCTGTCCCTTAATTTGGAGTTAACCGTCAAGGACCCCTACCAGGACAACTTTGGCAAATGGATGTTACTCATATACCTTCATTTGGCAAACAGTCTTATGTCCACGTTACAGTGGATACATATTCTGGATTTTAGTAACCTCTGTCAGAACAGGAGAGGCTGCTAAGCATGTTATAGCTTATTGTATGCATTGTTCTATTATTGGATTTCCTAAACTGGTTAAACTGACAATGCTCCTGCATATGGAGCAAAAGCATTTACTGTATTTTGTCAAACCTTTCGAATTATGTGTATTTCTTACAATCTTTAAAGTCAAGCTATTATTAAAGTGTACCCAGCAAATATTTTAAGGTCAATTTAAAAAAAAATTTAAAAGGGGGAGTCATATCCTGGAACTACCATGCTTTT
The DNA here is from genome assembly GCF_036850765.1 of Saccopteryx bilineata. Classification (NCBI taxonomy): domain Eukaryota; kingdom Metazoa; phylum Chordata; class Mammalia; order Chiroptera; family Emballonuridae; genus Saccopteryx; species Saccopteryx bilineata. The sequence continues at coordinate 221,307,953 of NC_089491.1, read as the reverse complement.
TACTTAAAAATTTAAAAAATTTTTTTTGAATGCTGATGAACAGGAGACGCCAAATCTTTTTCTCCCGCAAACTACTACCTTCTTTATTTGATCCAGCTAATAACACTGTTTTGTCTTTTTCCAAATAACCCCAGATATATGAAAAAGATTTTAGGTGGATGGGGATCCTCAAACCCCTCAGCGAGATCTTCTGAGCATGGTTTTTAAGATACCAAGAGGCAGAAAAAGCCCAATAGAGATCAGGGGAACTACCAGCTTTTAGGATATGCCCTTAAAGGCTCCAACACCCCAAAGGGGTCTCAGGATGCCATCTGGGTTCTGCTTCAATAGTGGAAAGGAAGGTCATTGAGCTAAAGCCTGCCAGACTTACATGCCTCTGCTGTGAGGAAACAGGGACACTGGAAGGTAGGCTTCCCCCTCGCTCCTCTAAGGGAGGGTTCAGTCTCTTCCAGCCCTGCTCCAGCCACCTATGACCTAACCTTGCCCAGAATGCTGGGGTTTGCCACTGAAGGCTGAAGGTGCCCAGGGCCATCAGCCCCATCTACGACACTGTGGAATAGCCTAGGGTATTTCTTCCAAGAAGCAGGTAAACTGATCTCTTTTGCACAAGGGCCACTTAACTATGTCTTGCCTGAATAGTCAGGTTTTTTATTCTTCCATTGAAGATCTCTGTTGTGGGTGTTGATAGTCCCATTTTCTGCTGCTTTGTTTAATATATAGTGTTCCTTTATTCCTCCTACCTCAATGCCCCACTCATATTTCAGACTGGGACCTACTCCTAATTTAGAGCTCTCTTTCCCCCTTTTGCCAACTTCTATTATGAATCTACCTTTGCCACCCAGCTTAGTGTATCCTAAAGTTCTCTTTACCAAGCTGCAGTCGCAGAGCTCCAAGGAAAAGCAACCTGGTCTCATCTCTCCAGGCAGAGGAGAACAGAAGCTCCATCTCCACACATGCTGCAGATGGCTTTTCCAGTCTACCTGAATCATGACCAGCTAGAAGCAGCGGTCACTGGGACTTGGATGTGAGCTGCAAAGTATAGAATTGTGACAACAATTCCAGTGCCATACAGACTTTTCCTGGATGTGGACTTTTCCTGGACTCCTGCTCCTTGGGATAGCTCCTAACAGACTGAACTGGGGTTGGGTTGCATTTATCAGGGACTTGGCATGGTGTTGGGGCCAACTTGGACTTGGTGAACTTGTTAAGGACACTACTCTTTTGTGGATTCTTGCTATATTGGCCAAGAGTTTGCTTAAAGGCTTTAATCACTATAAAAAAAATAGAAGACTGAATAAAGAAGATGTGGCACATATACACCATGGTATACTATTCAGCCATAAGAAATGATGACATCAGATCATTTACAACAAAATGGTGGGATCTTGATAACATTATACGGAGTGAAATAAGTAAATCATAAAAAAAACAAGAACTGCAGGATTCCACACATTGGTGGGACATAAAAACGAGACTAAGAGACATGGACAAGAGTGTGGTGGTTACGGGGGGCGGGGGGAGGGAAGAAGGGAGAGGGGTAAGGGCACAAAGAAAACTAGATAGAAGGTGACGGAGGATAATCTGACTTTGGGTGATGGGTATGCAACATAATTGAATGACAAGATAACCTGGACATGTTTTCTTTGAATATATGTACCCTGATTTATTGATGTCACCCCATTAAAATTAATAATTTATTTATTAAAAAAGGGGGGGTTTAAATGGGGGGGCTAAAAATATTCCAGCTTTTCCTCCCACCCTTTAAATTCTAGCTTGGGCTAATAACCAAATTAATAAGAGACATATTAACGACGAAAATCAAAGTTTACTATACATGTGCACAGGGAATTCACATAGGCATGAAAATTCCAAAGACAGTGAGGCAACATTAGGTATATAAGACATTTTTGGACAAAGGAGGAAGGGGGTCGGGAACTGGGTATTAGATTTCAGAAATGAGAATGGGCAACTTACAGGTAGTTGAAGAGAAGAACACACTGCAGGAAAATCCTTGCTAGGCAACTCAGAAACAACGGGACCGGGGTATCTAGCTAACAGGCACCTGCCCTCTTGTTTACCATGTTTCATTCAAATAAAGCTAAAGCAGTATCCTAATATCCCTTTTCTGAAGCAAGTTTCTATGAATCTCTTGGGCAGGAAAAGGGGAAAGTGAAAGGCTCCCTCTGAGTCTTATTTCCCAATAAAAAGCTTAAAATTAATGTTCTAAAAAGGCAGCTTCAGCTTGCAAAACTTTGGTCCCTTCAAAAGGAAATTGCTGGGGGGGCTGGAGCGCTAAGCTCTGAGATTGCCCATAACACTGGTCTGGGAAGGGTCCTGCTGGTCCTGCTGCTGCTGCACTCTGACCTGTTCCATGCCCCCAGCGAGACCAGGAACTCTGTGTGGCTGTCCCCCTCTGCTACCTGAGTGGAGATTCACTGTTGCTGCCTGTGTGTGTTCCTGGCAGGGTGTGAGTGTATCGGCAAGGTCATGGCCTGTACTCCTAGACTTCTCCTTGAGTGGAAGGAAGGTTAGCACCTACTAAGACAGAAAATGGCCATGGAGGGACTAATCTGGGGGTAGTTCTGGCCTCTGTGCAAGACATTTGTTCACAGCCTTTCCTAATTGTCCTGCCTGCCCCTGGGCCACTGCAGACAGAGGACATGTTATGACCCATCCATTGCTTGGGGCTTGGCCCTGCACCTTGCTTTGTCCTGTGGAATGTGAGGGGACATACTATAAGCCATTTCCGAAAGAGCAGGTTTCAAGTGTCTGTTCCCTGGCGTTCCGGGCCTGAATGAGAAGTGCAGGGAGCAGGCCCGGCTGCCCTGCAGGCAAGGGAGCTGGGGAGATATTTGTTTGTAAGCCACTTAGATTTTAGGGTTATCACTATAGCTGTGCTGAATGGCTTATCAGAATTTCAAGTACAAATGACCAGCAATCATTCATATGTGTATATCACTGCTTGATAGAATGTTCCGTGCTTACAGATATGCTCTGTATCTGGTCTGTTCAGTAATATGATGACAACTGACCACCTATGGCTCTTGAGCACTTGAAATGTGGCTAGTGTGATGAAGGTACTAAATCCTTTTCTTTTTTTTTCTTTTTTAAAATTTAAGTGAAAGGCAGGGAGGCAGACAGACAGACTCCTACAAAGGCCCCAACCAGGATTTATCTCACAAGCCCTGGAGGTTCTGTCCATCTGGGCTTGTTCTGTTGCTAGGCAACCGAGCTTTTTTTTTTTTTTTTTTTTTTTTTTAGCACCTGAGGGGTGGCCTCAGTGCCAGGGGTTAACTTGCTCCAACCATTATGGCTAGCTACATCAGGGGAAGAGAGAGAGAGAGAGAAAGAGAGAGAGAAAGGAAGAAGGGGGAGGGGGAGAGGTGTAGAAACAGATGGTCACTTTTCCTATGTGCCCTGACTGGGAATCAAATCTGGGACTTTTACACGCCTGGCTGACACTCTACCACTGAGCTAAATGGCCAGGGCCAAGGTACAGAATCTTAAACTTTAATTTAGATTTAAACTTATGTAGCCACACCTGACTACCAGATTGGGAAATCTAAAGTTTAGAGGAGAGGCCCAGGTGGCTGGCATATTTGAAATTCATTAGTAAGTATAAAGTTAACATATATAAATATATATGGAATCTGGCACATGTAAACAAGATTTTAGTATATATCTGTTTTTCTGGGAACAAATATAGTCCATGTTTCATCCCAAAGGGATCTTAACCTTCAAAGTATAAAAGATTCCCTGGGCCCTCAAGGGTCCTGGATATAGCCTGGTAGTTAAGAACCCTGTTTTGTTTTCTTTTTGTTTTGGGAGGTAGTAAAAGTTGTGCTCAGAAGCCAAATCTGTCTTGGCCAGCAATTTATTTAGCACAGGATCACCGTGGGAATTTCTTAAGCCAATAGCATATAGAATGATGTTTCTTAATAAGCAAAATAAAGCAATGACATATTCCAAACAAATGACAGGTTAATTGCACTATTCTTCCAGGCAAGGGATGATGAAGGAATGAAGTCCAAATCTAACGTGAAGTGTACCTTTGTATGCCAGGAGGTGACCAGTCAGAGAGCTGATTTCCAGATGCCAGTGCAGAAGTCACAGGTCCCTGCTGGTTGAGCACGTTGCTAGGGAATGAAGATGCCAGTGTTGGTAGGTGGGCTAATTTCTTTCAAGGGGCTGATGTGTGGTTTGTCAACACTGTCCTGGAGTAATGTCCCACCAAGACAAGAATGAATGCCCCAAGGGTCTTAGGAGATCATAGGTTAGCTAAGAGTTTCTTTGCCCAAACTGAAACTCTCCAGTGGTCCTCACATACTCTCAGTGTTCATAGCCAGTGTCCCTATGCCATAGTTACTTCTCCACTTGCTCTTACAAGTAAGCTCCTAGTGGGACCCCTTAGCAGCTGGGCTGCTGACTGCTTATCAACTGACAACAGATGTAGAATGAGGACATCCTGCACGGCATTTGCTGTTGGTCATCCATACCATAAGTGCATGTGGATTGTCCTTGCATTTCTGACTTCCGTACTCTCACATGCATTCCAATTCTTTGGCTTCTCTCAGTCATCTCTGCTCTTCTTCCTCCTCTTGGCCATACTGGGTGTCCTGCATCATGGCAGCAGTGCCTGTGCTGCTGTCTTACCTCTGGCCGCTCTAAGAAAATACCACAGACTGGGGGCTTAGAAAAAACCACTGATTTCTCACAGTTCTGGAGGCTGGAAGTCCCAGATCAAGTCATTGGCATGTTTGGTGTCTGGTCCTGCTTCCTGTTTCACAGATGGACATCTACTCACTGTGGCCTCACATGGGAGGAAGGGCAAAGCAATTCTCTGGGGTTTCTTTTCCAAGGGCATTAACCCCATTCATGAGGCCTTTGCTCACATGACACACTCATGTCCCAAAAGTCTTACCTCCAATGCCACTACATTGGGGTAGGATTTAACAAATGAATTTTGGAGGGATGTAAACATTCAGCCTGCAGCACTTGGTTATAAACTTCTCTGGACTAAGTTTTCATTTATTAATGGGATCAGAAATACCTATGTTGGAAAGTAGTACATGTAGTAGGTGCTCACTAAACAACAGCCACTTTCATGTCAAATTGTGCTCTAATTGGATGTTGACATCTCTCTCTGTAAAGCCAGTAGCCATGGCCACCATCACAGCAGCCTGGCCCATGCAGGTTCACATTGGATTCGGACAGTCGGTAAAGAAACAAAGGAGCTAAAAACTGGTGGGCCATCATCTTTAATCCTAGCTTGCACCCGGTGGGCAAGTAAAAACACACGCTGGGCTCCAAAACCCACTATTCAGTGCTCACAAAGCTACTGACTTATCCGAGTTTCCTAGAATCAAAGGTTTCTAGCTCACCAGACTTATTTACCTCTGTTCCCCATCTCCTTCCTTCTTCCTGCACAAACTCCGCACAAACTGGCTTCTCACTCAACACTGCCATCTTGGCTGCTTCTCCTGGCCTCCTCCACATGGCCTTTCTCTGCTCTCCTCTCTAATACTAATCTCAGGAACCAAGAGAGCAAGCTCCCGTTCTGCCCCCATTTTATAGTGTAGATTCAAAACCTTTAATCCAATATACAAAATAGGGAACTCTCTAATACAAAGTCACTTATCTGGGGCATGATGAAATTGCACCACCCCACATCAAAAAGGATGGGAAAGGCTTAGTCCTAAAACCAAGCCCCAGGCTACAAGGATCCTGCCTGCCCACAGCCTGCCCCCAACACACATTAATATCACCTGGGCTATGGCTTCCATGTGGGCAGTGCCATCTTTAACAAAGTGAGCATAATATATTTTATCTGCCCAACACTCTCCTACCAGACTGTGGGCTCTTTGAAAACCCCAGTTCTATTTTTTCCTGAATTTCCTGTAGAAAAGACCCACAGTCCTTATCTGCAATTTTGAAATGCAAAAACTCTGAAAACGGCCTGACCAGGCGGTGGCGTAGTGGATAGTGCGTTGGACTGGGATGCGGAAGACCCAGGTTCGAGACCCCGAGGTCACCAGCTTGAGCGCGGGCTCATCTGGTTTGAGCAAAAGCTCACCAGCGTGAACCCATGGTCTCTGGCTAGAGCAAGGGTTTACTCAGTCTGCTGAAGGCCCGCAGTCAAGGCACATATGAGAAAGCAATCAATGAACAACTAGGGTGTTGCAACGCGCAATGAAAAACTGATGATTGATGCTTCTCATCTCTCTCCGTTCCTGTCTGTCTGTCCCTGTCTATCCCTCTCTGACTCACTGTCTCTGTAAATAAAAATCTGACCTGCCTGCCCCGAACTGCTGCGGTGCTCCCAGTGGCTCAGGCACCTTTGCTGGTCGCTGACAATGTGTGTATTTTAAATTTATTTTTCCTTTTGTTACTTTGGGTTCAGTTGCACTATGCATAAAAAAGAGTTAAAAGACACCCCGTTGCTTGCTGTGGGAGCTGTCCTTGTAAACAGTGGAAAGTCAGTGAATTTGAGAACCACCATGACATACGGCTTAGGAAATCAAATGATGAGCAGTTGAAGTTTTACGGGATTGGTGATGACCAAGACCAGTGGAAAAGCGGACATCACTGCGCCAGGGAGCAGGAGGAGGAGATGCGGACAAGGAGCGCATCTAGCAGAGCTGGCAGCGAAGACAAAGACGCCAACTAAGCCAGGGAGTGGTCTGCTGGTCATGAAATAGTTCAGTGACAGCAGGAAGGACTGATCTTTAAAGGTGAACATGAATATTCAGAAGGTTGGCTGTGGAAATTTGAGAAGGGTTGCCTCGTAAAAGAATCTGAATGTATGTGGAGGAAAAACTTCTGATGAGAAAACATCTGAAAATTACGCTGATGGATTTGCTATCAGATCTGGTGAAAGACCTTACTCTGAACTGGTCTCCAGTGCTGGTGAGGCAGCTGGGTCCTATGCTCCATTTCTAGAAAAGCATCAGAATGATCAAAGTGGGTACAGGCAGGGTTATAGGACTTCAAGCACAGGCTGAGTCAGGATAAAGCTGGCTGTGATTGGAAAAAGTTGCAGGTGTGAATGACATATGGCGTGTTGCTGTGCCCTGTTATGCGAATAAATACGTGCTGGTAACCCAAGAAATATTTTTTGCTGGGTTTGATAATCTATTTCATAAACTCACTGCAGGTAGCCTGAATGGGAAGAAAACCAACATGTTATTTCTGCACAAATGCTCCACACATTTCCTTCCTGGATATCTTTTGGAAAGTACAGTAGCCCTTTCTTATCTGTGGTTTGAGTTATCCGCAGTCAGTAGTAATTGGAAAATATTAAGTGGAAAATTTCAGAAATAAGCAATTCACGTGTTTTAAACTGTGTGCCATTCTGAGTAGCATGACGAAATCTCAAGCTGTCCTGCCCCGCCCTGCCCAGGATGTGAATCATCCCTTTGTCCAGCATCTCCAAGTGCAGCCCAAAGGCCTTCCCAAAACCCCTTAGGTCAGTGGTGCTCAACCTTTTTTGGGCCATGGACCGGTTTAATGTCAGAAAATATTTTCACGGACCGGCTTTTAGGGTGAGACGGATAAATGTATCACGTGACCGAGACAAGCGTCAAGAGTGAGTCTTAGACGGATGTAACAGAGAGAATCTGGTCATTAAAAAAAATAATAAAACATTGTTCAGACTTAAATATAAATAAAACAGAAATAATGTAAGTTATTTATTCTTTCTCTGTGGACCAGTACCGGTCTGCAGCCTGGCGCTTGGGGACCACTATCTTAGATCACTGGCTGCTCTTTTGAAGTGAAGGTCATGTAGCAGCCTTCACTACTACCCACTGTGCCCTGGATGAAGGAAAACGGGAGCCAGGTCTCTGGGTTTAGGAGGGGAAGCTGGGAGTGAGTGTGTGTGTGTGTGGGGGTGGTGGTTAAGAGATACAGAGAACTTGGTGGTAGATTCTTCCTTAGGAGGGTTTTGGAGCTTTGAGTTCACTGTGATGGGACCTACAAGAGCTCTGTGTCCCTTTGAGGGGCAGCACTGGCACCGAGCAGAGAATGGAGAAGCCCCCGCTGGGCCAGCATCAATAGCTGGTCCCCAGAATCATGAGCTAATAAAAGGGCTGTTGTTTTGGGGTGGCTTGTTCTGCAGCATCAATTGTGACAATAGATAACTGACACAAGATCTTTGCCCTCTGTGGCTTTTCAGATGGAACTAAATACTGTACTGCTCACAAAAATTAGGGGATATTTTATCGCTTCATATTCGTTTTGAAATATCTCCCAATATTTGTGAGCAGTATAGTTCCACTGTATTGAGGACAGTTCTACCCAGTGACTGGTATCCAGTTGCCCTTGACCACTCAACAAGCCATCTCTTGGAACCGTCAAGGAGATGATTCCACAGTGTGTATCAGCCGGGCCAGAGCCAAAGGTGGATACATCAGGAAGTTGATGCAGTGGAGGTGAATGGGCCACTACAGATTCCAGAGATCTGGTGGCCTGGCACTGTGTTGGGTTCCACTGATGACCAGAGAAGGACACTTGAGGTCATAGCTGAGACTTAACAGAGGTAGAGTGGGGAATGAACAATCAGGTTGAGGGGACAGGGACTTCAAAGGCTGAAGGGGGAAAAGAGTGGCAAATGGAGGGAGTGGGAATAGCTGTGTGCTGGACTCAGGGACAGAGCCAAGGCCAGGTGAATCCAGCTGAGTGCAGGTACCCTCCCCCCATCAGGAGGACTGCAACACTGAGCTTGATTGTCATTCTAAAATCAATAGGTGCCACTGATGAGTTTGAAAAGGAAGGGGACCGCCTGACTAGGCGGTGGCGTAGTGGATAGTGCGTTGGACTGGGATGCGGAAGACCCAGGTTCGAGACCCCGAGGTCACCAACTTGAGCGCGGGCTCATCTGGTTTGAGCAAAAGCTCACCAGCTTGGACCCAAGGTCACTGGCTTGAGCAAGGGGTTACTTGGTCTGCTGAAGGCCCGCAGTCAAGGCACATATGAGAAAGCAATCAATGAACAACTAAGGTGTTGCAACGGCAACGAAAAACTGATGATTGATGCTTCTCATCTCTCTCCGTTCTTGTCTGTCCCTATCTATCCCTCTCTCTGACTCTCTGACTCTCTCTCTGTCTTTGTAAAAAAAAAAAAAAGAAAAGAAAAGAAAGGAGACTGAGACCTGATATATATATATATATATATATATATATATATATATACACATACATATATATATATATATATATTTTTTTTTTAGAGACAGAGAGAGTGAGAGAGAGGGATAGACAGGGACAGACAGGAACAGAGAGATGAGAAGCATCAATCATTAGTTTTTCGTTGCACGTCTCGGGACTTCGGCAGACCAAGTAACCCCTTGCTCGAGCCAGTGACCTTGGGCTCAAGCTGGTGAGCTTTTGCTTAAAGCAGATGAAGCCTACGCTCAAGCTGGCGACCTTGGGGTCTTGAACCTGGGTCTTCCGCGTCCAAGTCCGATGCTCTATCCACTGCGCCACCGCCTGGTCAGGCTGATATATGTTTTTAAATGTCTCAAAAGTGAAATACATCATGTTGAAAGTGGAATGTTATCAGTAGCTCCTACTGATTTTATTTATTTATTTATTTATTTATTTAGAGACAGGAAGGGAGAGAGATAAGAAACATTAGCTTGTACTTGTGTCACTTTAGTTGTTCATTGATTGCTTCTCATACGTGCCTTGACTGGAGGCCTCGAGCTGAGCCAGTTACCCCTTGCTCAAGCCAGCGGCTTAGGGTCATGTTGATGACCCCACATTCAAGCCAGCGACCTTGGGGTTTTGAACCTGGGTCCTCAGCATCCCAGGTCCACGCTCTATCCACTGCGTCACCGCCCAGTCAAGCCAGTTGAGTGGTATTAAGTACACTGACACTGATATACAACCATCACCACCATCCATCTCTAGAACTTTTTAATCTTCCCAGAATGAAACTCTGTCTTCATTAAACACTCTCCTTCCTCCAACCCAACACCCACCACCCTACTTCCTCTCTTTGTGAATGTGACTCCTCTAGGGACCTACTATTAGTGGAATCACAAAGAATTGTGACTGACTCATGTCCCTCAGCATACTGTCCTCCTGGTTCATCCACGCAGTGCCATGTATCAGATGTCCTTCCTCTTTGAAGCTGAGAAATATTTCATTGTGTGGATATTCCACATTTTATTTACCTGTTCATCTGTTGATGGATGTTGGGGTTGTTTCCACCTTTTGGCTGTTGTAATGCTGTCATGAACACAAGTGTACACATTTCCTCATTGTTTAGAGCACTGCAGAATATTCCATGCTGTAGAAGTTAGTGCACCTGCCCTCTTCAGTGCCCCTTCAGCTAATGTCTGTTTTTTTTTTCTGTCACAAACACAGCTGCCCTGAGTAACCCCTGTACACTGGTGACTCCACACCTGTGCAACCCTACATTTGAAGGATGCATGTCTGCTGATGGAATCTCTGCCTCAACCAGGAGCTCTTGTAATTCAGTGACCCTGCGTCCCAAGATTATTTTTGTTTGGCAGGTGGTTTCAGACAAACCAGATTTTGCCTGCTATGGTGCGACAGTGTATGTGTTTACCAGGTAATAGTTGTGGTGGGACTTTGCAAATTTCAGACTTCTGCTGCACTGGGGGCTGCCTCTGACAGACAATCAAAACAAGCCGATAGTGGAAGCTCCCTGCTTACTGGGCGATGAACACTAGGGGGTATGATTGCCCCACTTTTGGGCAGAGAAGGTGCAGGCCAATTCTCCACTTCTACCATGGGCAAATGATTATTAGAACTCTTGAATGGAAAAGAATCTCAGTGCTTTCTGAAGAGATGCAACACAGAACTTGTTGTATAGAGCTTGGGCAGAGAACAAGTATGGAAGATGGAAACCGATTTGAGGGACTCGTGGATTCCTTGCCACGTCCAGTCCAGGACCTGCTTTTCCTCCACTGTCTCTCCTGGGGCTCCATGTATTGGCCCCACGGCGACAGGGCCCAAAGTTTGCTACTTGTAGTTTCTTTTGAACAGATTATGGCATATTTCTTTATGTTCTAAACCCAGTGGCCCTGCTGCTGGGCACATATCACCTCCTTCTAGTCCACTGACTGGCCTGGCCATTCGCCCCGCCTCGCTTCGGTAGGGCACTTGCTGGCTCCGGGTCAGTCCAGCTGCTCTTGGTCAGGCCAGCTGCTCTGGGGGCAGAGATGAGCTCGAGCTCAGGACTACCTGGTGGGGAAGCTGCGGGGGCCATAGCCTTGCAGGGAGACTGCAGCCCTGCCTGTCAGTGAGGGTCAGTGACATGGGTTTTCACTGCCAGTGCAGGCTGCCCTCCCCTGTCCCTACCAACACAAGTGCAGGACTGCCTTCCCACCCTGGCTGTCTGGGCTCCTAGGTTTTGGGTGTTTGGAGGGGCTGGGAGGGGCTGGGGGGTGCTGCCAGCAGGATGGATATGGGCGCAGAGCTGAGTGGGGCTGAGTGGCAAAAAGGTGGGGTTGCAATGAGATCAGCAGGGATCCCACCCAGTGGGGCTCCTGGGCTGTGCTTGGAGGGAGGCCTCCTTAGTCCTGGCACCCAGCCCTCCCCATGCAGCTCCCCCTCCCAGCATTCTTCCTCTTTCATGGGACCCAGGCAATCAGTGTTCTGTCTTGCACCCCAGCAAGAATGGGCTTCTCCCTGTCTCCTTCCCAGGACTCCCTGATGGTCAGATAAACCAGAGCCCAGTGACCACTTCAGCCAGGTTTGCTTGTGGTGATGACATCACCACAGCTATGCATGTTCTCTCCCATTCCCAGCGAGGGTCCCTTGTCACTTTGCCTGCCTGCCTGATGGCCCCCTGTCCCCATTACTCTCAGCCCGAGCTCCACAGTTGTGCTGCCCACTGTTGGGGCACACAGCTGACCCACCCTGGCTGCAACAACCCTGTGTACTCATGGCACCACCCCACCTGCAGCTCATCTTGGCAATTTGGAAAGCCACCCAGATGCTTGGGCAGCACGGGGGCCAGGCACTATGCTACCCGGAGCCAGAGGGGGCGGGGCTTGCCCAACGTGCCCTTCTGCCTAATCCATGTTATGACAGGGGTGCTCTGTTTCTGCAAAAAACATGCATTCCTGTGCATCACAGGGAACGTGGCCGCTGTACTGTGAGCACACAAAGGAGCAGAGCCTGCTCAGAGCTAGGGACCCTGGAATGGAAGGGACCTTCCAGTTGGTGCTCTAACACCTTGTTTTATGGAGCACACAGAGACCCAGAAATGTGGATGGAGCCTGCCCAGCCAGCCAGCGGTGTGTGGGGGCCAGGCAAGGACTCAGCTGTCCTGGTAGAGCCACCAGCTCACCATGCTGGACCTACCTATCCAGACAGTCACTCCTGGGGAAGACAAGAGTTAGTAATGCCCGGAAGGGGAGAGCAAAGGGGGTTTGTGCTTGTGTCCTGGGGCTGCTATAACACAGTGTCACAGGTGGCATGGTTTAAAATACCAGACGTATACTCCCCCACAGTTTTGGAGGCTGGAAGTCTGAGTTCAAGATGCCAACAGGGGCCCTGGCCAGTTGACTCAGTGGTAGAGCGTCGGCCTGGCGTGCAGGAGTCCCGGGTTCAATTCCCGGCCAGGGCACACAGGAGAAGCGCCCATCTGCTTCTCCACCCCTCCCCCTCTCCCTCCTCTCTGTCTCTCTCTTCCCCTCCCGCAGCCGAGGCTCCATTGGAGCAAAGTTGGCCCAGGCGCTAAGGATGGCTCTGTGGCCTCTGCCTCAGGTGCTAGAATGGCTCTGGTCGCAGTGGAGCGACGCCCCAGATGGGCAGAGTATCGCCCCCTGGTGGGCATGCCAAATAGATCCTGGTCAGGCGCATGCAGGAGTCTGTCCGACTGCCTTCCCGTTTCCAACTTCAGAAAAATACACACACACACACACACACACACACACACACACACACACACAGATGCCAACAGGGCTGGTTCCCTCTGAAGACTCAAGGGGAGCATCCTTTTGTGCCCAGCTGCTGATGGTGTGAGGAAGCCTTGGCATTCATTCCTTGGCTTGTTGTTGCATCACTCTGGTCTCTGCCTTTTCCTCCCACGGCTGCTTCTCCCTGTGTGTCCTGTATTCAATTTCTCTCTTTTTATAAGAACACCAGTCATTAGAGTAGGGCTCACCCTATTCCATGTGACCTCATCTTAACATGATGACATTTACAAAGAACTTTCTAAATAAGGCCACACTCAAAGGTTCTGGAGGTTAAAATGTGAACATCTTTTGGGGGCACTTAATTCAACGCAGTACAGGGTCTCCTGTAACTGCAGGTGTGAATAACCTAGCAGTATAGACAGTGGCTCTAGGGAGCTGCCATGTCGAGGGACATAGGAAGAGGAACTTTGGAAATTTCAGGGTGATTATTTTGTTTTCCTGAGACATCTTTGTGGTTCTCAGGAAGGTTTAGAGGAACTCGGGGGCCTGGAGGGGCCTTTGGACACTCATATGGACATGAATGGGGACGAGGCTGATGCTGGCAGGAAGGAGGGAAGAGGGCAGTGCCCTTTCACAACTACCATGTCCTGGCATTTCCCACATTGGGTGCAGAAGAGGAGCCAGGAGGCTGGCACAGGGGGAGCTTATTCTGGAATGATGGGTGCTGACAGGCTTTGAAAGTTGGATAGGTGATGGGGCTGTGAGTTTGGGCTTCCCAGGGGCCTCTGGTTGCTTAACTGACAGGTGCTGGTGGCCTTGGTCACACAGCCCCCAGGGTTTAGTGTTGTGCAGAGGATAGGGGCAGGGGGGTAGGAACAGGAATGGCTTTCCTGGATTGGCTACCAAGTGACACCTGCCTATGTCTGTCTGTTCAGAATGTTCTCTTCCTTGTTGTCCGGGTGTCATAAGAAGGCATCCACTGGTGAACGTGAACTCAGTGGAATTAAAAAAGCATACATTCATTCACCAGTGACAGATTTACTGAACACCTCCTCTGCACTGGTCCCTGGGGACTGAAACATGAATAAGACAGTGCTTGCTGAATTTCTATACCCAAACTCACAACATGCACCATGTGTGCTAATGTGGAACCACCTGCTCTGTAGGTTCTTGGAGCAGGCACCCCCCCCCCCCATGGATAGCCCTTCCCAGATCCCTCTACTTTAGTGGTCAACCCTTGATTTTTGAGAGAGGCTTAGGTTACAGGGAGAAAATGCCTATTTTGTTTACATCGCCCTCAACCATGTTCTGAGGATAGTCAAAGACAAGGACTGGCCACTCCTGCCCTCCGGGCTCTGTCTCAGGAGCTGCCCAAGCAGAATGAAGGCGCCAGCTCCATGCTGCTGGCTACTAAGGGGCTATTTTTCTTTTTCCCCCTGCTAATGGGGAGAGCATCTTGGGTAGATTCACAAAAAGTCCTGTAGTTGATCTCATCTATTTCGACACATGAAGGATTCTCATGCATATCAAACCAAATTTAGAGAAGTTCATTTGGCCTGACCTGTTGGTGGCACAGTGGCTAAAGCATTGACCTGGAACACTGAGGTTGCCAGTTCGAAACCCTGCCCTTCTCTGGTCAAGGCACATATGGGAGTTGATGCTTCCTGCTCTTCTCTCTCTCTCTCTCTCTCTCTCTCTCTCTCTCTCTCTCCTCTCCTTTCCTCTCTAAAATGAATAAACAAATAAATTTTAGAGAAATTCATTTGTACAGTTTCCCCAAGGGGAACAAGAGAACATCAACAAGATACTTGTTCATTTTACGTCTGCTCTTACGAATTCATAGGGAGGATTAGGAGGAAACTGCAGTTCTCATTTCAACTGAAATTTGATGACTTGATTCAGCAATTTTACTTCTGGGAATTTGACTCATGGAAACACTCACACAGGAATGTGTATGCAGAGATGGTTACCAGGACATGACTGATAACAAGCCTAACTGGAGGCACCCTATGTGGGGCTCCCGAGACAATGCTTGGGCACGTTCGTGTATCCGGGAGTGGAGTCTCCATCATCTCTTAGAGGGAGAGGCACTGCCATGGACCCAGTGGTGTAGCAGTGCTCTGTGCATTGTGGTCTGACCTCTGTGAGGCCAGTAGTTACCCACAAAGGGAACAGTGCCGTACCTTCACTAGCTGTGGAAATAAACCTGAAGACATGCGTTTCTCACAGTTCTGGAGGCTGGAAAACCACATCCAGGCGGTAGCAGGTTCAGTGTCTAGTGAGAACCCGCCTTCTGGTTCGTAGAGGACCGTCTTCATGCAGTGTCCTCCCATGATGGAAGGGATGAGGGAGCTCTGGGCAGTCTCCAGGTATCCTCATCTTCGGGGGTTAGGGTATCGAAACATGAACTCTGGTGGGGGGACACAAACATCTAGTCTGTGGCACCGTGCATCCCCTCTTTGGTTCCCAGCACAGTGTGATGACTGCTGAATTGCACGCAGCAGAACAGAGAGACAAGCGCCAGGACACGCCAGCACGGATGGAAGTCACCCACTGTTTTGGCCCCAGGTTAGATGGTATCAGAGAATCCTACATGTCTTCCTTTTAGTCTGCATTTTGGTCTGATCTCCTTTTCAATCTACTTCAATGATTTTCAAAGTTAATGTGTCCTTTCTGAGGCAGGTGGAAACCGTTTATGACTGCTTCCTTCGGTTCTGGGGACAGAACCCTCAGAGTGACCAAGGTCCCTTCCAGCCATACTTCAAGACCTGCAGACAGGGACATTGGCCCAAATGGATGGAGCTGGAACAGGGTCTGAATTCACATTATATCACACACAAGTGTGTCAGTCCCCTGTTGTTACAGTAACAAATTGCCACAGACTTATGCTTAACACTACACAAATGTATTGTCTTACAGTGAAGGTCAGATGTCCGAAATAGGTCTGGCCTTCCTGGGCTCAAAATCAAGGTGTTTACAGGGTTGCAGTCCTTCTTAGAGTGCTGCGAGAGAACCCCCACATCTTCCAGCTGCTAGAGCCCCCTACACTCATGGCCCCGCAGCACTCCGACCTTTGTTTTTATTTTCCTCGTCACATCGCTTTCTCCCCCACCCCCTTTTCTTTATCATGACCCGATGATGACGATGACACTGGGCCCACCTGAATATCCAGGGTGATTGCCCTGGCTCAAGATGCTGAATCACAGCCACAAAATCCCTTCTGCCCTGTGCATACTTACAAGTTCTAAGGGTCAGGGCGCAGACATCTCAGAGGGGGCATAACTCTGCCCACCGGGACAGTAGATTCAAAATGAGGAGACCAAGAAACCACCCCAGGATGGTTCTTTCACTTTCTGTGGCTGTAGTGGCAGTTGTAGCTGTGCCTGTGAGGGAAGATGGGGACACCCCGGGGCTGCCACAGCGGGCACTGTGTATGCCTGAGAACATCTCAGCACTTGCTGCAAAACAAGGTTTGCGACGTGGAACCGACTTTAGCCACAGCCATCACTGGTGTGAGGGGGTGTCTTCTGGGCCTTCTGGTGAAGTTTGTCACACTTCCTGTATGGTCCCCAGGCATCCACATTCACCTGGATCAGAGCCTGTGATGGTCAGTTAAAAAAAATTATGGTAAAATATACATAACATAAATTTAGTGTACAGCTCTGTAGCATCCAGTACAGTCACATTGCTGTACACCCATCAACTCCTGCCTGCCTTTCTGGCCAACTGGCCTGTCTTGCAAATTTTGGACTCACCACTCACCTCTCTCAGTATCTGTCTCATTATTGCTTCTCTTTCTCGCTGACTGACAGAGCCTGTCTCTCCTACAGGAGTATAAGCTCTCTGAAGGCAGGAGCTGCCTTTTTGGCAGTTGTATTCAATCAGCATAGCACATAGTAGCTGCTTAATAAAAATGCATTTATAGCAATATTTACATGCACCGTATCTCTCTGTGAGATGCCGTGTGTTCTGGTGAGTAATCAGTAGTGGCAACATCAGAGGGTCTGTCTTCAGTTCCAGCACTCACCTTTCCCCTGGCTTTAAGGACAGCAAGAAGTTCCCCCTCAAGGTGTTATGGTCAGTGTTATGTGCCGACATGGCTGGGCTGTGGGGCCCAGTCATGTGGTCAAACACTAGTCTAGAAGGTGTTTGTAGATGAGATGAACACGTAAAACAGTGGACTCCAAGGAAAGCAGATTACTCACCATAATGTGGATGGGCTTCATTCAGCTGAAGGCCTTATGGACAAGGACTGAATTTCTCAAAGAAGAAGTATAGCCTGACCAGGACGTGGCATAATGGATAAAGCATCAGACTGGAATGTAGAGGACCCAGGTTTGAAACCCTGAGGTTGTTGGCTTGAGTATGGGCTCATTGGGCTTGAGCATGGGCTCACCAACTTAAGTGCGGGGTCGCTGGCTTGAGCATGGGATCATAGATGTGACCCCATGGTTGCTGGCTTAAAGCTCAAGGTTGCTGGCTTTTGCCAAAGGTCGTTGGCTTGAGCAAAGGGTCACTCGCTCTGCTGTATCCCCCCGGTCAAGGCACATATGAGGAAGCAATCAATGAACAACTAAGGTGCTGCAGCAAAAAGATGCTTCTCATCTCTCTCCCTTCCTGTCTGTTCGTCCCTATCTGTTCTTCTCTTTGTCTTTCTCTTTCTCTGTCACAAAAAAGGAAGGTTAGATGATAGATAGATAGATAGATAGATAGAGAGATGACAGATAGATTGTCCTGGAAGGGATGGGTGGGGCCTCGCCCGCCCCCTTGCTCCTTTCCGAAGGCCATGGTAGGGTTGGCAGTGGGCAGTTCAGGCAGTCTGCCAACCTCCCTGGGAGCTGGGGGAGGACTTTGCCAGACGCATTCCTGCTGACCCACAACAATGCTTGTTGCCCACAAAGTGTGTATTTGTAGGTGAGCCTCACTGGGCCCTGGAGTGGAACATCGGGGTGCTGGGCTTTGAGCTTGTGGCGGCAGACTGCTGGCATCATGGGAATCCTGCCGATAAAGCAAATACAGGCCTTTGTGTGAGAAGGACCGCATTCAGCTCCTGTGCAGCAGAATGCCAAATTGCTGAGGACAGGCTTAAGCGGGCCATGGAAACAATGTGAGAGGGGACAGCATGTCTGGGGGGGGGTGTGTTGCCCTTAAGGCCTCATTTTCTGCCCACAATGCGGGGCTTTGCAAGGGTTTGACAAAAATTTCTGACAGATCCTGATTTGTTTAGATAGCAGAGAAAGGTGATTTCAGGGTAAAGCTCATGGTCCCCAAACACACACACCACACACAAACACACACATATACACATACGTGCCGCACACTGAGACACACACAGACATACACAGGTACATCCTCCTTCCCACACGTGGACACACACATAGACGCACATACACAGAGAGACACACAGACGCAAAACAGACACACACGGAGACATAGCCAGCCAAGGACCTATCCTGACAGCCATGGCACCCCACACTTGTCTCTCTGTCCCTCTGCTTCCTTTAGCCTGTTGCCCTCTTCACTCAAAACCCTGGCCTGAGCCTGGACTCAAGCCTAGCACCCCTCTGCCTCTCAGCTTGTTGATCCCTTTGGGGAGCCCTCCTCTCTGCCTCAGGCTCACATGCTTGTGACGGCCTGAATCCCTGGATACAGGTTCCATGCAGGCAGCGCTGTCCCTTCAGTTTGTAGGTGGTCTCAGTGTCTCGCATGGGCGTGGCAGGACTGACAGGAATTGAATCTAAACCACCTTTAGATTCAATTCCTTGGCTTTAGGAGAGACATACTTTTTGTCTTTGATTTTTAGAAAATTCATCCTTTTTCTCTTCAGTCTGCAATGCCTGCTGGATACCCTAGGCTGAAGGAGACGTGTTGGGCTGCAGCCACTCTGGGTCTGCTGTGTCCCTGCAGCCAGGGCAGCTCTCTGGGTGATAGTGGAGCTCAGGGAGCACCCAGGCAAACATAGCTCTCTCTGCTTCACTGAGCCCATGTCTGTGCCTAATGGTGTCCCCAGTCAGTTGCCCCTACTGCTTCATGGCTGGAGGCAGCTGGCTCTGTAGGCCCCTCTCCACCTCGGGTCAATTTACCTTCCTTTCAGGACAAGGAGGCCAGGTCACCGTGGCTGAGGCCAGCCTGGAGGCCAATCACGCTCCCTCTGAAATCTCCATCTGGGGCAAAGGTAGAGGGTGACGGCCACTCTCCAGGGAGCCAGGGTTTAAGAGCTGTGGGCAGAGGCCAGCAGATGGTGAGTGAAGATTGTGACATTTGGGCCATGGTTGGCATGCTCACACAGTACCAGAGGAAGAAAGCGCAGCTCAGAGGCACCAAGTGGCACCCCTTTATAGGACCTGTCCCTAAATATGGCTGCATCCTGGGGTTCTGGGGGCTATGATGTCAACATGAATTTTGGGGGCCACAATTCAGTTCATAACATCTACTCTCTACAATTTATTTGGGACCCTAAATCATCAGTTGGCTCTTTCCCAGTCATTTACTGACCACAGTGGCAAAGATAAACAATCCTAGTCACCCCACGGGCACACTCTGCCTCTGGTTTCATTGTGAGCTAGTGCGGTCCCCAGGGTCCATGTAGTGCATTGTTTTTGTGTTTACTGTTGGTTCTTTCAGCGTTTCAAATGGCCCTGTGTGCTGAAGGGCCATCTTATGTCCTAAGCACAAGAAGGCTGTGAGTGTCCCATGGAGATAGAATATGTATTAAAAAAGCTTTGTTCAGACATGAGTTGTGTGTTGTGGGCTGTGAGTTCAATGGTAACGAATCAACAACGTATATTAAATTAGGTGCCTTTTAACAGAAACACACATCAAAAATGAGGCTATCTATCGATCAGCTGACAAAACAGTTGTGGCCCGGGCTTGTGGGAACCTCACCCTAGATTTCTCTCAGGAGCGACTATTCAATATTTCCTAATTCAGTGTCCACAGCAGTTTTACAGGACGTAGTAACTACCAAGGGTAAGGAGAATTGATTATACTATTTATGTATCAATGGCTTAGAACTTAGCATAGCAAGAGAGGAGGTGCTGTTTGTTAGGGCATTATTTACAACTAACAGAGCCTGGGATCATGACGCATACAAGGACCTTTTGTTGTTTTTAAGACTGTTTTAAATCTTTGCGGATATCAAACCCCCTTAGCACGTGTCCAGCCTCCTTCCTCCACCTTTGATGTGTCCTGGCTTTGAAGTGGGATCTTCCACGTGAGTTTAAGGAGGCACCCAGCCCATAGCCAAGGCTGCCATGAGGTTGTGCCAAAGCTGGGCATGGTTTGAGGTGAGAGAGAATTCACACACGCATGTCAGAAACAGCATGTCCCCCTTGCTCCCCATTTCTGCAGCCTCAATGCCATCTTACTTTGAAGGCCAGCCCTGAAGCAGGTGCTACACCCCATGGAGGCCTGCAGCACATGTGGCTCCTAACCTGGACAGGGGTGGGTGTGTAAGGTTGTGAGCGCCAGGGTGCCCTGAATGCCTGGAGCACCTCTGTGGACCCTTGGCCACCCTGAGCCATATATCCTGCAGGATGAGGCTATACCCAGCCCCAGGTTCGCACCTCAGCTTGGTCTCAGCCTGCAGTCCAGTCTGTTTGAACAACCACATGAGGATCAGGTGTAGGGCGAACAGAGCAGGGCATACCCCTTGGTGCCAAATGCCAGGGGACATAAAAAACCTCAGTCATCAGCATAAATCATCTCCAAGGTAATGTTTTAAAATATCAAGATGAAGCTTGACCTGTTGGTTCAGTGGATGAGGCATTGACCTGGATTGCTGAGGTTGCCGGTTCAAAACCCTGGGTTTGTTCAGTCAAGGCACATACAGGAAGTAACTATGTACTACAAGCTGATGCTTCCTACTTCTCCTTCTTCTTTCTCTCTCATTTTCTCTCTCTAAAAAAATCAATGAATAAAATCTAAAAAGAGTATCAAAATGAATGCAAAAAATCTGCGATGAACAAAGTATCAGAATCTTTCTTTTTTTTTTGTATTTTTCTGAAGCTGGAAACGGGGAGAGACAGTCAGACAGACTCCCGTATGCGCCCGACTGGGATCCACCCGGCACGCCCACCAGGGGAGACGCTCTGCCCACCAGGGGGCGATGCTCTGCCCCTCCGGGGCGTCGCTCTGCCGCTACCAGAGCCACTCTAGCGCCTGGGGCAGAGGCCAAGGAGCCATCCCCAGCGCCCCGGCCATCTTTGCTCCAATGGAGCCTTGGCTGCGGGAGGGGAAGAGAGAGACAGAGAGGAAGGAGGGGGTGGGGGTGGAGAAGCAAATGGGCGCCTCTCCTATGTGCCCTGGCTGGGAATCGAACCTGGGTCCCCCGCATGCCAGGCCGATGCTCTACCGCTGAGCCAACTGGCCAGGGCCTTTTTTTTTTTTTTTGTATTTTTCTGAAGCTGGAAACGGGGAGAGACAGTCAGACAGACTCCCGCATGCGCCCGACCGGGATCCACCTGGCACGCCCACCAGGGGCGATGCTCTGCCCACCAGGGGGTGATGCTCTGCCCCTCCGGGGCGTCGCTCTGCCGCGACCAGAGCCACTCCAGTGCCTGGGGCAGAGGCCAAGGAGCCATCCCCAGCGCCCGGGCCATCCTTGCTCCAATGGAGCCTTGGCTGCAGGAGGGGAAGAGAGAGACAGAGAGGAAGGGAGGGGTGGAGAAGCAAATGGGCGCTTCTCCTATGTGCCCTGGCCGGGAATCGAACCCGGGTCCCCCACACGCCAGGTCGACGCTTTACCGCTGAGCCAACCGGCCAGGGCCCAAAGTATCAGAATCTTAAAGTCAGGATTAGCACTACTGACCTTTCCTTCTGTCTCAGCACCAGCGTGGCTCTGCCCAGTTCTGGCCACGTGCCTGGCCCTGCTGGACCCTCTCCATTGAGGACCTAGCAACCTGGATGCTGGTACCCCTTCCTTTTCCTTCCTCATGCCCAGTAGCAGGTGCTACTGCTGCTATGTTGAGCCCAGTCTGGGCGGGAGTCCTGCGCTGAAGCCTCCCAGGCTGAGTGACCTGGACATGCAGGTTAAACTTCCTAATCCCAGTTTCCTGGTCTATGAAGTGGGAGATATTGGGATCTACCTGCCATGTAGATCGGCAAGGAGTATGGCCAAGCACAGGCCTGGGACAGTGGAGGTGGCCTCACCCTGCAGCAGTGATTATCTGCACCCTAATTTGGCCCTTGTTGCCTGGCACCCGCGGCAATGACTCTGAAATTGCAGACTTGCAGGGCAAAAGGTGGCATTTCCAGGTTTATCTAGGACCCTTTATCACCTGGCCGGGGCTCAGAAATGCAGGAAGAAGGGTTTGCTATTGGGCACGGCTAGCTAGAAAGGAGATGTGTCAGGGACACTCTGAAATCCCCACTGTGAATGCCAGTTCCATCTCGGATATCTCAGACACAACCCTACTTGAATTCCTGGTATTTAATTTGTTCTGTGTGGCCCGGCTAAGTCCAGGAGTGGCCCGGCTAAGTCCAGGAGTGGCCCGGCTAAGTCCAGGAGTGGCCCGAGGATGAATGAGAAACGTCGCACTATCTGAATGGTCCATCACAAAGCTAGCTTGGAAGAGGTGTGGGAACGGCCTTCTCCTTCACTGCAGGTAGGTGTCCAGTTCATATAATACTCCCCAGAGGCCAAGCTACTGAAAAACATCAAAAATCTAAAACCTGGGAAACATCAAAAGTCTAAAAATTGGTGGATGGCAGGCTCCCTCTGGGAATGTGTCCTGAACAATAAGTGGACAGGACCGCAGAGAGAGAAGCCAGAAAGGAGCCAGAATTTGCCGAGGGCAGTGATGGCGTGGGCGCATCGCAGGCTTCACGGGGCGCCTGGTCTGAGGGACATCTTGCCCAGGAGAGGACACCTGAGCAGGGTAGTAGACACCAGGGTGAGCACATGGAGGGGAGCCCAGGGGGTGGGTTCCATGCTCATATGTGAGCTTGCCCGCCTGTCTGGATGCACACAGACCCCTCACTAGGGACCCCCCATCCCCAACCCAGAGCTGGAATGTGACAAGTGTTTTTTATCACTTGGCCTTTTCTGTCTTTCCTGAGATTTTTACAAATGCACATAATTTTTGTTAGCAGGAGGGAATAGAGGTCATCTTGTTTTGAAAAACGATGTGTTCAGTAGAAAACCTAGTAGGTGTGGGGATTGGGGACCACTTGTCTCATCTCTGTGCCTTGGTTTCCCCGTCTATGACACGAGGGTGTGAGTGCCTACAGCCAGGGTGGCCATAGGATCACAGAGGACCATGTGGGCAGACGACTGGCCTCCACCTGGTGGCGGGAGATGAGTCTTCACTGCCCCTGATGAGTGGTGGCACAGGACTGCACAGAGGACACCCTTTGGGGACACGGCCTCCTGGAGTCCAGCGCTTCATGTTGGTCAGTGCCCAGGGCTGGGAATGATGGGCTTGCAGCCAGGGTCACCTTTCTGCTGACTGGACAGCTTCCCTCATGAGCTCACGCTTTCCAGACCAATCCCCCTAATGCCTGCATTTTGTCCCAGGCGTATATAGGGAGGGTTTGCACTCAGGCTCCCCACTGCACTGCCCAGAGGCCCCTGCCTGAGTCCCTGCCAGCCCTGGGTCCCTGCAGTGCCGACACCCAACATGGACATCACCATCCAGCACCCCTGGTTCAAACGCGCGCTGGGCCCCTTCTACCCCAGCCGGCTATTTGACCAGTTTTTTGGCGAGGGCCTCTTTGAGTACGACCTGCTGCCTTTCCTGTCCTCCACCATCAGCCCTTACTACCGTCAGTCTCTCTTCCGCACCGTGCTGGACTCCGGCATCTCCGAGGTAAGGCCAGCTGGTCGGGGGAAGGGCTGGGTGGGGCTGGAGGACCAGTTGGGGGCCGGCCCTGAAGCCGGGGGGGGGGGGGGAGGGCATCCGTGCTCCCAAGCTCACGTCTTGTTCCTTGGAGTGGATGGCGAAGGCCATGGGGCCATCTCCCCCTCGCCCCAATTCTTCTCGACACGCAGATACTGGGTGGGCGCCCTCACAGCAGAGCCTCCCATGCCTCTGGGGAGGGGTCGGGACAGGGAGCCCGCCTGAGCCCGACTGCTGTCTTTTCCTCCATCAGCTCATGACCCATATGTGGTTTGTAATGCACCAACCACATGCTGGAAGCCCCAAGAACAACCCCACCAAGGCAAGTTCAATGGCAGACGCCAGCTGTGTGTTCAGCGGCTCTCCCACTCCCCTTCCAGCAGGAAGCCTGGGTGGGGGGTGTGCTGCCCAAGGTCCTGAGAGGAGGGCCTCCTGCCTGAAGTCCTCTGTGGCCAGCAGAGATGC
Organism: Saccopteryx bilineata; assembly: GCF_036850765.1. NCBI lineage: Eukaryota > Metazoa > Chordata > Mammalia > Chiroptera > Emballonuridae > Saccopteryx > Saccopteryx bilineata. Next base: position 221,283,758 of record NC_089491.1, on the reverse strand, counting down.
GGAGAGCGGGCTCATCCCACAGTCTCTGCCCAGGTCCCCACAGCCAGGCCCAAAGGGAAGGCAACGAGAGCCACTTGTCTTCCCTCCCTGAGCCAACACTGACCCCAGGTCCAGAGTCCTGGAGGTGCTAGGTCTCACACACTGTCTAAACACAAGCCTGCCCAGAGCTGACACAGTGCCAATGCACTCCAGAGACTAAAAGAGACTAAACAAAGGTTCTGAGTGAGTGAAGTGAGGAGGGGCTTTGTGTGTAATGCAGTTGGCGCCAACCTTGTGGGCTGTCAAGTACATCCAGTCGATGGGAAAAGACAGCGCTCCGGGCTGTTAATGGAGAGATGAGGGGAAGCCAGGGCAGTGGCTTTAGCCCAAGTGCTAGGTCCACCCAGCCAGCCAGCCAACCGGCCTTAACCAACCAGCAAACCAGCCAACCAACCTACAACAGCTGCCCAGCCATAACCAGCCAGTCAGCCCATGACCAACCAGACATCAACAGACCACACCTCCTTGAACCCCCAGGTTCTGGTTATCAGCTGAGTGTCCACACAGCCCCTCGGCGGGCATCCTGGGCACTCTACTCTCCTGGGGGTATGTAAGGAGAGGTTAGAGCTGTGATCTGCAGTTTCTGTCCTGAAAACCAGGGATGGTTACTCCACACTGGTCTCTCTGGCTAGCCTCGCAGGGACTGCAGCAAGCTTCCTCCCGAGGTTCAGTCCCCAGGGAGATCCATACGTGCATTTGGGTTTCAGGTCCGCTCTGATCGGGACAAGTTTGTCATCTTCCTGGACGTGAAGCACTTCTCCCCGGAAGACCTCACTGTGAAGGTGCAGGAGGACTTTGTGGAGATCCACGGCAAGCACAACGAGAGGCAGGTGGGTCGGCAGACCTTCCTGGGCCCTTGGGCTTGGTGAGAGGGAAGCCTCTGGGCTCCCAGATCCGGATGATTTTCCAGGTGGGGGATGCCACATCCACCTATGGACAATTGCCTCCTGGGGATGGGGTGGTTGCTCTCGAGCCCTCTGCAGGCCCCAGCAGCTTGGCAAATGGCTGGGGCTATTCCTGGCTCCGTCCAAACTGCCTGCATGATGAAGTGGGATTAGGAAGGAGCCCCTCAAATGCTGAGCACCCAACTCCAGGCCCACGTAGGTTTCCCCGTGAACCCAGCTTTGGAGGGGGAGCTGAGGACAGCACAGTTGGCATTTATCAATGCTCCAGACCCTTTGTGTTGACACGTTTGCTCTCAGCAGCCCTTCACGACCAGTGCCCCATTATCACGAGTGGGCAGGTGGCACGGCCAGGCACAGAGAGGCCCGGCTGACCTGGTCCTACAGTTGGGACAAGGTGGCGTGGAGGTGGGGGGTGGTATCAGGGGCCTGAGCACTGGAGCTGGCAGAGGCAGGGTCTTCAGCCGAGCTGGGAAGAGCCCATGGGTAGTCATAGGAGTGCAACATCCCCATGTAGAGTGCATGGGCCGAGGGGCCTGTGGGCCCAGTGTTAGCAGAGTCAGCTTCTCCTAGCAGGGGAGGGGTGCGTAGTTATCGCGCCCACTCAGCCCAGGACGCTCCTCCCCCTATGGCTTCTCAGCCTTTCTACCTGGAGGAGGGCATCGGGCCCAGGGCCGAGTCTGTACTAGCACCGTCCAGGAGTGAGCATGCTTGTGCTCAAGGGAAGCTTTCTGACCCCCTTAGATGGATGTGGATTGCAGGGACCCTGAGCCCTAGTGGTCTGTGGGGTCATAGGTAAAGGGAAACCCCGATCCAGGACCAAGAACAGAACCATTCATGAGATTTCAAAGTAAAATTAGACTCAAGAGCCAACAGCATGGCAGCGAGGGGCCCCAGGCGGGCCAGGACCGCTGTGCAGAGAGGCTGGTGGGGAGACCTGAGCAGGGGCCCCAGCCCTCTCCCTAACCGCCCACTCTGGACGAGCGTCTGGGGGTTTGACCCCATGTTGTCCAGGAGACCCTTCTCCACATGGGGTCAGCGGCCACCACAGTGGTGCTTCTCTGATGTTGCCTTCCCCGACCCCACCCAGGACGACCACGGCTACATCTCCCGCGAGTTCCACCGCCGCTACCGCCTGCCTTCCAACGTGGACCAGTCGGCTCTCTCCTGCTCCCTGTCCGCTGACGGCATGCTGACATTCTCTGGCCCCAAGGTCCCATCTGGCATGGATGCCGGCCATAGCGAGCGGGCCATCCCTGTGTCACGGGAGGAGAAGCCCAGCTCTGCACCCTCGTCCTAAGCTCAGCCTCAGCCTCGGCTGCCACCCGCTGCTGCCCCTGAGACCCACCCAGCAGGGGGACCCTAGAAAGTGGGTTGTTTGTCTTCCTTCTCTTTCCTCTCTTCGGTTTCCTTTTTCTCTTCTCTGAGGGAATGAGGGTTTGCGAGAGTAGCCTGGAGAGCTTGGGGCCTTGGCTTAAGGTGCTGTGACCTCAGGGTGACACTGATTCCAACACCGGCCAGTTGGTGGGAGTGACAGCCATCCCAGCTTCTTTAGACAATAGCCCCATCCTTTTGGGGGATGCAGGCCCGTCTTGGCTGACTGAGAGGTCAGAAGAACAGCCCTACTGAGCCATCTCTGAGTGACTCTTGGCCAGGTGCATCTGCTCTGTGTAGCGGGCACCTGTGTCAGGGCCGAGCTGTGTGCCTGCCTACGTGTTCCGGGCCCCCAAGGTCCGTCCGTTGGAGGCCCCATGTACCCGGGCCCTCAGCTGCCTGCTTCTCTCAGACCACCCTCCCTCCTCTTATCTCTCTGTAGTACACTCTTGGGGCATCTCGCCACCCATGTCAATGCAGCTCATGACAGTCAATAAAGAGCAGGTGACGCAAGCAACTAGCCGTCTGGTGGGCCTGCTATTTCCATCGAGAAAGTCTGGGGAGTAGTGGAGAAGGGGTGATGTGACTCATAGTGTGGGTGTGAGGGAGGAAGGACACAGGGTCTGCTTGTTCCTGTTCCCATCTCTAAGTGACCTGGTCACTTCCTCCTTCCCAGTTCCTCAACCCAGCTTCACAGGAGGGAGAACTTGGAGGGATGGGGGGATAGAGGGAGGAGGGAAGGGACCAGGAAGGTAGGAGGAAGAATATCAGGATCCTTTCTCCAGCCCTCGTGAGAACCGGTGCCAGGGGGGCCTCACCCTTCTGACTGTGGCCTCCTTCCCTCTGGAGGGGGGGAGGTGTTCCTTCTCTCCAGTCTTTCTTGGGGCTGTGCTTTAAGGATCCTGCCACATTGGCTCCTAAGGAATGAGAAATGGCATTCCAGTGTGGTCAGAACATGTCCACCTCTATCTGACACCATGCCCTGGCTCCCTATGTGGGAGACACCCCCTTATGCTGCCTCCCTCTCTATAAGTAGGCACAGGGGTCCTCGGGGGCTTGTGGAGTCCAGAGCTGAGCACCTCCCCCCCATAGCAGCAGCAGGAGACCTTCTCCCTGTCCTCAGGACTCCCTGAGATGGGGAGCAGAAGAGTCCTGGGGGTGGGGGCGGCTAAGCCAGAGGCCCTAACAGCTGCACAGTGACCATAGAGAAGGCAAGGTACGTGGCCAGATGTGGCCTCCAGGAGCAGAAAGTAAGCAGACATGAGGCCAGATGGGCACTGCCAGTGCGGTCAGGCTGTGCAAAGGGCCCTTTCTTGGGGATTGGAGGCAGGGGCACTGTGGATTCTGATAGAGCCCAGCAGACAGCCCTTGAGGTGGTATCCATTCTCCCCCTGGGAGAAATGAGACACCCAGAATGGAGAACACATGAGAAAAATATTTCTAAAAGTGATCCTTGTTCAATACGCAGTGAAAGTGTGCTGTCATTTTAAGTGGAAAGCAATGTGTATCTCTTTATCACTCTGAGTTTGGTTCCCATCTAAAGAAGGGTCTTCATTCCTGTGGGAGTCTCCTCAGTCTTCTTCCCATCCTTATCCACTCCCTCCTTCCAACAGGAAACCCTCCAACTCCTGCCAGTTAACCCACATCCATAAAGAATGTGGGTGTACTTTGTGGAGGTGGCAAAAATGGCCTTTGCTCTGGGGCTAGGGCTAGCGCTGGGTCTGGGCTAGCGCTGGGTCTGGGCTGGGGTTGGGTCTGGGCTGGCGCTGGGTCTGGGCTAGCGCTGGGTCTGGGCTGGGGCTGGGTCTGGGCTGGCGCTGGGTCTGGGCTGGCGCTGGGTCTGGGCTGGGTCTGGGTCTGGGCTGGCGCTGGGTCTGGGCTGGGTCTGGGCTGGGTCTGGGTCTGGGCTGGGTCTGGGTCTGGGCTGGGTCTGGGTCTGGGCTGGCGCTGGGTCTGGGCTGGAGCTGGGTCTGGGCTGGGTCTGGGTCTGGGCTGGGTCTGGGTCTGGGCTGGGGCTGGGTCTGGGCTGGGGCTGGGTCTGGGCTGGGTCTGGGTCTGGGCTGGTGCTGGGTCTGGGCTGGGTCTGGGTCTGGGCTGGCGCTGGGTCTGGGCTGGGTCTGGGTCTGGGCTGGGTCTGGGTCTGGGCTGGCGCTGGGTCTGGGCTGGAGCTGGGTCTGGGCTGGGTCTGGGTCTGGGCTGGAGCTGGGTCTGGGCTGGGTCTGGGTCTGGGCTGGGTCTGGGTCTGGGCTGGCGCTGGGTCTGGGTTGGGTCTGGGTCTGGGTCTGGGCTGGGTCTGGGCTGGCGCTGGGTCTGGGTCTGGGCTGGCGCTGGGTCTGGGTCTGGGCTGGCGCTGGGTATTTTAGAACATCAGTCTCTGAGTTGCCTGCTCCTTCCAGGTGTGGTGCAGACTGGCTCTCCTTAGAAGATGCCTCCACTTTTGCACAGCCTGGTGTGTCATTGCACCAAAAGTTGGGGGGGCTTGGGTCCTGTCGGGTCTGGCTGCAGCCATAAATGGGCTATCATTAGATGCCAATGGTCTGGTGGTCACTGCAGTTCTTGCTTAGGAGGCCTTGTTATGTGTTGAGCTGTGTCTCCCCAAATTGAAGGACTAAGCACTTCAGAACATGATTGTATTTGGAGATGGGAGTCTTTATAAAGGTGATTAAGTTAAATAAAGGTTTCTTGGGTGGGGCTTAATCCAATATGATTGATGTCCTTATAAAAAGAGATTGGGAGTGGAGAGCTGTCTGCAAGTCAAGGAGAGGGGCCTCAGGAAATACCAGCTTGCAGACACCCTGGTCTTGGATTTCTAGCCTCCAGACTGTGAGGCCATAAACTTCTATTGTTTAAGCCACTCATCTATGTATTTGTTATGACTGCCTGAACCAACTACTACAGGTCTGAAGACACAGACTTTGGTGACAGTCGCTGTAAGCTCAATGGAATCCTGGGTTATGCTCCTTGGGTATTTGCAGGGAGCACCATGGCTCAGCCCCGGCAGGGGGGCTGAGAGAACACCCCCCTGTCATGGAAGGCTCCCGGACTTCCTTGGATCCACACATTAGTTTTTCCAGCTCTGGGGTGTGGAGACAATTCTGACACCATCAGAGGTTGCAGACCATAATGCTCCCACCCAAAATCAGTCCCATGGGCTGTTGCGGGAAGAACTTCTGATCCCAGAGGACTGTCGGCTCCTTCTTCCATTCCTCCTTGAAGCTCACATGTGTCTACCTGGTGTAAGACCTGGAGCACATCACCTGTGCAGTTTCAGGACCTCCAGTGTACTGCTGCGTCTCTGCTGCCCGGCCCTCCCTCACCCTCACCTTGTCTATGTCTTGTGCCCTTGGGGGCACTCTTCAAACAGTCTTGGGCCACCAGAGCCAGGCCCTGCCCACTCTAGGATACTTGGATGTTCCTAAAACAAAAAACATAAAGATGAAAGTGGACAGTATCCCTGGGACCCACCCAGAGTTCATTGAAAATACAGATTCCTGGGTTCCTTCCCAGACTCACTGGCTGGAGGCCAGGAGTCTGTGCTATCAATCACTTTCCAGGCAATGCCTATGACCAGGAAAACTTGGGAGATGGTGTGATAACAGTGGCCACCTTTATGGATGGGCTAGTGACGGGGAGAGGTCTCCCTGAAGCTGCTGTATCCTTATTTTCACTTTGAGCTCCTGGATCCTTATTTTTACTTTGAGCAGCAGTAGCAGTAGCAGAAAAAGCATTCACTGAGCACCTACTGTGTGCCAGGTGCTGTGTCAACCACACTGGAGCCTGGCATCCCCCATTCAGCTTGTAAGGGGCTCCACTGTTGAGGGGGAAATCCAGATTTTGGAGCTGAGTCACATGCCTGATGTTCCCCACTGGTTATGACTGGGCCAGGATCCACTCCATCTGCCTGACCTCAAAGGAAGGACTCTTAACCCCTCCATGGGTGGTATTAGAGTGTCACCCCCTAAGCTGTAAGTCAGGAGGCACTGAGGAAGCCAGGCTAGTCCTGTTCTGGTGGTTAACTTGCTGTATGACCTCGAGCAGGTTTATCAACCCTTCTGAGGATCAGGTTCTGGTCCTCACCAGTTCACAAGGGTGGTGGATTGGATGCTGCCCAGGAACGGCCAGGCCACAGATGACTGCCTGAAATCCCAACACTTACCACTAGGTGGCAGAAGAGGTCTTTCCTTGGCCACCGAGACCTCTCAGGCAGCAGGCTTGAGCTTGTCTCTAAGGTCACCTTCACCCTACCAGATAGTGGAAAGCAGTGGCAAAGCACTTCTGCAGAGCCCCTGTGTGCTGCAGCTTGGCTGGCCCTACAGAGCTCTGGGAGACCTACCCCAGGGAGTGGTCTCTGGTACAGGAGACTGGATCAGGGAAGACACACAAAGCTGCACAGGAGTCAGTGGTATTTCTTTACAATAGCAGTTTTTGTTTCATTTGCTTGTGTGTAAAACTATTTGTAAAAGGAGAAGTCACTGTCTGGCAGATTAGCATTATGCTAGCGTCCCCCGGGCCTCCCTGTGCAGAATGACGTACTATGTTAGCTCTCCTGCCACCAGTCTCCTGGCTCCTCCAGCCTCTGCTAGGACAGCTTAGAGCAGCTTCCTGTCCTGTCATGCCCACAGAGGCCTGTGTGGGGTGGGGAAGGGCGGGGAATCAGCCCTGACAGGCAGCCTCTCAGCCTGACACAGGTGGTAGGGTCACGGGGTCAAAGATCCTGCCAGCCAGATGCAGCATGTGGCCATCTGGGAGCAGGCAGAGACCCAGAGGCTTGTGCACACGTGTCAGATTGCAGTCTGAAAGGGAAAGGCAACAAGCAGCCCAGGAGCTGAGGGACAGGCCAGGACAAGACTTCATCAGGGCAAGGCAGCCTGCTATGCAGGGCAGGCCTGCCACCCAACCCCCACCTCAGCCTTCAGCACAGGAGGGGAGTATGAAAAGGGGAACCCCACTCAGGCTGGGGACTGAGAGGAGGTGGCCTGGCCAAAGGCTGCGAGCCTATGTGGCACCTGTCCGGACCAGCTCTCCAGCCTCCAGGGCCAGGCTGGAAGGCTCCGCTGTTGCAGGACTTCCTCCAAGATCTGGGATTAAGTCTGTAGGGGCAGTGGCGGCAAGCCCCACGCACGTGGGCAGGCTGTTGCTGTGAAAACAGCAGAATGGGAAATCTGCAAACACACACACACACACACAAACACACGAAGTGCAACTCACATGCACAAACACAAGCACACAGACATGCCAACACAATACACACATGTACATGTGCACATGCCAGCAACATATGGACACAGCGCACACACTCACACACATGCAAACATGTACACAACACCCACACACAAACTCACCACACACATATACATGTATAACACATATACATGTGTTTGCACGCACACACATGCCTACAATGGTCACAGGCAAGCTGTAGGCTCTACTTCCTGCCTCTCATTGCACTGGCTTCCCTCTGTGTCTACTTTGTACTGACATAGTCACACATGGAGGTTTCCTATCTCTTTCTTTGCCTTGAGGAGAAGCCTTTCTCGTGTGCTGCTGAGCAGAGCTTTCATACCAGGTGCTTTGAGAGAGAACTAACATTCTTTGTATTGCTTGGAGAAGCTGATTACCTTCTGATGCTGGGGCTGGCAAGAAAGAGGGTGGGGCTGAGTACTCAAGGGCACCCTAAGGTCCCCAGGAAGGAGGGGCAGTGAGAAGCAGGGATGGCTCACCATTCTGAGGAGCTGTCAGGAGCCAGTGAGCACTTTGCCTTTACCCCACCAGGAGCCATAAATTGATTTAAAAAAAAAGGTGGCTCAAAAGCACAGGTTTCCAAAGCCAGTTCCTCTTCAGACAGAGCCCTGTAGGCATTTAAGGGTGGTCTGCAGATTGCACAGGCTGGGAGACCAATCAGATCCAGAAGACCCCACGTGGGATGTGGAACTCCCCCAGTACCACCCGCAGGCACGTCTGCAGGAGTGTGGAGGCCCCGTGCTGGCCTGGCAATGGCTTTCTGGTGGTGCTGGAAGAGAGTGCAGTTTTTGGAGGCTGATTTCTTCTGATGCTGATAACAGCAGATGTTTGGGGTTCACTGTGCAGGTCTGTGTTGAGTGCCAATGCCTGGGCTCACTCTTAGGGACCTATGGGAGGCTCCTGCTCTTCTGTCATTTTCTTTTATATGAAAATTCAAGTTAAATGACCAGTCTGAGGACACTTGGCCGCTGAGGGGAGTAGCTGGGCTGTGATTTCCAGCTGTCTCCTCTCGAGTCCAGCCCTCTCTCTCTGACTGCCAGTTCCCGAGGCCGCAGTAACATGTTCCTGGGTTGGGCAGCCCTTGCCCTGCAGGCTGCATTTGTGTCCTGGGCAGCTGGAACACGTGAGCATACACTTGGCAGCTTCAAACAACAGAAATTTATTTGGAGGTCAGAAGTCTGAAATCAAGGTGTGGGCAGGGCTATGTTCCTGCTGAGGGTTCTATGGGAGGATCCTTCCTGCCTCTTCCAGCTCCTGGTGCTTCCAGCATCCTAGGCCTGTGGCAGCATCACTCCTGTCTCAGCCTGCATGGTCATGTTCAAATGGCCTCCTTCTTTTTGGGCATGTGTCTCTTTTCTTACTATATGGACACCAGTTATCGGATTCAGGGCCCCTTTGATAGTTCAGGATGATCTCATCTCCACTCTTACCTTAATTACATCTGTGAAGACCATTTTACCAAATAAGGTCACATTGTCAGGTTCTCGGGTTTGGAACTTAGATATGTCTTTTGGGGAGGTCACTCTCCCACCCACGAGTAGGCTGACCCCCCTGAGCTGCACAATCCTCACCTGCGGGGACACCTTCAAATATACCATTTTGCTAATTCCTTGAAGGAAGCCTCAGAGGTTGGCAGGACAGACCTCAGCCCATTTTAAAAATGAAGAAACTGAGGCCCAGAAGTGTAGAGACAGAAGGAGGAGGGCTGGAGTGGGGGGGGTCACTGGCCAGGTAAACTGGGGTTGAAATCACCACCTGTGAGGTTTAGGGAAAGGTTCTTAAGGTCCGTTTGCGAGAAAATTCTGTGGGTCCTTGAGTTTGTGATAAATAGAAGTGAGCAGCTTGGGAGGCATTTGATGACTCCTGCAAGACCAGCTGCCCCCCTGTGCTTCATCACAGCAATGGTGCCTCTGCTTAAGTTGGGTTTGAACACATCCACTTGAGTAACTGGTAGGGGGGGTTCTCCTGGTTGTATTCTAACACTTGGAGGCCTGTGTTTTTGTTCTAGACGTTTCTATGGCAATTCACGGTTGTCCACCTACGGATGACCCCACGTCTGGAGTCTGTCAATGATTTACCTATTAACAGACTCATGGGGCAGCCACTGACCCGATTTGGCATGACCACCTGAGCCATCCCAAATGCTCTTGTCCGGAACTGGGAGACACTGTGGGCGCCGCTCAGGGGACAGGATGTGCTGTTACGGGGTCAGGCCTCTGCCTTGCCAGAAGGACAGCCCTAGATCTCAAACCTTCCTCAGAGTACCCGGCCCCCAGGGCCTTGCACAAAGGAAGCTTTGGCCAGGCTTTGAGTACCAGGGAACCTGGGAGGCTGAAGGATGACTAGAAGCCAAGGGGCTCAGGGCAGGCTAAGAGGGCTCTGCATACCCACTGGCTCCGGGGTAAGGCACACCTGCCAGCTTCCTGAAATGCCCCACCCTCAGCCTCTGTTCACAGACCCTCAGCCCTGTGGGTGTCATCTTGGGGGGACTTGGTGCCAGGACCCTCCCCACTGTGGGATGCTCCCACTGCACCCTGGGCCCTGAGGCTTGGCTGCCCAGTTTTAACCTTGAAGCTTATTGTCACCCACCATAGCAGCCCTCCCAGGACTGTGGGAGGCCTGGAGGTTGAGCAGGGAGGGCCTGGAAACTTGGGGGTGACAGCCAGGGGGACCTCCAGAAGCTTGGTCCAAGCTGGAATCCTAGGCTTGGCATGCCTGGGCCAGGGTGGGCAAAATTCTGCTCTGGAGCCCACCTGAGTTCCAGGGGTAGCGCCCGGGGCCTGTGTCCGTGGGCTCTGCCTAAGGGGGCTGTGTGTGCAGATGGAAGGTTCTAGGCCAGGCAGAGAGCATGGCAGTTCCACAGCAAGGCAGGGGCAGGGAGTCCCTACAGAATGTCTGCCTGAGGAAGAGGCAGAGGCACATCTAGCTGGGTCAAGGGCCCAAGAGTTTCTCGGTGGGAGTCACAGTGGACTGACCAGAGAAGGGGAGTGGGCAGAGTCCAGGGTTATCCTGTGTCTGGGTCAGTGAGCCTGTGAGCGATGGCTGTGTAGCCTGAGCTTGCGGTGAACGAGGTGCCGTGTGGCTTGGCGGCTTCTTTTGCCTCGGTTCCCTTCCCCACCCTCACGGCGTGGGCATGTGCTTCTGAGTGTGAGTTGCTTTATCCCAGAGCCACCGTCTCAACCCTGAATGTGCCTGTGGACCTCAGACTTCCCTAAAGTGCAGATTCTCACCCAGCAGTTAGAGACTGTGACCACCTTTCTATCTGGCTCCCAGGGACACACCCTGGAGTGGGTGATACTTCAGCAGCTAGGAGGGCCTCCAGCCTCTGAGTTAAGTCTGCCAGACTGGGCCGGCCTTTATGAAGTAGCACTTTCATCAGCCCTTTCCCCTCCAGCCCCCAGTTGCCTGTCTTCTCAGATCATGATCCGGGGATGAGAATAATAGGGTGTCTCCTGCAGGGGGTGCCCAGGCATCCCAGGACAGCCCTGGGGGCTCACATGCACCCTGTCTGCAGGCACACCCCCACCTTGATGACCCTCTGGTGGGAGAGAGGGAGCTGGAGACTGGGGGTCCTGGGCTGGCCAGGCTTCTGTCTCAGTTCCTCAAATACCTCCATCCCCTGTCCTCCACGCCTGAGCCAGAAGGGCCTTCCTCTACTAGCCCTACCTACAGACACCAGTTACCATTTGGAGAGGACAAGGAATCTTCTAGGGCACATCTGGCTGCCAAGAGGCAGAGGAAGGCATTGTGGGGACTTAGCTGCCTCTTGGGCTCCTTCTGAGCGGCCTAGTTTGTTAGGCCTCTGCACTTGCCAGAAGGACAGCCCTAGATCTCAAACCTTCCTCAGAGTACCCGGCCCCCAGGGCCCTGCACAAAGGAAGCTTTGGCCTCAGTCCTGGGCTTAGAGAGAAATCCCCTTGGCCTCTCCTAGTGGGGGTGGCAGTTGAGGACTGAATGCAGGGAGGGACTTGCCCCAGCTCCCTGACCCCTACCCCCACCCCTACCCCCAGATCTGCCAGGAAGGAAATCCCCAGGTCAGAAAAGGCGGCAGCTTCACCCAGCAACTCCTCTGCCCACTGCCTTCCCTGGGAATCCCAAGAGGGAAGTGGACAGGAGGAACAGTTTCTTGTGGCCCTTGGGACCTAGGAGGACAGCAGCCACATAGCAGCCCCCACACTTCCTGCCTGAGCAGCCCCACCCACTCTGACTTCCCCTCCTCCCCTAGCCTTTCCAGGAACGGGCTCCACAGCTGAGCTTCGGGTCTTTGGGTGGAGGATGGAGGCCGGGAAGCAGGGCCCTTCATCTGTGCACTCTGCCACCCAGGGAACAACGGGCTGTTAGTAGCTGGGTCAGTCTGTGCTGTTGGCCCCTGTGGGAGGGAGGGAAGGCGGGGGCTGGGGCACTTGAGTAAAGACACAGGTAGGAGCAGGAGAGTAAGGGTCCCTGCCTTTGGGGCCAGAGGGTCTGTGTGAAGTCCTGGCTTGGAGCTTTGGTCTTCTTGCCTCAGTTTTCACATCTGTCAGATGGGACTCTGATGCCGATCCTGTGGAGACTCCTTCACCCTGGCCCTCCCTGCCCAGTCTTTATCCAGCATCTAGAGTGGTTCCTCACCAGCTAAGAAGGGTCCCTGGCAATCTCTGCTGACATGTTAGTACCCATTGTTATTCTGTGAGGTGACACTTGCTCTCCAAACTCCTCCTCCATAGCCTCACTGTCAGAACTCGGACCCAAGAGAGGTGCTTAGATCTGGGAACAGATCTGAGGGCCTGAGAGCTCCTGGAACATGGCAAATGCTGTGAAAGTATTTGGAACCATCACGTCCTGCTAAACATGAGTGGGCCCAGCTTCTTCCTATGGCCCCTTCTGAGTCCAAGGAGAAAGTGAGCCAGCCCTCAGGCTTACAAGGTCCTCATCTCCTTCCTTCCTCAGCTCTGATTGTTTGCACTGTGCCCAGCCACCCTGCCCCTGTCGGGTCCCTGTCCCAGGACATATGCATGTGCGGGTCCCTTTGGCTAAAGTGCTCTTGTGTATAGTTCCCTACTGCCTGGCTCGAGCCACCTTGCAGGAGGGGCCTTCCTGAGGCAGCACCCCTCCTAGGGGCCTTCTTAGTAGCCCCTTGCTCTGAGGATCTTGTGTCCAGGTGCTGCTGCCTATCAGGCACCTCCCAGTAGGACATAAGTCCCATGAGGGCAGCAGGTGGCTCTGTCCCACTCACTGCTGTCCCCTTCAGGGTCTTGGACAGAGCCTGGTACTGAGTAGGTGCTCCATAAATATTGTGGAGTGAAAGGTTGGATAGATGAATGGATGTGGTACTAATTAGAGGTAGTGGGATGGTCAGAACATGAAACTGCTGGCTGAGACTGATGATCACCTGATGGAGGATCTTGCTGGTTTCCCATTATGGTCCCTACCTGCATATTTTAACCCCAGGGACCCACGGTGATCCTCCCACTTGCAGCTGTGTCTACAATGCCCCTGGTCACACATGATCTGACCTTCCCAACGACCTACAACTGTTGTTCTCAAAGCGGATCCCTGCACCACCAGCAGCAATTTCTGAATCTGGGTGGTGGGTGGACCTCCCTACTCTGAAACCTCAGGGTGAGGCTAGTCGTAACAAACCCTCAGATGACTCTATCCACTGGTCTCAGAACTCTGCCTGAGAAATGGGTGTTACTAGTCCATTTCACAGAAGAGGAAAATGAAGACAGAAGAGACAGCAGCTGGTCCCCACAGGGATAGTTCTCCAAGTGCTCAGAGATGCTGGTACCAGACCCTCCTCATCACTTCCCGCCTGCTGCCCAGGTAAAGCCTCCAGCAGGTGGTTCCTGGAACAGACAAGCCTCACCCTATCTCAGAGGGTAGGGTGGGAGGGTGGTCTGTGAATCACATCTCTCCAAGTAGGTGACCTTGAGCTAGTCCAAGGTCACTATTAGCAGGAAGGCTGACGCTGAGACCTACCCAGGAAAGAAGTCATTCTGGAGTGAACTGACACTTGACCTGTGCTTAAAAAGGGGGAGGGTGACGACACTTAAATTGAGTTAGAATGTGATAAATCAAAAGCATTTAATTAGTTTAATTAATTTCACCATTTTGAAATTCAATAAAATGTTCTGTAATGTGTTATCTTGGTGTTAAACAATCTTGGCAGTTAGCACACAACTTCCAGCAAATCCTGCCCTCTCCTGTAGTGTTGGGGTCATTGGGCCTGGGTGGAGGGGCTGGGATGGAGCCCGGCCTGCTGGGGAGAAAGCAGTGTGGCAGGGGTTGAGGAGCCTCCGGACCGGTATCAGGAAGAACCTCTTTCTGTCAAAGCCACTGAAATGAGTTCCAGCCTGTCCGGGTAAGTATGCTGCTTTGGGCAGAGTTGGGACCCTGCCTGTTGCACCTGCTGAGCAGGGTTGTCCTGCTCTAGGGCCAGAGCCCTCAGGGGTCGAAGACCCCCAAAGTATTGCAATTTCTTCAAGAGGCTGGTCCCAAGGTTCCACGGCGCCCAGGTCAGTGCAGATGAAGGCAGAGCTGGGATTCAGAAGGAACGGGCTCAGGTGTGGCGACCAAGAAGGTGGCCATCCCAAGGCCTGAACTATATGTCTTCAAAAATCGCTCCTGTCTGGTGCAGGTAGGCTGCAGGGCCGGCGAAGGCACAGAGCCCACAGTGGGGAACAAGCTTACGGTGATCCAGCGCTTTGGCGCTAGAACCAACGACCCGACAACTCCGAGAAGCTGGACAGCCCTTCACACCGAGCACCACGGGAACCAGGCAGTGCGCGGGTCAAGGGAAGGCTGGTGGTAGGGTGCGGGGACCCATTGGAAACGCACGTTTCCTCATCGCCCGCAGACTGGCTTTTTTCTCCGGCTCGGGCAGTCGGGAGAGGTCTCAGAAGGGCGGGGGCGGGCGGGGGTAGGGGCGCCTCCCCCCTCCTGGGGCGCCTCCCCCCCCCCCCCCCGCCCCACCGCTTCCCGTATCCCCTCCGCCAGCCCGCAGCTGCGCCGGCCGCGGGCGTCAGCCACCCTCCGTTTACGCAGGTCTCTCGGCCGCGCCCGGCATAGTGGGTGAGGGGCGCGCCCCGCAGCGAGGGCAGAGGGCAGGTGGCACCGGCGCGGCCGAACCCAGCCGGGTCTAGGGGTAGAAGGCGCGTCCCCCTCTCTAGTGCTCCCTGCCCCCAGTGTCCTCTCTCCCTGGCAAATTTCCCGCAGCCTGTCACCGCTCCTGGAGCCCTTTTCCCCCGCCTCGCTTGTAGAGCCACCTCCTCCTAATCAGCCCGGGTCACCCACTGTAGGGTCACGACCCCGCCCGGAGGAAGGGCCCCACCCACCGCACCCGTATCTCATTGAATATCACTGTGATACCGACATGATAACCCTGGTTCCAGGATGGGTGACCCTGAAAACAGCCGCGCTGGCACACAGGTTGTCTATTCTCTCTGGGCTTCTGTCTCTCTTCTGACCAAAGGAACTTCAGTGCCCAGTCGTGGGGTTGTTGGGGGACCAGAAAGAATAGTGCAGGTCAGTGGTGATCAAGTAGAATGAGGGTATTCTGAGGCCAGGAAAGGAGGGGTTCAGACTGCTGAAGGAGTGCTGGTACAGGTGGTAGGAAGTTCTGGGCCAGGCATGGTTCACAGGGCTCACCTGTGCCCTCACCTGCCACAGGATCAAAGCTGGCATAACTTTCATTGCCCTTCCTGCACTGTTTCTTGTCCTAGGATCCCCATGTCCCAAGGACACAGTGTAGATACAAGTGATCTAGGACCTGGGGAGACAGCACTGTAGGCTGACACCATTCCTGCAAGTCCTGTAAACTCAGTCCCTTATTTGTGCCTTGTTCTCAGCCTCCTGTCAGCCTGGCCCAGATGGGGTCTTCAGTCCTGTAGACACAGTCACAACACTGTATGTTGAAAACTAACATGGGGAGGGCTGTTTGCAGGAAAATTGAAGTCATCTGATAGGGCCACCTGAACCTCAGGTTGTCAAGATCCATGTTGATTGTTGCTCAACAAAGTTGTCACAGATCTGCTTTTGGTTCAACAAAGCAGGGGCTGAAGAAGACTCACAGGTCACTGACATATGCAATGTTTATTAGTAGGAGCAAGTGGTGCCACACCTTTATGTCCCTGAGGTGCCGTCCACGGGGTCTGGGGTGCTGTGTGTGTACATGCGTGCATGTGTGTGTATGCATGCATTTGTGTCAGTGCCTGCATGCATGTGTGTATTATCTCTGTGCACTTGTACACACATACATGGTGACCACACATGGTTATGCATGCATTATATGCATCTTTACATGTGTGCATATATGCTTTGCACATATGTGTGAATGTGTAGATGTGTGTGCATGCATTCCTTGGGTCAAAATGCTTTTGTTCTATGACAGTGACCCAGACCTCCCTTCCAGCTCTGTGCCAGAGGCTGCAGCTGATTTTCACATGGAGTGTCCCCAGCCTCTGAGTCCCCTTTGAAGCCAAGCTGTTTCTGAGTGTGCTGTGAGCCCATGTACAGAAGGCACCACGTGCTCAGTACACATAGGGCTTGGGCAGCTGGAGAATGTGTGTTTGGTCACTTGACACAGCTTACGCTATGAATAATGTGGTCTGCCTCAGGGAGTCTAGTGAGTTCATTCACTTAGTCACGTAATCATCCATTCGCCAGTGATTTATTGAGCACTTACTGCATTGAGGGAGGGCTTGGATGTGGGGAGGCAGGTCCTTGTCCTTGGAAAACACTCTTCTGGAGCAGGGAAGGAGGTGGGGGAGGAGAGGGGAGGACAGAGGGCATAAATGGATAGATATAGCTAAGATGTGGAAATTGACACTTTTTAAAAAAAATTAAGTGAGAGATGGGAAAGAAGAGACAGACTCCTGCATGCTTGTTGACTGGGATCCACTCGGCAAGCCTCCTACCAGATGATGCTTTGCTCATCTGGGTTGCTGCTCCATTGCTCGGCAACTGAGCTATTCAAATACCTGAGGTGAGGCCATGGAGACATCCTCAGTGCCGAGGGGCCAACTTTGCTCAAACCATTCGAGCCATGGCTGCAGGAGAGGAAAAGAGAGAGAGAGAGAGAGAGAGAGAGAGAGGGGAAGGGGGAGGGGTGGAGAAGCAGATAGTCATTTCTCCTGTGTTTCTTGACTGGGAATCAAATTTGGGATTTCCACATGCTGGACCAACACTCTACCACTGAGCCAACCAGCCAGGGCTGGAAATTGACACCTTAACCAAACCTGGGATGGAAGTAGACAAGGGGCCTCCCTGGCCCCCATTCCTGCATCAGTCAGGGTAGCCTGGCTTGTGCTGCATAACAGAAATGCCCTAAATCTCAGCAGCTTTATACAGCCTCACATGCTTGGGCTTGTCTCTGCTCCACATGGTCTCTCTTTCTCCAGCAGCCAACCTGGGTATGTTCTCATGGTCTAGGTAAGGTCCGAGAGAGGGATTGAAGTGCTCAAGGTCTCCTATGGTCTAGGCTTGGAGCTGGCCACTATCACTTTGGCTGTCTTCTATTGGCCAAAGCAGGTTGCAAGGACAGCACAGATCAAGAGGAAGGGGGCTAGACTGTACCTTCTAAGAGAGGAACTGCAATATGACACTGCAGAGTTCATGGATACAGGAAGGCCTGGGACACCAAGGCCACAGTTTACCACCACAGGGCTTTTCCTCTCTCCTCCATGCGGAGGAGTGGGCCTTTGTCCCTTCCTCCTCTTTTGTTTGTGCCACTGAGTTTGTAGCCTAGCATGTAAGACATTTCTCCCTGCCTCAGGGGCACTGCAGCTGTGACTCCATTTGGAGAAGTCTTTTGTCTGGGACTTTCCAGGCACTTACTCCCTCCTCCTGGCCCTGTGCTGATTATAATAACAGGAGAGTTTTGTGTTTGGGAAGCACAGGATGGATTTTTCCTTTAAGTCACCTGTGGGCCTTGAGTGAAGCTGGGTGGAGGGGCCTGCCACTGCCCGGGCCCCTGGCAAGGCTTGGCTTTGAAGTCTCTGGCCTGGTTGGAGGTCACCTCTGTTCTTCTCTGTTTATTTGTCATTGTTGGCCAAAGATGTGCAGGTGTTCTCTCCACAGTGATCTGTCTGTGCTCGCAACATCTAAGGACAGCGAGGCATGTGGGAGAGAGGACAGAGTTGAGCTCACGGACAGAAGTGGGGAGCATTGTCCCAGATGGCTCACGAGCCCCACCCAGTTGGACCTTACCCAGCCTAAGCTTCCTCCTTACCCCCAACCCCTCACCAAGAGGCCTTCAGTACCTCTGGGGATCCTCACAGCAGGCTCCAGGGTTAGCTACCATAGTGGGTTCTTGAACCAAAACCTCCCCTTCTGGGCCCTGCTCTGGCTCAGAGCTGAGTACCTTGGGGAGGAGAGGGACACTGGCCCTCCTGGCCTTGCCCTCTGGGGAGAGGTGGTCAGCACACTGCTGGCTGGAGGGCATCTGACACCCCACACCCACTAGCCGGACACCCAGACTTGCCCACTGTGTGAGCCCCTCCGTGCACAAATGATAGGCAGCCCCCTGGTGCCCAGCTGTGGGGGCCTGAGGCGCTCAGAACTGGCTGCCAGGATGGGGGAAGCACCCCTGGGTTCTTGCTCGCTTCTTTTCTCTGAAGTGGGTCATAGATCCTGGTGCTGACACTGGTGGGTGTTAGGTGGGCTGGCAGGTGCTTCTAAGGCCTTGCCGGTGACTGCTCTGGTGCCAGGTGAGGGCAGCAGCCCCAGGGCCCGAGGATGGTTCAGCACATGCACACATGGCTTCACGGCCATCAGTGGCATTCAGGGATCCAAGCCTGAACTCATGGAGGGCACAGGCATAACCCTGGCACACTTGTAGTTCCTCAGGGGTCCTTGGTGCCCAGTGCTTGCTAAGCGGAGGTGACACTGGGGATAACCATGGCCTTGCCCATCCTCCTGGTCCTGTGTGTGTGTGTGTGAGGGTTTGCTGCATGATTTGTGCCAAACACAGACAAGCAAAGCCTTTTAAATGAATTCCTGTGCACCCCCGGCGGGACCTGGCTGATGGCTCAGTCTCCTGCTGGAGTTGCACCTGTTCTAAATTATGATCAGGCTAAATTAGATGGAAAAACATGTAAATGCAGTTGTGGTTTTCTGGCACATTAATATGCAAATGGATGGAGGTGAGGACCCCTTGGAAAGGAGGAGCGCCATGCCGGTTGACTAATTACTGAGGTAGTCATATTAAGACAGTGGGCTCGCCATGAGTGCATTTTTTAAAGAGGGAATTATTTCAGCTACATTTTCTAGTTTCTGAGGTTGCTAAAAAAGCCAAGAAAAGATACTCTCCTGCTGTTTTTACCCCCCACACTGAATGGGTAAAGCTGGAAAGCTGTTTCCTACAGCCAGTCTGGAGGTGTTCCTTGGTTGGCCTTGGTTGATCACAGAACTTAGAATCCCAGTGTGTTATAAACCTGGGGCAGGGGATATTTTTGGCTGAATCTGTGGTCATCATGTTTGGGAAGAACTGTTGGGTTCCACTGGTTGGCATGTGGTGCCATGCTAGGTGAGGCTTTAAAAACACAGATTGTACCCAAACGGTGCATTGAGTGGTAGCCATCCTTGGGAGAATACAGAGGCAGGGGCACACCAGTGAGGTATGGTAATATGAGACCAGGTACTCAGCTGGAACAGGGCCATGTGCAGTTGGCATCCAGTTTCTTGCCTGCCCACTATGACCTAGTCATCACAGTCAAGGCGACAGACATGTCTGGAATGCCCAGTGGGCACTTGTCATTTGGGACAGGCAAAGGAACCATTCCACATTACCCTGTCCTCTGTGACCCCATCCTTCCTTTGGACATTCAGGGCACTCCATTCTCATCTCTTATGTGGCCCTTTTGTCGCCTTTCCTCAAAGTTTTTAGTGTTTTTCTTAACTCCCCCATCTGATGGAAGAACTTGTTTCATACCTTTTTGTGTTTTTTCCCTCTCTTCTCCTGCCCTCAAGGTTACTGCACACAGTAGTGTTGGAGGGATGAACTCACCCTTGTACAGTCCAGGTTGGTCTCCCAGGTCTGCTGCTCTCTCAATATCTGAGAGTGACAGAAAAGCATCCCTGGTGCCTACCTGTCAGGGGACACAGAGGGAGGGGAAGCTCCATTGACCTGTGGGTAGTCAGTCTCCCTGTCAGGTAAAACTATATGTTTGTCCTCTGATTTCAGAACTCAGCTAAGTTCACACTCATTTCAGACAAGCCAACAAGCAACTTTTCCCTGAGTCCCTGAGGGTGGGCTGAAGGGGCCATCAGAGCAGGTGCCTTTGGGAAGATATAGCCATCAGGTAGTGGCCTTCCAGTGGCTTGACTTGCACCTGCTGCACTCAGGACTGGGAAATCTGGCGATGCTAACCATCTCTCTAGTGGAAGGTGGGACTGAATCCAAGGTGTTTTTCCCCCGGGATGGAATTTGGAAGTGGAAAAAAAAATCATGTGCAAATTAATGTAGCTAATTAACAAGTATACACGGAACAATTTTCATCATTTCCTCTATCATCCTGTACCAGGTAAGTGGAGATTAAAATAACAGTACACAACATAGACTTTGCTGAGAAATGCCTTCTGTCTTTAAATGCTTGACATATTTAAGTTGTCTTCTAAGGTTACTGCCATGGTCAGGAAGATCCACTGAATCATCTGTACAGCTGAAACAGACAAGCTGGGAAACCTGGGACCCTGGAGGAGATTGGACCCAAGGACCCAATACTTCTCATATCCTTGAGGGGAGATGAGAAGCCACCACTTCAAAGCTGTTGGCAGCATCTTCTGCACAGACAGATTTGAATTTGTATTTGGGGAAGACTGTCCACTTGGAAGGGGTCCCTTGTGGTTCTGCAGATTTGTAGCCAGGCACTATGTTTTATTCTTGGAAGACCTGGAAGCTCTCAGCAGCATATATTGCAGGTTGTTTTAGAGCAGGGGTCGGGAACCTTTTTGGCTGAGAAAGCCATGAACGCCGCATATTTTAAAATGTAATTCTGTGAGAGCCATACAACGTCCCATGTACATTATGCATTATCCAATAAAAATTTGGTGTTGTCCCAGAGGACAGCTGTGATTGGCTCCAGCCACCTGCAACCATGAACATGAGCGGTAGGAAATGAATAGATTGTAATACATGATAATGTTTTATATTTTTAACATTATTTTTTATTAAAGATTTGTCTGCAAGCCAGATGCAGCCATCAAAAGAGCCACATCTGGATCTTGAACCATAGGTTCCTGACCCCTGTTTTAGAGGATCTGTGTCTCTTCAGGTTGTTTTCTTTATATAAAGTGCTTCTTTTCCATTTCTCATTTCCTGGGAAGCATGCTGGTCCTTCCCAAGCATTAGGCATTGAGAGGGACACAGCAGAATCTAGAAGAAAAGATGAGGGACGGTATTATGTCCTGAAGGTGCGCTGCGTCAAGCACTGACCTGAGAGCACAGATGCATGCTACTCTGATAACGTGCCACACGGTACCCCCTCAGGTTAAATAAACTTGACCAAGAACTTCCAGCTTCTAGAGAAGGTGTTGTTTCACTAAACTTGCTGCTGATCATGAACCTTGGACAAAATAGAAACAATAACTATTTGAAGGCATTGGAAAGTGACATAAAGCAGGAGGAAAAATTCTAGAGGTACATGAACTTTGAAAGGAGGGAGCCTCCCTTTGCCTGCTTTTCTCCATCAGGGCCCTGTCTAGACCCCATAGGGAGGTGGAACTCAAGTAGAAGGCAGCAGCCTTGTTAGGTCAAGAGGTCAGAGGCTAGAGTTTAGGATTGCTATATGTCTGGAAATTTAGGAAGAATCCTCAGAAGAGCCACATAGGGAGATGCCCTTAAATGTGGCATAAACTCCCCTCACATCCTTTTGAACTGATCTCCAAAGTGTGCATTTGCAAAGCAAAACACCAGAAATACCAGAAAAAAGTAATAACTGGATAGTGGAAAGAGCTGGACAGAGAATTCAGCATCTGGCCAGTGCTGGGAAGACCAAGTTTGGAGTTCATATCTCACCAGATTAGAGGAAGTCAGTAAGCACATTGGGCTTTCCATTAAAAGCCCTAAAATGGAGTGAAATCTGCTATGTGCTGAAATAAAATGACTATTAATTATACAGTAGGAAGACAGAGTGCTGTTTTCAAACTGCCAAGGGAAAAAATGTTATACTAAAACTACATTCCCAGCTAAACTATCATTCAAGAAAGATAGCAATGGAGGAAACACTTTGTCACCTATAAAATGTCTGTCTGCTGCACTATACATCTGAAACTAATACAAAATAGTGTTTGTTTATTGTTTATTTATTTGTTTAGTGAGTGAATGAGAGAGAGAGAGAAAAACAGAGAGAAAGAGACAGACAGGAAGGGAGAGAGATGAGAAGCATCAACTCATCGTTGCGTCACTAGTTTTTCATTGATTGCTTCTCATATGTGCCTTGACCAAGGGAGCTCCAGCCAAGCCAGTGAGCCCTTATTCAAGCTAGCTACTTTAGTCTCAAGCCAGCCACTTTGGGCTCAAGCCAGCAACTATGGGATCATGTTGCTCAAGCTGGTGACCCTGGGCTCAAGCCAGATAACCCTGCATTCAAGCTGGAGACCTTGGGGTTTTGAACCTGGGTCCTCAGAGTCCTAGGTCAACTCTCTATCTACTCTGCCACCATTGGTCAGGCACAAAATAGTGTTGAATGCAAACTGTAATAAAGAGGAAGTGATTCTCCATTAAAAAAAGAAAATAAACCTTATACATGAATAGAAAAAAAATAAAGTGAGCTCATAAGCAACCTTAAAAAAAAAAAGAATGAAAGCACCATGAAGACATTGCTGATACACAAAAACCAAGAGTTTATTAACAACAGACCTTTACTGAAGGGCTTTTTTTTTAAGGTTCAGTTCTTTTAATTTTTTTAACTTTTATTTTTCTGAAGTTGGAAACGGGGAGGCAGTCAGACAGACTCCCGCATGTGCCCGACCATGATCCACCCGGCATGCCCACCAGGGGGCGATGCTCTGCCCATCTGGGGCGTGGCTCTGTTGCAACCAGAGCCATTCTAGTGCCTGAGGCAGAGGCCATGGAGCCTTCCTCAGCACCTGGGCCAACTTTACTCCAGTGGAGCCTTGGCTGCGGGAGGGGAAGAGAGAGACAGAGAGGAGGGAGAGGGGAAGGGGTGGAGAAGCAGATGGGCGCTTCTCCTGTGTGCCCTGGCCGGGAATTGAACCCGGCACTCCTGCACACCAGGCCAACGCTCTACCACTGAGCCAACTGGCCAGGGCTTGAAAAAGATCTTAAACCTTAGTCAGAAGGGATGGAAGTGGGCCAGGTTGTTGTGTTACTCAGGAGCAGGGGAGTTAGGGGTGCATGCTAAAATTTAAAAAAGAGAACTCAAAGTAGTAGAAGGAATAAAGGGATTTTATAAAATTTTTAATCAACCCAAAACGACTTAGCAGAGGAGAACAAAGGCCTGGAATAAGAGGACAAGTAAATAAACCCGACCCGGGAAATTCACTGGTTTTCATCTTTCGTGGTCCACAATTTTACCGGACTCTGAGGGAAAGACCATGCCCTGTGGAGGAGAAAAAAAATGGTTTCTCAGTCACTAACTTTTCCCAACCAATCATCCTCTGAAGGGGCAGGTTTTGGACAGGGAGTGGGGATTTAAGAGGCAGGTCTTGCCCACAGAAAGGGGCAGGAGTCATCTGGGTGCTGAGCAGCTGGGACCTGAGCAGCTGGGACATGGACTTCAGGAGACAGGGTCGTGCTCATGATGCTCTCACTGGCGTGTCTGGTGACTGCCTGGTGTAGATGGAGGCTAAGGCTCCCTTGGAAGGCAGAGGCAGCTCACATCAGATTTGAAGATGCTGTGTTGGGTTTCCCTCCAAAAGCCCAAGCCTTCAGGGAGGGCATGTTCAATGTCACCGGTGCCTTCCAGCTCCCACCTTCCCAGAGGGGAATTGAGGAAGGAGTCTGCACCCTCAGGCGGTGCAAAGTGGCACAGGAGAGAAAAGAGAGGCTGACTCTGAGACTGAGAAGTGACCTACACAGGAAGACAGCAGAGTCCCAGGCCATGAAGGCCGAGGGGCTCACCACCAGAGGGGCAGTCACCCCTGGGGACCACTCTGTGGAAGGAGTGAGCCTTTCTCACGGGCTCTGAGGGCACCTGTCGGTGAGTGGGCTCGGGTTTTTGAGATGTGAACATCACAGGGAGAAGGTGCTGCAAGCTAGTGATAGGGAAACTGTCATTTGGTCTGTCCTTCTGACATGGAATTGTGTCCTCAACACCCCCATCCCACCTTTCCCCCCACTGAAGGGGATCACGTGGTTTTGTAATCTCAGCTGCAGTGCTCGGATTATGGGGTCCAGCCTGAGCATCCTAAGTAGCCAGTATCTGGTGTTGGAGCAGCAGGAAGGACATGTTGGGCTTCTCTTTGCCCTTGAAAAGTGTGCCCAGAGGCGACCTTTCTTCCTCCTCCTTGGACAGCATCACATGGACCTGGCTTGCTGCAGCTACTTGGCTGCCAGGTGGACAAAACCCACATGTGGAGAGGGCAGAGCTGGGCACCTTGGAGAAATGGAACCAGGCTTCAACTGACCCAGGCAGGCCTCCTTCCTTCTGGATTCCCCATCCTGCCTGATCCAGTGGGGTTGGCTTTTCTGTTACTTGCAACTGAACGTGTCCCACTTGGCACATAGTTGTGAAAGTAAAGCCATCAATTGTGTCACCCATGGCTGATGCAATTCAGTGCTGGCAGCCTGATCATGGCTTTTATGAGAGATATCCATTGTGTACTCCAGTAATTGGGACCAAGAACATTACATGGAACCAGCCACGTGGCAGACCTTGGGGCCCTCTGCTATCACCCTGATGGTCCTGCTGCAGGACTCAGGTGCCCTGTGTGGAGGAGGCTCATTGTCACCACTCCACATGCCAGGAAATGGGTCCCAGAGGCTAAGGCCACTGGACCAGGGCAGAGCTGGAATTCAGTTTGGATCTTCGATTCTGCAGCTGAGAGCCAGCTGTACTTCAGAGGCTAGGGCCCTGTTGTCCTTTGTGGCCTGTTAGTCATTGATTAGCTGGTCTAGCAAGCAGGTACTCAGGGCTCAGGTAACCAACGCTGTTTTCTCTGAAGACCTGTTAAAATATTCATGCCTTGTTGCATTGTTCCCGTGCAGTGTTCTTTTACTGCGGGCCTCCGCGCCAGGGCGCTTACTCCTCCTCCGTGCTGGGATCACATTATCATCTGTGGTCCTGTAAGCTCCTGGCCTCGTGCTTTATTTATTGGTTTAGTCCTTTGTGTCATCAGACTACAGCTCCGCTTCCCACCCCACTCTGACCACCACTGGGCTGGGAGCTGTGTCTCTCATTGCTATGGGTCTTGTGCAGTGTGTGCGGGGATGGTGAGGGTTCAAGTCCCAGAGGGTGTTGGGCCCAGAGCTGGTTTCTCAGCTCTTTCATGAGTCAGAACCCACTTGTAGGACCCTCCCTGGCCTATGTCCATGGAGGTTGTTGCTGTTGCTGCTGCTGCACTGGGTCCCAGGGTGGGTGCAGCTTGGCCGATATGGTCAGTGAATGACTCTGGGCTGCCGACATAAGAAAAATCTAGCCCTGGCCGGTTGGCTCAGCGGTAGAGCGTCGGCCTGGCGTGCGGGGGACCCGGGTTCGATTCCCGGCCAGGGCACTTAGGAGAAGCGCCCATTTGCTTCTCCACCCCCACCCCCTCCTTCCTCTCTGTTTCTCTCTTCCCCTCCCGCAGCGAGGCTCCATTGGAGCAAAGATGGCCCAGGCGCTGGGGATGGCTCCTTGGCCTCTGCCCCAGGCGCTGGAGTGGCTCTGGTTGCGGCAGAGCGATGCCCGGAGGGGCAGAGCATCCCCTCCTGGTGGGCAGAGCTTCGCCCCTGGTGGGCGTGCCGGGTGGATCCCAGTCGGGCGCATGCGGGAGTCTGTCTGACTGTCTCTCCCCGTTTCCAGCTTCAGAAAAATACAAAAAAAAAAAAAAAAAGAAAAAAAAAAAAGAAAAGAAAAATCTAAACTTGTAAAGAATTTTTGAGTTTGTTTGAGCTAAACTGATGACAATCGCTGGGAAGCAAGCTCTCAAATGCTCTGCAGAAAACAGTTTGCAGTTTCTTCTCTGCATTTGAGATTAAGGAGGGAGACAGTAAGAAAGATTACCTGGACGTGGGAGGAAGCAAGGCGAGGATTGGATTATAAAAGAGTTAAAATTGTGGGCTCTTCTGAGGGTGGTCATGCTTTAGAAGGAGGGGTCTTAAAGGGGACATTTCAGAGGTGTTTTAACTAGATACACAGAAACAGTAGACGGGGCTGGTTTAAGGCAAAGAAAAGCCTTTTACTAAAGAAGTTATATGCCTAGGTAGGACCTGCCCAGTTAGGAAGTTACGATCAGCTCACCCCGTGTGGTGACTCTTCATAGAACCCTATTAATGTCTACAGGGCTGGGCAGGCTTCTAAGGGCAGACCAAACAGGACTGCCTCTCCTCCCAGTAACACAATGGCTGTGGACTCACTGACACCTCAGAGGGGACTGGGTTCAGTCCTGGGTAGGAGTTGAAAGGTGGAACTTCTGCCTTGGTTTGGTTTGGACTCACTGTGGACCTCCCTGGACCTTGGTGTCCTTGTCTGTGACAGAATGGACTGAGGCCAGTTCAGAGGATCAGGGGGCCTCTGACAATGTGATAGGAAGCATAGGCTGGTTTCCAGGAAAAGTGCACACATGCTCAAAACACATGCTTGCACCCCTGCATGCACACATGCATACATGCTCACACACAAACACAGCACCAACACAGTGCACACACTCACACACATTCTCATGGGTTCTGGGAAGCCCATCCATGGATCCCTGGTTGAAACCTTTAGAGAGAATATATATATATTTGTATTTTTTTGAAGCTGGAAACGGGGAGGCGGTCAGACAAACTCCCGCATGCGCCCTACCGGGATCCACCTGGCACGCCCCCTGGTGATGCTCTGCCTATCCGGGGAGTCGCTCTGTTGTGACCAGAGCCACTCTAGCGCCTGAGGCAGAGGCCATGGAGCCATCCCCAGAGCCCGGGCCATCTTTGCTCCAATGAAGCCTTGGCTGCAGGAGGGGAAGAGAGAGACAGAGAGGAGGGAGAGGGGGAGGGGTGGAGAAGCAGATGGGCGCTTCTCCTGTGTGCCCTGGCTGGGAATCGAACCTGGGACTTCTGCACGCCAGGCCGACACTCTACCACTGAGCCAACTGGCCAGGGCCTAGAGAGAATATTTTTTAAGATGCAGTCACATGCTGTTACTGAGTTAGGAGATTAATTAAGTGGGTTGCCGCCAACATTCTTAAAAAAAAAAAAGAATAGATTAGAGTGAGTGACAGTGTCATTGTTTCACGACCCTGTTATTTTAGCATCACACACCCAAGCAGTGAGGACAGGGTCATGGTGCACAGTGCAGTTCTCCCTGAGGGTCAAGATCTGAGAGTTTGGCAAACACAGGCCCAGCCCGAGGATCGGGTTCCTCCCTGTAGGAGGCTGCTGAGGCCCTCCTGTCTCACTTAGGACTAAGAAGTGGTTGCAGGGCAGCTCCCCCACCCCGGGAGCAGGGAAGCAAACACTTGGGAAAGTTCCTGTACTTTCATTTCCTGATGTTTAAGGCACTGTCCTTCTTTGTTCCTTTTTCATCTTATTTTCTTAAGGAGTCTACTTTTGAGGGCGGCCAGAGGTCTCTCCTGCCCTCCACCCCTTGCTCTTCCCCCCACCTCTCTCTTCTCTGCAGAAATGTTGGCCAGAGGGCCCCTTTGAGCTCGCTGGTGGCCACCTGAATTAGCACACTTGTCTCCTTGCCTGCGGGAAGCTCAGCCGCTGGGAGCGCTCAGGGCAGAACATCCTCTGGCCACAGCCAAGTCTGGGAGGGCGCTTGCCGACCTCCCTCAGCAAGCCCGTGCTGTTTCTCCATTTTTGCCAAGAAATAGAGCAAAATCCAGCTCTGTTTCTTGAGCTCTTTTGGAGATACAGAATAGTAATGATTCCATATTTTCCCCTGAACTTTCTGTACTCATTCTTTTCTGGTTATGTGTCAATTTCTGCACCGAAACCACGGTGCTTTCGTTATCCAAAATCTGTACATAATATAGAAATACAAGTTCTCCCCTCTCCACTGGTTTTTCCAAATGTTTTGTGATTTAAAACAATTTTACATTTTTCTTGTGAAATATATAGTATAGCTGACCCTTGAACAACATGGTTTGAACTCTGAGGTCCACATATATGTGGTTTTTTCCCCCCAATAAATATACAGTGGGCCCAACATATCCCTGGGTTTCACACCTGTGGATTCAACTAAACTTGGATGGAAAACAGCATTTAACAATCCAAAGAGGGAGCGCTGGAATCGGAGTCACTGCCACGAGTAGGTGTTCTTCCCCTTCTCAGAACAGCTCAGTCAGTACTGGGTCTGGAAGAGGCAGCTCTGCCAAGTCACCTGTCACCTTGTCCCTCCTTCCCCAACAAAGACATTGGCACTCTTTCTTCAACAAAGGGGTCCCTCACATGACCCTCCGTGCCTGCCCACCAGAAGAGGGCTGGCAGCTTCCCCTGGAATGCTGGCACACCTGTGGACTGGGGATTGTGTTCTCAACACTACCTCCCAAGAGGTTTGTGAACACTGAATCCACCAACACAGGTGGCATCCTGTATATCGTGACAGCAATGCCCGGTTACTGCCCGGAACCCGGGGCCGGGGGTGTGTGAGGCTGAGTCACACTCCTGTCAGTGCAGTGAGATGTGGGGGCTCGTAATTTGGAGCATCCTGTCATAGACCTCTTGGTAAATGGCAGAATTTTCCTTTGAGACATGGATTTTCTGATGTCATTTTGCTTACCATAAAGTTTTCCTGCTAGTTGTCACCGAGGAGCGTGGGAGGGTGGTCATGGCAGGATCATCAATGTAGGACCAATGAGAGTCAGGATGTGCCAGGGGGAGTGGGCCACAAAAAGGAGGGCTTCTGGTGGGGGAGGGGGAGGGGGAGGGGGGGAGGTGACCTTACCTCCATTACAGGGAGCATCATTGACCCCTACTTCCAGGCTCCATTCCATAATTGCCAGGCCTGGGCGCATGCGAGCGGTGTCTCTGTGAGCTGTTAACCACAGTCACAAGTGTTTCCTTTTACACCTTTGAGTCATTAGCCATAAATTTTCTCCCTACAGCAATTAGTTTTATGGAATTGTGAGAAGTGCTAATTTCTGTACTGTGTAAACCTGACACCCAATTCAATTTTGTGCAAGTGAATGCAGACCTCGGACTGAGAACTTGTCCTTTGTTTATGGAGGATCCTGCCTCAAGCTCCTCTCTCCATTAACCGCTGGCCCACCTGGGGCACTGGGCCTGTCCACCTGCCCGGAGTGCACAGCTCTGCCTCTTGAGACTCATCTAGGCATCTGGGATGCGGGCCTGACACCCTCTGCCCTTCCCTGCAATGATCAGGGCCACATCTTGGCTCTAAGGGGGGTCATTCAGGAACAGTGGCAATGGTAGGTGTGTGGAGAAGGATCCTGGGGCGGACCTTCTTTTGGGAGGGCTGCAGAGTTCTGAAGAAGCCATCAATAGCTGGGTTGATGACACCCCCTCCTGCTCCCATCCCCCAATCTTAGTCAGCTCAGTCCAGTAACCAAATACCAGATACCTGCATCCCTGGAGGTCAGATTGATTCCCTCCACCCTGGACCCTACCTCTTCATTTCTTCAGCACCCTCACTTGGCTTGGGTGGAGGGCGGGAGTGTTGGAGGCCAACTAACTCATTGTCAAACTGCATGTGATGGTCACTTGACATGTGGGTCTCAGCAGGAGCCTGAGGCTGAAGGACTGGGGAGATTTGGGGGATGCTCTTGCTACGGAGAGGGTGAAAGGAGATCAGAAACCCATCCAGGTGCTGAGAACCAGGTAGGCCCCATTGCAAACAGTGGTACAGTCAGGCCAGACAAGAGACACAGCAGGAGTGGGGTGGCAGCGAGGTCTGGGATCGGGTGCCTTCAGCACTTCTTCTGTGCTGGAGAGCACACCACTCTGGATTTGTGCATCTGTGTGGGGCCAGCATTCTTCCTCCAGACCTTCGATTTGGTTCTGGCTACTATTTTCAGATTGCTTTCCATCCATGGTTAATTCCCCTGCTCACAGCTGCTGTGTGACAGGGGTGTTTCCGCCCCTCCCTGCCAGGCCTGCAGCTGTGTGAGGAGAGAACTGTCCCCGGGGCAGGTTCCGGCTTGCTCCCTAGGGTGGCCTTGTCGGGGACAGGACCCTGAGAGCTGGAAGCTGGCTGATAAAACATATTAAAATGGAGCTCTTTGTTGAGGCCTGTCAGTCCTGGGTGGGTCAGGGCCTCGGAAGGACAGCTCTGGTGCAGTCTTCTGCTGGATTCACGTGAGGATGAACCTTGGTTTAACCTTCATGCATGAAGGAAAGGGGTGGATCACAGCTCAGTGATGGTGGGAAAGACTTGACTGTAAGTGGGAGCTCTGTGCCATTTCAGTTACCTCTCCCAGGAAAGGCAGAGGTTCCACTCCTTCTGAGAAGTGCGTGTCTGGGCACCAGGGTGTGGGTCATAGAGATGGACAGAGGCCAGGCATTCTGGCTGGGCTGGGGCTGCAGTGGGTCATCAAGGAGGAGGGGAAGGGAGAGGAAATGCCCACGTGTCGCACGGCTCAGGGGCAGCTCCAGGGACCTCAACCACGAGGCTTCACCCTCACCGAGGCTGACATTGTCTCTATGGGCCTGTGCTGTCTTTGTCTACCACCCACCCTGTATGATTTCCTGTTTTTCAATCCTATAATCCTACAATCACTTATTGTAACTTCAGCAAGTAATCATAGCCTTTCATGGCTTGGTCCTTCAAGGTCCAGGTTTGACTCATGGATTATCTCTTTGTCATTTGAGTTTCAGCCTCATTAATAAATATCTTGTCCGTTGAGTGTGCATTAATTTATATTTTTTTAAGTAAAGAAGTTTTTTTCCTGCTAGGCCACCCACAGGAAGCATATAGGCTCATTATTCTGGTCAGGTGTCCATTCCTGTCCAGTCAACTGGAGGAAAAGGATTAGGGTCAAGGAACATGGGGCCAAAGGTCAGCCCCCTGGCAGGACTTGTGGATGGGCACCTCTCAGCAGACAGGCCGAGACTGCAGGTCGATAAATATTAGCAGTCCTTGTTACAGCTGATCAAACCTTCCTGACAGTGGTTTTATGAGGATTTACTCACTCAGAAGAAAGCTCTTTAATCCTAGAAATAGCAAGCACCATTGGGGGTGTGTGGTGACAATAGAGCTAGGTCGCTGTACTCAGAAGTGACGCTTATTCAGGGGTATCTTCAGCTGGAAATCCCGATTCACCCAACTTGGAGTAGAGTCACATGTGTGCAAAAGTGTTTTACTTTTGTAGTTTTGAAAGAGGGGTAAATCAGTCATATGGCCTGACCAGGTGGTGGCGCAGTGGATAGAGTGTCGAACTGGGATGCAGAAGGACCCAGGTTCAAGACCCCGAGGTTGCCAGCCTGAGCGCAGGCTCAACTGGTTTGAGCAAAGCTCACCAGCTTGGACCCAAGGTCGCTGGCTCGAGCAAGGGGTTACTTGGTCTGCTGAAGGCCCGCGGTCAAGGCACATATGAGAAAACAATCAATGAACAACTAAGACTAAGGTGTCGCAACAAAAACTGATGATTGATGCTTCTCATCTCTCTCCATTCCTGTCTGTCTTTCCCTCTCTCTGACTCTCTCTCTGTCTCTGTAAAAAAAAAAAAAAAAAAAAAATTCAGTCATGTGAAAGATCAAAATTGCAGATTGTTAGATTTAGAGACAATGTTGCCCTAATCCCTCATCTGCTCTGCTCTGATCATGGTGTGGCCTCTATTTCTGGGTGACCACACCCTGACATGGTTCTCTCTCTCCATGTCTCAGAGACTCTTGCTCAAACCAGCCAGCCTTCCCAGGTCTGGCCCCGGGCAGGTGCTATTACATATCTGTTGGTCATCAATTTAATCTTCTGCTTGAAACTTCTCAAGTTCCACATCTCAGGGGTCACAAGGAAGTGGACTGGAAGCAGTTTTCAGTATTTCTCTGGCCAGCCACAAAAGCAGGAGAAGGTTGCTGTCTCAGCTTGGCAGACAGAGTGAATTCACCCTTCCTTCACCTTCCTGTTCTATTTGGTTTCTCACCAGATTGGATGATGGTCACCCACACTGGGGAAGTCAGTCTTGACTCCATCCACTGATTCAGATGCTAACTTCTGTAAACACCCTTACAGATACATCCAGAAAAAAAAATTTATTAGGGCTCTAGGCAACCCATAGCCCATCAAGGTGACATGTGAAATTCATCTTCATACCACTATGTAAGCTTGCACTGAACCTCCCAGTTTCCAGCCATCTGCCTCAACCCTGACATCCTCTGTTCCTGATGTTCCTGGATTGAGAGAGTTAATGGGTTCATCTTTCAGATCATGAAACTCCAGAGTCTTGTGGGGGCACACCTGTCATGGGGCTGGGAGGGAGACTTCCACATTTTGAAGCAAACCCCCATGTTATCATATACTTCACCCCACTCTCCATGGTGCTGCTACATCCAGTTCCTGTTACCCTTCCCTCTCTGCTTGAGGCTCTGCCTTTCTCTGCTGGCTGCTGGTCTTGTCTCTCCATCCCTGCTTTAGTGCTTGACTCCTGCACGTCCCATCTGAATTATCGCTCCATGTCTACGGCCATACCACCCTGAACGCGCCCGATCTCGTCTGAATTATCGCTCCTCTCTGCTTGCCTCCAGGCTGGTCCCTGCCCATTCGTTCTTTACATGTGAGGGGGTCATTGCCTTGTTCAGAGCGTGGAAAGGCTTGCAGCCATCCTCAAGATAAACCCCTTACCCCAGCAGGGCTTCATGTCTTCCTGCCTTGGCACCTCTGGCCCCACTTCCTCATGCCCAGTGCTTCTTCAGCTCGGGCTATTCCATCTCATGTGAGTGTATGTGGTCTGGCTCAGCCCCTGCCTGGTGACCCTGCAGCATCTCCCACCCCTCACAATGCTGCAGGAGATGCTCTGAGGTGTCTCACTCCACTGGGAGTTTGGGGTTGATCTTCCTGTTTCCAGGGCTTGCTCAGGGAAATGCTCAGTAGCATTTATTCACTTAATGGGAGGAGGCATGGGCAGCCCTGTCTTGGCAGATGGGTCTGTCAGCTCATCTGAAGTTAATCTGCCTCTGGCAGGGGCAGAGTGAGTATGGCCATGGGTCAGAGTCCTTGCTCAACCTCAGCACCTGCGACCCTGCCAAGGGGAAAAACAGATAGAAAAAGCCACCTGGGTGAGAAGGCAGAGGCTAAGTTCTGAGCAGTCATCATGAGAAGGAAATGAAAGTCAATACCCACCTAGAGGAAGTCAAATTTTGTGCAGCCTCCGGCAATTTCTCAATCAATCAAACCCCTTCATGGTTAGTATTCCTTCCCATAAAGAGCTTTCATGCCTCGGGCCCCTTACTCAGGGATTTGCTTGTCTGGGCACGTCATCTTCCCTGTTGTTCAGAAAATCTATGTGCCTTCAGAAAGAGAAAAATTCACCACTCACTCAGCAGACTCTGGGGCCCTGGATTTCAAAATAATATGATAATAATAATTTTCACTATAAAATAAGGATATTACACTGCAAGGTGGTGTTGATCGCACCCAAGAGCACTTACAAAAGGGGGGGAAAACCTACGAATAGGAGGCATTGGACCAAACCTTGTTAGTGAGGCACTGGGCAGTCACATGATGAAGGCCATACAGAGGCCCTGGTGGGGACCCTCATGCTGGTCTCAAAAACCAGTGCAGGGCCGGCCAGGCCTGGTACACATTAGGGTCTCCATTTTGAGAATTCATGATTAAATTGGGAGAGCAACCTTTTTTAAAATGTGTTTTCGTATTTGGGGGAAAGAACCTGCATTTGTGGGGGAGGTGATACTTGGATTTCCTGGGCTCTGAAAAGGAGGCTGAGTTTTCTGTCTTCTGAAGGAGAAATTTTTTCTTGAGTTCACGTGCACAGAACCCTTTGTCTTTGGGTTTTCAAAATTCTCCCATGGATTTTCTTCATGGGGAGATGGTTCACTAATCTTAGTCCAGTCTGCTTTCTATTCTCTTTCTCTCGTTGTAGAAAGGACCTCTTCTAAAATGCTCACTCATACTTGGAACTTACCGGCTTTTCTGTTGGCCTCTGATTTGACCCCCAAATGAATGAATCAGACCAGTGCAGGAGGCTGGGTCTTCAGGGACCATGGCAATCATCTGTCTCCTGTACCCTCTAAACAGCAGCTCCTAGGAAAGAGCAGGAGGGATTGTTCCTACTGAAGGTGCACGTGTTATTCAGGAGGACTTAATTAACTTCACCAGCAAGCAGATCTTCTTCAAAAGCAGTCCCAGTGCCAATTGGGTGCCCAGGTGGAGCAGGCCGCCCAGTGGGGAGGAACCCTAGTGGTGGGCAGACCCCAAAATCCAACAACTGTCCCTATTCTAGGCAACATGTCACCCACATGTGATACAGATGGACTCCTAGCCTGTAAGATGGGGCTGTTGGGTGACATCAGAGGTAGAGAGACAGACTCCCACATGCTCCTCAACCAGGATTCATCTGGCAAACCCCCTACCAGGCGATGCTCTGCCCATCTGGTGGCGCTGCTCTGTTGCTTGGCACCTGGAACCAACTTGCTTGAACCATTCGAGTCATGGCTGTGAGGGGCGGGGAGAAGGAGGAGAGGGAAGGGTGAAGAAGCAGATGATCGCTTCTCCTGTGTGCCCTGACTGGAAATCAAACCCAGGAGTTCCACATTCTGGGCCAATGCTCTACCACTGAGCCAACTGGCCAGGGCCTTTTTTTTAAGTAGTAAAGAGACAGACTCCTGAAAGCACCCCAACTTAGATCTATCTGGCAACCCCATCTGGTGCCAATGCTCAGACAACTGAGCTATCACCAGTACCTGGGGCTGATGTTTGAACCAGTTAAGCCACTGGCTGTGAGAGGGGAAGAAAGAAAGAAGAGGGAGAGAAAGAAGAAGAAAAGCAGATGGTTGCTTCTCATGTGTGCCCTAACCAGGGATTGAACCTGGGACATACACACACAGGCTGATGCTCTATCCATTGAGCAACCGCCCAAGGACCACCAAGGAAGACTCTTAGTCTTGCCTCTTGATGGCCATGAGGACCAGTGCACCCCCTTCTACAATCACCATTTCTAGGGACACTTTTACAGGGCCTGCTCATTTTAACAGGTCCCCAATCTCCAAGCTACTCAGTTTCAAGTGTCTTTGGCAGATTGAGGACATCCCAGGCCATCTGGGCTTCTGAAGTTGCAGCCACTCACCTACAGGAAGCCCTAGAGTCCTGTGAGTCCTGTAACCTTGGAGGAGGAGGTGTTGGCTCCATTCCTCCATTCCTGAGGTCTCATAGTTTGGCTCCTAGGCTGCAAGGTCCAGCCTGCTCTTAGTAGACAAATTGTTTGCCACAACAAAGAGTCCTATGTCAATAGGGAGATGGGTGGTGATGCTGACTCCTTGGGGCCATGTGGAGGTGACTTCTCAGAGGGGAGGCGCCTTAACAGCAACTTGATGGTGAGATTTAGTGGCTGCAATTTTCTAAATTGATTCTTCAACTCAGAAATAAAAAAAAACGACAAGTTCCTGTGACACACCAGGTGGGGGATGGGCTGCAATCCTTTCAGACTGTCATTAATTTCCTTTCAGCTGCTGCCAGTGAGGTGCCTCCAGACCCCAGTTCCCAGGCAGCCAGCCTGTCATTATCTGTCATTACGAGCTCTACTCGGCAAAGGGATAGAAAGTATAGGTTCCCAGAGCTGTCCTACAGGGTCACACGCTAGCTGCATCATACTGCAGCAGCTTTTGGGGACTTTGGTGATGTTTGGGGCTCTGGTCCCTAAGGATGCCCTATTCCCTAAAGGACCTCACAGGAAATCATGGGGCTGGGTCTGCGGGAAATGCCTGAGAATGCCCATTCTCTGGCCAAAAAGCTTCTGGGGTCAGTTAGAACATCAATTTCTTTGCTTCTAGTGGAATTTAAGTATCTTTGTTTAAGGGGAAAGGAATTAATTACTTCTTGGTAAACACAGTTTGCTTGGGCATAAGTGAACAAAAGTGAGCAGCTGTCACATGGCCACACACTGGGCACCCACCCTGCAGGGGACTAACACAAGAAACAGCTTTCTTTGGGCATGTAAGACAGAGATTTTTCGTGGACCCAGTGTCCACCCTCCCTTTCTGGATGCATGGCCACCCCAATCACAACTACACTTCCCAGCCTCCCATGAAGCCAGGCTCAGCCACAGGGACTGTGAGTAGAAGGTGGGGGTTCAGGTTCTGAAATGAGCCAGTCAAGATGAAGATTTTGCCTCCCTCTTGTTTGCCCCTTCCAGCTGCCTGAAAACTGGATAAGAAGGAAGGGGTTGTAGCAGTTGTTTGGAGCAGTGAGGTAGGAACTGCATTGGCATGATCGCAGAGCAACAAGATAGAGGGAGTCTGGGCCCCACGTGCACTGGGGACAAACACCAGGATGTGTGACTGAAAGAGAAATCTCTGTCTTGCTTATGCTACTGGATTTGGGGTCTCCTTGTTATAGCAGTACAACCTGTGCTTTTAGGCATCCAACTCTCTCCTCATCTGAGACGTCCTTTTGTCTCATGGCCCTTGACACTACTCGAAGGCAAATATTACTTTAAAAATCTTTGCTTAAGACTTTATTGTCAAAGTTTAGTTTATTAGACTCCTTTGATGAGAGATGACATTTACATTTCTTAATATTTCCTTCTAATTAAAAAATTCTTATTTCCTTTTCTCTCCTTTACCTCTGTTTTCTTAGTTTCTTTTCTTTTCTTTTCTTTTTTTTTTTAACATGACAGATGAGAGAGGGACAAATAGGGACAGACAAACAGGAAGGGAGAGAAATGAGAAGCTTCAATTCTTCGTTTTGACACCTTAGTTGTTCATTGATTGTTTTCTCATATGTGTCTTGATTGGGGGGGGGGTGCTCAAGCCAGCAATCATAGAGTCACATCTATGATCCCACGCTCAAACCAGTGACCCCGCGCTCAAGCCAGCAAAGTCAGGGTTTTGAACCTAGGTCTTTTGCATCCCAGTCCGACGCTCTATCCACTGCGCCACCACCTGGTCAGGCTTAGTTTCTCTTTCTGAGAGCTGGGTCTGATGACTCCCCAGTGCTGTAGGAATCCAGGCTTCACCAAAGGGAATGAGCTTATAAGGAAGGTGTGGTGTGTCTGGAAAGCTGCTGGCCTGTCCAGGTAGTGGGGCTGGAGCTCAGCGTGCAGCGGCCTCAGGCCTGGATGTGCTCCATTTGCTTGTTGAGAAAACAGTGTTGGCCTGGAATCCCAAGAATGAGCCAGAATTCCAAGGGTCATTGCCTTTCTTTTATTCTGTGTACTTTCCCTCTAAATATTAGGAACCTCAGATCTGCTATGATTTCTTTCACATTTTAGCATTTGGCTGCAGGCTGAGTTTAATCAAACCCACATTTAAATTCAATGAGTTTTCCTGATCATAAACTCTATTCCACCTCGATTCCTGTCTTCTGGACATTTCTGCTGATCAAAACAGTTTCCTGTTAAGTGTCACCTCATGCCTTGTTCCAGGAAGAAGTGGGACAGCAGGAGGATAGGAAAGACGGCTTCCCCCACCCCCACCCCAGGCTAAGTCAGTCCCAGACCTGATGACTCCTGTGGTCCCTGTGCATTCTCTTCTCCTTTATCAGTTGTGCGATCAGTGGGTAACCTTCCCACAGCCTCAGGCCCCGGGCCTCCCAGAGACCCTGCACTCTCCTCTTCACGAATAAGTAGCTGAGCAAACCTCAAGAGGTCTCTGGCTGCCAGTTTGAAATGTCAGGTTATGCAGACAGGAGATCTCCTTCCCACAGCTGGAGGTGGACCTGACTTCTCTTAAACCACCTGCTGTGTGGGCCACCTAACCCTGGGCAGCTGTTAATAAAGACAGAGTGTGGATGAAGAGGTGGAAGTCTGCTGACACCTCCATGGCTCAGATGGAGAGAGTCCTGCCCAGCAAGTGGGCTCTGGGCCGTGGCTGGGGTGGTCGTGGCTCTGTCTTAGGTCAGGCCTGGACCTGTCAGGGTGGCAGCCGATTCTGTCCGAGCTTTCTTTGGGCCAAGATAACTTGAGAGATGACCAGAGGGTATGGAAAGGCCATGTGCCCCTAGCAGCCAGTCCCTGTCAGTCTCCTTTGGGGTTTGGTGATGATATTTGGACAGTCAGGCAAATGCCAGCTGATGGGTCTCAGGCCCTCAAGGCTTACTCTTTGGGGGATGAAGAGTGGATGCTGTCCAGGGCCCCCCCACAGGGGTACCATGATGACCTGGAAATGTCAGCAGATTCCAGAACTTCCAAGAAACGCATGAATGGGTCCTGCCATGGCCCCATTGGCTGCTCAGGACCCTGAGTTCCTGACAGGAGCACACCTGCTGTTAGAGGGTGTGCAGG
Source organism: Saccopteryx bilineata (assembly GCF_036850765.1). Lineage (NCBI taxonomy): Eukaryota > Metazoa > Chordata > Mammalia > Chiroptera > Emballonuridae > Saccopteryx > Saccopteryx bilineata. The sequence continues at coordinate 221,245,725 of NC_089491.1, read as the reverse complement.
GGAGACAGAGACCTTGAGCCCTCCTGGGACATCACTTAATCAGGGGAGAGCACCTTGGCTCACTCCAGGCACTGCCATTGGGAGTGTGTATCCCCACACCTGGGAGAAAGTGAACCCCTTGACTGAGTTGGGATTTAGAGGACAAGGATGGTTATTTCATGGGGCCAAGGGAATATGGAGCTTTGCAGTGGGGGTGGGGGTTAAATTAGTTCCTCGGCCAGTTGGTGAAGGACCCCCTGAATACTTGAGTAGTGGCCAGGGGGATCACAGATCAAACTTGACCCCCTTTCCACTCTCCCTGACCAGAGGTAGGAGGCCTGGTATTTCAGCTGGAAATCAAAGGGCAGGATTGTTTAAACTGGTGATTGTTGAGGTGTGTGTGTAACGTCAAAGATGATCCCCTCTCACCCTAAAGAGACAGGAGGAAGAAAAGGTCTCTGTCTCACATCACAAGGGCCCCTTTTCTCTGGCTATTCCATGGTGTTAAGTATTATTTTGGTCCTGGAAATACTGTGTCTGCCTCTCTGTGAGGGGCCTGAATAGGGGCCTGGTGGGGAGAACTCAGCTGGTAGGGCTGGGAGCCCAGGGCCTGGGTGAGTGCCGATGAGTCACGTCCCTTTTTATGACCGGTGCCATGCTGACGTGAGTCACACGCAGTCAGACCCCAGGAATAGAACCTCCAGAGGCGGCTTTGCACCTCAGATGCTCCCTGTGGGGTCTGTCTGAGTCAATGTCAGGATTGACAGCTGAGGGGCAGAGGCAGCTGTCCTCAGAAATGAGATGTCTGTTCCTGGGTCCCTAGGCAGGTGCTACCCCCCACCCCGACCCCCCTGTGGCCAATGTCCTCTTGGTCTTCCCTAACCCAAAGCCAGCAGTCCCTCCCTCACACTGGAGGGACAGCCGGGGAAGCTGGGGGCGGTTCCTGGAGCCGACTTTAGGGACAACGTCATCCATGAATCTGGGCTCTCACGGCTGACGACTCCCCTGGGGACTGGACAGTGCTGGTCTTCAGGACCCAGTTCTGCGGTTGCTTTGAAGTCAGTCACAGGAATGTGTCCTGAAAATCCAAACGAGTTGTTGGGGAAAGCCCTGTCTGGGCTGAAGGGTCCCAGTTTCAATTCACTGGAAGGAAAGGCTATTATTCTCTTAAGTTCCTTATTTGTGCAGAGATTTCTTGAAAACTCTTTTAAGCCTCCCTCTCAGGCAGATGAGTGTAATCACCTCCCCCAAGTGGGTGGTACCTGGCCTCCCCTGGGCTTCCCCAGCCCCACCTCTCAGGCGGAAGAAACTGCCACCTGGCTGGAACTTGCCCTGTTCAGTTGGAGTTGGTGATGCACCCAATGACGCTCTTTCCTGCTTGTGGAAAGAGGGTTGCAAAGCAAAGAAATGGTGTCAGCAAAATCCAAGGGTGTCCCTTTGACCCAGTTACAACAGCCGCAGGCAAGCCTTAGTTGACGGACAGCGGGAGGTTACTGACCATGCTGTAACTGAAGGGGCTGTGGGAGGCAGCAGCTCTGGGGTGCCAGGGAGGCAGTCCTGAGGCCGTCTGTTACTCGGAACAATGGCCACAAAATGCCTTAAATCCCCCCCCAAACCATGAAATGTTTACTCCAACAATTTTAGTTTTAAAAACGACAACAATGCCTCTCTGATTTAACATCTTCACTGCTTTACTGAGTGGCCTGGTCTGAGCCTCTGCAGTGATCACAGCCACTGTCCTGGTGTGGGCACGAGTGTGAGCCCCCGCTCTGCACTTGCATCTGGTGATTGGTCCAGTTTTCCCAGAGGCTTCGTTGTATCTGTGGCACGGGACTCTGGCTGGCTGTGTCTGACTCATGGGTCCAGCTGCCCTTTGGACACCTGGGTCTATCTGCATGGTCCACTGCAGTGAGGGACAGCCTAAACCGATCTTGCTGATTACTCTGTCACTCTTTGGGGAGATTTCCTTGGAATGAATTCCAGGTTTGCCAGGGGTCTGACTCTCCTGAAGGATCAGAAAGACGTGGACCTGTTTATGGCATCATTGGAAGGAGTGCATCTCCCAGGCCCTGGTCAGGGTACATTCACTGATTGCATTTTGTTGAGTACAAATGTGTGATAGGGCACTCCCTTCACTGTTGAAGTTTTAGGTGCCCGAGTAGCCCTCATTTATTATGTCGGTCTCTTTCCTCAGCCACATGAGGGTGGCAGTGGACAAGATGGGTGGTGGGTCCCCTCACCTGGGAAGCAGGTAGCTGCTCTCATCCCTCTGTCCTGTGAGGGGAAGTTTCTTTGTAAAGCTCTCCATCCCTCATCTGCTGCAGGAAAGTCACCCACCTTAGTGGCGGATGATGTGAACTGGGGTGATCGCCAGCACAAATCACTGTTTGGCTGCAAATGGAAGAAGTTCCTAGAGATACCAGATAGCACTGAGGCCCTGTACACACACACCCGAGACTCGACAACAAGCACTTTATAATTGTGTCCACTCCGTAATCAGTTGGTGAGTGAGAGAGTGTGACTATCTGTTCCTTTCGATAAGTATTCAATTATGTAGCTACAAAGTCCCGTCACGTCCTGGGGCAGGGCAGGGAGGTGGTTCATGCTAAAATGGTGCAGAGGTTTCAAATCTTTGGATGGTCAGGAAATAAGACGCTTTGCTTTTGTCATCTCATCTCTGTAGATGGCTGCCATCCACGGGGTCTTTTAGGTCTTTCAGTGATGGAAAGAAACCCTTAGGGACAGGGTCTGGCACGGCCTTTCAGAATTGATGCATTCATTTTATGAGTCCCTATGAAAAAGAAGGCAAAACAAGGATTCAGAAATTGTGGCCTGTCATATTTATAATTAATGAATTAATTTGCAGCTCATAAAAATCAAATGCCACGTAAATGTTATTTAGAATGAAATTATAGGGTTTGTTATAAATGTTACTTTATAGTGCATGTGTTTAATGGGGGGGCATGAGGAGACTCTTCCCTTAGCCCCACAGTGAACTCTGAGGCTCTGTAGAACCTCAGGTGCTCCCAGAACCCCCACCCACCCCTTGGCTGGCCTGGGTCTGACCTTCTGTCTCTCCATCACTGACCAAGTAGCCCAAGTTCCTTAGGTCAGAATTCAAGGCCTCCATAATCCTTCCCCCAGGAGGCTGGCCAGCTAGACTCTTTTGTTTCAATCATGATGCCCTGTTCATACTCCCTAAGGAGCAGTTTGAGTGTTACAGTGGGATGGATGGGGGCCTCAGAAGATACGGCCATGTCCTAATCCACACAGCTTTCACTGTATGTGGTGAAAGATGCGATTAAATTAAGGATCTCGAGAGGGAGAGTTTATCCTGGATTAGCAGGTGGCCCTACATTCCACACCACGTGCCCTTATAGCAGAGAAGCAGAGGAAAATAGACAGACACGGGGAGAAGACCATGTGAAGATGGAGCAGAAAGATGGGGCCATAAGCCATGGATGCCTGGAGTCACTGGAAACTGGAAGAGGTAAGGAAGGCTCTTCCCCTAGGGTTTCTGAGGGAGACAGGACTTTTTTTGACACTTGATCCCAGACTTTTGGCCTCCATAACTAGGAGAGAATAAATTCCTTTTGTTTTGAGTTGCTAAGTTTGTGGTAATTTGTTCAGAAATCCTAGGAAGCGAATATTGTTGGGGACCGAATAAATAAACAGGGCATTTTTGCAATCTGGACAGAGGTGCTGGGCCCAAACCCTACCTCATTTGCCTTGTTAACAAAGAGCTACACCTGATTCTCATTTGTCTCACACATGTTCTCTGGAGGAGGCTGGAAGCTAGTTTCTTATTAGTGTAAAGTAGATTTGGATGGTATGGTGGGGGTTGTCTTTGGGTTGCCTTGGAAACTTAATTGAATTGCTGACAGACCACATTTTTTCTAGGAATAAAAGTGGATGTATTTCTGGGAACAGGCACGTTACGGCTAAGGAACAGTAGAGACTGTTTGCCATGGTGTCCTCCTGAACCCATCTGTATAAATATATCTCTAAGTCTCTGTCTAACATTTATTTCAATTCCATACCTTTTCCTGTTCGAAGACCCCGTAATAGACTTGTCGTGGCTGGACCAATGACAGAATATAGTTATTCTCGTGTTTGCTCATTTGTTCTTGTCATTTTCATACTTGAAGTTTACCCAATCTCTTCCCCATTTGGCCAAGTGCCTTCTCCAAGGCTGAGCTGAGAATTTTCACATGTCCTCTAGTGGCCTTTCTCTTCCTAGAAACCCTGGCACAGGGGCTTTCAGACTTGCTACACATGGACCAGCTAGGGCCGTGATGGCAAACCTTTTTATAAAAACTGCCCACTTTTGCAGTGCTGGTCAACCTGGCCCCTCCCGCCCACTAGTGGGTGGTCCAGCTTTCATGGTGGGCCAATCGCCATGACGTTTGGTTGCTCTGCTACCACCCACCATGGAAGCTGGAAGGCCCACTAGTGGGCGGGAGGGGCCAGGTTGACCAGCACTGCAAAAGTGGGCAGTTTTTATAAAAAGGTTCGCCATCACGGACTTAGGGCTTATACTGACTACTGTCATTGTTCTACCTCCAGAAATTATGATGGACTTGTCTGGGGTGCAGCCTGTCCACAGGGTTTTTGAAAGCTCCTCTGCAGATCTTACCTGGGTGTTGCAAGCCCAGGCTGGTTCCACTCTGGTGGGGAGCAGTGCATCTGAGGTGGGTGGCCCTTTAACTGGGAGCAGAAAAGCTGACTCATCCTGGCCAGTGTTCACTCAGCACAGTGTCTGTAACTTGGCACACAGCAAGCGTCAGGTGGGGAGACTGAGCACCCTGTGATGTGCAAAGCTTTCAGCAGATGCCCAAACCTGCATTTTAGTTTTTCTTTTTTATTTTAATTTTAATTTTTCTGGACTTTCTGAAACACAGGTGAGCCACCTTGACGACTCAAAGATATCAAAGACTGGCTCTTGTCTTCTTTATTATTGAACTATAAAAGTGCTAAAACCACTCAAAGAAGCTAAGGGATTGCATTTACTCAACAATTCTCATTTGCATGATTGAGGAGGAGGAGGATAGGTAATGGCAAGGTCCTGGTAATAGTGAATGGAGCGATGAAACCACAACTTACCAACTAGCCAGTACTTTGTTTTGATTTGCAAGTGGAGTGGTCAGTCCAAGACCTCAGCTTACCTGGGAAGCTGCCCGTCTTGCCACTGAGGCTTTGAACTGGGCAGCCAGTTTGACCATGAACCCCAAAATAGCCTTCTGTGCCCCAATACTACCCCTCAGTAGCTGGTGTGGTAAGGTACCAAAGAATGGAAAAATTAATATTAATATTTTAGGAGAGGAATGTGGAAGTTTTCTGGCTTGCAGAGACATACTGTGTAGGAAACTCCTTTTACTAGGAAGCTTAAAGGGCATTTTATAATTTGGGCTAAGCATACAGAGAGATTTTGTGAATATGATTTTCATACTTGTGTGTGGTTTGCACCAACTCAGGATGGACGATAACATTTTGTTATAAATAAAGAAATTTTGTGCTAAGTTTTGAATAGAAGAGGAAACTTGGTTTCCCCTTTCTCCCCCTACACTTGAAAAAAAAAAAGAAGATAAACACCTAACCAGGTGAGGGGGAAGGGGAGAGAAAGGCAAGCCCTTTTCCTGTCCTCTCTTTCCTTCTTTGATGGGCCATTCGCAGATGCTTATTCCCTGGTGCCATGTAGACTCCCCCCCTCCTGAAAACGTGTAATCAATATATATACTTCTAAACAAAGGAATGACAAATGAACACCAGAAAATTTAGGAATATCTTTTTATATGTAGAGCAACATTTTCCGCTATTGTATTACCTTGTAAGTTTTAATTTGTAAAAATATTTTTATAAATCCTATAGACGAATGTTATAAGCTTGCTAGTAAATTGTGTCATCTCTCCCCCTCCTCCTTTTCTCACCAACCTGTGTGTGATCAAAGGTATATAACCTGCCTCAGGGCTATATGTGGCATGCACGATTTAGGTCAGTTATGCCCCATGCTAGTCATATGCAGCCGGCATATTATTAAATCTCCTCCTTTTAATAAAACTCCTTAAAATTCATTTGGACTTGGTGTCTTTGCATAAACCCAGTGAAACAGTACTTTACAACACTGTAACAGCTGACCTGCTCTGGTGGGGAAGCCAGCATCACCCACACATAAGAGCTGCTCCTACATCCAATGTATCTCATTCAGAAGGGGCAGAGTCCTCAGGCAGCTTCAGGGCCCTGGGCTGCCACCCACCTGGCCAGTTCACTGCTCTGTGGAAAATGCCCTCTTTCTTTTTCCCTCTACTGTCTGTCTTCCCAAAGGTAAGTAAATGTAAGAAGCACATTTGTGATTGTGCTCAAATTGTCCTCAAAAACTGCTCTCCAATGGAACACCCTCCTAGCTGGCAGCTGTTCCAGGAAAAGCCAAAAGCTTTAAGAAAAAAAATTTACCACATCTGGGCTTTATTAATTAAAATTTTTTATTTCCTCACATTTGAATGGGTAATATATTCACAGGGTTCACAATTCAGAAGGCATGCTATGCTAAGACTTGCTATAAAGTGGCTAGTGATCAAGACAGAATGGTGTTGGCAGAAGGACAGACATGCAGACCAATGAATCAGCACCGACAGCCCAGACATCCACCCATTGATTGTTGACAAAGGTGCAAAGCAGTTCAATGCAGGTAGGACAGTCTTTTCAATAAATAGTGCTGAGCAAAAAATGGTGTGGGCAAAAAAAAAGGAGCTTTGACCTAAGTCTCACACCTTATTAAAAAATCAACTTAAATGCGTCACAGACCAAGTGTAAAACACACAACTATAAACTTTCAGAAGCAAATAAAATATCCTCAGGATCCAAGGTTAGTCGAAGAGTTCTTAGACTTGACACCAAAAGCATGATCCATATAAAGGAAAGCTGATAAAACTGGATTTATAAAAACTAAGTCCTTATTTATGCACTAAGAAGGTGCCTGTGAAGAGAAGGAAAAGACAGCCTGGGAGGACATATCTGCAGACCACATCCCTACAGAGGACTAGCTCCTAGTCTAGACAAAGGACCCTCCAGTTCAACAGTAAAAACTCAGACTATCCCACCAAGACACGGACAAGAGACACAAATAGACATTTCACCAACGAGGAGATGCAGATGGTAAACAAGTCTGTGAAAAGGTGGGCAGTGTCCTTAGGCATCAGGAACATGCCAACCAAGACCACAGTGAGGTCCTTTACAGAGAGGCTGGAACATGAGAGTGACCGTGCTGAATGCTGGGGGCATGGAGACACTGAGTCCCTCCGACATGGCTGATGGAAACAGAAATGGAGCAGCCATGCTGGAAAAGAGTTCAGGTGTTTCTCACTAAACCAAACATTTGCGTTTATACCAAGGCAATGAAGATGTATGTTCACACAAAAGCTCTGTGCTCTAGGGGGTGTTACTATTGTCTGCCTATCCTTCTAGGTGGCCACCATGCACCCATCCATTTATGCTCACCTTTTAGGTGGGGGTTGCGAGGCAGGTAGGTGGAGGGTGAAGATACTGACAGGTGGAGTAGGGAGCTATCAACTCCAGTTTGGGTTCAAAGGTGAGCAGTGGGATGGGTCTGTAGACTCCAGCCTCAGATTCTCTCCTCTTGAGTGACTTGAGCTTTGTGACACCTCCCCTCTTTGCCTCACATCTCCTCCCCAACTCGTATCCAGGTGCTTTTTTACCTTCACAGCTGTGACCTCTGGATCTTCACACAATGTCTTGAGGTGGCCACTGTTACTATCCCCATTTTGCAGAAGGGGACACTGAGGTAGAGAATGTTTCACCCTAGGTCACACTGAGCTGAATTTGAGCCCAGACAGTCTGGTTGCAGAGTCTGGCCATGTCCCTCGTGGGTGCCCCTCATCCAGGGAAGGTGATGGCCTTGGGGGAGAGCACCTGCAACCTGGACTCAGGAGCCCTGGGTTCCAGTCTGATTGTGATGCTGTTTTCTAAGTGATTGAAAAGTAAGGCGACCAACTTTTTTACAATGAAAAAGAGGACAAAAATAAATTGAAGAAAACAAAATCGTAAATAAGAGAAACATTTTATTCATTGCAACAATAATACACTATAATATGATAAATGCATAATAAAAACGTTTGTATTTTTTTTTTTACAGAGACAGAGAGAGAGTCAGAGAGAGGGACAGACAGACAGGAACAGAGAGATGAGAAGCATCAATCATCAGTTTTTCGTTGTGACACCTTAGTTGTTCATTGATTGCTTTCTCATATGTGCCTTGATGGGGGGGCTACAGCAGACCAAGTAACCCCTTGCTCGAGCCAGCGACCTTGGGTCCAAGCTGGTGAACTTTTTGCTCAAACCAGATGAGCCTGCATTCAAGCTGATGACCTCAGGTTCTCGAACCTGAGGTCCTCTGCATCCCAGTCCGACGCTCTATCCACTGCGCTGCCGCCTGCTCAGGCGCATTTGTAATATTTTATATTGTAATTATGCTTACATGCCTATTAATTTTTAATAATAATTGTAAGAAAAAAGTACTCATTTAGATACAAATAGGTCACATCACACGCAATGGATTGACTTTGCATTGATCGAACACGGACATTTACAGATTAGTCTTCCAATATCAAAAAGGAGGACATGTAGGAGGACACTTCTCGAGGGAAGATGGAACTTACAAAAGAAGGACTGTCCTCCCTAAAGGAGGATGATTGGTCACCTTACTGAAAAGCCAATCCCCCTCCACCACCTCTCCCAGGCTTTCTGTCTATGCGGCTCCCTCTTGCTGTGGTGGGGTGTATTTTTTTGTTGTTTGTTTTAATGTAGGAGGCATGCCCAGACGGGGATCAGATGTGGATTGGCTCCCTAAAGCAATCACACCCCGGTGCCTGTGTGATGGGGGACAGGAGCTGAGCCACCATTCCAGAGCAGGAAGCCTGACAGACAAAGCCCCATGGCCTTCCTATGCAGCACAGCTGCGACATATGTAGTCATCATCATTGTCCTTACACATGTTGGCGCCATCAGAGCTCAGGAGAGGCGGAGTGCGCATGGCCCATAGTGAAAACATGGCCTGGAGAACCAAGTTCCAATCCTGCCAGCCACATGGGGAGGGGACTGCCGGAGCAGGCTGGCTCCTACAAGGGGCTTGGAAGGGTGCCCAGCGGAAGAGAGTGTGGCTCATGTAAGAGTGTAGTCTTGTGTCTGGTTTTAGAGGAGAAGGATGTCTCACTGTGAGGAACCATGCCAAGCACGTGGGACGGGGCACTGGTCTTACCTGCTGTAGACTCGCCTAATTAACGGTTTTGCTCCCAGCAAAGAGTTCTCACTTTATTAGGTTTATTTACCACATGTCTTCTCACTACAGCTATGTAGCATTTGATCTCCTTCGCTATTCATTTTTAAAAAGCTTTGGGGATCGAATGGTGCATATAGTTTCAGAATGGATTTATTTCCCTTAACATGATCTTGTGAGCATTTTCTCACGTCATAGTTTTCCACAATCCCTTTAAATTGCTGAAGAATATTTCAGCAGATGGCTCAACAGTTTACTTAAATGACCAATCATATAGAGCTAGCTGGTCATTACTTAATAGAGGATTCATTCAATAACAACCCCTGCCTGTTAGCTACATGACATGTGGCAGTCTGGGTTCCAGGAGCTATTGGTGTAAAGCAAACCCACAGATGAACACATTTATCACAAACTGCACAGGGGGGTCCCTGGCAGGATCTGATCATTAGATTCAGGGAAGGTGCCTGCTCATTTCCTCTGATCATTTTCCTATTGGGTTGTTTGCTTTTCTGGAGTTCTCGGTAAACAATAGCTTTCTGCTGGTTTTATATGCAGTGAGCAATATCTCTGTGGCTTGTCTCTTCACCTTCATTAAGGTATATTTTAATGACTAGAAGTCCTTAATTGTAATATAGTCAAATCTGTCTTTTAGACTGTTAAGGTTTTTAGTTGTCTTGTTTAGGCAATCTTATTCTACCCTGAGGTCACATAATCATCTGCATTTTCTCCTAAAGTCTTAAACTTTTGCTTTTGACATTTCTTTTCTTTTTTAAAAATTCTTTTTTAACCTTTTTCTTTTATTTAGATTTTTTTAATTTATTCATTTTAGAGAGGAGAGAGAAAGAGAGAGAGAGAAGGGGAGGAGGAGCAGGAAGCATCAACTCCCATATGTGCCTTGACTAGGCAAGCCCAGGGTTTTGAACCGGCAACCTCAGTGTTACAGGTCGATGCTCTATCCACTGCTCCACCACAGGTCAGGCGACATCTCTTTTCTTAATCCATTTGTGCACGATGTGAAGAAAGGATCTAACTCTTTGTCCTATGGTTTTTCTGCCTCTTTTATCGAATGACTTTCACCATGGATTTGTCATCCACTTCCCATAGTTATGGAAGTCTGTGATGAGCGAGGAGGTGTGTTTCTGAGTTTTGTTTGATCGGTCAGTTCATCTGTTCTTGATCCAGTCTCTCACTTACACTCGATTACAGCTTTACACGTCGCCTTTGCAGCGGCGGAGCACCTCCCCCTCCTCTTTCTTCTTCAGAAGTGTTTGCACTCTTCTTCTTTTTTAAATTGAATTATAACTTGTACATACCAAAATGCACAGACTTCAAGGATAAGTTTCTTTCTTTCTTTTTTTTTTTTTTTTTTTTTTTTTTACAGAGACAGAGAGAGTCAGAGAGAGGGATAGATAGGGACAGACAGACAGGAACGGAGAGAGAGATGAGAAGCATCAATCATCAGTTTTTCATTGCGACACCTTAGTTGTTCATCGATTGCTTTCTCATATGTGCCTTGACCGTGGGCCTTCAGCAGACCGAGTAACCCCTTGCTCAAGCCAGTGACCTTGGGTCCAAGCTGGTGAGCTTTGCTCAAACCAGATGAGCCCACGCTCAAGCTGGCGACCTCGGGGTCTCGAACCTGGGTCCTCCGCATCCCAGTCTGATGCTCTATCCACTATGCCACCGACTGGTCAGGCAAGGTAAGTTTCAGTTAGTCGTTATAAATGTGCTCGCTTGGCCAGTCATCAGGGCCGCATCACAGACCTCCACAAACCTTCAGGTACTCAGGGCTCTGTGGGTCTGGTGGCTGATTGGGCAGCAGGGTCAGTTTATCTCGGCTCCATGATGTCTGTGAGGAGCTGAAGGATGGGATGGACCAGTGCCTTGGATGTACTCCACTGGAGCATCTTCCTTCATGTCTTTTGATTGATGTTGGCTGGACCTCAGCTGGGCTGTGACCAGAACCCCAGCATGTGGTTTGTATTGGGGGTCGTTTGGGCTTCTTTGCAGCATGGCAGCTAGGTTCTCCAATGGAAATGTTTGTAGATGCATGTACACTTCCTTCCCTGGTTGTCTGTTGTTGACTTCCTTACCTGGTCCTCTGTTGTTGGAAAAATCAAAAGGCCTGCCCACGTTTAAAGGGAGGGGATGTAGACCTCACCAGAAGGGGGAGGTAGACATTATTATTGGGTAGGAGGAGTTGCAAGGTCACATTGTAAAAGACTTGTGGGATATGAGGAACTAATGTGGGTGTCTTTGTAAAATACAGCTTGCCACATCTATGTAGCCAACCCCAGACCAAGTTGCAAAATACTTCAAGTGACCAGTGACTCCCTGGGCCACTCCCAGTCCATACCAGCCCCTGGAGGTAATTGCAACCCTAATTTCCATGCCATAGATTCACTCACCTGATCTTGACTATTGGCAGATATATATACGTAACTGCATAACGTGCATCTCCCAGGTCCAGCCTCTTGTGCTCCTCATCCTATGATGTGAGCCGGATTAGACTGGGACCGCGGTTCTTGCTTTTTCTCACTGCTATGCTGTGTGAATACACAGCTTGTCTCTTCTAATCCACACGAACAATGGCTGACTTTCAGTTTTTAATTATAATGAATTATGATTCTGAGAACATTCTCGATCAACAACTTTTTTGGTATACGTACATGCCCGCTCATTTCTGTTGGGTATTTACCCAGGAAAGGGTTCTTGGGTCACAGGATGAGTATCTTCAATAGATATTAAAACATATTCTAAAGTGACCGCACCATTTCACACCTTACAATGTAAGGGGGTGTCATATCCCCACAGCCTTTAAATTCTAGCCATTCTGGAGGGTGGTATAGTATGATCACCTTTCTCCTATGGTCTTAACTGGCATTGCATGCTCTCTCATATGTTCATTGGTCATTTATCAATAGATAACCTTTTTGGGGAGGTGCTTTTTCAAATCTTTCACTCATTTATTTAAAATTGTGTTGTGTGGCCCTGGCTGGTTGGTTTAGTGGTAGAACATCAGCCTGGCATGGGGGCATGTGGATATCCAGGTTCGATTCCCAGTCAGGGCACACAGGAGAAGTGACCATCTGCTTCTCCAACCCTCCCCTTTCTCTCTCTGTCTCTCTCTTTTTCTCCTGCAGCCATGGCTCTATTGGCTCGAGTGAGTTGACCCTGGGTGCTGAAGGTAGCTCCATTGCCTCCCCCTCAGGTGCTAAAAAATGGCTCCTGTTGCAACAAAACAACAGCCCCAGATGGGCAGAGCATCGTCCCCTAGTGGGCTTGCAGATGGATCCCAGTCCAGGTGCATGCAGGAGTCTGTCTCTCTACCTCCTCTCCTCTCACTAAAAAAAATAAAAATTAAAAATAAATTTAAAAATTAAATTGTATTGTTAGTTTTTGTTATTTTCTTATTGGTTTTTGGAAGTTTGTAATTCTGGATACAAGTCTTTTGTTGGTATAACCTGGAGTTGGCCAAACTTAAGGTTAAAGGTGCTATCCTCTACAAGATTGCCTTTGCTTCAGATACCAGTTCAGAGTCCCCAGGGACACCCTCACTTCTAACCAGCTGGCTATAAATTTGGGGGTCTCTATAATTTTCTCAGGTTCCATGATTCACCAGAACAACTCATAGAACTAAGGAAAGTGCAATATATATCATATGTAATTACACATGTATTACATATATATGTAATTTTTACAGCAAAAAGTTACTATACAGCAAAAGTTAGATATGAGAGCCCACCAAAGAAAAAGACATTTTCCGGGCTTTAAAGAAAGTCTCAGCAAACTTCAGATAATCAGAATCACCTTCATTAACCACAAATAAAAAAAAAAAATAATAAAACAAAAAAGATTAAAAAAAAAAGAGTTGGTAAAATTCCACATGTAAAAATTAACTCATGAGTAAAAGAAATCATCATAGAAATCAGTTATTTTGAACTGAATAATAAAAATATTACATGTAAAAATAGTGACATGCATCTAAATAAGAATTTAGTAGGAAGTTTATTAGTTTGAATGTGTATATTAAAAAAAAGAAAGCAGAAAATTAATAAGCCATATTAAAGTGAGGTCTGGGAGGGCCTTCAGGGGTGCAGGTCCCTCCCTCACCCCAGACACATCCATGTGTGACAATTCTCTGTGAGGACTGCCAACCTGGGGAGCTCCTGGAGCTTCAGGGAATTCAGAATTTTTACCAGGTCTCATTATGTGGGTGTAGTCGAATCATCACCTGCTTGTGTGGTTGAACTCAATCCAATGCTCTCTAATCATGGGGACAATCTTCCTCTTCTGGCTAGCTCCTATCCTGAGTCACCTCGTTAGCACAAACCATCAGATCTTGTAACAGCTCTAGAACTCCTGGACCCCAGGAGTTGGGACCACCTCAGCCTCTCTGCTGCCCAGAGGCTGCAGGGTCTTCCACCCAAGCCCTATCCTGAGATTAGAGAAGGCATCAGTCAGGTGGTGGGGGACAGCAAACTTGCTGCTTAGGACGTGCACCTGACCCTGGCAGTGTCCCTTCCCTGATGCAGCGATAGCTGGTGCTTCCGGTCCCTAAGCTCACTGCACAAGTCATTGAGTTGCCCTTTATGTTTTTGGGAGTTGGTGGGGATTAAAAGCGCGGGAGGTGCTGGAACCGGCCCCATTATTCTTAAAATGCTCCTTCCCCTCCCTTGTCCAAGGCACAGGCACTCAGGTCCCTGCCAAGCACACTGGTGGGGAGGCTGCTAACCGTCTGCCTACAAATTCCTGCAGACACAGGCATCTCTCCCCATCTCTGCCTTTGCAGGCCACAGCTACCCCTGCTGCTCCCAGCCTGGGTCATCTGCAGGTTTCGCCCTTCCAAAGCCCAGGGCAGCAGGCTGACCCTGCTGCCTTTCCCGGGGACTTGGACTCTCACACCTCATCTGCCCTGGACATCTGGCTTGGGATCTCAGCTTCCAGGAGAGAGAGGACTCCAGACACCTCAGGGTGCACTGGGAGGGGTGGCCATCATCCTGGACCTGTGCTCAGGGACCTAGCAGAGGTGTGGGCAGGGCTTTGCCTTCCCTATGTGGCCCCTGCCTCCCTTCACCCAGATGACATTCTGCTCCCGGGCTGGCTCTGGACCCTGTGGCTGAGGAGACAGAACTGAGGGATCCGAGGGTAGTCGGTAGAAACTGGCCTGGCTTCCACCACTTGCCTGCTTGCTGACCTTGGCCTCCTCTCTGTAGACAGCGCACAGAGGCCAGACATGGTAGATGAGGTACTGCATGGGGGTCGGCAGAGGTGGAAGGGAGCCCTGTGCACAGGGGCTAGGGTCCCCTCCCTCAGCTGTGGGCTGGCCTTGCTGCTCCTCAGGAACCTGGCCTCAGCTAGCCACCTGGAAGCGGGACGTTCTCCTGCTGGGAGTTGTGGGTATACAGGATATTCTTTTTGGAAAACCACAAGAAACGCTCTTTGGCAGAGAAAGAATGGGAAGGAGAAGTTTTGTTTAGTAGGCAGTTCTGCTGATGGGCTGTGGGTCCCAGGGGCTGTGCTGAGAAGGGCTTTGGGAGTTTGAAGGGTTTAAGGAGCTTTGAGGGTTCTCGGCCCTAGATGTGGGGAGGTGTAGGCTGCTGTTCACAGGGTCAGCCAGCCAGACGACCAGCCCGGGCATCAGGACAGCCTCTGTTTCTGGGGAGAGACATGTACAGACACACACACACACCCTCATGTTTATGCACACACACACACTGACACACACACATTCATGCTCACACACATACCAGCACATGCTCACACACCCTCACACTGACACACACATTTAAACCTCCCAAACATACACACACTCCACATAACCACCATGCATACCCATGCTCACACATACCTTTTCAGGTGAGGGTCCTTCAGCCCCACTCCCAGGCTCCCTCAGGTTGCAGCCACCAGCTTGCATAAAGCAGCCAGTGGGTGGCGGCTCTTAGGAGTGACAGTGGGGGTCGGCTTCTTCATTAGGATGCATGTGCCCTTCATTCCCACCTGAGCATTGTGCACAGAGAGCAGCACGTCAGTGAGCAGCTCCTGTCCTGTCCTGTCATCAACTTTGGCTGTGGACTCCTGCCTCTCCTGCTGTCCTCAGAGCTTGTCGTGGCAGGAGCGGTCCCCCGTCCACTCACAGGTTTGGGGGCGGGACATCGGGTGTTCTCATAGCCCTGGGCATCTCCTAGTTTCCTCATTCTGTGGCTTTAAGCTCCAGGTCCTGGGCTAGCTCCCAAGGACACTGGGAGGAAGGCATGCACCCCCACTTCAATGCTTGGACCCCTTCCTTCTTCCTTGGGCTTGACCACCCCCTGCTCCACCCAACCCTAGACCCACTTAATGTCTGTTTATTGTTATTTTAAAAAGTACTTCTTTCCAATAATTCTGCCACACTGGAAGGAGTTTTTATTTATACTCTTGAAATATATTTACTTTTGGCCCAAGGTCAGGTGGATGGCAGTTTCACATTGAAAGTGAGACCCCAGCGTCTGAGTCAGTGGAAATCAAGCCTTTTACAGTGTTTGCACACACACCTCAGGGCACATGGGGTGGTAGCCACCCGAAGGGAAGCGATGGGGGCCAACGCATGGCCCACGCACCTCTGTGTGTTTAGGAAAGTGTATGAGCCAACAGGCGCACCCTGAGAACCGAGTGTGCAGAGCCACGTGTGTGTGGTGAGGGGTTTACACACCGAGCTGTCACCGAGCTGACAGCCTAGAGAAACCTTCTTCTGAAAATGGAGATAAAAGTTTATTATTCTCTCACATGGAAGAAATCAGGAAGCAGGCAGTCCCAATGTGGTGGGTATTCAGTGACATGGAGACCTGGCTTCTTGTATCCTGCTGTAGCCCCAACCTGGTTTGTGAGGATGTCCCTGTAAGGTCTAACATGGCTCTGGGGCTCCAACCCTTAAAAGTCTGGGCACACGTGACGAGGCCTGTGGCGGGAGCTGAAGCCAGCCACACAGCACACCCTCGTCTGAGAGTACTTTTGTCTTCACTGGTTCCACATGCTTGGTTTGAAGACCTATTGTTCAGGGCTGAGGACCTCTAGATACGAGTGAGCAAACAGTGTCCTGGGGTGAGATTCTAGGGCCTGGGAGGGCTGCCTTTCCTCCGGTCAGTGTCCCCCACAGGCAGCTAATGGTTAACGTGGGGGGCATTGGTTCTAGGTTGAGGGAGATCTGCACACAAAACCCCTGTGAGAAGAGCTTATCGGCACCCGACTACCTGCTTGGCATTTACACGGTTTCCTTACTGCCTTTCCTTTCAGCCTGGAGGAGGGATGGCATTGTCCTGTGCTGCTAGTGCAGAAACTTAGGTCCTGACGGCCCTGGAGTCCTGTGCTGGTAAAGAAGGGAAAGGGCCAGGAGAGTGCAGGTGACAGTGTCCTGAGGGCAGAGAAGGCCCAGGATCAGGTTCCCGCCTGCCCAGCCCACCTGAGCCTCCTCACGTATGCAGAGCCCCACCTGCACTCTTGCGTGTTCTGCATTCCAGTTCAGAGGCCCAGCTGTCCCCAAGGAGCTGGCGGCTGGCAGCCTGCATCCCACAGGAAGTCGGTCCCCGTCACTGCCCTGTGGACAGCACATTCCAGAGGCCCTTTGGGAGGCTGCCCCGATCTCCAGGCCTGGCTGCCTTCCCATGAGGGCTCAGCAGCCTGCTCTCGCTACGTGACTGCCTGCGTGTGCACAAGCCTGCCTGGCCCTGTGTGGGTGTGCGCCTGGGGGCCCGCGGCGCAGCAGCAGTGCGGGGTGGACTTGTCATCTGAAACAAACCAGCAGGCAGAGACGTGAACGCCAGCAGCAGTGTCTCTGGGTGTGGGGTGAACATGTTGCTAGTTTTAGCCTGACAACCTGTGAGCAGCAGGAGCTGGGACAGGTGACACAGGTGTCAAAAGGAGGGGTGCACTGGCAGAGAGTGCTAATGTCTGCAGCGTACCACCCCTCTGTTGGAGCCTGGGGCACAGGGTTGGGGTCCCTGGGTCTGGGAGAAGAGCCTCCCCCATGATTTTTGATGTCTGGGATTGTTTTCAAACTTGGGATTTCAATGACAACTGCTGATGTTGGAAAGCTTTAGGATTTGAGGCATATGAAAGCAGAGTATTGGCCCTGGCCAGTTGGTAGAGTGTCGGCCTGGCGTGCAGAAGTCCCGGGTTCGATTCCCGGCCATGGCACATAGGAGAAGCAACCATCTGCTTCTCCACCCCTCCCCCTCTCCTTCCTCTCTGTCTCTCTCTTCCCCTCCCGCAGCCGAGGCTCCATTGGAGCAAAGATGACCCGGGCACTGGGGATGGCTCCTTGGCCTCTGCCCCAGGCACTGGAGTGGCTCTGGTCGCGGCAGAGCGACGCCCCGGAGGGGCAGAGCATCGCCCCCTGGTGGGCAGAGCATCGCCCCTGGTGGGCATGCCGGGTGGATCCCAGTCGGGCGCATGCGGGAGTCTGTCTGACTGTCTCTCCCCGTTTCTAGCTTCAGAAAAATACAAAAAAAAAAAAAAAAAAAAAAAAAGAAAGCAGAGTATTGTAACAGGGGGAAGAGTTCCTGCGTTTTCTTCCCTGGGAAGACTCAGTAGGAAGTGAACAGGGCCTCACCGTGGGTGAGGGGAGGAATAAAAGCCAAGCAAGGAGAACCCCGGAAGGCAGTGGACTTCTCTGAGAACAAGCAGGCTGAGGGCCGGGGTGTCAGAGCCTTCCAGCTCACATGGTGGAGGGGAACCATGTGGAGGGATTGGAGGGGCAGCAGCGGGCAATGTGGGCACAGGCCCTATCAGTCAGCTGGCATCACAATACTGCAGACCAATCTAGGGGTGGGCAAAAGTAGGTTAATAATAATAAAAAAAATACATAATAAGGCCCTGGCCGGTTGGCTCAACGGTAGAGCATCGGCCTGGTGTGCAGGGGACCTGGGTTCGATTCCCGGCCAGGGCACACAAAAGAAGCGTCCATTTGCTTCTCCACCCCCCCCCCCTTCCTCTCTGTCTCTCTCTTCCCCTCCCGCAGCCAATGCTCCATTGGAGCAAAGATGGCCCGGGCACTGGGGATGGCTCCTTGGCCTCTGCCCCAGGCGCTAGAGTGGCTCTGGTCGCGGCAGAGCGACGCTCCGGAGGGGCAGAGCATCGCCCCCTGGTGGGCAGAGCGTCGCCCCTGGTGGGCGTGCCGGGTGGATCCCGGTCGGGCGCATGCGGGAGTCTGTCTGACTGTCTCTCCCCGTTTCCAGCTTCAGAAAAATACAAAAAAAATTACATAATAATACAAGAGTAAACTATGTTTTGTGTACACACAGCTATAAACCTACTTTTGCCCACCCCTGCATATACTGAAGTTCAATTCAAAAAGGTGTCCCTGAAACATTACTGTATCGGAGCAGAATCCTGGTTCTTGTCTCAGCCCGACTCCCTCATTCCACTCACAGGGAGATGGCTTTGTATCAGCAGGAAGAGCCCTCCATCAGGTACCTGCTTTGGGGAGTGGGAGGACAGGCCCTTCACCTGGTTCTGCATTGGACTGGAAGAAATTGATGCAATGAGTCACCTGTGTAATGGGTTTGGGGATTGACCACACCCAAATATTCTACTCTAGTAGAAATGCCTTCAACACTGCAGCCACCACCTCCTGGAGCTTTCCTGGGCAAATCTAGCTTGGCACCCAACCCCGAGGGCTGCAGAGGGCGGCACAGCCTCAGCTGCTGTCTCGGGTCAGTGGATGTGACTGTCCCTGGCTTGCGCCTTCCACGTACCTGTCAGGACTCTCACCCTTGCAGCCCCAGCTGACCCACCCTGTGCAATAGGTAAAGTGTGGTCGCCTGAGGCAGTGGTTCTCCCCACCCCACCTCTGAGCCCACCCAACACTGCTTTCCCCTGGGAGCTTCTCCTTGGCAGGTGCACGATGGCCTGCCTGGGCTCCACTGCCCTTGGCCTGCGACTGTGGGGTCACACTCAAACCTGGCGTTCAACAGTGTGGGGTGGGCAGGATGTGTGTGCTATGCATGCATCTGCATGTGTGTGCACATACCTGTATGCATGTGTGTATGTGTGCACATGTGTGTGCACCTCTGCCTGAATTTACCCCCAAATGCACATTATTGTACTTAATCCAATTTTGATCACTTCTTGCTGCAGCATTTCATCAACACCGCTGTGTTTGACCATCAACTCTAATATGCATGTGTATGACATTTCCCGAGCTGCTGCTGGGGGTCCATAGGATGGCCAGTTTCGGGAAGCACTGATATAGAGCAACGCTGAAGAGCTCAAAGCCATTATGCTCTCCCCAACCAACCCACCATCCCTGCCTCCACACTCTCCCTGAACAAGAGAGAGCTCATTTGGAAAATTCTGAAACTCTCCTGGAAGTTAGGGTGATAGGTCTCAGAAACTGGGCTGGAAGACCCTGGGACTGTGTGAGGGACATGGGCATGGGGTGCAGAACAGCCCATCTGGGGCATGCCTGTGCACACTTGGCTCTCGTTCAGATCACGTGCATGGGACAAGTCCAGTGTCTGCTTTGCTTCAAAACGTTTGCTCTTCTCCTGACTCACTTGTGGGGAGTAAGTCTGAGCACTGTCAATGTCTAACAGCCAATTGTTTTGAATAATGCTGCAGAGGTGTGTTAACTGGAAGGCAAGATTCCTACCATGGTTATTGAACGGAGACTTGCAGTAACTCCACCTTCATTTGAAAAAGCTGCATCATTGCCATGTCCTCACTTTCTCCCTCTGTAAGTGAAGGTTTTGACAGTTCCTACCCCAAAGGGCATTGAGAGGATCCCACAGGCTGACACATGCAAAATTTTGGCACAGCAGAGCACAAGCCAGAAATGTGTCCCCCAGTTCCTGCGCTGAAGCCCTGATCCCCTGTCCTCAGAATGTGACTGTATTTGGAGATGGGTCTTTACAGAGATGAGTAAGGTCAAAAGAGGTGACTTGTGTGGACCTTAATTCAGTCGGACTGGTGTCTTTATAAGAAGAGACCAGGACATAGCCATACACAGAGCAATGAACATGTGAGGACACAAGGAAAAGACTGCCGTCTGTAAACTGAGGAGAGAGGCCTCAGGAGGAACCAGCCCTGCTGAAACTGGCGTCTAGGACCTCTGCCATCCAGGCTGGGAGGGGATGAAGTTTTGTTGTTTAAGCCCCTGGCCTATGGCACTTTGTTACAGTGGCCCCAGCACACCAAGACAGCAGGTGCTCAACGGAGAGAGCTGGTGCACTGTCACGTCCCCTGGGACTCTGATGTTTGAAGTGTGCAACCATTCCCCAAGGGCACCCAAGACACATTCCTATGTGCTTAGAACTTTTCCTGTGCATCTTTGAAAATGCATTTTAGAAAGATAAATATTAGCGTGCTTTGTAGCTGTTGAGTGGTACTGTGACATCTGTTTTTAAAAATGGGTGCATGGTTCAATTTCAGGAGCTCTGGGCATCACCCTGGGGGAGAGGTTGGCAGACCCCTGATGAATACCAAGGATATTTAGCATGATGTGACATGGCAACGTCCTGCCTCTCAATTGCTCCATGTGCTCCACTGGTTACCTTGTACTAGGAGCGGAATGAGCCCAGTGGCTTTTTGAGTGGCTTTTATTCAGCTTTGTCTCTGAGTCTGCCACTAAGTGCAAACAACAATGAGACTTCTTTGGGGATCTTAGATGCCGAAGGGCAGATGGAAGGGCTTACTGTTCCTGCCAATGTGTGGGCCCAGTGGTTGCTGCCTTTGCCTGTGAGGCTGCAATGAACATATAGCCCAGAGCCTCCCAGAGAAGATGTGCTCTCCATAATCCGCTGAGTGAACCAGGGGTCCCTGCTCCTGGAGCAGTGAGGGGAGGGCCTGGCAGGGGTCTGAGGGAGAAAAGTCTGCCGGCGGCACCGCATTGGGGAGCGGCCCCGCCTTCTCTGTGAGTTCCCTCTGTAGTCTGGGAGAACTGGGAGGAGAGGTAGACAGGGCTCTGGCTGGTCCACAGGACCTGGCCATGTCCCTTGTCAAACACACTGGCCAGATGGGGGACAGAGGCCAGGAACGGGGCCTCTAGCTAAGAGTTAGAAGAGAAACCATAGCAGAAAAAAGAAGCATCCAGGCCCCCGAGGAAACCAGTCCAAACCTCAGCTGAAACTGGGAAGCAGGACCTGCATGGCTGACAGCAAATTAAAAGCCAGATGATACAGAAAAAGCAGTTTAGACCAACTCTAATAGGACCGCATTCCTGCCTGAAGGCTTTCAGGAGAACCAGGAAAGATAAGCAATGAAAAATGGAGGACGAGGACGATGTGAAACCACAGTCATCTGTACATATTCTGGTGGTGACAGGGCCATTTGTGATTTGGTCTGGGCAGAGGAAAAGCCCAGTTAAAATTAGTAAAAATCTGAACTATGGGAAGTAAAAAACAAAGCCAGAGTGAGGCCTTGCAGGGTGTCTGATAACTCACTCCGGAACAATGTCTTTGCCCTGCACCGGTATCGGGGATGTGTAAGTCAGGGTTTGTGATTGACATTGACAGCTGTAATCAAGCACCTGTTTCCAGCTGCAGAAGACGTGTGCTTAGGAATGTTCCATGCTTTATCATTTGTTTGGTGGCTGGTGTCCCTCAGGACACCTAGTTTGGTGGGCGTGTGACCCCTCAGAGCCTCAGTGGGCTCTTCCAGGGCCTCAGAGGCCCTGTGGGATTCTATCACTCAGGTTTCTTCCAGGAGAGCAGAGGAGGGTTTGCGGGGGTGGCCCTCTTCTGCCACTGCCTGCTAGTTGATGGGCTCCTGATGATGGCAATTGTCAATGGAGGCTGATTCACTCATTCGTTTGTTTGTTCACAACAAGCTTTGATTGGAGCTCGCCATGTGCCTGACACTGGGGCCACACCAGGCACTGTGACTGTCTCCATCCTCATGGGGCTGGAATCCCAGTGAGGGAGACCATCCGCCTGTGCAAGTCATCAAATCCTTGATGGGGAGGGTAAGTGCAGGGTGGAGGACAGTGAAAGATGGGGTGGGGATGGCTGCACTTTACCTCTGTTGTCAGGGCGGTCCTGGGAGGGGCAGCTGAGAGATGGAGTGAGTTGGGGCCCGGGAATGGAGGGCAGGGCAGGTGCCCAGCTGGGCATGTGTTGGGAAGGCATGGCTGTAGGGGTGTGAGGGGAGAGGCTGGGAGAGGGGTGGTAGGGTGGACGGCAGGTTCTGTACAGCCTAAAAGGTGCACAGAGGACCTGGCCACCCTGGCTGGAGGGTGCTCAGCTCAAGTGAGTGGACAGGACCCACACCCTCATGAGCTTGCTGTGGACATGCAGTGGGGGTGGGGGCCTTGGCAAGTGTGTAAGGAAGGGCCTGCCACAGCAAGAGGCTCTGTGGTGTCCTGGGGAGTCTCCCAACTGGCAACCCTCCCAAACCCTTCCTCCAGCCCCAGTAATGTCCTGGGGGTCCTGCTCCCTGTGCCTGGCCTGCTGGCGAATCTCCCCAGACAGGAGGCAGAGAACGCCTCCTCCAGGAGCCTCCCCATCCCACCTTGGAAAGGACTTGTGTATTCTACTCCGTACTTGTCTGGTGGTTGTCTGCCTGCTTTAGTGCTGCAGGTGGGCATCCCAGCCCATCAGGACTCAGGGCCACGTCCTTGTCTCACTATTGCGCTCCTGGGGAGACCCTGGGCTCCTCCTGGATATTTCCTGACTCTTTTCCTTCCCAGGGTGTTCTGTCCCTTTTTTGGTACCATTGTGGGGGTGGGGGAGCAGGAGACAAAAGCAGAGTCCTCACCTTCCTTCACAAGGAAAGGAATTCAAAGTCTATTTCAACACAAAACCAGCAGGCCCCGGAGCTGCCGGGAGTCTGTCTACTGTGACCAGCCTCCACCTGTCACCCCGGGGACAGCAGACATCCTCCCTTCACCATTGCCAGTCTTATCTGAGAATCAGTGCCTCTGGTGTCTCCTCACATCTCTTTGAGACATACAGCTTTACTCCTGGTCAGCTTTACTTCTGGTTTCAGATGACCATGTCGACAACTGTGACTTCAGCTGGGATCCCAGAGTTGACAGAGAAGAAAAGCAGCTTATCACACACAGGGGTAGGCAAGCGATGTCCCCCAACTTCTCTGAGTCCAGAGAATGCTACAGTCCAGCTGGGGTGGGGAGGCAGCCCTCCCTGGTGTCCATAAGCTGGCTGCCACCTCCAGATGACCACCTGGACCACTACACAGCACACACAGTCACCCCTGCACCACAGACATCCCAGGGGGTGAGAGAGGAGAGGTGCCCGGCACAGGGTACTGTCCAGGAAGCAAGGGGAGGGAGGTCTAGCCAAGGCCAGGAGGGTCAGAGAAGGGCATGCGGGGCAGTGGCCTATGAAAGGGTGTCTGTGGTGAATTCTGCCAGCAGACCTGCAGGAGGTAGGCAGAGGCAACAAAGTTGCTCAGCTCTCCAGAGTCTTGCCCTGTATTGCCCTGGCAGCCTGTTGTTATAAAGCTCTGTGGCCTTTATTGTCTCTTTCAGGTTTTGATCTCCAGCATGAGGGTGGGCTGGGGAGGTGGGTTCAGGTCTGTGCTCCCAGCCTCAGGATGGTAGGGGCTTAGAAAGTTTCCATGATTGAGCTGATGGATGCTGGAGGACCTGTGCTCTGTTGGGCAATCTGGTGTGTGTGTGTGTGGGGGGGCTCCTCTCAGGGCCAAAGGTGTCAGGACTGAACACAAACAGTGGTGTATCGGTGTACTGGGGCTGCCATAACAAAGGATCACAGACTGGGTATTTATTCTTGCTTAGATCCGGAGGCCAGAAGTTCTAAGTCAAGGTGTTAGGAGGGCTGCCCTCCCTGAAAGATCTAGGGGACAGTCTGTTCTATGTCTGTCAGCTCCTGGTGTTGTGGGCAATCCTGAGCTTGTAGACAGACATATCACTCCAACCTCTGCCTCCTCCACTGCATGGCTGTCTTCTCCCTGGTGTCTCTCTATCTCCTCTCTTCTTATAAGGACATCAGCCAGACTGGATTTAGAGCTCACTTTACTCCAGTCTGACCTTATCCTAACTCATTACATCTGCAATAATACTACTTCCAAGTAAGGTCACAGTCACAGGTATAAGAAGCTAGGATGTGGACATATCTTTTAAGGAGAATTCAACCCATAATAGATGGCAAAGTGGTCACCTCACTTAAAGAACCATACTGGGGCCCTGGCCAGTTGGCTCAGTGGATAGAGTGTTGGCCTGGTGTGCAGATCTCCGGTCAGAGCACACAGGAGAAACAACTATCTGCTTCTCTTCCTCTCCTTCTTCCCCTTCTCTCTCTCTTCCCTCTTGCAGCCAGTGCCTCAGTTGGTTTGAGTGTTAGCCCCAGGCACTGAGGGTAGCTCAACTGATTCAAGCATCAGCCCCAGACAGGGCTACCGGTGGATCCCATTCTGGATGCATGTGGGAGTCTATCTCTATCTTCCCTCTTCTCACTTAAAAAAAAAAAAGAAAAATAAAAAGAATCCAATTGGGCTCAAACGCAGAGGCTGGGCCATGGGGATGTGGGGAGTGGGCGGTATGGCTCTGTCCTCTGTGACCAGTTCCCGGGATTGGCCGATGCTGGACGTTTTTCAGCAGCATGAATACATCAACACAGTGGTGTTGACCTGGTACCACACAGGCTGTCCTGAAGGGTCACCAAGGCCACCCATCTCTGTGCCTTTCTGAGGACAAGGGGCAGTTGTTGGCATTATGTTGGGGACTGAGGAACTGTGTGCTGGGCAGACAGCTCCTGGCTCCATGGTTCCTGAGGATGAGCAGGAGAATCCAAGTCACTATTTCATGAGCCCCTGTAAGGACAGACACTGAGACTCAAACCCTGGCCAGCAGTGTCCAGGGCCCTGCCCAATCCCCACAGGGGTTGCATAGAGCATCCAGAGGCACTGTCCAAATGCACCTGCATACACCTGGCATTAGCTGCTGCCTTGGGGGAATGCTGAGTGGAATTTCTGGGGGCAAATTCAGGCTTTTCTCACAATGGAAAGGAAGAGGAGACCTGTGGGGGCTGCAGGCACAGCCTAGGTCATGCGGGCACCGTCAGCCTCCACTGAGTGATGGACACACATTGCCCACATGAATGTGGACGTGATCAGGCACTGTCCTCTGTGGAGGATTTGCCCTCGAGTGCACAGCCCATTCACCAAACAGCCCCTTCCAGCCACTGACAGGGAAGGCTGGAGTCAGGTCCCTGCTGCCAGTCGGCCATGTCCTGCATGCATCTTCCTTGTTTCAGACAGTTAGGTAGGGCCTGACGGACTGACATGGGAAGACTCATCTTGGAGAGCGGGTGCCTCCCTCTTTCCTCCCATCAACTCTGAGATGGGACCCCTCACCCCCCGAAGGAAGGCTCATGTGGGTACCAGGAACAAGCTTGATCTTTCAGAAGGGTGTCCAGACCCTGAGAAGCCCTGACAATGCTCTGGGGACTCCTCAACACAGAGGCCAGCCCCAGCGTCACCCAGGGGAGCCTCCACATGTGAATGTACCCCTGGGGAACTAAAGGCAAGTGGAAGACACTGTAGGGGGGGCACATGTAAAGTGCTTCCTCATCTTTAAAATGGACACAAGGTTTCCCACTTCCCAGTGAACTGGCAGGCACTGAATAGAGAGGAGCCTAATAAATGTATATTGTTATTAATAAAAATGTTGTGCCAGTTAGCCTGCAGGGCTGCAGGTCACATGCAAGGTGACCTTGAGCTGTGGCTCTGTAGGAAACTACCAATCTGTTGCTTCCTCTCCCAGCCAGAGAGGACAGGGCATTTGCTGAGCTCTGGGGGTGAGCCAGCTCTGCTATGGGTCTGGGGGTCCTGACCCTTGTTGCTCTCCTTGGCTGGTGACTTCCTAGGACTCACTGTCACAGACCAGAACTGTACCCTCCAGAACTGGTTCCTCTGAGTACAGGGCCAGGCAGGACAAGAAACTGAACATGATGTACCCAGGAATGCAAATGACCCTGCCAGAGAAAAGGGAAGGGCACAGCCGCAGCCCCTATACACCGACTCAGCTGGCGTGGAACATTCCCCTTCTCTGGAGTCAGCTCTTCTTGTCCTGTTTTTGGAGGGGGTAGGGAGGAGGTGTCCCCGATGAATGAGACCTGTGGTCTAACTGGGCCTGCAGGAGAGCTGCTTTGTCCACTCTAGCCCTGCAGACCTCCCTTGACCATCCAGCTATAGCAAAATGGAGAGCCCTCTGCCATGGTGACCCTGTTTTCCACCCCCAAATTTGGGGTCCAGGCTTGGACAAGTCGAACTGCAGAGGACAACACAGCCACTGTGCCATGATCCATGTGGACAGAGTATGCTGGGATCTGAGGCCTCAGGGGGCCAAGGCAGGGCTGGGGGAGGGGTGGAAAGGACAGTAGGAGAGAGAGAGAATGTTCCTGAAGGAGAAGCACCAGAAGAACCTCTCTGCCACTCCCCAGCCCCCGGGAATAAGGAGCCTCCCTCAGAGGAAAGCAGTAAGACCCTGGGGGGACATTGATCAATGGAGGATGGGGAGGTCTGTGGGTTTTGCTGGGAGGCAGGGAAGGGGAGTCCTCAGCCTGACTGATGGGGGCACTCTGGGACAAGCCCTATGCCACCAAGGCTCAGTCCTTGGGGCCCCAGTGAGAGTTTCACAGTTGCCTGGCAGCTGTGGGCAGAGACTCAGGTAGGAGACGCTCTGCTGAATGGAGCAGCTGGAGCTGGATCCCAGTGCACTTGCCTTATAGGGGGCCAAATATTGATGGAGGGGGCCTCTGCCTGCTGCTGACCAGTGAGCACTAATAATGCTGACAGTGCTCAGCAGTAATTAACACGGGCCCAGGGGCCCACCAATCACCCCTCACTTGTCAATAAACACACACTGACCCAAGGGAGGACCGGCAACCATGAGACTTGAATGTATTCAGAGCTGCCTTAAAAGGAACAGAGCTCCCCTCTGCCCCTCCCCCAGTCATCTTAGCCATCCTAGAAGGTTAAGTTTGAATCAGATGAGATGAAAATACTTCATCTTTTGAACCACCCATGCCTCTTCATTCCCATCTCCTATGTATTGTTTGTGATATTTAAATGAGATTCTTTGAAGATGTGCTTTGAAGGTAAGCCCACTGAAATAAGAAGCCATTGCTGCTGTGACCAGCACAAGTCCCCAAAGATCATACCCTCTTACCTTCCAGATGTGAAAAAACTTACAAAGGCAATACCAATGTTAGATGGCTTTGTAAACATTTTTTAATAGATTTGAGAGAGAGAGAGAGAGAGAGAGAGAGAGAAGCATTAACTTGTTTCATTTATTCATGTACTCATTTGTTGCTTCTCATATGAGCCCTGATCAGGGCTTAAACCCATCACTTTGGCGTGCCAAGAGGATAATCTAACCACTGGATCATCTGGCCAGGGCCCCAATGTTACATGTTTTATATCTCACATGCAAGATTCTCTTTCTCAGCATGTTAGTGCCTCAGTGTGATCTTCTAGGTCAGGGGTCGGGAAACTTTTTGGCTGAGAGAGCCATGAACATCACATATTTTAAAATGTAATTCTGTGAGAGCCATACAATGACCCGTGTTACGCATTATCCAATAAAAATTTGGTGTTATCCTGGAGGACAGCTGTGATTGGCTCCAGCCACCTGCAACCATGAACATGAGTGGTAGGAAATGAATGGATTGTTAATACATGAGAATGTTTTATATTTTTAACTTTTTTTTTTTTTTTTGTATTTCTCTGAAGCTGGAAACGGGGAGAGACAGTCAGACAGACTCCTGCATGCGCCCGACCGGGATCCACCTGGCACGCCCACCAAGGGCAAAGCTCTGGCCACCAGGGGGCGTCGCTCTGCCTCGACCAGAGCTACTCTAGCGCCTGGGGCAGAGGCCAAGGAGCCATCCCCAGTGCCCGGGCCATCTTTGCTCCAATAGAGCCTTGGCTGCGGAAGGGGAAGAGAGAGACAGAGAGGAAGGAGGGGGGGGGTGGAGAAGCAAATGGGCCCTTCTCCTATGTGCCCTGGCCGGGAATGGAACCCGGGTCCCCCGCACGCCAGGCCGATGCTCTACCGCTGAGCCAACCGGCCAGGGCCAACTTTTTTTTTTTATTAAAGATTTGTCTGCGAGCCAGATGCAGCCATCAAAAGAGCCACATGTGGCTCGCAAGCCATAGGTTCCTGACCCCTGTTGTAGGTTCTATAAATGTTGACAGCTGGCCCAGACCTTTGTCTCCTGTCCCAGAGCTGGGAGAACAGCTGTTTCAGGGACTCACTTAGGAAATGAAGAATGAACTTAAGCAGGTTGGCCTGAGGAAGGAGGCACTGTCTTTTCTAGTGTCTGAATTCTCCAGACAGCCGTGAGGCCACCCATTGTAGCTCCTAGATGATCCATCTTACTTGCTGGGCGCAAGGGAGACCAACAACATTTAACAGGAATGCTGTAGGATCCTGGGAGTTGTACAGAGGCTCTGTGCTGACCTCCCTTGAACCCAGGCCTCGGGAATGAGAGGGGCTTCTCCTGGTAGGGGGAGCACTGCCCTACGGTCAGGGGAGTTGCCTGGTGGCTCCAGGACCCTCTTCCAGAGACTGTCCAAGGATATTCCCTAGAATGTCCACAGACCCTCACACCCCAAGCAGAAAGCTCCCCATTTCTCAGGGCTTCTCAGAGTAATCTTGGAGCTCCAGGAATGAAATTTATGAATTTATGAAACAAAACCAAAGATTAAGCTATTGAAGAGGTAGTGTTGGTGGGAAGGGCCAGAAAGGTCAGCTTAGCATCACACTGGGGAAAGACTGACTTGCTGGGGAACACTGCGGACCTCACAGAACAATGCAAAAGTGGGGAGGCTCCTGGAGACCTCCAGCTGGATTTTTTTTTTTTTTTTTTTTTACAAATACTGAGAGAGAGTCAGAGAGAGGGATAGACAGGGACAGAGGGAGATGAGAAGCATCAATCATCAGTTTTTTGTTGCAACATCTTAGTTGTTCATTGATTGCTTTCTCATATGTGTCTTGACCGCGGGCCTTCAGCAGGCCAAGTATCCCCTTGCTGGAGCCAGCGACCTTGGGTCCAAGCTGGTGAGCTTTTGCTCAAACCAGATGAGCCTGTGCTCAAGCTGGCGACCTCGGGGTCTCAAACCTGGGTCTTTCGTATCCCAGTTTGACGTTCTATCCACTGCACCACCGCCTGGTCAGGCTCCAGTTGGATTCTGAGAGAGGGAGTTGGGGGGCAGCAGGGCTGGTGTCCAAGTCCCAGATGCAGGGATGAGCAGGTGGTGCAGGCACCCTCCTTCCACCCCAGGTGGTTCCAAGAATAGTCTGGTTCTTTTCTAGCCCAATACTCAATTCCCCCTGGGCAATCAGAGGAATCTACATGTCCTTCCTTAGCTTTGCCTCACAACTGGTTTCTTTAACCCCATGTGTTTGCATGTTCGAAAACCTTAGGTCATTCAGATTCAGACATGTCTATGCAAATCTTCTGAGAGCTATTCAGATCACTTCTCCACGTGAGGAACTTTCTGGTGTGGTTCTGCCTCTCTGATTCTCCATCTGCTTCTCATTTGCCCTGAGGACAAACTCAGCTCCTGCCTGATCTTGTCCCCTCCCACCACCTGCTGCTCCCTTCTGACTGATTCAAGCTGCTTCTGTTCACAACCCCTCAACCTGTTCCTGAACCCACAGACTTGGGGTCTGGAAGGGGCCGGGAAGGCTACACCTCTCTCTTTAGCCAAGACCCTGTGTACCAGGGGTTCTCAGATGGTGATGTGAACTCGAGGACATTGGCAGTTGTCTGCAGACATTTTGGTGTCACAACTTGGGGGCTGTTAGCATAGGAGGTGAAGGCCACGGTGGGTGTTCAGCATTCTCCAATGCACAGGGCAGCCCCTAACACAGGATCATCTGGCCCCAAATATTGACAGTGTTGATTGAGAAACCCTGTTCCAAACCAGCCAGACACCTGAGTGTTGGGACAGGTGTTAGAGATGTCAGGAGAGACTTGAAGCCTGTGAGGATGAACCTTTCAGAGGAAGCCTCAGCTCTTGTGACTTTGAGAACATGTCCCCTTCTGGGAAGACCCTCCCAGCAGACAGAATCTGGTCCGTTATGATGGTTGGTTGCTTCAGCGATGGAGCACAGCAGCTCTCCCAGAGGGGGCAACATGGCTTCTGCCTTCAGCACACGGCGGGTCTGATCCTCTGCCTGAGGGGAGGTGGTGCCACGTGGGAAGGTTGGCTGCCCCTCCAAGAACCCATTGCCGTGGCCTCTCTGCATTTTCCTCATACTTCTCTGAACTCAGAGGCCCATTTCCCACCAGCTGTTGTTCTGCTTTTCCTCATTTCTGAAAGGGAAAGACAATGGGGTCAGGGGCTCTTAGGTACTGCAGGTAGGCAGACACTAGGGAGGTGATGGGTTATTGCGTCCTCATGTCCTCTCCCAGCCCTGTCCCTGCTTGGTAAAAATCAGGTACCCATTCCTGCTCAAGGATATGCAGACCAACTAGTAGGGCGCTCCTCACTGATAGGGCTGAGTATTAATTATAATAGTAAGAGGGCTGAATCTAATGGTGGCAGGAGCCATCGTGTAGATAGAATCACTAAGCACCATGTGGCTGGGTCACTGTACACCATGCTAATCTACACCTGACTCCTACTCCCAAGACAGTCCTGGGAGCTGGCCTGGCTATGGTTGGTGACCACCTGGTCTGTCAAGGAGGGCACACAAGTAGGAATTGGGGAACCAGAGGTCTTAGTCTGCCCCTGTGACTGCTCAGGCAGTAGACAGAGGTTTCCCTCAGCCTCTCCCAATCCTGCCCCAGCAAAAAGATGTCAGAGAGTGGGGGAAATCAGAGGAATCTGCATGTCTCAGAGAGGACAGCCCTTTCTCAGTGTAGTGGTGAAGATCCTGCCCTTGCCATGGCTAAGGCCATGTGGACTCTCCATCCATCCTGAGCCAGAAGCCAGGAGCTGCATGCACACCTCCATGGATGGAGAGTGGCTTCCTCGCCACCTTCATCTTCTAGAGGAAACTGGGTGGACACGCATGTGCTACTTCAGTCCACCTGTTTTGGACCCCATCACCCAATGCCTTATAGGCTTTGGCTGCTGGAGGATCTGCAGGAAGTTGAATTGGGGGGCAGGGCTGTCACAATGACTATCTGCTGTCATTCCTGGGCTTGGTGCCCTGCCCCAGGACCCTGGGGTGGGATCTCTTCCTGAAGCAACTGGCTTCCCCTCCAGTTGCTCCCCTGAAGGCTCTTTAGTTGGGCCCTGTGGCTGAAATTCTGCTTGTCATAGAGACACGGTGCAGGGTGGCGGGTTGCTCAGGGCACTGTGAGGGCACCACAGAGAATCTTCTGGAATGAGGAAAGTCTCTAGCAGAAATTTTTAAAAAATATGTACAAATTTTCTTTGCTGATTATAAAATTGAGCTGAGTTCTTGAGATCAGATAGGGGTTAGCTAGTCACAGGAGGGGAGCATGGGAGCCAGGCAGGCCTTTCAGAAGGCAAGTGGAACGTGTTTGGGGAATGACAGGCAAGTTGGTGGCTGTAGCCTAGGACAAGAGGGTCATGTGACCCCTCCTCCCACCTAGGGCAGAAGATACCCCACCTGAGGGGCTGGGCCCACAGGAGTCTTCCAAGCAGCTGTCACAAGGCACCTCAGTCTGGCAGCAAGGAGGAAGGTGGGAGGAAGGAGACCAGGCCAGAAAGAGAGGGAGAGGCATGAGATGGCCGTGGTGAGAAGTGTCTACTTTGCACAACTGCAGGGGGCATAGTTGGCAATGGGTACAAAGCTGCAGCAGGAAGGCTGAGGGGACAGGCAGGATATGGGATAGGGCTTGAGAGCAGATGGTGATGGAAAGGGGACAGTGAAAAAGTACCTAGCATTTCTATGTGGGTGACTTATTAGGGGACACAAGGCTTCTGGTTTGGGTCATGATGCCATCCCCCACACAGACAGTGAATTGGGGGTGTGGGCCAATGGGACCTCCAGCTGTGGGGGCTAGGAAGTTGCTGGGTGTCCACCAAGGAGCCCAGCCACCACCAGGGGACACGCTGCTGGCCAGCCGAGTGTCTACTGAGCAGTTATTCAGTCCATCTGCACAACCACCCCATGATACTGGCAGAGGGGGATTTAAGCCCCGACTTCTGAAGGGCCTCACAAAATCCCAACTTTGCACTTTTTTCTAATGACACCAAGTTTGGTTTCATATGTGCAATTTAAACATTAATAGTACATAATATTTTTTATTTATTTAGAAATATGGTTAACATAGTTTTTTGGTTTTTTTTTGGTATTTTTCTGAAGTTAGAAGCAGGGAGTCAGGCAGACTCCCGCATGCGCCCCACCGAGATCCACCCAGCATGCCCACCAGGGGGTGATGTACTGCCCATCTGAGCCGTTGCTCCATTGTGGCTGGAGCCATTCTAGCACCTGAGGCAGAGGGCATGGAGACATTCTCAGTACCTGGGCCAACTTTTGCTCCAATGGAGCCTTGGCTGCAGGAGGGGAAGAGAGAGATAGAGTGAAAGGAGAGGGGAAGGGGTGGAGAAGCAGATGGGCGCTTCTCATTTGTCTGCCCTGGCTGGGAATCAAACCTGGGACTTCCATATGCCGGGCTGATGCTCTACTGCTGAACTAACTGGCTAGGGCCTGCTAACATGTATTTTTATTTTCCCTGTCTCTCTCTTTTTTTTAAAGGGTCCAATATTTTCTTCTGCACTTGGGGCCTCAACTGACCTTAATCCGCCTCTGGATACGGGCTTTGTTATTTCTGCTTGCTGTGAGGAACCGGAGCTCAGAGGTCTCCTCGCCTGCTTGGGGGTTTGCTTGTGTTGTCGGCAGGCTCAGGAATCCGGGCTGGCTAGGCTGCCAAGCTGGGGTTCTTACCCCTCCAGTTACCTCCCCCAGGAAGAGGGCTGCAGGTGTGTGGAACGAGGGAGAAGGGGGCTCATGCACAGAGGGGAGGGGAGCACTGCAGAGAATATACTGGCAACAAGAAAGGGGAGACCAGATAATGGCAGGAGGTGCCCCGGACAACAGTGGGGAAGACGCAAGTGGGAGTGCGTCCACGACTCCAGAAGTGCCAGAGGGGTCTCAGAAGTCCCTCCCGGGCAAAGGGAGCTCAACACTCTGAACCAGCAGAGTCTCTGCCAGCCTTGTGGAGCTCAGTGAGGGAGCAGCAGAGCAGGAGTGGAGCTGGGGTGAAAAGGGAATGCCCGCAAGGACATATTTCAGTCTGGGCAATCAGCACTGCTCAGTGACTGACCCCATGTGGCCAGGCCAGGAGGCAGGATATAGGCGTGTAGCTCCAGGTGACACCTGGGCACACCAGGCCAAGAGGATTCAGAGGCAAAGAAAGAAACCCAGGAGCTTCCCTGGGCTGCCACAGGCTGTAGGGAGAATTTACAGGGTCCCGATGGCTTCTTGCAAGGACATTTGAGTTCTGTTTGTGATTGCCCACGATGATAGGCCGATAAGTGATCCTCCAAAAGTCAAATCCTGAAATACTTCAAAGTGATCTTATTTGAGAAAAGGATCATTGCAGGTGTAATCAAGTTGAAGATCTTGACATGCGACCATCCTGGATTATCTGGTGGGCCCTAAAGCCAATGACAAGATGGAGTTCTTATAACTAAGGGAGAAGATAGAAAGGATGTTGGGGTAACTAGCAGTCTTTTCTGCTCCTGCCCTCGTAGTTGCCTTGGAAATCTTAGACACAGTCTGGCATGCGATGGCACCCTCCTGTATGACCCAACCTGCTCAGATTCCCTCCCTGCTAAGTCTACAGCACAAGCTTCCCACGTGCACGAGTCACAGCATTTCCTCACCTTTTTTTTCCTGGAGACTTGACTGCTAGTGAGTGAACCACAAGTAACCATGAGCTTAGCATTTGCTTGCTGAGCTGAAGTTGAGCTGTCCCTGAATGTAGAAGCAGAAGGCAGGGGCCACTGATGCTGGCTGACCTTTAAGGTAACCTACCACCCATGCGAGTTCCTGCCTCCTCACCCCCCACCCCCGTCTCCTCCAATGCCAGAGCTTTATGAGCCTGGCTCCCGTTAGCAGAGACTCCACTCCATGCCCCTCTGCAAGGTATCAAAACTCTTTCTAACAAATCCCAGATGGAGGAGATGTTCTGCCTGGCAGTGAGATTCACTTCCTGGCATTCTTTTTTTTTTTTTTCTGAAGCTGGAAACCGGGAGAGACAGTCAGACAGACTCCCGCATGCGCCCGACCGGGATCCACCCGGCACGCCCACCAGGGGCGACGCTCTGCCCACCAGGGGGCGATGCTCTGCCCCTCCGGGGCGTCGCTCTGCCGCGACCAGAGCCACTCTAGCGCCTGGGGCAGAGGCCAAGGAGCCATCCCCAGTGCCCGGGCCATCTTTGCTCCAATGGAGCATTGGTTGCGGGAGGGGAAGAGAGAGACAGAGAAGAAGGAGGGGGAGGGGTGGAGAAGCAAATGGGCGCTTCTCCTGTGTGCCCTGGCCGGGAATCAAACCCGGGTCCCCCGCACTCCAGGCCGACGCTGTACCGTTGAGCCAACCGGCCAGGGCCTCCCTGGCATTCTTGAGACATTTAACAGCCAAGGACTGTCCAGAGATGATAGAAGGCCTTAAAGAACAGATACACATGGCCTTAGGAAGTAACTAGAAATGGGAAGCTGAGAGGGACCACAGCCCTTAGCTATTTCTCTGCAGTCAGCAGCAGCTTCCAGATGTCTCAGCCTGCTCTACGTGCCCCCTCCCCATACCTCTGAGATTCTCTCTCTGCACACCAGCATGGTGGGGCTGGGCTCTTTATCTGTGCTAGGCCTGGCGACATGACTAAATCGTGCAATGAGGTAATTTTCCCAAGCATGACGGGTAGTAAGACTGTCCTTGCTCTCCATGGCCTGCAAATGTTAGGAATGCACCAACATGCAAATATAAACAGATGTCATCAGCAGACACATTCTACTTGAGCTGTAAATGCTAAAGTCTGTGAGGTCCATTCTTGCAAGAAGCCATGCATGTTGTCATCGGTCCCAACACCACAGTGTCCAAGTCCTGGAAGGACAGACAGCCCTGTGGTTGTAAGAAACTCTTTTATGATGGGCCTCGGGAGGAATTAGAAATGTCATTCTTCAGGAGCTTATAGAATATCAAGTGATTAGAGCTCATGACATAAAAAGGAGCACCATGAGATTTGTGGATTTGTGGCTTATTTTGTAAAAGAACCAATTTATATATTAAAACAATAAAATATGTTTAGGGAAAGGCTAGCCCCCTGATGCTTTCAGTGTCTCTTCTATGCAATTCCAGAAATCTCCACCGCCTGAGGAAACCAGGAAAAGGCACTCTTTAACTGCTCATCAGAACATTGGGGGCTGTGCTTGGCCAGATGCAGCAGGATGTAAAATTATTTTGCATATTCCCTAGGTGGGTAGAAGTCTCACTGTGAACTCTCACCCTAGCTATGTGCCCACTTGAATAAACTCAGCATAGAACAGAAAAAAACACCAAAAACAATCCAAAACAAAAAAAAAACCCATGCTCATCCTTCCAGGTCCTGATGTAGAAATTTAAGTAGCAGGAAGGATTTGATGTTAAGTTTCCAGCTTGTAAAACAAATTCCAGTTTATGCTAGTCAGTGGCTATAGGAGGAGGGATAGGCACAGTGGGGGAAGACAGGGAGCAGCCACAGCACAGGGGACCCATTCTATGAGGTGCAAGGAGGACTCATTTCCCCCATAGGTGGTCCTGCAGCCTCCCCACCATCCCCCTCATGATGGGTTGAATTGTGTCCCCCAATGACGGTGAAGTCCTAACCCCAGCACCAATGAATGTGACCTTATTTAGAAATAGGGTCTTTGCAGATGATCGTTAAGGTGAGGTCATTAGGGTGGGTTCTAATCAAGTATTACTGTGTCCTCATAAATAGGGGCATTTGGATGCAGACAGGCACACACAGGAAAGTCAGTGTGAAAGACACAGGGAGATGATGGGCATCAGCCAGGAACCCCTGGAACCGCCAGAAGCTAAGAGAGACCTGGAACATGTTCTCCCTCAGCCTCAGAGGTGCTTGCCCTGCCCACACTTGCATCTCAGACTTCTGGCCTCCTGAATACTGAGACGATAAACTTCTGTCATGTAAGCTACCCAATCTGTGGGATCTGTCACAGCTGCCCTAGGACCCTTACACAACCCAGCTTATGAAAGGGGGTGTGTTAACAATTCCATTCTCTGTGATCCAGCCCCAAAAGAGGCTTCTTCAGGGTCCTGCTCATGTCCCAGGCTCCTGGACCACTGATGCGGGGCATGGCCACTCCCTCAGCCCAAACCTAGGCAGGTGACAATTCAGTGTTTCCACTCCCCCCACCTCTCCATTAGGTCACTGCTCCTCCTCCTGCCCCTGCAACCCTGCTACTCAAGTGGCAGACTTTGTTCCTTAACATTCCCGACTTTGGAGACATTTTTGTCAAGGATGGTCTCTGTGAGTCTGCCAGGCCTTGTTTCCTGAGCCCACTTATCTGGCAGGGGTGGGGCACAGAGGATAGAGGCTGGGTTAACAGCTGTGAGACCAGCCTTCCCAATGCTTTCTCCTGATTAGGAAGGGGCTGCTGTGACAGTTCCTGGTGGTGTCAAGACCTGGTGGCCTCTGTCCTCTATCTTTTCTTGCCAGTCTCAACTTGTAGCTGACCACATTCCCTTACCAGGTGCCACAGGAAGGCCCTCCAGACATTGGAGATGGTGTAGCATGGTGGGTGTGAACTGCATCAGCTGGGGTAAAAGCAGAGGGTGGGTGGGCAGGTGAGGGGTGCGCCCGGACTCACACAGGAGCCTGGCCCAGCCTAGTCCCATGCCAGAAACCAAAGCAGAGGTCAAGTAATGCCAAGAGCTGAAGGTTCTTGAAGAATATCTGGTGTAGCCTTCCCCTTCACTCTGAAATCAAGTATTACTGTGTCCTCATAAATAGGGGAAATTTGAAATCAAAGCTCAGATATATGTCCGGCATTGTCCAAGGACACAACGGTTGGCCGGAACACTGGTCTCTTCCACCTAGTCCAGTGACCTTTCCAATCCACCCCATTTCCCCATCAGAGAACTGCGGGGTCTGCAATTGGGCCCTATCTATAGTGCCGGGGGTATGTTAGTCTGGGCCATCTGAGAAGCAGACACCAATATGGGGTGACCCCACCTGAGGCCGAACACACCATCTTACTCCTTCTATTGTTTTTCTCATATGTCATCCCCTTCACTGACTTGCATCACTACCTGGCTCCTAAGGACATCTGGGTTTTCAGTCCCTGCTCTGGACTCGGGACAGGGACCATGTGGGGACAGGTACTATGGCTCATTCTCTACTATGTCCCCAGAACCTTGGATAGTGCCTAGCACACAGTGAATGCTCACTATCTGTCTGATAACTGAATCAATGAATGAATGAATGAACGAATGAATGAGGCAATGGAAGAAAAGGGAGGGAGCTAAGTGTAGGAAATGTCCTCAGAGCCTTCTACCAAGCTAAGGACCCTGAGGACAATCTGAGTGACCTTGGGTTGTGTCCTCTCACTGCGGTGGCCTGGTCTGTTCTCCCTGCCCAACAGGCCCTCCAAGCCCAGTCCTGGCAGCAGCCTGTGAACACAGACAGGGCCTGGGTGTGCTGCCCAGAGCGCACCCCAGCTCATCTTGGTTCCAGCTCTCTGCTCTGGGCTGCGGGCAAATGCCTCCATAATGCTTTTTAATGGTCTGCTTTGTTCTCTGGCTTTGCACCATGGCCAGTGAGCTCGGCTGGCCAAGAGTGGCCACATGTTAGTCATTAAGACAGCAGGTCGCTTGCCCGCCCATGGAGCTGGACAGTTTCCCACTGCCCTCGGGGAGCCAGTGGGAGACAGACGACTGGGAGTATGGCAGCATTGCCTCATTTTGTTTGCTGTGACATCCCTTCGTGTTTTCCTGGCTGCTAACCCAAACCAGCTTCACTAGTGCCCAGATGGGCCTGGGTCTCCAGGCTCACGAGGAGCCTCCACAGGTGCTGTTGCGTGTGGAACTCAGACACGGAACTGGGTAGGGAGGAAGGAAGACTGGAGAGTGGGGTTTCTGCCCCTCTGTGGGGGCAGCTCCTGCTCCACAGCTTTCCTGACCGCATGGTGCTCTCCAGCATTTTCACGAGGGTTGGGGGGGGAGCGCATGCCTACATGCCCACCCTCTGCACTTGCTGGCCCTGCACTAGGCCAGTGACCCCTAAACATTGGCCCACTTGAAGTGGTGGTAGGTCTGTCCATCAGAATCAGAAATGAGCTGCTAAACACAGATTATGGGTCTTGTCCTGGGCATGTTGGGGGCCTGGAGGGCTGCATTTTCCTGTAGGATGTGCAGGAATTGGCATGTAGCCAACCTGGGATGGGGAGGGGGTAGACCTTTCATCCATTCACACACAGGCCCTCTGGCATGGAGCCAAGGTGCACTTGTCCTCGTTCTCCTCAAGTTTGCTGACTACAGAAGACACAGACCTTGCTCTAATTGTACCAGCAGGATTACCTTTTGCTAGCATTGTTCCAAGCTCCTTAGCTCCCTAAACCACACTGTGCAGCAGAGACAACCACAATTTTCATTTACAGACTTAAGACGGAAGCACTGATAAGTCAGGCATATTTGCCAAGGTTACACAGGGGCCAGATTAGACGCTGAGCACCCCAGACTCCAAGTGCATATCCTGACCATTCCACACACCACCCTCCCAACATGCACTGCACAGGGCATCTCAAGAGTATGATATGAAAGGTAGTGACTGGTAGACCTTCAGATGGGATGGTCAAGGAGGACTTCTTGGAAGGGGTGACACTCAAGAAAGAGAAAGGCAGAGGGAAGAACCCTCTGGTCATGGTCTATGAGTGACCTTTAAGCTCCTCTTCAGAGGGAGAGCACCAGACAGGCCTGCAGCCCAACAGGGGAGCTGGGCCCACAAAAGGCCCCCTGTCCGAGCTGGAAGAACATGGAGACATCTTGTTCACACACAGGCCTCCACTGGACCTGGGGTCGAACCACAGGGAGCAGTAAGTGGTCCTGGGAGGTGGACCCCAGGAGACTCTCCTGGGACAAGCCCTGGGACATGAGCTGAGCCAGGTGCTCCATCCTAGATATCTCTTTCCCAAGGACAAGTTGATTGTGTCCCTTATTGGACGTCCCTGATCCTGGGACTTGTTGGGGCCATACTGTCTTGCCCTCAGGTTCAGGAGCTTGAGCCCACAGAAGAGACATCCTGGGGTCTGTCGCCTGACAACAGACCTCCCGTCTTCCTAGGACCTCTGCATACTGAGAGGGCAGGTGGCTACCTGAGTCAACCAAAATGAAACAAAGCAGAACAAACTCTTGTTGCTCACTTCTCCTGGAATGACCAGTGTCCTTTCCTCTTATATTTGCATATGAGTCATTCAAGCCACTGAGTCTCTAGCTTTGAACTTGTGTGAATGTCCTAGGGTGGCCGGAACAAAATGACACAGACCAGGCGGCTTGGAACAACTGAAATTTATTCTCTCCTCGTTCTGGAGGCCAGAGGACTACCCCAAATTAAGTGGCACTTGAATCACAGAAACAGGCACCCAGAGCCCTGAGCCGACAGAGACTGCCCAGCTGCAATCAACTCCCATGATGGCTATAATTACTCAAGCAGAATGGCAACTGTAAACAGACATTAAAAGATTCTTAGTTACATGTGAATATCCCGGGCAAAATTATATTTCCATAAACACTAAAGAAACGACTCGGAGAATTTGATCAGTGGGGCCAGCCTGGAAACAAGCATAAAGGCTGACATGTCCGCAGTGCCCACCAGAATCAGGCTGGTCCTCGGAGCCCCTGGCCCTCCCAGGTTCTAGATTCATCACCAGTCTGGTGGATGTCCTCTCTCAGTGGGCCTAATGGCCCCAGACTTAGCATGTCCAAAGACAGACTCACCCTCTCTGCCCATGCTCACAGCCCCCCTCCTTACCAACTTCCTCTCCATCTGTGCAGCCCCTGTCTTCCCATCTGCCTGCCTCACCTTCCCCTGCTCACCAAGTCACCCCATTCTAATGTTGCTCTCTGCTTCCGCCCATCACATGTGCGCCATTTATCAGCTGTCTCTGGATACATTTGGTCAGTCAGGCCTGTGGGCTTGTGCTGCCACCTGTCCACATCTGTCCATGGGAAGACACAGAGTTAGGATGAACAAAGTCAGTGCCAGTTGGCTGACTGGTGCATCTCATCACTGTCAATGAAGCCAGAGAAGACAGAGCCTCATGTCCTGCACCTCTGGGCACTGCCCATGCCTGACAGCTCCTGTGAGATCCCGGTGGAGGCAGGCTGCCCAGGTGAGTCATAAGACACCACAAAGTGGCCAGCCTGTCCTTCTGGGCTCCCTCAGGCACAGACAGCAGCTCCAGGTCCCTCAGCAGACCAGTGGTCCACATCCCCCCACCCAGCAGGGGGACCCTCAGAGGTACCTGTGCTGTTTGCTCACAAGGTGGAATCTGTCCCCTTTTGTCTGGATCCCTCCCAGATGTCCTGGAGGCACATGGCTGGGGAGGGGGCAGGAGGAGGAAAGGCAGGTGAGTTGAATTCGAAGCTATTCAGTCCCTTGTACAGTCCCCTCCATGTGAGTGACCTAGACAAGCATGCATTTTCACCACTTTCCTAGGAATTCTGATGTCCGGGTGCCCATGGTTTGGAAATAGGTATTCTCATTCTGCCCTTAGTTTCAGTAACTATTTCTTTGACAATTGCCCTTTCCAGTTCCTTGCAAAGATCTTTTAGAGAACAGCTCAGCTGGGGTGGAGGAGGTAGGCTGGGAAGAAACCCTACAGATGCTCCCGAGAGCCCCCCACCCCCCACCTCTCCAGGCTGCCAGGCTCCAGGCTTTGGGTTTGGAGGGGGTGCTCCTTTGCTGAAGGGTTTCCCTCCCAGGACTGCACAGACCTCTGGGGAGCCTCGCCCTTCTTCAGAGTCCACTGCCCTCCCAGAGGCCCTCGCTTAATTCTTCTCAGCTAATGCTTTGTTCACCAGGATTGAGCTTTTATGAGCCATGATGTCTTTCCCAGTTTTTTTAGTTCTCCCTGAGAGTTCTAGAGAGTTCTGCTTAATTCCAGAGCCCCCAAATTGCCCACCTAGTGTAGCTCAAAGTGAATGACAGGGGAAGGCCAGCAGTGCCCTATTATTATTAAAATGGATCTCTTGGGTCTCTTGTTTAAACTGTCCCTACTTTGACTCTCCTTCCTCTCAGTCACTAAGCCAGACCTTTCTTTTCAAGGAAGTTCTGCAACTTGCCACCCCAAGATCCGGGTGTAGGTCTGCCTTTGTCACGCAGCCTCCCTCAGGCTGTGAGGTGACCGAGGGTGGCATTCCATATTTCACAACTATGTCAATGCAGGACCTGCATGGGGTACAGTGTGGGAAGGTGGCCTGGAGCAGCCACACTGGCACTAGTACTTCACCGTCTCCTGGACATAAGGTTCCAAAGTGGTCATGTGTTTGCCTCTGGTGGAGTGAAGCCGTGGTGGGACAGGCAGTGGTTCACCTCTCTATGCTGTAGTCTGATTCCTGTCACTCACTAATGTCAGCAGAACCTGCTGTATATGCTGCCCCATTCCCACCTCCATGCACCCATTGCCCGGCCCTGCTAGACTGACCTTCAGGGAGGAGTGGTACGTGGGGTAGGTGAGGAGAGGGACCCGGAGGGCTTGGCCACAGCACTTGCATAGCATCCTGTCCATCCAGCTTTGTGAGTGGGGAGGGGCAGCCACAGATAAAGGGAAAGGAACCCAATGCTGTAAACACAGCTCCCTGAGTGCCAGGGCCATGGGCAAGAGGGTGCTGACTGGTGGGAGCCTGTCCAGGTGGGCAGTTTTAGAGAGCAGCCCAGCGACACGGTGGGCCCGCACACGTATCTGCCCAAACCTGAGACCCATCCCTTTCCCGCTTTCAAGACCCAAGAAGGCTCTATTTGTGTGTGTGTGTGACAGAAACAGAGAGAGAGACAGAAAGGGGGACAGATAGGGACAGACAGACAGGAAGGGAGAGAGATAAAAAGCATCAATTCTTCATTTCGTCTCCTTAGTCTCCTTAGTTGTTCATTGATTGCCTTCTCATACGTGTCTTGACGGGGGGGCAGGGGGAGGGCTGCAGCAGAGCAAGTGACACCTTGCTCAAGCCAGCAACCTTGGGCTCAAGCCAGTGACTTTGGACTTTAAACCAGCAACCTTTGGGCTCAAGCCAGTGACCATGGGTTATGTCTATGATCCTACGCTCAAGCCAGTGACCCTCCCCACTCTCAAGCTGGTGAACCTGTGCTTAAGCCAGATGAGCCTGAGCTCAAGCTGGTGACCTCAGGGTTTTGAACCTGGGTCTTTCTGCATCTCAGTCCAATGCTCTATCCACTGCACTACCAACTAATCAAGCGAAGGCTCTATTTTATCAGTACCCCACCATGAGTTTGCTCCCCCGTAAACGTCTAGAAACCGCATTTCAATACAGAATTGCATTGCTCAGGATTCTTTCTGATTTCAAGTGATAGGACCCTAGCTCATTTTATAAAAGAAAGGACTTTGATGGATGTGTTAACTAGAAAGTGTATGGTGCACTGGCTTCAGGAACAACTGGATCCAGGCACTCAAAAGATGACACAAGGCAGCACCTTACTCAGACTAGACTTATTTCTCTGGTTGGCTTTGTTCTCAGGCAAATGACTGAAGAATGCTAGATGTAAGGGGTCCTTGGAACTCCCAACATGGAGGGCCAAGGTGATTCTGTGTT